>NW_027508810.1:13785000-14485000 GCF_051911475.1 Siphateles boraxobius
CGAATCTGATGCTCGCGGCTACCTGTACGAGCCGCAATACAGCGATGAACTGTAGCGGGAGATGGAGGAACAAGAGGCGGCCGGAGCAGCTGCTGCAGCAGGGGAGCAAGACCTGACTCGAGACCGGCCATACTCCAGCTGAGGCGGACTGGTGGTGTCAGTGCTCTCGCTGTGCGCCTATGGAAACAGATAGAGAGTCCTATTGCTGTCGCGAATTTCAGCGATCCCATTTTCTTCTGGACGAGATCAATTGGAAACGCCAGCCAAAGCCCGCAGGGACAAACGGACGGCTTAGTGTAAAGTGAGTAACATTATTTGGTTTGTTTTTCTTTTTTTACCGAGACTTAATGTACAGAGTTTGGACACCCGGCAGTATCACAATGTTCTTCCCGCGTAGTCAGCTGAGCTATTGTTGTTATATTTACATGATAGCATACTGTATGTGCAAATAGTTCGCATTGCTAACGTTGTGCTTACTGCCTAACAGTCTTTCGTCACTTTATGGAATGGGTACTGCAATGTGAGCGACTTGGTAAAGACTATCGTCTCGTTTTGCCCACCTGTGTTGTCCAGGATATCAGATGGAGATATCCAGCTCCTGACGGGCAATACTGTGAATATAAGGAAACAGCTAAAAGTGTTAATATTAATTATAATTTTTTTATTGAAATTTATAACTCACATTGGTGTGGTTCTTTTTATAAACCTTTACTGTTACTAGAGTATGTATTAGCCTAGAGAATGTGTGGAGAATTTTTTTGGATACTACCGCCTGTAACCGGTAGGCGTGGTTTGGGAGTGGCCTGGCCTCGTAAGGGCAGCAAAGCAAGTGCATTCTGGGAGTTGTTGTCTTTCAGCAACATGAGTAAAAAATAATTTTTCTGCCTTTTCTCAGTCTAGAATACTTCAATTTCAAAAATAATTTCACATTTCTACTATATAAATGATCACTATTAAATACACATTCATCTTCCCAGAGCTGAAGTATCCCTTTAAGTAGCACAGGTATATTTGTGGGAATAGCCAACAATACATTGTATGGGTCAAAATTATAATTTTTTCTTTTATGCCAAAAATCATTAGGATATTATAAGTATAGATCAAGTTCCATGAAGATATTTTGTAAATTTCCAACAATAAAAGTATAAAACATTTATTTCTGTGAGTGAATGCAGCACAATCGCGAACATAAATAGACAACTTTAAAGGCGATTTTCTCAATGTTTTGATTTTTTGCACCCTCAGATTCCAGATTTTCAAATAGTTGTATCTCGGCAAAATATTGTCCTATCCTAACAGACCATACATCAATGGAAAGCTTATTTATTCAGATTTCATGTGATGTATAAATCTCAATTTCAAAAAAATGACCCATATGACTGGTTTTGTCATCCAGGGTCATATGTTGTCACAGTGAACAGTGCAAGAAATCTTCAGTGCTCGATTCAGTCTGAAATCTTCCAGAGCTTGTTTATATTGTGTCAAGCCGACTGTTTCAAGACCTGTAAACTACAGCCCCACATGGACCTTTAGAGAACAGTCTACAAGTAAGTCTCTTATTATCAAGCTCTCTGCTGTTTGGGAGATGCTAACAATCAGATATCAATGCAGGGACTCTGGATTGGAGGAGCACTGTCTAATGAGGTCATTTGATAGTTGTGTTGTTTTACTATTCATTTTCAAGTCTTCATTTTCATTCCCAGAATATACAAGTATTTGGAGCAAATTTAAAATTCCAGTCAGTGCATTGCTATGACAGTTAGTTTTTTTTTTTTTTTTTTTTTTTTTACTAGTACTTACATCCGTTAAATGATTATCATACCATCACAATTCCCTCCAGCCCATCCCGAACAAAGCTTCCCATCTGTGGACCAGACAGAGGTTCTCAGAAACCATAAATTCTTGTTTAAAAAAAAACTCACTCATCATTAGGCAAAAAAAACACCTTTAAATATTCCCCTGTCTATTCCCCTCGGTGCCTCTTGGAATGGGGCTGGAAACGTATTTAAGAATAGTATACAAATTATTGCTAAACTTGACAGTGAGAGTCCTATGAATAATAGCATGAAGAGGAGAGGGAGGGAAAGGTTGCGTGAAGGTGAGAGGCATTAATTTGCTTTTAAGCTTATGGGAGATTCTTCCATGCTCCCTGCGCTTAGCCACCCACTGTAAAGATATAGCACCACTCCTAGTGCCTGTGACACAAGCTCATTAGCATCTCACCCTACATCAGGAAAATGACTACCTTCCATGGGTGGATCATTACACCGCGTTATAGGGAATACCTTATAAGCATAAATGTGGGGAAAGCATGTGCAATAAAGGCTCCAGATGGCTTTTTTTTTTGTTCCTGAACATGAGAATTGGCTTCCTTGTCAAAACAGGGCGCAATGAAACGTGGAGTCACACAAATCAGGGATCCAAATGATTGATTAATTGCATGACACTTGGCAGTAGGAGTGCGATAACATTGTCTGAAGACCCCTTATTCGCAGATAAAATAGAGGAAAAAGCTATTTTAGAGCCCAGAAACGAGTCACGTGGTCGTCGCCACACACTGTTTTACATTCATACTGAAATATTTAGCACTTGAGTTGAATGGCTTTGATCAGTATGGAAGATCAGATAAGAATCGTGGACTGAAACCGCTCTAGCATTATCTTGATGTCCTACGCTTCAATTATGTTTTGATTTAGCTCAGTATGCTCATACTATCCACCTTTTTTAATTTAACTAGACCTTGTTTGTGGCTGCTCATTTATAGTGGTTCCTATGGAGGTACATTAAGAGTGTTACATCAAGAGCGCTTTAAAGAGTACAAAAAGTAGACGGCTCACACTAATCTCAACTTACATTACAACACGGATTCATAATGAGGTGGATAAACAGTTGTGTTAACAGTACTGAGAAATTGAGGTACTGTACTGCATCAATAATGAATTCAAAACTGTCAAACACACTTGCGTAAAAAAGAATGTGAAATACATTTTATTGGCTGTTTTAAAGTTAATATTAAAATTATTATACCCTTACACTGTTAAAAACCCTTTAATACTTTTGATGTTCCCGGTCAAAAATGACAAAGATTGCTTGTTATGCTATATTATCACCAAATATTGGATTCAATTTTTTTTCAACTTGTTTTCTTAAAATTAGGACAGGTTTTGTATTACTTTTTGGAACTGATTGATCGTAGGCCTCATTGATTGAGCTTATGAACCTCGATTTTTTTAGAGGATAATTATGTCAATATTCAACAAAATATGGAAAAAAAAATTGCACTGTTTATCACACTAGTGTACATTAATGATTAACCAGGAAGTTTGTACTGAAAAAAAATACCGGCCTACAAAAAATTGTTTAACAAGTGTAACAAGGTGTAGAACAAACCTTACAAAGTACAAAAATGTTGGTAAGCAGTAATACCCTGTGTGAGAAAGTCAGTAAGTTTTACGCCGCCTTCACACTGGCAGTTGAAATCAGCTCCGTAATACGCAATACGCCCCCAACGGACGTCGTACTACACAGTGAAAAGCGTCGTAGAACAAAAATGGCGGAGAGATTAGAAAGGTTGATTCTGTCAGTTCTGTATGATCTCTCTGATGAGGGTTATAGAGATATTAATAGGTAAGCTGCTGCGTGAGGAAAGTTGCTCAGGACGTTGACATGTCAGGTCGGCTAAAACATGTGATATATAATTTATACCACTATATCACATTTAGTTCGATGTCTGCCTACAATTTAATTGTATTAACTGCCCTACTAACGTTAGCAAATCATGAAAATTAAAAAATGACATGACAACTTAACTTTTAATAAAATAAATAATGATTTTATACCGATAAGAATTCAGGTTTGTTTATCAGTATCATAGCAACGCTAACTTCCGCTGGAATTGTCGGATAGGAACCGTCCGTAGCTTTTCGCAAGAGTTCAATTTTTTTAACGCATCCGGATGACCAACGGACACGATTTTCTTCGCACCGCACTCGGTCGGACCCGTTTCGGACCCATTCGCATGCGGTCTGCGAATCTCCATAGGAAATGAATGACTTCCGGTCGTTTCGGACCCGTATCGGAGCTGATTTCAACTGCCAGTGTGAAGGCGGCGTTAGTCCAATGCGATAACATTAACTAACATGTTCAGGGAAAAATTACCCGAACACTAGCCAGGCAAGCCAGACCCACATCAAGATGTTAGGTCTGGGAACTCACCATCGGCATGACTCAATCCGAGGGGCGGGATAAACGGTTGTCTTTCAAATTCCCTCTGCACGCAATAGGATAGCACTACAATCAACCAGAGCAACGAACGGTTGTGTCTGAGTGAGTCCCATGCGTTTTCCCACCTGCGGAGCTAGTTGATATATTAAACTTTTGCCGTATCCGGTCGGCAAATCTCCGAACACATCTTCCTTTTTTAAGAATGACTTAAGTGCTGTTCTTTTTTTCTTTTCCCAAAGAAAAGCTTTACTCCAAGTCCTCCAGAGTCGCGGCCAAATCGGATTCGAAAGACCGCTGTTCGCCAGCAGAAGCGGTAATCTTCTTTGTTTTCAAGTAGCAGGGAATTCACGTGGAACCGTCACATCTCTGCCGTCATTATGTTAAGCCCGTCTCACCAACTCTGTACACGATGTGATTGGCCTGACTAGATTTTGTTTTTTTCCAGCTCGAAAGCCAACGGAGAGTTGCAAGACTACACTGGCTGAAAAATAAATGTCGTTGCCGCTAGGGTGCGTCTAGATTTCTAGGCCACCCGAACACAACACAAGGACATTTTAGTGAGAGACAACAACGTAATCTCATTAGTAATATGTATCCATATGTAAAATGTGATTTGATCACTTATAAAATATCTACAAATAAATATCTATAGAAATATCTATACAATTATACAAATTATACAATATAATACATTATTGTCACTGTACATTTATCTTATTATGTATTGTTGAATAAATTGGCAGATTTAAGGTAAAGGTGAGTTTAGGAGCTATAAAATATGTAAAGTATATCACAGTAAAATAAAACTACACCAATTATTTGAATATCAATATAATATACATACAAAGTATTTATAATATGGTTATGCTTCAAAATCTGTGCTATGTTAGATGTTGCCAATATGACTATACGTCATTTGAGGAAAACGGATTAATGAGTAAAAGCACACAGTTAAAAGTGCAATACTTCAATTGAAGTATAAATTCCCCAAATTACTCAACACCCCTGTGTGGATAAAGACTGATTTGAACAGTATAACTCATAAATATATTTAGCTAATAAATGTAATAATTAAACAAAACATTTCTATTCGAATGCTTCCAGTACCATCTCACAAAAATAAGAATCCTTTGCATCTTGCCAGCTCTAAATTAGATTCGCTACAGAAGAAAATAAGGTGAAGTTTGAAGTTTTCTCCAGGAGTTCCTCTGAGAGCCATAAGAACTAAGAAACATGAGAGAATTATTAAAAAGCGCAATATATGAACTAAATGACCCCTCAGTGCCAAGCTGCCTCTCTATACAGCACGATCAGCAGATTACCTTTACCTGAAGAACTCTGGATTATTTCACTTCCTATCACAAATTACACAATAATGGCTGAAAACCAGATTATACTTGATGCTTCTATGTCACGCTGAACGTGGTTGTTGTATCGTGTAACGTTAAATGCAATAACCAAGCAACAGCAAAAAGCAAATCATTTGAATCCTAATGGCTGCCATTCTGTTATATAATATCGAGCTTTCTCTAGGCAGAGCTTTCAAAAAATTAAGAGGTTAAGCTATGTAGTCAAGAGGCTAATGCATGGAAAAAGCCTTTGGACCCAAGCTGAACTAAATCCAGCACGCACAGTGACACCCCATTAACAGGATGGAGGACACCAGGAATGCCTGAATCCGAACGGTGAGCAGATTTCCAGGTGGACGTGAGTCAAGCGCCACGGACTCCTGGGTAACTGCACTCTGACACGTTCACTGATTTGACAAATGATTCTATATCAAAGGGCTGCGCACACATTTGACTTAATTGATTAGACAGAATGTGGCGAAATCCCTGATTGGTTTAACTAAAAGAGCAGGAAACGTGCCATAGTTTTATAAAAAGGCAAGCACTTTGTGGGTGACAAGGGGGGGAAAAATTAGTTCCTGCCTTCTTTTAAGTATGACTGATTAATATTGAAATGTGTATGAAAAATGAGACAAATTAATCTTGTTCTAACGCCATAAATCATCTAATCCGAGTGGGTTTACAGCTGTAATTCCAGAGGTTAGGATTTCTTTCATCTCTTCATTAGTGGGGTCAACCACAGCCAGAGGACCTTGTGAGGTGCAAGTCTATAAACGCAGTACCCTGTGCGCAGACCCCGATTTAATACGGCTGTAAAAAACCAACATGTCTGCCAATTAAAGAGACACCACATTAACACTGCTTCTGTAATTACAGACAAGAGCACGACCGGAATAAACCGAATGGGGGACCGCAAACACTCCTCTGGAACAAAAAATAGTAGAGATGTTACCCGAGCTAGTCATTGAAAGGCAAACAGATAATCTGATGATTAGAGATGGAAATGATAAAGAATTTAACAGTCCCGGTTCTGATTCCATTAATAAATCTTTTCTATTTTAAGGGAAAAATAAGCACAATTAAATTGACAAATTGATAAGATAATTTCAATAAAAAATATAATTCAAAACAAATATAGAAAAAGGTGTGTTCACATAAAATGTGGCAACAAACACTACTGTTTACTGTTTATATGTTTTTATAAAGAACTATCTTATGCTCACAATGCTGCATTTAATTCAGCAGAAATACAGTAAAAACAAAAAGTTTTTTTTTTAATATTTTTTTAATTTAATTTAATATATATATATATATATATATATATATATATATATATATATATATATATATATATATTCAATTAAAAATTAAAAAGAAAAATAATTAAAAAAAAAAACTTTTATTTCTTGTGATGGTAAATTACTCCAGTCTTCAGTGTCACAAGATACTTCAGATCCTTTTTTGTGAAAACCATGATACTTGTTTTCAGGATTCTTTAATGCACAGAAAAATCTGCATTAATTTTAAATAGATTTTAAATAGATACAATTTTGGTAACCTCTCAAGGGAGCACCTGGAGATCATGCTTGGTACTCAAACTTTATGCGCCACACTTATCCTACAAGCTATAGTCATCACTTTCCTCCTGACTGCGCTCCTCGTTATCTTCTTTTCTCTCGAACATGGTAGATGATGATGATGTTTTTATTTTATTTTATTGTTTAACAGTAATGACAGACAACAGCAGGAATATTAGGCTGCTGTCACTTTACGACGGAATGCACGGGCCGAATATACTGACACACGTCCGGTTTCTTTCTCAATTGATATAATTTTGAGTGTATGTGTCCGTTCAAGCACAAGTAAACGTGAAAGTAAAACTCTCTTGCACAAGTCCAGATTTTCACCTCTTCTTCCACATTTAAAATCATTTGAATGTGTAAATTGGCAAGGCAAAACACATCCAAATTATAAACTTTCACTCTAGGATTGTTAAATTTAGCAGTTACCGTATTTTCCGGATTATAAGTCACACTTGTATGCATAGTTTGGCTGGTCCTGCCACTTATAGTCAGGTGCGACTTATAATACAAAATTAATTCATACTGACTGGCATGAACCAAGAGAAAACATTACCGCCCACAGCTGCGAGAGGGCGCTCTATGTTGCTCCTGTAGCCTAGCCCTGAAAAACTGTTAACTGAAACATTAACTTAAAGACAACTGAGAAAGACTGAACACAAACAAAATGCCCCCAAAAAGAAAATCCAATTCTGCAGATCACAAACTGCAGGGCAGCAGAAAGAAAGTTTGGAGTGAATGAGAAACTTGTGAGGGACTGGCGAAAAGCAGAGATTACTCTAAAGGGGGTTGCGTCACGCAGCGCCACATCTTTAAAATTCGAACACATTATTCTCTATGAGTGTACACACACCAGTGGCGCCATTCGGCATCTGTCCGCCCAGCAATGGCTCAAGACCTTGTTCAAAATCCTGCCGTGCCACAGAGTGCCATTTACATAGTTTTATATTAAATTTACATTTATTCGTCTCAAATCGTCGTTAATGTACTGACTTCACTCTACAATATACATTTAGTTTTTCTTTCATTTACAGAAATCAGCTGCTTGAATGAAAATTGCTGATGTTATCGGATTTTCAGGTGATATTCTCAATTCATTCAGTTAACGGACGCTCTGAGGTAAAGTGTTTTCAGACTGCAGACTTGTATTTTTTTGTAGATTGTATTTAATTGTAGAGTACAATCATAACATAGAGAGTGTCTTAATTCCATAGTGTCCTTAAACATAAAAACATTGCTGGCCATAAACTGAGAAAGTGCTTGTCCGGTGTGCGATACCTCGAGTTGTCCTAGAATTGACGTGGCGTGGCGCTGCGCTTCTCGTCCGGTGTGCGACCCCCTTAACTGTAATGAAGAAAACAAATAATGCTAATCGCGGGCTGAAAGGAGGATGGCCAGAGCTGGAGGAACGAGTACACAGATGGGTGCTTGAACAACAAATAAATAAATGCCACTTATAGTCCAGTGCGACTTATATGTTTTTTTTCCTCTTCATGACGCATTTTTTGACTAATGCGATTTATACTCCGGAGCGATTTATAGTCCGGAAAATACGGTAATCTGCGAATCACATACGTTCAGGTGCCGAACCGTGGGGCCTGGTCCGTACAGATCACGAATCAACTGCGATCCTTTGCACTGCACCCCTAATAATGAATGAACACACTTATCATCATGATTGCTATCTTACCAGAGAAAAAAATCCTAAACCAATAAGTAAACGTGTCCCTGTGTGCAAAATTGTTGGTACTCAACTCCCCTCCACGTTTTCTGCTGCGCATCATTTATTTTTTACCATGCATGTGCACCAGTTATGTGCACCCCTGTAAATAGATATATTTTGTAAGATTATAAATGTTTTTTAAGTGTCACTTTTTAGGCTAGTGCACTTCGTTTATTTTATAAAATACTTCTGACAAAACAAAAAATCTGAATTAAAGATTGTGTGAAAACTGTAAACAGAATCGAACATCATTTTGTCTAGGTATTTTATAAACTGGTGAAAAAAATTAGAATAAGAACCTGTTTTCATTTCCCAAGCCTACTGATGAATCAAAAAAGCTATAAATATCCTTAAAACACATGCATGCACACACAACCTGCTGCACGGCAGACTCAGAGAGTTAGGCGGCCGGTGTACCTTTTTTTTTCTTTTTGACATGAACATGCTGTGCTTGCTAGTGACAGGCTCAGCATAGCCCTGCACCCAGAGGTCACAACTGATGTTTCCGATTGTGAGTTTTTCCAGCTCTACTACATGTTTGTCTGAAGATGTATGCCAAAGCATCCTCAGGCACCACACTGAGACGGCAGTATGGGTTCGGGCATTTTGCTGCTTGTCTTCCAGCATCACGCCTACTCCCTCTTGAATAGAGTATGAATGCAGAGCACATGCCTTGAGTTTCACATGCTACGAAGCTTAATTGCTGCATGACTAGGCTGTTGTTGCATGGCTGGAGGGATTTCCATTTATTATCTGGTATGAATCATTTTTAAGATGTGCTTATTCACCACCGGTTTCCCCAAGTTCAAAACACCATTTTGAGTAGGATGTGGAGGAGTGTGCGGTCACAAGGTCCAGATTCAGAGCATTGACAGGGAGAGAGCAACAACACCCCTCCCTCCCGCAGATAGAATATGTGTCTGTGTTTCCATGGAGGGGTACGTTGGTCGCACCATGCCCAGATCAGGCAGTTCGTGCCAGGGTTCTGCATGCATTGCACACAGGGAAGGAAGGGTCAAATTCTGTACTCCATCTGCCATCTGCTTTGGCGGCTCGACGGGGAGGCTCTGCAATGCGACGTGTGCTAGGGTTAAAATCAAAGCCTTGATGAATGGTGTTTAAATACCTGCAGAATATCAGCCCGGTCGTCCGTTGAATCGGCAGAGCAGACGTGCCCGCTGTAATGTCAGAAAAATGATCACTTTCCTCAAGCCGGGGCCACTTCATCAACGTTAAGCGTTGAGGTGAGCCTTCCTTCACGTTCTGATAGGAGGTTTGAAATTGGGACTCTCTCCACTTTCACTATTGACCTATTGTGAATCACAGTGGCTGGAATGAATTACTGCTGAGAGGACAAACGCATAATGTAAGATATTATTGGGGAATTTAACAATGCTCAGGCCTCAGGGACTCTCACAATGTAATGTATGGCCTTTGGAGTACAATTGCTATGGAAACTAGAAGCCCTGGGTGACCAAGTTGCCCACCCACACGGACAGCCGTTAATCATCTTCACTCCAATACTGGCACAGCAGAATTTGGCCAATGTGTCAAGCAGCAATTATGTATACTTAGTGTTCTCTCCACCCCCCTCGGCTTCGCTCTCTCGTTCTCCCGCCATCCTTCTCTTCCCCTCTACTTTCCATTTAATCACGGAGCTTTTAAAAGCTCTCTGTTCATTAGCTCCCTTTCATTGTAAATGCATACAATACTACCAAAGAAAATAGGAACGGTCTTAGCGCCACACAGTACGACATTCCTATTATAGAAATCATATCTAACCGTTTAGCCATTATACTTTCATTCGGAGCTGAGTGACACGCCAAATTACTCCACTGCTCCATTGCTTTTTTTGCATATTGGTTTGTGCAGATCACAGGCGCTAATGGGAAGCGACGAGACAGAGATTATGTTCTGCTGGTCGCGGGGCAACGTTAACGCCATCACAAATCGGTGGCATCCCTTCATTACCTCCATCCAGATCAGCTGTTTCAAGGAGAGCTGACAGCAACATGGCAATTGCAACGCTCTCCATATTTCAAGGACAAAATGCTGCAGCCTGGGTGTTGGGCAGGTGAGTTCGAGCGCATCAGCACTGTATAGAACGTGTTATTAGAGGTGATCTCGACATGGGTGAAGAGTGCAGGCTCGTGTGAAGGACGGGTCAGCAATTAGAGCCCTGTTGTGTGCCGAGAGGTTCAGGACAAAGCTGATTGCCTTTTCATGCATCTCACAATGAGCACTGGGGATATTTGTATAAATATTTTACAGCTTTCCCTTGCAGCTTCAAGTCACTTTTGATGGCAGTTGGTATATTAGGGGTTGTCGAATTGGACCACTTGCTGACAGGCTGTCAGATGTGCCCATGCCTGCCTTTGACTGACATTTTTTTGCGGGGTCTTTACTCTTGACCTGCCAAGTCAACCAGAAGAGGGAATGAGCACTTTGGCACATTTGAGGTTAGTGGACTGACAATAGTGCGAGGTTTGGCAATATAACACATTATTGTGTTTCTCACATAGGACGCGTGAAAAAACTGCTCAAAAGCAGAGGCAGCCAGCTTTCAACCAGGAAAATATACTTTATTTTTGTTCCTCTACACCAAGAACTGATTCTTTTCACTGTTTTGGTAAATCCTGAACCCAAAAGCATGAAATCACAGATAATTCGACATCTTGTAGCAATATTACGGTTTAATTCAGGGCCTTGTTTCCAACCTGAGATAAGACACAATAAAAAGGAAATATCTGCTGTCATGCCTCCTTGCTGTGGTACATGGCGGTGTGGAGAAAAAGAAATGTTGTTCTATTTCAATGTATCGAATAATAATAAATAAATACATACATTTTGAAATATTCAGAGAATAAGATGATCCCCCAGATAAAAACGTGTATATATGTATATCAACAGTTCTCAACAGGTTTTGCTTTAGTAAACAAACAAAGTGAGGACCCGACACAGCAGCAAAATCACATAAAAGTAAAGAAAACTGTAATTGAAAACTTCATCAACATCTGCTGAATCTGAATTTAATATGTTTTAGGGATGATCATATCGGATCAGTGAATATTTGACAGATCCAATACATATTGGATAATTATTGGATATTTATTTACTTTGCCATCATCTTAGTTAATGTTAATCTTTCAAGACACTGGTAATTTAATAACACTGTTAATTGTATTTATACAGGAAATCTCTAAATAAATCCAAATAAAATCAATCATTTTAAAAGTTTTTAAAGTGAATTTTTGTATCACCAATTTGTAACTTATTTATACAGAGTAGTATTTAAACCCATGACCTTGGCACCATGCTCCGCTGTTAGAGCTAGAGGAATGCTCAATTGAAATTGACAACAAAACACAGCCTTTGATGTCAAACAAAAGACACATTTCCACATTGTTTTTCCCTTCTGTGGGTGTATTAGAACAGTTGAGAACCAATGCTTTCCAAACAGCTTCATCGCATAGTGAAAATACTATGCCTCTAATAAACAGAACCATTAGCAAGACAGTGACTTACCTTGTGAGGGCACATGGCTGGGACAACAGAGAATGTTTTATCTGGGGTCTGGCTCTGGTTCTAGAAGAGAAACAAATCACTCTGTGTTAGTTGTTTTAGTAAGAATAAAACTGTTGCATTCAAGCACAGTTCCTATAAATTGCATGTTTCGTAATAAGGCAGAACAAAGTGACCTATTACATACACTTATTCTGAAGAAATGGAAAAGCCAATTGAGTGAATAAAGGTTAAGGTCATCAATCTGCGCTGGTGGAATATACAGCCAACAAATGGTTACAGCAAAACTTCTCAATGCATGCCTATTCCTGCGCTCCTAATACCTAAAACACAGGCTTCATAACATATGCAAAGGCTCTCAAACAGGATTTCATTAACCAATTAGCATATTGTAAATATGGTGCTACATCAAACTGATACATGAAAACCAACACTAAAAAGGTTGCACGTAGGTAAGTCAACAAGGCAACAACAGATGGTCCTGCTGTTTGCGATTATGCATGATGCAGGGCCTCTGCACACTGACAAAGGCAGCGTAGGGGGAAATGACCATCTTCAAGTGACCTCGCATACATATGAGGAAAAAGAAGTAGTCGAGCCAGCACAGCGGGGGACAAACTTTTCTCCCTAATACTTGAGGGAAGCCTACTTGATTCCAAGCAGGTGCTGCCAGTCATTCTCTTACACCCAGTTATCTTCTTTTCGTAGAACTAATGCTCTCTGACACTATTAATGGCTTCCTTATGGTATCGCCAAGAGAGATGAAACATTGAGCGGTCCAGACTTCAACATCTATATTTCATCAGCACTTAGAGTAGTAAGCATCGGCTGTGTGGTAACCTCACTTCACACCCACTGTCGGGTAAAAGACAAACACTGCATGGTCAGCCCTAGGCGTCTGAAATAATAGAAAGGAGTTTTGTGCCACTCTTGCAAAGAGGAAATTCTAAAGAGACATAGGTTATACAATTTTACAATTTTTTTTGCACAATTGACCAATTAAGGACTCATTCTTCTCCTCTTCAACCTGGCTCATACACTCCTGGAGACAGTTTTTCCTTTAATGAGCTAGTTTTAAACAATACATGATTTTGTAATCTGAGCAGAGCTGGCGCAGGAACTCAAGTAGGGGAGGACTAATAAAGAGCACGTTCTCCTGGTTGCAAGGGCAACTCAGAGGACACAACATGTTTATTCAGGAGAGCCGCTGTCAGCATCACTCGCATTGACCCGTGTCTGTTCTACTTTGGTCAGTCAAAACATCTATTAAGCTCTGTTAAGAACAGTACAATTTGAACTCAATTGCAGAACATGAAACATAAACAACAGTGCTATTCTGATTTGTGAGTGTTTGCATTTTACTATAAATAAAGTAAACAATAAGTTAAACAGAAAACAGAAACGGCACATCTCTGAGCAACACACATTAGTGGTGTTTAATATTTCCTGAATGAATCAGTGAACTGAATCGGGTGAATGATTCAATGACTCGCTCCTGAATGAATCAGTGCATTTAAACAAATCGATCCATACATTTCCAAACCGCTTGTCGTTGGGATGCTGGAGCCCGACCCAGCGCCAAAACCAGCCACATCAGAACAGTTGAACGAGTTGAGTGAATTATCCAATGACTCATTCCAGAATGGATCAGTGTAACTGAATGAATAGATTGAGAGAATGGATTTATGACTCAGTCGTAAAGACCAACAGTTGTTTGATTGAACAAATCAGTTGATTGAATGATTCAATGACAGTACAGTATGACACATACTGACAGTTTGGAATGTGCAAACACAGACAAGCAGAGTTAAACAAATAGTTAAAAGGCCAACATCAAGATTAGTTTTTAAAGTCAGAAAATCTGTTTTGTGGTAGACTTGCTCATTGTATTATGGTAACTGTGTTCCAATCTGTTTTTCTGTGCATTGCTTGGATTCTTTTTCATTGGTGGAGAAAAATATATAATACATAACGTGTCAATTGTGTCTGAAACGGAAATTGCTTATTATTCAACAGAACTTTTGTATAAAACGCGATATCAAACCTTGCTGTAGAACTGCATATCAATTACCCTCTGGCTTTGCCAACAGCCAAATCACAATTCGTGCTAATATCCAGAACAACACCTTTTGCTCGCCTGATGTTGTTTAAATAAAGGCAACAGTTATGAATTGAAAACATGTTGAAGAGAAGAGAGAGGAATCTCTTTGGAAAAATTGCATTGGTGTTAATGCTTTATTTGCTGTTTAATGTTTTGCTCAGCCACGGTTAATTATTTAATATGACAGGTATGCTACGCAGAGTGTATTAACTTGTCCTGCATGTTTAAATAATACATAATCCCATTAAAATCTGACATAGACAACCGACACATGCCACTTGGGCTTTATTCATTTGCAGGTACACAGGCACCATTATGAGGCAGAGTTGACCCAGTGTGTTCGATTGAATGGCCTTTCTGTAATGTGCGGCGAAATTATATGTTGCACTGAAAGCCTAGGCTATGCAAATGCAACATAACTGCACTGGAACAAGCTGATGACTTCAGTGCTCTGCTGTTATTTTGGAGAGCGGAGAGCAGATAACTCTGTAAAATAAGTGCGGATGGAGGGAATGGTTTTCAAATGGTTGCTTTCTTACAAAAAAAATCTTTATTGGTGTCTTCCTTCCTTCTCAGCTCTCTCCATATTTCAAGCGGTGCCAGTAAACTTGTGAAAGCAAAATGTGATTTTGTCAAGGTTGTGAAGTGCAGTCAAATAAACATGATGAAAAATGCCAGATTGAAGGCAAATTTATTATCTCTTCTCATTACGTGTTACATCTCTGCTTCACAGTACAGAGACAAATTAGTTTTTATCGAGAAGCCAAATTGCTAATATTAAACCTTTCTGCTGTTCCTCCCCAAAACAAGCCATGGAAGTGATTTCTTCACTTCACTCTGCTGAATGTTTTCCTCTCCAAATGCTAGTGGAGGGGGAAAGAGAGCAAGCGGTAGGCTGTAAAGAGCCGTAATCTCCTTGCCAGCAGTGTTGAGGCTGACTGACGTTCAACGTGCCATCGCTATAAAGGGTGCTCTTTGAAACGACAGCCTCCCACAAGTGCATCAAGACACCAAGTCTTCTTGCTCTTGGTGTGCTCATTTGCTAAGCAGTGTGAAGCCCCTTCCTTTAGGCTGGTCTTGAGAGCTGGAAAAAGTCCCAATTAGACCTTCGTAATGAGTTAGAGACACAGGTAAACAGCTCCATCAGTCTGCGTAAGGAAAACTAGGTCCTCTGAATGCTGTGACGACAACAAGCACAGCAGGTGGATCGTTCTACAAACTGAGTGCTACCTGTGTCCTATTTATTGAGATAAATCTTTTAACAATGAATAATTGTTATTTCAACTCTCAATCTGCCTTGCTGCATGAGCAAATGCAAATAAAATACACTACCTTTCAAAAGTTTGGGGTCAATAAGATTTGTTTAGTATTATTATTATTATTCAGCAAGGACACAATGAAATGAACAAAAGTGACAGTAACATGTATGTGACACAAATATTTCTATTTCAAATAGATGATGTTCTATTCATCTAAGAATCCTGACAAAAATGTGTCATATTTCCAAAAAAGTATTGAGCAGCAACTCAACATTGAGAAAAGTAGAAAGACAAAATCTTGTGGATCAAATCATCATATTGGAATGATTTTGGAAGGATCATGTAACACTGAAGACTGGAGTAATGACGCATACACACACACACACACACACACGCACACACACACACACACACACACACACACACACACACACACACACACACACACACACACACACACACACACACACACACACACACACACACACACACACACACACACACACACACGCACACACACACACACACGCACACACACACACACACACACACGTGTATATTTGACATATCTGCATTAAATTTGCTCTCTGAAAAGTCTATAAACTTTTAAACTGCCAACCATTACTTTATATCATGCGATTTTCTATAAAGAAAATTTTTAATATAGCTTGAAACGGAACAATGCAGTTTATTAGAACATAAAAACTCATCAGTTTTCTATGCAAAAGTCTTAAAAAACAATTACTTTAAAAAAAATCACCATTTCAAAATGGTATGGTAAAGGCACTTTTTTCAGAAAATGACCCAAGTATGCATGACTGTGTTTATCAGTATAAAAGAGCTAAAACCTGTTTCGCTCATGAGCGCTTTGGGCCACGTAATAGTCGAGATCTAATTTGGAATGATATATATATTTTTTTTTTTACGGTTGCCAACAAAGATAAAGCAAATTTTGTCACTTATACACAGCTAGTTTAAGAAGCACAGCCACGCAAAACGCTCTCTCACACAGACACTACTGTATCCTTAGGCCATAATGAGCCTGCTATGCGTTTTAAAAGGATTAGCTGCATTAAAAATCACATTTCATTCTCAAGCTGAGCAAAACAAAGCAGTTCATAGCAAACATGTTCATTTATTACTGCTTTGCATGGGTTTAAATACAAGCATGACTATTTCATCACAGCTAATCTAATCTGGTCGTGCTCGTGCGTGCATTTACTATGACACCTAAAGAAAATGACAGATGTACAGTACCGGTCAAAAGTTTGGAATAAATAAGATGCTTTTAATGTTGTTGAACAAAGTCTCTTATGCTCTCACCAAGGCTGCATTTCTTTTCTTTTTTTATCAGAACACAGTAAAAATTGCAATATTGTGAAATATTATTACAATTTAAAGGTACACTATATAACTTGTGGTAACAAAAAACAAAACTGCATCCATTTTGCGGAATAACATTGTTTTGGTTGTGCTTCGGCTCTGCGTGACTGTGCGAAATAATATGGTTTTTCTGCTCATAAAACATTAACCACTAGGCTTAAGAGATATAATCAGTTTAAAGGGAAAGGATGACAAGCTGAAAACGTTACTGTTGCTATACCCACTAATCAACATGGTATTTTCTTGAAAATGAATTCCAGAACAGCGCTACAACAAGCATAATGAAATGACCCTTCAAAATAGAGAACGCTTTAAAATGAACTCTGTTAGCAAGTTGCATATGGTAATTTATATGTTCTATAATATATTTTACACTCCTTTTGCCTGTTGTAACATCTGGTGTCGCTTTTACAAAATGTAAAATCCCTCAGTTCTCGCCATCTCCGAAAAGCCAAGCCAATGTTGATTCTCGTTTTATAACGAGAATTGCGGATTGTCTTTTTGCCATTACTCCTGCCATACTGATTTCTATTAATCTTTAGAAATCAGAAATTATTCTAATAAGCGAGTTGGTGCTTAAGAAAGGTAGTAAGATATAAATGATAATAATAATAATAATAATAATAATAATAATAATCATATTTTTGTTCATAAAGGATGCATTAATGATCAAAAGGGACGGCAAAGACATGAATAATGTTACAAAATACTCAATGCTGGTCTTTTGAATTTTCTATACCAGTACATCAAATAATTATGTAAAATAATTTGATTCATGAATCATGATTTTTTATTTTATTAGTAAGCACCAATTCAGCATATGGAAATGATTTCTGAAGGATCATGTGACACTGAAGACTAAAGTAATGATGCTGACAATTCAGCTTTGGCATCATAAGAATATATTATATATATTTTAAAATGTACGAAACCAGAAAACAGTCATTTGAAATTGTAATAATAACTGTTTTACTGTAATTTTAATAAAAAAATGCAGTCTTCAAAAACATTAAAAATTCCAAACTTTTCACAGGTGTAGTGTATATGCAACGCCAACAACAAATGACCAATCAGTCGTTGCCGATGCATTAATTTTTCTGTTTGATATTGATGGTGCTGGCAACACAGCTCCTAAAAGAACCCGCAAATAATTCTGTTACGCTCTCACAGCCAGCCCTTGTGAGATAAAAAGCCTCAGGCTGAGAATTGGCAGGAGCGAGCGCCGAAGTACTTTTCACCCTAAAAGCAATCTTAAAGAGAAGGTCTGACGTCGTCACATTAACTTGTCTTCTCCGCTACGCACCAGGTGGAGAAGACTCACCACGATCTCAGACGACTCCCATTTAAACTCACAAACAAGAGCACTATTCACCCAAGGCAAAATAAGGAGCAGGGCTTTTCTGGCAGGCTGACACAGTGAGGATGCTCTGGCCCAGTAACATTCTCCTCACACACTGGGAGACTTTGTACTTGTTACTTCCTGGCTGACACTCAAGAGTACTGAGCGTTAAATAAGTTGCACACCCCTCGCATCCTCTTGATTTTGTTGTTTCCGTTTATGACACGTTTTTTAGTTGTTGTTGTTGTTGTAATATGAAAAAGCAAACCAAAGAATAAGAACAAAAAACAGGAGGAAGCACCAACAACACCCACATTTCTCTCCAAGGGATTAAAAAATGTCTGTAGTTCATGGATAATCAGATGCTTTTGATCACGTGACTTCCATGTTTTTGATCTTGCAAAGCTTCTGTCCCTAGATCTTAGCAGCTGTGGCACCACATAATGTGAGAACGTGATGACAGTTGTGCAAAATAAAGAGTGTAAAAGGCAAAGTTTACAATGGAACAGTCACACTTCTAAGTTAGAACCCGCTGCAGTTGTCAGATGTATCTTCCTTAATGCTGTAATACTTATGCATGCAATATGTCTGCCTTTGGAGTGGGTTGGGCCACTTATTCTTTTTTTTTTCTTGGATTTTTCTTCCTGTTTCCATTTTCGACATCCCCTATTTCTGAAAGAGTAATGGTACAGGGTTTCCAGTGTGAAGCGGGTGCTTCGCAAACAACAGTAGATCTGCTTTAAAGTCCCCCGGCACTGCTATCAAAGTGCTTCTTCACAGTTGATCATTAGCAATTTAAAAGCCTTAGGCAACTTGGAGCCCTCAAACTGAGCAGTATAATTTAGCGGCTGCCTCGGCCATACAATCAAAGGACTGTACTGTACATTTATCATATTGGGGGCTTCCACTCCCCCAAAAGAAATAAGGGGAAGTTGGGTTTGTGACTGATATGGGGCCTTAATTTAATAACCACGGACCAGACTGTCATACATTTTTGCAGACGTATCCAGAGGAGAGAGAAAAAAAAAACATTTTATTGTTCTCCAGGATCATTTTCAACAAGTAAGTCCTATTCCGGATAAAATCCACTACGACTCAAAACAATTATTTGATGCTGCTTCAAGGGACGGATGCTTTCAATTTGAGTGGTCCACCTGAAATCATGATAAGGCGTGGTTTCAGGCACAAACCATCAAAGAGAGACCAAATATCTTTTTAATGGCAAAATAAAAAAACCTACCAGGCAGTCAAAGTACCCACCTGCCATATACTGCAATAAGTCCTGTCATTCATATCCAGTCTACATTTATAAATTCAGATATTGGTGGGAAAAAGAGTCATGTCTGTTGTTTCTGGCCTGTATTTGGACTACCGGTTTGTGTGGTTTGTAAATAAGCTTTAGTATTGGAAGGGAGGAAAATGTGTACACTGGAATATATCAAATAGAACACCCCAGCACAACAACAACCACATATTTTAACTACATTTGCATTGCCTGAAGGAAATACTCTGTGTCTGTGAGGTTCCGTGTTAAAGTTGTAGGTAGGTTTTGTTTCTATGTGTGAATAAAATGCTGCATCAAAGCTGCTTTTAGAATGTCATGGCGTCAGGATTTGTCTTATTCTCATTTTAATAAATAAAATGCACACCAATTAATGTGAAAAAGGACCTGATTGTCCTGAAAAAGAATGTTGGTCACCAGACAGTACGGTAGCCATTTGTCCTACAATGGAAGTCAATTGCTACAGCCAACTGTCTGGCAGGGCTCTCAAGTCTCACGCATTGGGCGTGAGACACACGCATTTCAACCCGTTCACACGCTCACACGCCACACCTTGTATTTCTCACGCTGAGGAGTAAGGGAACTTGTCCCGCTATACAATTAGCTGCTAATGGACGAGGGTCAGGCAAACGGAGGAGTTCTCTGCCGAGTTCATAGCATCTGTCTCGAGTTATACAAAGTTAAATGCTAGCTACCAGCCAATCAGAAATTAGAATTAGTTGTTTCCGGGTAAATTATGTGTTCCCGCTGCATCGTTCGTTACTAGAGAACACGCGCACACACGGAGTGGAAGTTGAAAGAGCACGATCTGATGAATGCGGTTTGCCGACATCTTCATTTATTTATTTATATTTTTTAGCATTTTGATTTTACGATTCCTGGACGATATCTCTTGCCTGTGATCAAAGATAGTGAGAGCTGATGTTGAGGAGTATAGCCAAAGTCGTGCTAAATAATTTTTGATGCATTCAAAAACTCTCCAAATGCTTTTAAAGGGGGCATCGGATGCAAAATACATACTTTTATATGGTATTTGCAAATAAATGTGTCTTTGCAGTGTGTGGACACAATCACCATGCAATGAAAAAAATCCATTCACTTTTTTTAATCCTCAAAAAGCCAAAAAGTTGTTGCTCATTATCATTTAAAGAGACATGCACCGAAACGGGTCACTGTGAACAGAGATGTTTTTGAAGAGGTAAAAAGGGTGTTGTTTTACACAACCATTGAGGAATTTTAACCAAAGTATGTTACAAACTTTACATGAAGACCCAAAAGAATCATACCAACTTGTGGAAAATGGGCATCCGATGACCCCCTGTAAAGGTGACCGGTTTGGGTCTTGACATACATGCTCAGGGCAAGTTGTTATGACACAATGTTATGTACATTGAGCACTGATGTTCAGTTGGCTTGTTTGGGGTCACATTTATTTTTATTTTTCAATAAATTTGTCTTTTTTAAATATAACTATTTATTTTATTTGGATGAATTTGTCTTTTTATCAGATTTAACAATTGTTATAATTTCCATTTGTGCTGGTCAATTATGAAAAATATGCAAAACTGAACTGCTAGCAAAAATTGAGGCGAATTTGGTTGGGTCGAGGGACCGCTGCTGCAAATATTTGGGTGGCTCCTCCCCTAAATCTCACTCTAAACTTTTGATAAAACTTGAGAGCCCTGGTCTGGTGATCAACATTCTTTAAAGGGGTGGTTAAATGCCCTTTTCACAAGATGCAAAATAAATCTCTTATGTCCCCAGAGTTTGTGTGTGAAGTTTTAGCACAAAATACCCCGCAGATATTTTTATACAGCATGTTAAAACTGTCACTTTTTGAGGGTTAGCAAAAACGCACCGTTTTGTGCCTGGTCCTTTAAATGCAAATGAGTTGCCTCAGAGGGCGGGGTTTCAAGAGATATTGTGTGTTACAGCTGCGATTACCTCACGCAGACAGACTAAAATGACAGAAACTGTTCTGCCTTTAATGTTAAAACAGAGTCAGACAAAGATGGAGAGACTCAAGAAGAAGTGACAACATGTAGAATGCAACAGGACGTCTCTGAATGGTTAGTTGATGAATTTATGTTGCTATCTTCAATTAGCATATTCTGTCATGATAATCTATAAATCGCTCGTATAGGAACTGTTGTGAGATGCACACAGAGTGACTTTTTATTACATGTGCAAAGAAGGATGCTAAAGTTTGAGCTGACTCACAAATGTACTCCCATACAACAACTTTTCCTCTTCTCAACATGGACTGCGTGTTCCGGGGGCGGGTTTTATGTACATTTTAGGGTTGCTGATGTCACTAACCTGGGAGGAATGTCGTGTAGTCCCTACCAGCCGTTTGTTGTAGTCCTTTTCTCTAAAAGCAAATATCTCCCTTTGCTTTGAACTTTGAGCATTGTAACTTTGCAGATGTTGTTTATGCTCAAACAACATCATTTCAAACTAGCTAAAGTTAGAAAAGTGAAATTGTGTTTTAACACCCCTTTAAAATATTGTGTTCAAAAGTATAAAGAAACTCATACAGGTTTTGAACAAGGTAAGTCAATTATGACAGAATTTTAATTTTTGGGTGAACTATCCATTTAATTACGGTGAGACTTTCGTTCATCTTTGGAACACAAATGAAGATCTTTATAACAAATTCTGAGAGTTTAATTTCCCTTCATTGACAGCCTACGCAACTACCACTTTTAAGCCCCAGAAAGGTTGAAAAGGCATCATTCAAGTAATCCATGTGATTCAAGCGGTTTAACCTTTATGAAGCTATGCAAGTGCTATGTTTGTGCAAAAAAAAGCATAATTTACACTTGAATTACAAAATATGATTCTCCAACTACCGTTAATGAGAGCATCACGACGCATGCGTGTTTTGTTGATGCAAGAGCAGACGTTGATGTGTGAACACACGTTGGAGATAAATATTTTGTAAATAAAATGGTACATTATGTTTATTTCGCAAACAAAGCACTTCATAGCAACACTTCATAAAAATGAGGTGAAACCACTGGAGTCCAAATGGATTACATTAATGATGTCTTTACTACATTTCTGGTGCTTGAAAGTGGTAGTTGCGTAGGCTGTCAATGATAATTATATTGACAAAAAACATCTCTGAAACACGTCACACAGCACTTCTTGAAAATTAATTAAATCACCTTTTAAAAAAAGTCACTTATTATAACACTGCTATGATATAGTGATGATTTGAAATGTACTGCACACGCTTGATTGTTCATGTTTGTTGTAGGCTTATTTGGAAATTACCATGGTTGCAGTATTTCGTCATTACTGTTAATTGACATTAGCCCAACTTACGTTTCAAAATGCGGCAATTGCAACTGTTTTGCAAAATGTCCATTTGCACCACCTGGCGATCATTTCGTGAACGACTTTGAAATGGGACTGGTTTGTTTTTGCCGCGGTAGCTTTAGTGCGGTGGTAATAGGCATTCTGGTTGACTACCTACTGTAGTCCAAGGTACATATCCCCTCAAAACATGGTAATGACATTGTAATTTTAGTGTTTTTCTGCAAATGTTTGAATGTCCTTCATAAGCCACAAATGCAGATGTTGAACTTAAAAAAAAGAAAAATACTTCTGCACTGCTGGAAAACGATAGTCCGCTTTTGCAGGTTTTTATATAGTCTATATATTAATGGAAAAAAACGTCTCAGGTTACGTATGTAACCCTGGTTCCCTGAGAGGGAACGAGACGCTGCGTTGAGACGCGGTGGGAACGCTCTGTGTGATTGCGTCGTGAAGCACGTGTATAATCAGTCCAATGGAAGAGCGAGACGTCATAGGCGGTGACGTCATAGACCAGGAAGCTATAAAGCACACCAGAAAACAGACCGCGACAGCTTCTGATAAAGCCTGAAGCAAGTCGATAGGGCATGCAGGAAGTATGGCAGGAGAACGCAGCGTCTCGTTCCCTCTCAGGGAACCAGGGTTACATACGTAACCGGAGACGTTCCCTTTCAAGGGAACTCGAGCTGCGTTGAGACGCGGTGGGAACCCCATACCCACTACGCCATAAGACAAATGCCAGTTCTGTGTGAAGTCCTTGCGCACACTAGAAGCAAGCAACCTAGCCCCGGGAGTGGAGAGGTGTAGGTCATAAAATCTGACAAATGTATGAGGTGAGGACCAGCCTGCCGCATTACAAATATCCTGAAGGGAAACACCCGAAATTAAAGCCTAGAGACAGCCATACTCCTTGTAGAATGGGCCTGAACAGCCACAGGTGAACGCTGTCCGGCCGCTTCATAAGCAAGTGAGATAGCCTCAACTACCCACTTGCTCATTATCTGTTTAGATGCAGGGCAACCTATCTTAGGTTACCCGAAGCAGACAAATAATTGTTCTGATAAACGCCACTGAGCAGCTCTGTGGACCTAAGCATCCAAAGCCCGGACAGGGCATAACAGATTTAAGATTTTCCTGATCTGGGGTATTAAAGGTGGAGGACAGAAGGCCTGGAGCACAAATGACCCGCACATTTAGTAGGGACCTAGAAATACAACCCGATCTGGGGTGAAGAAATACACCACCAACCAGGTGCAAATCCAAGTACGTGCAGGCCTCATTCTCATGTACCACGGAGAAGACGAAATTAAGGATCTCTCCTCAGAGATAGCCCAGCAAAGAAACATTCATTACAGAAATCAAGTACTGTACCAACAGGGCAGAAACGAGATTCAGAAGGCGTTCTCTGCACCAGGCAGAGAGCAGCATATTAGTCTTCTCGTGGAGGAAGCTCTAGACTGGAGTATGGTCTCCTCGGTCGAGAAACCTGAATCTATGAGCTGGGCCCCCTCAGAGGCCGAGCCCACAGTATCCACAACTCCAGAGCTCCCAGGAGCAAAGATATCGGGAAAAGCGTATAGGTATAGCGGCAACCACACCTATTACATTACATCCAGTCCAAGCGGAGCTGGATGCGTGAGGGAGAACCACAAGGGCAATGCATTGTACAAGCGATGCGAAAGGTCGACTTGTAGTTTGACCGAAGTTCTCCCTAAGAAGCTTCAGCACCTCGGGGTGAAGTCTCCATTCCCCGGGCCACAGCCCCTGCCTCAACAGGATATCTGCTCTGATATACGAGACCATCAGTGTGTTGTCCGGACCCTTCGCCGACCAACCACTCATGATTGCCCCCGACTTGTGAGGGAAACATCCGTCGATAGCATTATGCGTCGACAAGAAGCCACCAACACTGGGCCTGGGCGAGGAACCAAGGTTCTTCCACATGACCGAGGCACGAAGGCATAGCCGCGTGGCCTTGATCATGCAAAAACTGATTTCCCCTCGGAGAAAACCCCTTGGTCCCGAGCCACCACTGCAGGGGTCTCATGTACAGAAGGCCAAAAGTAACTACGTTAGACGCAACTACCATGAGCCCCAACAGTCTCAGAGACTGTTTTGCAGTGAGTGACTGACCTAGTTTTACATTCTTTACGGCTGTGAGAATTGCAGAAATACGTGCAGGAGACAGACGTGCTTGCATTGTTGTCGAATCCCATAATACACCTAGAAAGTGGTCCTCTGAGCTGGGAGGAGTACACTCTTTTTGGTGTTGAGCCGCAACCCCAACCTCCTTATGTGGGACAGAACGACATCTCGATGTTGAACTGCCAAAAGCTCGGACTGAGCTAAAATCACCAATCGTCGATATAATTTAATACACGAATGCCCTGGAATCTCAGAGGAGCCAGAGCTGCATCCACGCATATTGTAAAAGGTGTGGGGTGATAACCTAGGCCGTATGGAAGAACCCGATACTGGTGTGCTTCGCCCCTGAATGCAAACCTCAGGAACCTCCTGTGATGAGGATGGATAGATAAGTAAGCGTCCTTTAAGTCTATTGTGACAAACCAGTCCTCGGACTGAATCTGTGACACAATCATATTTAGCGTAAGCATACTTTGAACTTAAGATTCTGAAACCTGCTGTTTAATTGACGCAGGTCTAGAGTAGGATGCAACCCCTCATCCTCTTTCGGAACAATGAAGTAATGGCAGTAAAACCCTGACTGTCTGCCGGGAGGAGGAACCCCTTCTACAGCTCCTTTTGCAGAAGTGTCAGTACTTCCTGCTCCATAACCAAAGCCTGCTCGGGGTCCACCACAGTGGGGAGGACCCCTAGAAATCTGGGCGGACAAGAACCGAATTCTGAACCCTTTTCTATAGTGTGGACCCACCGAGAAATATGTGGCCGTAGTTTCCACGCTGCCAGAAATTCTACTAGGGGAACCAGTCTCTCAAAACTGGCCTCTGGATTTGGTTGAACAGTCACTACGGTGCCCTGAAGCGGCGAACCGGCAGGGAACAACCGAACTGACCGTTCTACGACCCTCCTCGGAGGATCGTATGTGGACGCTGACACCTCGGTGCCCTGAACGGCGAACCGGCAGGGAACAACCGAACTGGCAGCGCTGCGACCCTCCTCAGAGAGTCGCACCCCAGAGGGCGCCGAGGAGAAACGATTTCTCAAAACCGTCCGTGCCCCGGAGGAGCCCTCAGAAGCTTTATTAGAGATGACGACAGTCCTCAGATCTTGCCTCCCTTTAAATAACTTAGTTCCAACGACCCTCCTCGGAGGATCATTGGAAAAAGCAGGCACCTCGGCACCCTGAAACAGCGAACCGGCAGGGAAACCGAACTGACTGCTCTACGACCCCCCTCGGAGGATCGTTTGGGGACACTGACACCTTGGTGTCCTGAACGGCGAACCGGCAGGAAAACCGAACTGGCAGCGCTGCGACCCTCCTCAGAGAGCCGCCCAGCAGTCTCAGGAACATTAGATTGGTGAGGAAGAAACCTCTGGAATACCGCTGAACGGTTTATTCTTAGTTTTTTTGAAAGCGGAGCGTCCAGAAGAACAGACTTAATTTTATCTTATTTTTCTTTATTTTTAAATCAGAAAAACATATATATATATATAAATATATCACTCCGTGGCCACCAGCAGGAAAACAACCGAACTGGCCGTGCTGCGACCCTCCTCAGAGAGTCGCCACCCAGAGGACGCAGAGGAGAAACGATTTCTCGAAACCGTCCCTCCCCAGTATAGTTTATCTGTTTTTGCACGACGCAATTCTCGAATAGCGTCAGTGCTGACAACCTCACATTCATCCATGTCTTTATAATTTACCCACCAGCGTTGCCTAATAATTTTTTTTATTTAGATGGCTGGTGGGTAACGTCGGGGTTAAAAATGATAACGCCGACTCGGGAGAGAGAAAGCTAGCAAGCGTCTCTTTAACCCGAGGCACTGTCATACCATGATACTTAATACCCATAGCATTACTATAGTTAGACGTTGGGCATTAAACACATAAAATAGAAACCGACTTATTCCACGATCTCGACACCTCAGTGTGGTGTGGAGATAGGGAAAAAACGGCAGTCCCCGACGAGGAGGCTGAGATACAGAGTTTTTCTGTTTTTAGATTTGTTTCATCTAATAAACTCTTTTTATTTTCACTCTCATAATGTTCAGCTGGCCAGAAAATATTTAACTAGCAACAGCACTAGATAAACCTCCTTTTAAAGCTCCTCTTTATTCAACAGAGTTATGAGCTGACTTATTTATTCATTTATTGAAAACTCAAACATCTGCCTTTTCTTAATATTTTTCTTTATTTGTTTTGTTCTCTTTTTCTAAACAAAACACTAACGATACCAATTCCTCGGAACTGGAAATCGCCAGCACTGGATCTGGCAGGTGAAAGCTGAGATAAGGCGGGGCCCGTCCCAACCCCCACTGTCAGATCCGTTTGCGAACCCCAAAATGCGAGTCGCCGCCGTGCATCGGCAACAGCGGGACCCGCGCGGGGAGCGCGAACCGAACCGTCCTCCTCGAAGAACGCCCGGCGGGAGTGGAGCGTCCTCACGGACAGCTTCTCGCAATGCTCACAGTCAGCCCCCTCGAGAACTGACTGTGGCATGCTCCACTTCCAAATATTAACAAAAAGCTGATGTGTGTGTCCCCACCCGTGATATAACGTGGGCAGGGAACAACACAAAAGCTGCTTGCTCTCTTTTGCCATAATATATACAGTATATATATATATATATTGCAACTTGACAGACAACAATAAATATGACAAGGACAGAATACACAGATCGCTTGCTGAAGGCAACAGAAGCTGTCGCGGTCTGTTTTCTGGTGTGCTTTATAGCTTCCTGGTCTATGACGTCACCGCCTATGACGTCTCGCTCTTCCATTGGACTGATTATACACCTGCTTCACGACGCAATCACGCAGAGCGTTCCCACCCCGTCTCAACGCAGCTCGAGTTCCCTTGAAAGGAAACTAGCATTAAACATTTTCTGACTTATATAGCACTTCCAAAGGGTTCTATGTAGCAACAAAAAGGGCTGCTACCAATTTTCTTGAGTGTGGAAACAAATGTATTGATGCTTTTCTTTTTTATCATGAATAACGTGATGCTTCCATAACGCGTTGTTCCCATAACGTAAGCACTGTTTCTCTGGCATTTTCAAAGGCTCATAAAAATGTGTCTTTGCTTGATACACAGTCAAATGGTCTAACTCTAACGAAATCCAAATTTTAAACATATTTTACCGAAGCAATATTATGGGCTTTAGCCTTACACTTATTATTTGAGCCAATGCAGATGAATGAGCAAAGATATTTCCAGGGCAAGACCACTCTGATTTTAAAGCTTAACATGATTGGTTGTAGCGAGAACGTGCTACGATTGGTCAGCTCAATGTGGCCATTATCAGACTGTCTTAGGTAAACGGTGGGTGGAGTCCACTTATTTGTGGATTTGTCTGCATGTCAACGCTAGAAGTTTTTCAATATCCACAGATGCGCGAGGGGATTTACAAATGCACAGGAACCGATTCACAAATGCGTGAGGGGATTTACAAATGCACAGAAAGCGGTTCACAAATAAATGCCAGGCAGAGTTGTGTTTGTAGCATAAAACACATTTGTAAATATATTTTTTTATTTGCAAATCTCATTTTATTTCTTTGTGACTTTTATAATTTTTTTTGTGAAACTATTTACATTTATTGTTGGATCTTAATCTATTTATTTGTGAATTTGATATATTTTTGTGAATCTCTTTACATTTATTTGTGGATCTCAATCTATTTATTTGGAATAACGCAACAATTCTCACCCCATACACCTCCCTCAGACTCCTTAGAGACTGCTTCCTATCCAAAATAAAAGCATTATGAATGTGTGCTTCATGTAAAATTGCACATAGTAAAAACAAAGCGCATCATAATTATGCACAAACATCCTCTACAGAGTCATGTGCACATACAAACCCTGCAGATATTTGATTTGTGCTTGTGTGTTCAGCTTGCCTAAACTTAGTTCAGATTGCCAATTTGGTGCGGTGTGTTCTGCGAGTGTTTCTTGGCATGTGCCTGATGGTGTCTCAGACCAATTTGTCATTCCAAGCTGGCTTTGTGTGTTGCCAGCAGTGAGACCATGGCCATCCACTGCTCTGATCCTGGAAGCACCGAGGGACGAGGCCAAGTGTTCCACACACTCAACTCTAGGACAAATAAAGGATTCTGCCTGCTGATCCTCGTCTCTGAGGCAGAGGAGCAGAAGAACCAGCTTTGCCCAACTTCTCCTTTGCTCCAGTTAAGAGCTCATCCACTAGAATGTGTGTGACAAGATACAGCTTTCTTTGTGGAGTCTCTGCAGTGATTTAGTGTCTCATTTCTGAAAATGTTAACTGGTATTTGGTCACACTGAATAATTCATAGCCTTTGGAGATTCATGAAGCAAACAATACTTTTATTTTGTCTGCGTCTTTTACAAATATTTTGATTCTGGGATAAAACGTGGCACAGAAACTCACAACGTGCCGTGATTGACCCAGCTTTAGCGTGCAGCTTTAATAACTTTGACTTTAAAGCAAGTCATGATGGATTTATGTTTTGCTTCATAAAAAGCTTACTATGAGCACTTCAACACATTTCAAGGCTTTTGGGTTCTTTCTTTTTTTGTTTTGTTTTTGAGGCTAAGTGGTTTATAAGCATATTGTTTGGTTGAGTCATCTGTTGCTTAAGCCACAGTCAGTGGAGCAACTCGGCCTGGCTTATAAGATTGAGAAGGAAAAACACTGCGACCGTATGTATGTCGGGACAAATAACAGCGGATTTTAAAAGCAAACTGATCCTTGATGACACTATAATTCTTTGTTTTTTTTTTCTCCTTCTTGTGAATCCGTGCCCTCATTCTCTTTCTTTATCTGCTAAAAAGCGCTGTATCATATAAAGATGCAACTGTATGAGGAAATGTTGGCAGGCTGATGTATTGTATGTAAATACAGTAATTCTGTGACATTTAACACCACAGTTGCCAGATTAGGGCACTGGATGTCGGAAAGATTCAATTGTGGGACAAAAGAGAAGTAAAAATTTGAAGTGAAATTGGTAACCTCATATGGAAATTGCAGCCTGTTCACTCAATTACATAGCAGTCAGTCCAAATGTTAGTGTAGATGTGAAATGAGAAACACGAATCCCAATCATTAAGACCCTATTTTTGAACCAATGCAGGGACGATTATAAAAGACCATAATAATTAAATGCAGTGCATACCTGATTATTTCTAATACTGGATATTTTAGCCTAAAATGCATGAATTTTTGAAGAGCATGTTCATATTTCAGACAATATGACAGGAATTCAATGCTTTTTGATTAAAGTGCCCCTATTTGCTTTTTCGAATATTGCCTTTCATGCAATGTGGCAATGTGTGAATATCAAAGTTCTGCCAAAATGTAAAAGATCAAAGTGCACGACAAATAAAGTTATTGTCTTTTAAGAGAAAGGATTGATTCTGAACTGCTGCAACGAGTCGTCAGCAATTTCAGTCTCACTCTGCTACATACCAACATAACAATGTTACACATTTGCATAATGCCCATGATCTTCATTGGCTGCTTGTGAATAACATCTACTTTGGCCCACCCTTTACACTGTAGTTGTAGCTGGGGCCTGGAAGAGTTTGGTTAATATATTGTCAACATGTCGAGAAGATGTTATTTTCAGTGCTGCAAATCCATTTTGCATGCACTTCAAAGGCCCTGTTTCCACCTGGTATTGAGATGGTTTGGTCGATCGGATCACAAGTGGATGACACTAAATACAGGTGGAAACAGGGTATACAACATTTTGAGCTTGTCCACTTTTGCCCACTTGCAGATGTAGTTGAAAACGCATTTGACTAGATTACTTTCATAGTGGAAACGCATATGGTTGTGGATATGTGTCTCCCTCGTTCACTTGTGATCCGGTCGACCAAAACGCATCTTAATACCAGGTTTAAACAGGGCCAAAAGATAAGGACTCAAGCTGGAATTGATTCGGAAAAACAGACGCCATCATTCCTGTTCGTATCATTGTGTATCAAGCACTGAGGAAGCTGAGCTGAAATTCGGATTTGGTAATAGGCTATACTGTACTGTACTGTATATTCACTGTAATACTTTAAGCAGTAGACCAATCACAACGAATTAGGCCATTTGACCAATCAGAGCGGAGCAGGCTCTCCAAGGTGAGGGGTTTAGAGAGACTGAATCTTCAAACAAATTGTTTTCAGCAGACACTGTGTATTTTCTTTCTTTTTTTTTTTTTTTTTACTTGCATGTATGTAAACCTTAGGAGACCTCCAAAACAAAATTCGGAACCTTTAAAATAGCATAATAAAGGCATTTTATATATGATTTTAAATGATCCATGTCTACAGGAATTAAAATGAATAACCCATGATGTCTAGCAACATATTATCTCTCTCCTGCCACTCATTTCTTTCTCATTTTCTTTTTGTCTGCACAAAACAAAATTATCTAAATGTGATGGCGTGGGCTCTAAGGATGGACCAAATGTGCAGTGGCGATTGTGTACGGCACAAAGGTAAGCCGTTCAAAAAGGAACCGCTGGCAGGCTTTAGCTCTCTAGATTACAGCATCCTCCAGCACTAATAAAGAGGCTGTTTGAAAAGACAATGTCACGTCGTCTCCATTTATGGCTACGTCCTTCATGATGATTAAACCAATTCGAACAGCATGCTCCCCTTAATCCTACAGCTCTACTCAGGGCTATCAAATCAGGCCGTGTGCTCGGTTAGTAACAGGGCTTTCAACACTTACACATGTCAACGCTTTCAACATACATCACACTTACAAACAAGCGCCGGTCAGCCTGCAGTAACAGGTGTGGTACTTGTATCGCCACTTGGTGAGCACTACAGTTGTAACGGGATGAACTAATTGGTTTAAATGAGGATACGAGTAGGCTTTGTGAGCTTTGGTTTTCCATAAAACACAAAGAATCAAATCAGGTTGCTGCTCTACCAAAGGTTACTTGTGGCCAGGGGCGTTCATGGTTCAAATGTTTGTAGATGAATCTTTGACATGTTTGAAGGCAAACTGTTATATTGATTCATGTTAACAATTTAAAATGTCAAATATTGCTAAAGGTACATTTCATTGAATTCAAATGTACATTTCATCAGTTCATGCATGTCCATGGGAATCGAACCTATGACTCCATTGTTGCTAACGCCATGCTGTACTGTTTTAGCTACATGAATGTGTAATGCATTCCAGTTTAAAACACAAGCTCTGTCATATTCCGTGGTTGTTTCTGAAGAGTGAGCCCTCACACATCGTGCTGTGTGAAATACAGACTGAACGGAACATCAAAACATCCCACCGCTCTCCTATTTGGTTATTTGGTATCAAGACACCAACATTTACATGCTTGCATTTACATGCTTAGCTTGCAGAAAATACAGTTTTGTGAGAATCACCATTCAATCTGAAGGTTTACTTTACTGGATATAGCAACAATGGTGTGATTAATCATAATTACAAATTTTAATCTATTGATAGCCCTAGTTAATATGGTCTAGGCAAATAAAGTTATTAGGAAGTTGTATATGTTAAAAGTAAATTTTACCTATTGCCCCCATTCATTTTTGACCCTGGCATAGTGTCATAGTTTTGTGCAAGAAAATCTTCCATACAGAATAAGGTATTGAAGTGTGATTTAGGATTTAGGTTGAACTCAAACAAGGCATCTGTCGTGCCACATAAAACCGTGTATATTCAAAACATAACAACGACAGAACAATATAACCTTGTATCCTGTTCTCAATTTTCAATCTAGGTTTTTGAGAATGAATTTACTCTCTGATCTCTCAACAGCTTGAGTGTTCCAGAACAGCGGAATCCAGCGTATTATCTCTGATGATGAAACATCGTTCCGATAAATCCCACCTCCCAAACAGGACACGCGGCAGTAAACCCCAAAACCCCTCACCGCCATCATTCCCCATGTATTTTTTTTTTCCTTGATTATTACAAAAGGAACAATAGAGACTATGTATTAACAGCATGTTGAGATGTATTTGTCTTTGGCTGCACCACTCAGTGATAGACACAAATCCTTAATCCTCCCCCAAGATAATAACTATGTAATCCTCATTCCCAGATGGAGCTGTTTCAGAAAAGACAGTGCTAGCCAACACCGTGTCTGTCCAAGATCAAGAGAGGTGGGCTCATTAAAATACAGAGCAATTAAAAAAATAAAATAAAGAAATGGTGCCCATTGCCAGTCGCAATGCATAAACAATATTATCATATTTCCCTCCATATCAGTAATTGTGGAACAGTGAAAAGCTAACCTACAGAGCACTTCAGCATCACCTTGGCCCGCTGATCGACGACCCACACACTCTGCAAGCATAATGAGCATGCTTCCTGTATCTCTCCATCCTGATGAAAGCTGATGTGAGAGGTGCTTGGCTTGATTCATTTGCTTGACATTATTCAACATTGTAATTAAGAGTCTTGCATCAACACTGCCGCACACTGATTGTTTTCTGCATCTCGCCGGCTAATAAAATCTAGCTGATTGTTATGCAAATCCATTTAAATAACCAAGATAATCAAAAGACTAAGAGCGAACGCATCACAAATGCTAGGAAAGTGGGTGTCTCCTGATTCCAGTCAGTCTATTAAACACTGTCTGGGAAGTAGTTTTCCCACACCACTGATGCAGTGATTACAAGTCCATCCAGAAGATGCCTTCCGCTCGCTGCCTCTCCGTCTCGCTTTTTCACACTCGCTACCCCACATGAGCGCTGGATGTAAAAGAGAGCTGTCGGCGGGCCAAGATGAACGCCTCTCCCTGCGAGGCAACCACTGCCAACTGCAGGCTCCAGGCCACCCCTCCCACCTTCCATACAAGCACCCTGGGGAAAGACTGAGAGGAGAATGGCGAACAAGCCATGCCCACCCGTGTGCCATTGTCTACGGGGAGGCCGGCTTGGAGCCCTTGGCTGCGAGTACAGAGTGCTGCACTGGAGTGCTCATTATGGCTCTGTAGGGACTGTACTCCAGGGTATCCAGTGTGTAGCTGAGGAGCTCATTATGGGAAGGCTGCCTCCGAGCCTTTGCACCTAGAGGCACAGAGCCTGGAGAAGAGATAGCAAGAGGAGGGCTGCCAGATTAAACTTAATCAGAGCCACCTGTAGCAAGAAGTGGCTCCTCCTCCTCCTCATCATCATCCTCATGCTCGCTGATGCAATTAACGCAATCACTTTTATTTCTCCGGCAAGGCACGGGCCAGAGGCTTAATGAGGACATGTCAGTTCGGATCCCCTGATGTAGATTTTAAACAGAATGTATAATGCCAATTATGCTTTTAGCATGACATATTCCCTCAGTTCTCTTGTTTATAAAGTATTTTATGGGATTTGGCTGGAATATTTTTAAAACTCGATCCCGTGGTTGACACTTCAAAGGAAATATTGAGTGACAAATAAATAAATAAGACATCAGCAGAACAGTGAGTGGAGAGGCATTTCGGAATGGTGAGAATGCATTTGATGCAATAATTAATTAGAGAAAGATAAAATTATGTTATAACTTCAAAAAGATATATATATATTAGGATTATGAGGATTATATAATCTTCATATATAATCTAAATATATATAAATTATATAAATATATATAGGATTATATATATATAAAGGTTTTTTGATTAATAGAAAGTTTAATATAACAGCATTTATTTGCAATATAAATCTTTAGTGACATTATAAAAGTCTTTACTGTCAATTTTGACACACGCACACGCACACACACACACACACACACACACACACACACACACACACACACACACACACACACACACACACACACACACACACACACACACACACATATATATATATAAATATTATTTTTTATTATTATTTTTTATTATTATTTTAAGAACTACAACAAATGGCTCATTTGGACTACAATACACTTTTTCCGGATCTTATGAAGCCATAATGTTCCTCATTTAAATAATATACACCAACAGAATAAGCAAAAAAGGGGACGAGGCCTGGATGAGCTGCGCTAAAGAAGATGAAATGTTGTCTCTGTTTTTTCCATACCGGTAAAGTTTGTCCTAAGGCTGATGAACTTAGAGAGGTTAAAATTTTTAACACTGTCCCTAAACATTATTACCCCAACGTTTGTCTTTGCTCCACACATTTTACGGAGAACAGCTTCCAGAAGAGAGTAAAATGCATACGCACAAAAGCTTCTGAAAGATGTAGCCGTTACCATTTTGTCCAAACAAGTTGTTTATGGATCACAACTTGTAAGTATGTCTTATTATTTGTAGTTGTGTTTTCTATTAACAGTCCCAATTATACATTTGATGTAGTTGCAATGATGTAAACGAAGGGCAAATCTTTGCCTCCGCTCACCTGGTAACTAACATTACAGTATTGGTGTAGTTTACTGTAGGTTTTGTAAGCTCTTGCTTTTGTAAGACTGTTCACCGCCCCTTAGGAACATTATCCATTATTTTGTGAATAATTACTGTTTGTATTACCATTGTTTTCTGACAAATGTGATTAAATGGTGGATAACATTGTATCTACCAAAAAAAAAAACATACCACTCTGAAACTTCCTGTGAAAGCTGTGCTTGCAAAGTCCGTGCTTGAAATCATTGCAGCACTATCCTCTTGTTTGTTAACATTGTCAGGGGCTGAATCAGGCTCGAACTGTTTTACAATTGATCCCATTGTTAATATGTACATCTGAGTAGAGCTTGTGGTTATGTAGGGGTGGGAAATTTCCCGGGCCAGCTAACTAATCACAACACATTTCATATTTTGGAATGAGGGGCTTCATTGAAAAAGACTGGGGAGAGAGGAGCTGTAATAATGTAAAACATGTGAAAAAAGATTGTTTTTCAAGCACGAAAACATATTATAGTATACCCCAAAAATAATAGCAATACTTCCTAAATGGGCACAAAAGGACCCCTTTAAATTATAATCCTAGTGAATCAAGGCAATTAACCATGAACCGTTCACATGTGATACCATTTCCATGTCCATATATATAATATCTATAAAATATACAGTCAAAGTCTGTCAGGTATTTGTATTAACACAGAGCCCATTAAAATGTCAAATAACTCCCTCTGTCATAATTTGATCACATTAAGACGTAGATAGATAGATAGATAGATAGATAGATAGATAGATAGATAGATAGATAGATAGATAGATAGATAGATAGATAGATAGATAGATTGAAAAAGTTTGAAGTGTTTTTTTTTCTTTCTTTTTCTCTCTGCGGGTTCTGCACAGACAGTTTGCAATGTTCAGGTGGGATTAATGAAAACAGTGTGATGTGATTTGCATAACTGAATTGCCTCTGTGATTTCTCCTTCCTTGCACACCTCCCCTTAGGTATTGAAACATTTTGAAACATTCTTTGAAACAAACTGTCAAACGGCTGTCTACTTACAAGGAATACAAAGAGCTCACTGAGCAACAGTACGCCACAGTCTGACATGCTGAAGCTCGGTATATGCTTCCCTACCTCAGAATAGAGCTTCTGCCTATAAGCTTAAAATCAAGCCATTCTAATGCAGAATTAGCCTTTGAAATGCATGTTTAATATCATTCACAGAGAGTGTTTGTTTAGCTTTATGATCGATGGGTTTTGTGACAACTAAGAAAATGCTTTATGTGTCATGACATCTACATTGCATTTGATGATGAGGACAGATACATGCATGTAATGTGTTTAGCTGTACCAAACCTGATGCCTGGGTGCAGTTAATGATGCGTATGATGAAGAGGATGATGAAGATGAAGAAGAGTATGATGATGATGATGATGATGATGAAGAGTAAGATGATGATGATGATGATGATGATGATGAAGATGAAATAGAGTATGAACTATAAACTATCATTCAGTTTGGGGTGAGAGGGGTCTTACCCTATTATTTAAAGCTTAAATCTACCTGATGGATGTCAAAAAGAAAAGGTTGGGGGACAAGTATATGTATTTAGCAGCCTTATTTTACCCACAATTCCACAGCTCATGAAATTTAGTACAATTAATGTATATTTACATTAATAATAGTATATAATAGTATATAGTACAATGTCTGTCACCCCTAATATGGGTCATACTAGAATCATTGACAGAATCATATTGATAGAAAGCATGTTTCGCAAGAAGCTACACAAGAAATATCGGTAACACTTTAGAATACGGCTCCTTCGTTAATGAATAACTACACAAGAACCAATGAGTAACACAATATTAACAATCTAGTAACTATTATTAACTAACAAGAAACTCTGATTAACGAACTAGTAAGTAATAGCACACAGATGAAAGTGGAAGTTCACTATTAACTAATCAATAACTACTATTTTTTATGCTTCCCAGAGAACTACTGAAAAAGTTTATTAACAATCTAGTAACTACTATTAACTAAAAATAAACTCTGATTAACGAAGTAGGAAGTAATAGTGCACATATGAAAGGGGTACTTCAATAACTACTATATTTTTTATGCTTCCCAGAGAACTACTGAAAATTTTCATAATTCATACAAAACTAATCAATAACCAATGCAGGATAAATGACTAGCACTACATTAACATTTGAACTGCTACCGTAAACGAATACACAAGGTTGTTTAAATTATCAATATGCAAGCTGTTAATAATTGGCCTATGCTGTCTATTTATCAACTGAATCATTTTAAAGAAATTTTTAAATGCAGTTGTCGGGACTCGGGACCTTACTTGTCCTGTGGCCAATTTTCTGGCATTCCTCTGGACTGATATTGAATCACTACATGTGTGTGTGTGTGTGTGTGTGTGTGTGTGTGTGTGTGTGTGTGTGTGTGTGTGTGTGTGTGTGTGTGTGTGTGTGTGTGTGTGTGTGTGTGTGTGTGTGTGTGTGTGTGTGTGCGTGTGTGTGTGTGTGTGTGTGTGTCTTGTGAGTGAGAAGATTCTACACTTTATTGGCTTTTCATTAGTAACTACTGTAAGAATCATGGGAACAAACTAGTAATGACTCAAGTGTTACTACATACTTCTATGGGAATTACTAATTATTTGGATCCGTATTCTAAAGTGAAGATCATGTTAACTAACTAGTAATGACTCAAGTGTTACTATACTTCTAAAGAAATTTTCTAAAAGTATACTAAAGTTCACCAGAAATCTCACACGCTTGAAATGACTTTTGTGTTTGGTTGCACAAATCATGACTAGATCATGTAGTAACACTTGAGTCATAACTAGTTAGTTCCCATGATTTTCACTTTAGAATACGGATCCAAATAATTAGTAATTCCCATAAAAGTATGAGGTATGACTTTCATCTGTGCACTATTACTTCCTAATTCGTTAATCAGAGTTTCTTTTTAGTTAATAGTAGTTACTAGATTGTTAATAAACTTTTTCAGTAGTTCTCTGGGAAGCATTAAAAAAATAGTAGTTATTGATTAGTTAATAGTGAACTACCACTTTCATCTGTGCGCTATTACTTACTAGTTCGTTAATCAGAGCTTCTTGATAGTTAATAATAGTTACTATATTGTTAATATTGTGTTACTCATTGGTTCTTGTGTAGTTATTCATTACCGAAGGAACCGTATTCTAAAGTGTTACCGAAATATCTCCTTGTAATTGAGTCTCATATTATAAATGGAATTGTGTTTCATGAATAAATTTGCCACACAGTTAAATGATGATGCTTACCCAGTGTGTTGTTGAAAGCAATCTGTTAAAATCTCTTAAATTTGTCATTTATGGAAGCAGCATATTTTTTCTTGAAATGAATAAAAGTGGAAGAAACTCCCACAAAAGTTAAATTACAAATCACACTCTTTTCAAATTCAGGTAAACCTCCACAGTTTGAAATTCTGTTAATTATGATATATATATATATATATATATATATATATATATATATATATATATATATATATATGGATATGAAGGTTCAGCAGGTTACATGCTTGAGAAGACGTGCAAGCTCAAAACAGTAGAGAAAAAGAGCACTTTCCAGGTCTTTTAGTGATTAAAGTGCCTTCGTACAGCAAGAGAACAAATGGTGAGTTAGAGAGGTCAGGTTAAATGCAGAGAGAGAGAGAGAGAGAGAGAGAGAGAGAGAGAGAGAGAGAGAGAGAGAGAGAGAGAGAGAGAGAGAGAGAGAGAGAGAGAGAGAGAGAGACTGCTGGCTGATGATAGTGTAAGGGAGATGAGGAGTGTTAACATATTTTGTTTTATTGTGTTTGATATAACATAACCACACTTATCAAAGACATGTTAAAGCTCTTTATAAGTTGACAACATATCAGTGCTGTTGATACAACCTTAACAGGTCAATGACAAGATTTGTATTGATGTTATGTCAAAAACATTGAAGTATGCGTCGTGCTAAATCTTTTGTTAGATTGTTAATGTATTTACTACCATTTTTGATAAATTACATTATCCTTGCTGAATAATTTAATGCATCGTTGCCGCATACAAGTATTCATTTCTATCAAGAAAAAAACAACGTTCTGACCCCAAACTTTTAAGTCCCTGTAAAGGCAATTCTTAAAATAAATTCTCAACACATTAGAAATGTTAGAAATGTATTGCTAAAACATATTACAAAGACTGTGAACTGTGAAGTACTGAATTGTGGAGTTAGACCGTTAAACAGTTTTTCACCATTGCTGTGTTCCGGATTTTTTGGGCGGGGCTAAAACGGGGCTCGATGACGCACTGGAGCCCCTGAGCTCCTGGACACACCCCTACTTGATGACGCACTGGAGCCACTGAGGCTGGCCCCTCCCCTAACAATACAAATAGAGCACATTAATAACAATAGTTTGCCGCTCAATCGCGAGTTACTGTCAGTATTATTACTTACTACAGCCTACAGTTTGCTAGCTAGCTAGCTATCGTACAAAACAGATCGGTGTCCTTATTTACATTTCCGAAAAACAATCACATCAAGAAGAGGTGGATTAATTTTGTGAAGAGACACCTTGATGGAGAGCTGAGGATCACCGTAAACACCCTCCTCTGTATGGAGGTAGTTTTGTTTCTTTATTATTCAATCAAAAAATATATTTTCAATTAAAAAAACCTTCACTGCAATAAAATAAAAACGTTTCAATCAAAGAAAAAAAGTATTTGAATCCAAAAAATATATTTGAGACTCAAAAAAATACATTTCAAACACTGCTTTTCTTTGATTGAAAATGTTTTCTTTGATAGAAGTCCGTTTTGTTTTGTTTAAAGCAACCTTTTTAGTTGAAGTAACATTGTTTTTTGATTGGACCATATAATAGGTAGGACATTTGTGTCTTTATCATTCAATCAAAAAAGAAGTTGATTCAAACAAACAAACAACAGAATCAATAAAAAAGTCACTTCAATGAAAAGATAAACATTTTCAAATATAGAAAATCGTTTTTGAATGCAAATAAAATAATTGAGACTCCAAAAATTGCATTTGAACACTTTTTTATTGAAAATGTTCTCTTTGATTGAAGTAATATTTTTTGTGTTTGGGCCATACATGGGTAGGACATTTGTGTCTTAATCATTCAATTCCAAAAAAGTTGTTTCAATCAAAAAAATATTTTCAAAGAGAAAACTGTTCAAATGCAAAAAAAAAATTACCCCGTGAATAAAAAAAGTATTGAAGAGAATGTGTTTTTTCGTTGTTTTTTTTTTATTTTTTATTTGAAGTGAAAAAAATTTAGAAGTTCAAATTGTTTTGATTGAATCATTTTTTTTTAAGTGAAAAAAGTTTTTCTTTTATTGAAGTGAAGGTTTTTTCAATTGAAAATATTTTTTTTGATTGAATAATAAAGAAACAAAACTACCTCAATACCTCTGTAGTGATCTTTTTACACGGGATAGTTTTATAAACTTTCGTCGGAGACAACTGGTATTCACTGATAATCCGCTGTTACTTGTGAATGGGGCCGAAGCCGAACAGACTATCTCCCGCCTCGGCTTTCATCCTCCCGTCGCGCAGACAACTGGTGTGCTGAGTGCTTCCCGCGAGTAGGCGTGGTTTCAGCGCAGCCAGTGGACACGCCCCCAGCGTTTGAGAGCAGAGACTACTACTCATTTATTCAAGATTTTGATAGCTTATTTTATGTACTTGGCGGCTTTTTTTATCATTCAAATTTTGCTGGGTGGCTAATAACACATTTTTCTGTGGTGTGACAAACTCAGAACACATACTTAATTTTGACTTTACAGGAACTTTTTAAATGGTAGCCTATCTCCTTTTGAAGCTGCTGATTTTGCTTTTACCTGACCATACGGTAAGTGATTTGACATTCATTAAAATGATAGCAAATCGTAAAGTTACTGTATATTGTCTTACCTCAAACCTTTATATTTCTATATGGACTTTCAAATTGTTTACTGTCACATCAGAAGGAGGGCGGTCATGTATGTTTGTGATATCAGCCCTGTAGCTCTTTTCTAGTCGGTTAAACTAATGGTGCTACAACTCACCGCATGTTACAACATTTCCTGCTTTCCCCTATGGAAACACCCAAAAGATAGAGGAAAAAATAAGTATGTCTTCCTTAGTATATTTCCCACATTGTTTTCTGATGTAACAACACGAAACGCCATACAACATTTTTCTGCATTACTTCTGAATTTCCCTCTTTTTACATAATGTGTGCCAAAAGGAAAAAGCATGAACATATAATCTGTAAATAAAAAAAAAACATTAAGATTCTAACCTCAGTCACTAAAGACATCTCAAACCACACGACCCTCTCATAAAATTGCCCTCCCCCACCTGTATAATCGGTGATGTTTACCACAATTATGACACCTGCCATGTTTCCTGAAGATTTGTTGACCAATGGTTCGAAAAGGATTTTATAAGTACGTGATTATGAATAAATAATGTCCAGGCATCATGTTTGCTTACCTCCTGTTTCTGTACCTTCAGGATGAATTGCTTTTGTTGTTTTATTATTTCTCAATTGTGAACTACTTTGGATAAAAGCATCTGGTAAATGATGTACAAAAGTACTTACTAATAAAGCTACACAACATACAGTTTTTGAATAGGTCTTAATAAAAAGTATGCTAAAATAAAAATATTGTATATTATATAACATATGTAAGAGGTGCATTAACTATGTAAATGAATGAATTGACATGACATAATATATATACTTTTGTTGCCAGCTATTTTGACAATAATGGATGTATGTTGAGTTATTTTCAAAGGACAGAAAAGTCTATAGTATTCTATAGTATTGTCCCTTGGTTTCTGAATGGTTTCTGAAATGTGAGGTGTGTACTCACTTTTGTGAGATACTGTGTGTATACAGTATATATATATATATATATATATATATATATATATATATATATATATATATATATATATATATATATATATATATATATATATATATATATATATATATATATATAGTACATATGTATATGTAATATTTACATTATTTTATAATATTCTATTATCTATAGTGATAAAGGCTATATCGATTAGAATTACATTATACATGTACATTATCCTTAAGAAAATACCCGAAATGGCTTGAAGAACACAGATCAATATTCAAACGTAACTGTGTGTTTGTTCTTTTCATTTTAGTTAAAATGTCTTTATCTGCATCTTATTCGGCTGCAGTGATATGTGGATGCCTTTATCCATATAAAGAATTTCCTGAAAAAGAATGGATAAGCTGCCTTCACGCCATGTTGTAATTATCGTAATGTTGAGACAACAACACATGAAGTTGTGCTCAGAGATGTTAAAAATTTACTTAAATAAAAATTAAATCCTTCCAAATGTTTGAACAGTATGTGAATATATCTAGGCTATATCTCATGTATGTACATTTTTAAATCTGTTTTCTGTTCCCCAGTCGAGATGTTACCTATTCTAATATGACATTTGGCAGAAACGTTAGAAGACTACGAAAATATTCAAAAGAATGTAAATGTATTCCTCCTCAAACATTGTTTCACATGTCCTCATTACGTCCGCATTGAGAAGATCCCACACCTGCCATATGACAAACTGCGGATAATAGTTGCATGTAAACAGGCCTGATCTAACTAAGATGACACAAACTCATGGGGTTTCTAAGGGAGCTCTGCCCCCATCTCCCAATGACACTCCCACGCTGTCCAACATCATATGCTTGGTGATTTAACACACAGGAGAAAACATATTTTCAAAAATAAAGAACACAATTTGGTTATTGTGCTCTTGAACTGTGTGAGAATAAAAACAAAGGCATTCTTATAATTTTTAAGTGGAATCAACAAACACATTAATTACAGCCGTCTAATAAACGAGGCTGCATTGGTGTCGCCCACATAGCACATCAGGCAAAGGCAGAATTCGCTGTTTCAAAGCGTATGTGCACTAAAAAGCTACAACGTCTCCTACATGTGTTGGGAAAAAGTAGGTTCAAAAGGAGCTTTTCTTCTTTTTTTCCCTCCTACTAGAACACAAAGATGAAGATACACAAAGCATTGGTTTCTCTCTCTATTCTCTCCATGCTAAAGGAGCTTAGCGTATTTTGTTTTGCGTTTAGCCTGCAGTGAGGAGGCAAAAGGTTGACATGAAGTGAAAAATGTAAAAACAGATGCTTTTTTACTTGCTAAGAAACATTGTACTGGCAACCTTTTCATGGTCATGAATGGGGAAGTGATTCCCCAGAGTCTGACTGACAGTCACATTTGATAGCTCCCTCTCCTGCTTTCTCTGTGTTGCTGTGAGGCAGCATTAGTTGCCTTGCAGTGCTGCGTGGGAGTCCCTTTAAAAAATGGCATGTAATATCTTATCAACTCCCCAACTCCTGCAATCTGTTTTTTAGACCATCGGTTGATGCCACTACTCAGCCATAATAATAGACATCACATCGAGACTCACCTGCGAGCGATAATTAACGTCAGATGCAAATATAGTTACAGGCAAAACAAACTGTCAATATGTTTGCATACATCAACTGGCTTTATTTTGCTTTCCCATTTGCATGGGGTTAACAAATGGAGATGGGTGCGAAAACAACTGCGTTTTTTTTTTTTTTCAATGAGGAAGCTCGATATGACAACAAAGACCTTCATTGACTTAGGCTGAATTCAGGTCAGCTCCTGACACGTTTCTAGACAGATGGTTTGCTCAAAGCTTTCGTTGACCCGAGCAGGGCATGGGGATGTAACACGTCAAACAATCGAACGTTTTCGATGTGCGCTTACAAGAGACACAGGCAAAGACAACGAAGAGCTGAGAAGATTGTCCATGCTGTTTTTTTTTTTTGGTAAAATACTTAATCTAGGAGAGCATTATGTTCATGAAATGATGTGTGACCAACAGCAATAATAATTCAGTAGATCTAAGACTCTTTAGACAAACTAATGCAGCTTAACCTAATCATTTTCAACCAGTCTCAATGCGGCATCCACCAAAACACCTCACGCACACAAACAACAATTAGCGGAAACCCCATAACACAAAAGAAATTAGTGTTATCTGCTAAATAGCGGTATTAAATGAAACTCTGGATAAATCAGGCTGTCGGCCGTGACTAGCCGTCCTATAAAACACGACTCCCTCGGACTGATGCCGTGGAGCTGAGTGCCGCAGTACCAATAGTCATTATCATTACTGTTGTATTAAGGCAGTGTACGCTTGCTGACTGTCCTGCCATTGTGGTGGAAGTTGATGGGGAGCAGGAGGAGGGATTTCTGTCGTAATTTGGGTCAGCGAGCGGCCCGTGTGGAACAGAGTGACAGACCCCTGCCGGATTGAATCGGCAATACGCATATGTTTAATCGCTATCCGCTCGAAATAATTGGCCTAATTATTCACAATGCAGAAACTCAACGGTTTGTCAACTTGGGCCCGCAAAGACTTAACTCAGACACAAACATTAAAGGTGCATTTAGTGAGATGGAGGCCACCTGTCAGGCTGACAGGTTAAGGCCTAATTGCTTTAAATGCGAGTACATGCAAATGCTTTGTGGTGAGGAGAGGAGAGCGCCGGGTGGCCACAGGGGAGAAGCAGGCAGTCAGGCTAGCCCACAGACAAAGAGCGAGCGGAGACAGGCGCCACAAACAAGGAGCCGCCAAGTATACCTAACCGCACCACACATTTCATAGTGACAAATTGTGCGCTCAGCAAATACGCTGTAAAACGGGCTAGAAAACAACTAGATCTCTGGACTCTTACATGGTGTTGTGATAAAAAACGCTGGTGGTTCTTTTGATCGTGGCTCATTTAATGATTCCATATAAAAGAAGCACTTATGTCTGTGGAGGGGTTCCAAGATAATATTGCCTCAATGTTTATTAAGCGGTAATTGAGAACACGTATCGCTCAGACGCATATACACAGTTTAGTCTGTTCGAGTCGTTAAAATAGTCAATAGCCACTCGAGGAGGCAAAGGGGTTTATATGCAATATTGCACTATTGTTAAATATTCATCTCACTTTATGCTTAACTGGTTATGGTAATAGAATTTCAACTCAATTTATTCAAGTGCTGATCAATGGCATGCAATGATTGCACTTTATGCATTACGCATTTTAATGAAACACACTTGCTGTTTTGTGTAAGGTTAACAGTCCCGATAGGTACGGCTACCAAAACCATCTTAAACTTCAAATATATACATTTCTCACCTCACAAAGAACAACACCTGAAAAGAGCTAGTGCTTCTGTCTGTGAAAAAATAATTACTTCCACTTGTCTTTAACCCCCAATTAGGTTGTTATCACCGAAAGGATTTCTATTGCATATTTTCTGCTCTGTTCATAGAGAAGAACAGAACAAACAGAACAAGGTTATATAAGGAATATGAAAATAATCGCTACTATGTCAAATTGTTGGAGTGTAATTGTCACTTTTGCACATTATCCTTATATCTGGTAATTGTCTTTATATTAGGCTATATATACTACATATGGTGACACTTATTATAGTAATGACAGTTAATTACGCATTTTTACAGGTAAATAACCCTACACCAAAACCTAACCATAACCCCAAAAGTACATGTAGTTAATCATACTAATATCAAGTAATATAGGTTGCACAGTATGTGCACTTTCAAAGTAATTACAGTGTACTTACCCACAAAAGTACTGAGTATTGTAAGGTTAGTAAGTTAGTACCTAGTTAGACCCAGTTAGTGTCATTACTACTATAAGTATACATAGTATGTTAATGTGAGACTGGACTGTAAAATGCAGGACTAAATGACACACAAACACACACGCACGCACGCAAGGACGCACGCACGCACGCACGCACGCACGCACGCACGCACGCACACACTAATGTTTTAAGAAAATTTAATTATTTGTCTATACTGTATGTATTTAGTGTATCTACGTAAATAAATGTGTGGGTGGGATATTGCAATTTTATTCAGTTCTCGTTAGGTCAGGCAAGAGCCAATGCACGTTGGTTTGGAAAAATTTTAATGAAAAACAACATTAAACAAAGAACAAGTAAATAATTCATCTAGAGGAGGAGGCTGGTCAGTAAAAGGGTTTCAGTGACCAATAGGTCACCAACAAGATCTGGAGTTTTTGTAGAAAGCCTGTTGCTGGGCTATAGTTGACTTTATAAGAAATTAGAAAATACCACATAGATGTTGTGTACTTTAACAACAATATGCAAACATTGTTATCATATGATGCCATCAGTTTATATATTTTTGTGTTCAGTGAATATATAGTCACAGACATCTAGTGTACAACAAGTCATATGAAGAAAAATAACCGATTGTGAAATAATTAAGTAAACAAATGCTTCCAGTATGTAATACTATCCTCAATACAAGAAGCCACAGAAGTTTTTGCGTTGCCGTATTACTCAACTAATGATAAATTCCTACTAATGTGCTTCTAGAAGTTGACTGGCAATACACTTGCTTAGATGAAGCATGAGTGTTGAGTGAAAAAACAACTGTTGGAAAATCACTTAGTCGCCAATAAAAGATCCCAGCTGGAAATGGATGTAAAAGCTGCAAAGATGCACTTGCCTTCAACACAGCTTGAGCCTCAGCCAACCATTTTAGCCGGCGCCATCCGTCTCCCTCCAGGTAATGCAATTAGGTGCCACTAATATATCGAGATGCTCTTCAAACCGCTAAACATCAGACAATAATAACCTGTGACAGTGCTCAAACTCTCCATCGAAAAAAGGTATTTTTGATTGTTTCAATTGATTGAACTGGGGAACATGCTACTTTTAAAGAATTTATAACACAATACAAAGACCTTGCAGGAAGACAGCTGATGTTACTAGGCAACCATCCAAAGTGCCAACGTATACAGACTACAGCCATGCAAGTGTCTTGAAACTGTTGTTATCTAAGAAGCATTAAAGATTTAACAGTAGAAGCCTACAACTATGACCAATATACCAACTGAAATCCTGCGAATCAAATTAACAGGTATCATTCTTTATAAGACTCACAGGCACTTTTCAGCCCTAGACTTCAGCGGAGCCAATGACAACAGCCCATGAGAAGAGAATCACAATAAGGCAGGAGTTCATATTCAGGGCAAGAAAGAGAAGCCGTTATTATAGCAGACCAGATAGACCTTAGCACATTGGTTTGCAAGCTGCCAAATGAGTGGCCCTGGGCCATTATCTGAGCAAAATATGCAGCGTCCAATTTGTTTCAGAAGGAGTAAAACCTGACACTGTAATTTAACATGATAATGTCATACTAAAGTCCCTTTAAGGCAAGTCAATCTACTCGCCGGCCATTTTGGTAACACCTCGGCAGCTATTTTCCAGGTAATAGGAATACAATACAGTGCATATGTACTTGATGAGGATGTTATTTTCAAAACTGCCAGAACTGTTTATAAAGATTATCCCTCAAGATGATCAAATCCAAAAAGGGGCGATTGACTCGAAAGTTCCCCGCGCTCCTCTGCAGAACCTGCAACATGTTCCTGGATCAACACCTTTGTTTAATCTGGGTGTATCCTATGGTTAAGATTGCATTTCTGGACAGGAATTTTTTTTCCAGGATTTTTCCAAAAAATATGTTAACCTAATGCATTTAGGAATGCATCTAACAAAATCAAGACCAGAGTCTCCTCCTGTATTGTCTCGCTTCATACTTATGTATCAGCATTTTCCACTTTGCTTTAATCTTCAGCACCATGGTAAAATGAAACATATTTTTCTTGATAGAGTGTAAGTTTGCAGTCTGTATTGAATGTGCTGTTATAAAAGCACAGTGTATCACAAAATAATGGGGGAAAAATATATTTCTGGAGAGCTGCCCTCATGAGCTGCACACAAAAACATGCAACGCGGCCAGTGCAGTCCGATTTGTGAACAAATGACCCTTATGATGATTTTTTTTTTCATTCTTGTTTTTAGCATGAAGGGTGTATTAAATTGATCAAAAGAGACAGTAAATACATTTATAATGTTACGAAAAATTTCTGTTTTATTAAACAACCCCGTCAAAAAAAAATTATCAGTGTTTCCAAAACATTTCTAATCATTTTTTTAAGCACCAAATCAGCATATCAGATTTATTTCTGAAAGATCATGTGACACTGAAGACTGGAGTAATGGATCCTGAAAATTCAGCTTTGCATCACAGGAACATATTACATTTTAAAATGTATATAAAAAAACAGTATTTTTTTAATTGTAATAATATAATAATATTTTACAATATATATATATATATATATATATATATATATATATATATATATATATATATATATATATATATATATATATATATATATATATATATATATATATATATATATATATATATATATGTTTATATGGGGTGGTGATGGCGCAATGGATAAGACACATGCCTTAGGTGTGAGAGACCCAGGTTCGAATCCACTGTGAGACACCAATGTGTCCGTGAGCAAGGCACTTAACCCTTAGTTGCTCCAGAGGCGTGCGACCTCTGACATATATAACAATTGTAAGTCACTTTGGATAAAAGTGTCAGCTAAATGAATAAATGTAAATATGTTACCCTGGATCACAAAACCAGTCTTAAGTAGCACGGGTATATTTGTGGGAATAGCCAACAATACATTGTATGGGTCAAAATTATAAATTTTTCTTTTATGCCAAAAATCATTAGGATATTAAGTAAAGATCATGTTCCATGAAGATATTTTGTAAATTTCCTACCGTAAATGTATAAAACATTTATATTTGTGAGTGAATGCAGCACAATCGTGAACATAAATAGACAACTTTAAAGGCGATTTTCTCAATGTTTCGATTTTTTTGAACCCTCAGATTCCATATTTTCAAATAGTTGTATCTTGACCAAATAGTGTCCTATCCTAACAAACCATACATCAATGGAAAGCTTAAAGCTTATTTATTCAGCTTTCATGTGATGTATAAATCTCAATTTAAAAAAAATGACCCATAAGACTGGTTTTGTCATCCAGGGTCACTGTTTAGTGACGGATAGGACAGGCTTCCATTGCTGCACACCAAAATTCTATAGGAAACAATGTCAAGTAATATGTTTGAAAGTCTGGGTGGATTATTGTTCTTTATAAATAGCTAATGAGTACGTTAGTTTGTGAACAGCGGCAATATGTTTATCAGAGAGTTAAAACGCAGCTGGGAGTTGAAGTGTCTGATCTAACATTAAGTTGGTAAGTGTTGTAAGTGGTTATCATTCCCAACACTTATCATGAGTCAAGCACTTTAGTGTTCTCTAAAGTAAGTGAAAATAAATAAATAATGAGTGTGACATGTTGAAATGACACAAAATAACATCACAATGCTTCTAAGCCATCAAGCAATTCATTAAATGGAGATTTAAAATGTATCTGACGCATTCATTAAGAGTTGTATACAGATTTAGGCCTCGTAGATCATGTATATGCAAGTGCCAATGGGAAACCCGGTGCTTCCTTTTCCGCTTTCTCTCTGTAGGATTCGAATTATGACATCGCCTCGGGAACATTTGCTCAGACACGCGAGAGCAAGCAAGAGCCAGCGTTCATAGAAACAGTATAATCTCGAGTTAAATCTTTTACTTGAAGGATTAAATGGAATATCAAGGAGCAGAATGCAATATCACTAAACAAGAGGATGCCAGATAACAGTTGTGAATTCAGCCAGAAGCAGGAATCTGCTCCCTTGTTCTATTCTCCCGCAGGCAACTTCAGGGTGAGTATAAAGGATTATCCCCCACCCCCCATTATTATAAAAAAAAATAATGTTCTTTTCTCTTGAACATTGTATGCCTCTCTTTAAACACAAACTGATGCATCAGATATTCATGGAGGGATGGAAATCTCTGACAGAAAAACATTCCCCTTGACTTACATTCTCTCATTCACTTCATAAACAATATTTACATAACATATCTGTGATTCAAACTATGGGCAGTGGACTTTTAAAAATGAAACTCCTTTAAAACAAACTTTTCTCAAGAAGTCAAATTTCACTTATTTCATTTGTCCGCTATCAATGTCCCATATAGTCGTTATACATGAACCGTAATGTACAAATCACCAATCATTTTGTGATTGAAATTAGATTTGAAATATCTGGAATATAAGGGCTTGCTCATTTAATATAAGATAAATAAACTCTTTTTGAATAAGGTGACTACATTTCAGATAGATTGAAAATGATACAAAATATTCTATTGATGTTATTTATATGTTTATACTACTATTTACTCAAGCAATATTTACTCAATTTTTTTTTTATTTGCATGTCTCACATATCTCATATTTCATCTCAAGTTATGTGCTGTTAGCTCATTGGTAAACAAGTAACTTTTGTAGAAGAAAAAAATGGGGCAAAGTTATTTGTCACAATGTCTGATGGGCAGCCATAAACTTTGCATAATAATAATAATATAAATAATTTCTACAAAATGAATATTGGAGTGATTGATGTTAATTGCACTGTTTATCAGATTATCATAGTTTAAATATAATATTTGTATGATTGTTTTAACAGTTTAGAATTGAACTTCTCGGTCTTGGAAAAGGGTAAAACAATAACAGAACATCCAAATTAAGCAGCAAAAACTTTTGATAAAGGCATGGTGAAAAGTTGTGGTTTTAATGTGGCTCAAATAATGTTAATGTTTAATAAAACTCACCACTGGACACAAAAGAAACACTCTTAAATTGTTGTACTATTATCCAATGGCAATGATCTGTATTGGCTTCGGCTTTGTGTTTCATCAAAGCAGTGCAGCAAAATCTCGACTTTGTTGTGCACATTAGGATTGTAAGCCATACTTTGAGAGAACTCATCAACTCAACTCAACTCAACGCTTAATTATGTGTTAATTATGCAAGCTGTAAAGAGACCAACATATCCAGCAATTATCTTTCGGAGTTGCCAAACAAGTGATCATAGACTGTGATGCCAGTCATTATTCTCCTTTTAAGATGGTCACCACACATCGATTTCACAGAGTTTGTTGGAGATCAATTGGCTTCATTCATGCCTAGAGTCATTGAAAGGGGGGGGGGGGGGGGGGGGCTGTATCTATCAGCCGGGTCAGTGATTAAAACATGATTGTATTAATCTTGTCCTGCATCTAACAAAAGTGCATGCCGCCTCTATTTTGTATAATTGTTAAGCCCCACTTTGTTCAGAGCAACTGCCTTTTCCTTTAGACTGGCTTTTTGTATTAGAGGGGAACTTTAATCAGTGTTCTTTTAGTTTGGTTTGATCAGATTAGAGAAAAGACAAAAAACAACACAGACATCTAACCAATCTAACAAATGAGCTAATATACCTTTTAAATTGTACTTCGAAATCAATATTACTCATCTAATCTCGTCTATGACATTGCTTTTTGAAATGGAAAATTCAATAGGGAAATATTGAAGGATTAGTTCACCTAAAGTTTAACTCTTGGAAACTTTAAAAGAAAAAGTTTTGAATAATGTACTTGTAATTGTTTCCATTAGAATGAATTGGGGTTTAAAAGCACCTTGAGGTTATCATAAAAACGGTCCATACCACGGTCCAATTCTCCTAAAGCTTAGTATGAGATATATTTTTAAAGGAAATTAATGGTATGGTAACACTTTATTTTAAGCTGACATAGTTAGGTGACATTACTACATGTACTTACTATATTAATAACAGTAAATTATGCATAATTACAAGTAACTAACCCTAAACCAAACCCTAACTGTAACTCTATAAAGTGTATGTAGTTAATTTATATTACTCAGTAGTACTTATTAGAGTAAGTACAATGTAACTATATCACCTCAACCCTTAAACGCATACCTCAGGTCTTTAGTGACCCGGTACGTCATTTACTACCCTCCTCCTCGTTAATTTTTCAAAGTTCTGAGTATTCCTCAATCAATTTATTATAAATAATATGACAAGAAAAGAATGCCTGTTTTCTTTTTTCTTTCTTTCTTTCTTTCTTTCTTTCTTTCTTTCTTTCTTTCTTTCTTTCTTTCTTTCTTTCTTTCTTTTTTTTGTTGTTGTAAAAATTCAATAGGGTCACAGTATAACAGTGTAAGTATTTTTTTTCTGCTCAAACTTAACTTGAGATGATGAATAATGATGTTTTTGAATACCGAAATCAGCGGGGTTTTTTTACAATATACATTATAATGATAATAAGTGAGAACTGGGACTGTCATTGGAGCTAGACAGCCCTGGTTCTCACTCACTTTAATTATACTGTATATTGTTAAAAATAAAATGCTCTCTTGTGTTCTACAGGAGAAAGAAAGTCATCCGGGTTTTGAACAACATGAGGGTGAATAAACTATTCCTTTAAGTAGGACATCACTGCCAGGCCAGAATGCGTGTTCACCCTTGGTTTTATGGATCTGAGGTTTCAGTTGCAATACTTTCAGCTGCTTATAAATTCTCTGGCTTCAGCGGCCTCATGCTTTTATTTGCCGGAGCAGTGATCTCCAACTGGATGGCAGATCACAAAGCGTTATCGTTCCACTATTCTTCACACTGTGGCTCAAATACATTAAAGTACACTGTCACCGCCAGATTAGGGTTAAAGTAAAAGCTCAAGTCAAAGTTTTATGTGCATATCTCTTCTATATAGGAGCTTAACATTAAAAGGAATATCACATCTATCTCTAGCAGTAAACAATGATAGAAAGAGCGGTCTGCGGCAGGCAGCTTAACCTTGGCAACATTAAAACTTTAAAAGTATGTTGCTGTATTGAGGATTGTAGTTTGCATTTATTGATTTTTTTTTACTTACTCTAAACACAAAAGTATACTTTGGTATTGACATTAGATTCCTGAAAAACACATGACCATATACCACATGGAAACAAAGCATCTTGATTCAAACTGAATGCTTAATTCTGCTTTTCTCTCCTGCATTTTTAGAGCTAGTTTAATGTCAGTAACAGCTGCGCACGACGGCTGTTAACATTACAAGTGCTCTTGTCGCAGGTTGATTAAGGAAATAGTTTTGATTCTGAAAACCTAATTGCATTTTCATTATGTTATGTCAAACACAGGCATTAATATAAGACTAAAACGCTAAATTGTTGATTATAAAAGCTGCTTTGTCCAGCTTTGAAGTTGCAGGAAGCTTGGCTCCTTTCTCAGCCAGAGATGTTTCATTATTCATGCATTTTAATTCATTTCAGGAGGCCTAGCCAACTAACCAGTTTATATGAAGTGACAGAAAGACTGAGTCAGATTAAATTATCCTCTTCATGTGATTTGCGGCCTTCAGAACCCCTCCCTCTCCAGGTTCCCCTCCCACCGCACGTCCTTTCCATCAACTGTCTGAACCGAGCCCAGTTGCACATCTTTGTTTTAACTCTCCAAGCCTCAAGCGCATGCAAATGAATTTGGCACTTGACGTTTGAAGCGTAAGATGAAGAAAAATTCCCCAAGTGCAAAATCAAATAGATAAGAGGCAGGATTCCTCACTTTGCAGGAAATGTGTGTTTTGACTTGCTCTGTCTTTCATGTCTTCTTTTTAGACTTAAGCAGTCAAGGACAACTGGTTTTGAAGACACTTAATTTTCAATATCCAATTGCATTGACGGATGTACTCTATTAATATCATACATCCCGTGTAATTGGTAAGAAGTGACACTTCATTTCCAAGATAGGAATTTTAGAGTAGAACCAAAGAAACCAACCAGCTCATTCATTCATTCATTCATTCATTCAAAAATTAATTCATTCAAAAATTCATCAATAATAATGAATGAATAATGAACAAATTAATAAAAGAACAAACAAACGCGCAAAAATAAAGAGCGTAAATATTTTACTAAACAGGACAAATTAGCGTGAGAGAGTAATTCCATAAAAAGCGCAGATGGGAGTAGAAAGTAATGCGCGTGATCTACTGATGAAACGCAAATTAAAGGACACAGACGCGGCCAGATCATTTCCATATTGACCAACGCAATCTACCAAGGCAGCGCAAATTAGTATTTGACAGAAAGACATGGTTTGTTTTGGGCGGTGAATAATGGAGCAAATACCAGTACATTGACTAGCGTAAACCGTAGTAAATTACCTTGCATGAATCATTTAAAAACTCTCCTCCCATAAATTTTGTGTCTGAAAGGGGAAGTCCTACAAATGCATATGCAATAAGGTCAGCCACAAAAATAACCCTGTCCATGCCTTTGCAGCGCAAATTTTTCACAAAGTGTCTTTAGTAAATCCTGACAGTAGTTTTTTTAACGCTAGAAGAGTTTGAGCTGCCGCAAGCTGTTATAAATTTGACTATTAAAAACGTGTGCAATTAATAAATGTCAATTGAATCATACACAACAATATAGTTTAACAATAATTACTTAAAGCCATTAATAATATAAGCTAAAAACAATATATTTTAAGTTATTGCAATATATTAAAATAATTAGGATTTTTAAATGTTTTTTGAACGTTATGACAACATACTGTATGTTTTTACATTGCGCTAACTACGTTAAATAAGTTAATACAAAGTTATACAAAGTGAATTAAGTTATACAAAATTCAACTCATTGTAAACAAATTTAATGTAATTTAAGTTGAAATGACTCAAACATAAAAAAGTTGATTGTGCTTAAAAATTTAAGGCAGCAACTTTTTTTTTTTTACAGAACTTCACTCTGAGCTCTTTAGATTGATACATTACATCGTGATTGCAGAAAAAAACAACAACACAATCCATATTAAATAATCATAGTTTGATCAATGCTTTATATAAAACCTGACAAACAAAGTTATATCCTCCTATTATCTGCCAGCTGAAAATCTATCATTAGATGATACTGTAGATCCAAACATCCAGCTGGAACTGAAGCCCTCACTCTCTAGCTTAGATGTAATTTCGGTTTTCCATTGACACATTGCTCATGCAGAAGAAGACACATGTTGCTTTGTAATAAAATGGTCTGATCTTAAAGTCCCTTTAACAAAAATACTTAAAGCCCCCCTGTAGTCAATAATTTTATCCCTTACAACTCATCTTTGATCAACAAAATTACATATTCAAACGTTTTTTTTTCCTTGAAAAAAAAGTCTTCATGCCTTAAACTAGCTTGAATGTAACTCTACCCTTGCCTCATTTAGTATATGCGGTACTATAAATATGCAAATTAGTCCCGCCTCCACTCACTCACACCAGATCAGAGATCCACTCGTTGATGTGATAGAAGACAGTTTTTGATGTCAGAAACAGCAACGATTTCAAACCGTGATTTTGAGACTGTCTTTAGTTCACTGCAGTTTTAAGAAGAAAATACTCAGCAATGGTGTTGACTTTAGTTTACTTTGAATTTGCTCAAGCTTTGTCTTAAAGCATATTACAAACACCCCATAGTCATATAAACAACATTAAAAGCTTGATTTTCACCACAGGGGGAGTTTAAGAAAATGGTGCATTATGCTTGATTATTTATCAAGCGAAAGGGATTCTGATCTTAAGTGAATTGAATCTTACAGCATGGGAAAATATTTTTGAGTAGGTTAGACTGTGTATTTTCATAATTAAGAAGCCTTAAAGATCGGACTACTTTTCTAGGAATTACAGTTCATCCATACGTGTTCCATCAGTGTAACCGCCAACGTCAATAAATTGTCCTACGTTGCCAGCAGCGGCAGTGAAAAAGTGCAAGAGTCATCTGTTATACTACACCAGGCCACGACGGAATATTGGTCAGCGGCGACAGGACACTTTAAAATAAAAAAAGGCTGACTTTGACGCCCCGATAGGGCACAGCAAGGAGATGAATTGAGAGTAAACTCTGCATTGAAACTCATAAATCTCACATTACAGGCCATATTCAGCTGGGAACATTCAGCATGAGCTGCAGCCCAGTGTCTTTTTTTCATGAGTAGCCATCTTACTAATTACTCGACATGCCGGTTTTAGCGCTGTGGTCATGACTGAATGCTTGTCCTTGATAAGTTAGCGAGCTGCATATGCTTTAAAACTTCCCCTATGAGTGTTATCAAGTTGTTAGAAAATAGATAGGCCAGAATAGAAAAGAAACTGCTACACTGTTCGAGTACCTCGGCATCGCCTCGCCCCCGCCGCTCTGCCAAGGTCTGATGTTTGCATTGTGATGAGAACTACAAAAGAGTCCCTGATGAATTCAAGCTGAGGTCGATGTGAGCAAGGGGTCAAGAAAATGTGGTATGTCTGGGTGACCTTAATCACACACAGGTTCAGACGGACTCCGGTTTCACTTGTGGGCCTTATTTCAGGTCACTGCCTCAAAGTCAAAGGAGGGCACAGTCATTATCTCCAGCAGGAGAACCCAATCATCCACACAATGAAATGAGCTCCGTTCTCACAATGCACTCAAGTGTTGTCCATCTCCCTGGGCTGAACACATGTATTCGCAGTACGTGCTAATCTATGAAGTGAATTAGCCGTAAGAAATTTGTCCTGGTCTGCTCGCTGTTGCCTCGGCACACAAAGCAGATTTACAACCCATCAAACAGCATTGGTACTGAACCGACATCAAAACCAGTGCCTGGAAAATAGACTATATTAGTCATATTGTGCATTAGGGTTTGCTATTATAGCTAGCCGCTCTGTCTGCTGTGCCTGTTATTGATATTGCACATGCAATAAATGTATTACATTATATAAATTACATGTTATTTCTATGGTTAAGTCTACTAGGCCTTTGTGTAGCTCAAAAAGGTAAATGTTACAATATAGCACCAAAACAGCCAATGACATCTCATTAGTATTTAAAAGTAAAGTGTAGCTCACATTCATTTTTTATTTGGAAATAAACATAATGATAGAATCCAAAGTATAAAGTTTATACAAAACTAATATAAAATGTTTACAAATCCTACATAGGGATAGGGATAGCTTTGATTAACTTTAGTTATACAAGTAATGCAAATAACTTTACTCTTATTAGACCCATCTAGATGTGAGTGAATAAATAAATAAATGTTTGCTAATCTCAGACAAAGTTTCTCCATCACGTCTTCCAGCAAACAACCAACCAAATTAATAAATAATAAATCATTGTAAAATTATTCGAAAAGATTTGTCCTTTATATCAAAAGGTTATTTTAGATACTATGTCAAAATGTTGATATTGCACATTTAATAAGTGGGTAACACTTTAAGTTAACTAACTTAACTTTAATGTTAAGTTGATAAAAATATAACTGCTCGTTGTTAGTTCATGTTATCCCATTAAAGAAAATATAAACAGATACAACTTTTGATTTTAATATTGTATTAGTAAATGTTCAAATTAATATTAACTAAGATGAATAAATGTTAGTTCATGCTATCTACTGTAGTCACAGTATTTCCAATCAGGGTTATTGTCTTTCCAAACACCCAAAATGTACATGCACTTTATGTTAAAGGCGGGCATACACTGTGCGATGTCTGTGCGATTTCAGCAAGGTATCTACTCACACTGAACGAGTAGATCGCATGCGATATAAAGCCAAAGCTCAGGATTTATGTGCTCACACTATACGGTCCGAACGTCGAGCTGCGACTTGACTGCTCACACTATACGTGTGGAATATGTGCGATAAACCCCCGTGCTGGGTTGGTACACGATATCATGTATCCAGAGATATTGTCAAAACAAGCATCAGTTATCAATATCATGATTTAGCACTTCCAATTTATGTATTAAATTATTATTATTATTATTGTATTAGGGAAGGCTAATTTTATTATTAAATTGATCTGCTATTATAATTAATTTGCCACGCAATAATTTGACAGCACATCCCCGCAATGCGCTGTGAGGATAATAAAATATTTTATAGAAGCTTACTCCTCGAGGAATAATAATAATATAATTATATGCCTATAATTCATTATAATCGACCTAAATGTTTTAGACAATTTTCAATGAGGATCCTCTTTGAAAATTGTCTGAAACATTTAGATCGATTAGGCTACAATGAATTATAGGCATATAATTATATTAACACTATACACATGTCTGAACACTGCAATAATTAGTCATCAATGAAAATTAAAAATTGTTTATTTGATAAAAATTGTTTAAAAATTGTAAATTGAAATTGTTTATTTCAAAAACATTGTTTAACAAATTAATAAAAGAGGCACTGTGCTACATCGCAGCTTGGAAGACGTGGGTAGGCCTAATAACTGGACAAACTGGAGGTAAGCAACAGTAATTTGTAGCTAGTTTGAACTACAGAACTTAAAGAGTTCCCTCTTTTCGTTTTTTTTTTTCTGCAGATTGAAATGGTTAAAATCTGTTTTCGAGCAGGCGCAGTGAGGGATAAAACACTGAGTTTAGGGCAATCGATTCGTAGCTCTGCTTCAACTGTGCGATATAGTCACGAGGAGCGACCAAAATTTCTGACATGCCAGAAATTCATCCGACTATCCGATTGCCGATCGGGAGAGGTTAATCGCATCTCTTTTCCCCTTGTATACTGCACGAACACTGCACGACAAACGACGCACGAAAAAGCTGAAAATCGGCCCGACCCGAAAAAGAGTCGCACGAGTCAGAATTCGGCTCAAAATCGGACGAAATTCGCACAGTGTATGCCTGCCTTAAAATGTAGCTGTGGATTCAACCACAACCATCGCTCCTGTAAATACTGCAGTTAAGCTTCTGTAAACTCTTTGTAGACTTGATTTAGAGTTATCAGGCTCTAAATCAAGTTAGATAGAGCTGCCAGTCCACAGGCACTCTCGCCTATGTTTAATTAGTACAGATTGACTCCCTCATCAGAGTGACACGTGCTAAAGCAAGACTACGAGCAATGGCTCCCATATCCCTCATTGATTTCAATATCATTCAGTATGATAGCTTTGTTGTGTCTTTACACCTGAGGTCCTTGCCACACAAACAAATAGAAAACAAGCACAGCAAACACTCTACACTTAAAGCTTGACAGTGCTTTAGTCAGACTTCAAACTACGTGTGACTGCAGCAAAATGACGATCTGCTCTGGTGAAGGCTGAGGTGAATATATTTCATCTCGTGAGATCTAACCAGCCAAAAAACATCACAAATATACGGTGTCGGCGGAAATCACATGCAATAATCCGTTTTACTGATCTATCAAAGGTAGACTTCCCATGCTCAGCTAATTAATCAGTTATGACTCCCATACTGATTGTTTCAGCGCGTTCTAAACAGTTTTAACACATTTTCACTTGATTGCATGAGCTCAGCTGTTCATTTTAAGGGACAGTGGCTCAATGTTTCAAGGGAGGAATAACATTATCTGTCCATGTGCTTGGCTTCTGCTTATTGAGATTTATCATACCCACCATCCATGGCAATCAAAAGGCATCGCCCCATGCAGACAGATTGCAGAATAGCCAAAGCCCATTTGCATTTATAAAAATGTTTTAAAAAAAAAAGAGAGAGAGAGAAAGAGACAAAGCAATATGCAAGTACATAGCTCACAAAAGAGAATGTTACTGTCTTTCATCTGCCTATAAAACAACTTAAAAAAAAAAAAAACGACATTTGAAACAGCAATGACCATATGAGGTGTTTATGCATGTATGTGTTGTCAAAACATCAGTGAGCTTTGAAAAAAAACAGACGCTTTGGTCTGGTCTTATGATTTAATTTTTTTTTTTTTTTTTTTTTTGTTAAAGTTTCGAAATAGGATCCAAGCCATTCTGTTCAAATATTAAAATCTCAAACACTTTGAAAGGTGCGCTTTAGGATTTACAGCGCAAAAGAGAAGTGCTTGGTTTGAAAAGGCATTCGTTTCATTTTAGTATTGAAAAGGTGCTTTAAAAAATGTGTTCCATAAAGGAGCATAAGACTGCACCCAAGGAAAGTAATTTATCTTTCAGTGCCTCTTTGTCCTATTTATTTAGAAAATATACACAATTTTTCAAGCACCCATCATGTGTGACAAAAGCCACTACTGTTAGATGGAGGGAAGCAAAGAGTATGGCAAGGTATTAAACAATACAGTAGCTTTCAAAGTGCTTACTAGGCAAGCGGCAGGCATCCGAAGGCATGCGGGGTCTACAGGGCAGCTCTCTGGGGCCGACAATCTGTACGAACAGTATATGCTTCCAGCTCCTGCTCACATTCCCCTCAACAGCAGGTCTGCTTCTCTTACATTTGACTGCCTGCAGCCAGATTTAATCTAATGAACGCATAATGGCACACACACACTATCCTATAATAAAATCTTCTCGGGTCTGTTTTGCAATGTAATACCGAGCTGACATTTTGTTGACATTCCAGATCAGGATTTTGTACTTAAGTCCAAAGCAAGACAAAGTTTGGATGTCATAAATATATAATGATCCATACTATGAATAGAGATCTTAAAAATAGCAAGCTTTCTGCCCTGATATTGATATTTGCTAATAACCTCTGCCAGCAAGTTAAGTTTGGACGAATGTCAATTCAAGCTTGCATAATTCTAATTTCTTTGTCTCCTGGAAACCTAACAGTCTGTCTGCTCTCGTTTACCGTCCTCTGAATGCGCCTGGCCGCCTGCTGCACAGATCGTGGAGGGGATGCATATTAAATCGAGAGCACTGACCATTCAATTTGGCCTCTGATCACAAATTTTTTTTTTCCAATTAAAACTGAAAGCTAATTGAATTAAATTCCATTTTGCATTTTTTGACCACGTTATACAATGGTGATCTATTCTGTTAACACGTTTCCCCCCTCCGGTCTAGCACCGGTTCACCTTTAAAAGTGCATTATATGGTATCCTGGCTACGTGACGTGCATACGCCATCCAATTCTTGTCGTTCTGAGCTCTAATGAGTCTGCTGCGACTAATTAGAGAAATATGTCTCGGTTGCGCTTGTTGTCCATCCCTGATGATGAGGTTGTTAAAAAGTAGGGATACAAAAAATAAAGGTTATACACTACCATTCAAAAGTTTGGGGGCGGTACTTTAAAAAAATAAATAACTTTTTCATTTTATTTATTAAACTGTTCAAACTGTGACATTGAAGAAATTTATAATATTATATTTCAAATGAATGCAGTTATATTGAACTTCCTATAGCCTATACTTCTATGTGCAGATATTTGAAGCGTTGATAATATTACAAAATGTTTCTTGAGCAGAAAATCAGCATTTCTGAAGGATCATGTGACACTTAAGACTGGAGTAAGGATGCTGAAAATACAGCTTTGCACCAGTTGCTGCCTTAAATTTAAGTACAGTCAACTTGGATGTTTAAATCATTTCAACTTAAATTACATTAAATTGGCTTGAAAATGAATTTAATCTTGTTTAACATAAAAAAGATTTATGATTTTTTGATGATTTTTGACGATTTTGATGAGTTAAAGCAATGTAAAAACATACGTTGTCATAACTTATTGATTATATCATTTTTTACAGTGTAAGCTCCGAGCGGGATTCGAACAGACGTTTCTGTCATGAGAGGCAGGCGCGCAAACAAGGACGCTAAAGGCTGCAGCCTCTAGCATCTATCGCTAGTGCGTCTCTTGAAGCCAGGAGAGTGAGGTTTTGAGGTTTACCTGCACAGTTCTCACTAGCTGGCCTCCGTTAGACTGACCCCCCTAAACTTCACTCCCATCAGGGTCACGGCACTATTGTAACCCCTCCGGTCCTACTCGCTCCGCTCCGACAGGACTCAAACCGGCGTCTTCGACATGGGAGGCGCTAAAGACCGCAGCCTCTATCATCTATCGCTAGTGCGCCTCTTGAGGCCAGGGGAGAAATGTTTTCTCACACAGCTCTTACTAGCTGGCCTCTGTTATAATTACATTTTAAAACATATTAAAATTGAAAGAAATTATTTTATATGTTTTTTTGTTTTCTTATTAAATAAATGCAGCCTTTGTGAGCATAAAATACTTATTTCAAAACCATAGAAAATATTACGGGCCCAAACATTTGAATTGTAGTGTATTTCAGTTTTCATTTTATTTCTTTTCAAATATCAGAAATGCCATTCATAAGAATCTATTCATACCAGACTTAGGAGCGACAGTTGTATGTTCAGCGTGACAAACGCATGCCTCGTTGAGAGACAGCTCTGTTGAGGGGCTATTATATAGTCAACAAAGTAACAACGATTTGGAGCAAATTGCTTGTCTATTGTGTGGTCAAACATTGTTCGGAGCAGGGTTCAAAACCCTGCCCTAATTGGGTCTCACTCTAGAGACGTCTACTCCATGTCAGCTATGTAGCATAAACTCGCCGGCAGAGCGGAGCAGAGTGTGTCTGTGGCTCAGTGATTAGCACCCTGCCCAGTTAATTTTAGCAAGGTTTGGAACAGGACTAATCAGGAATTAAGAGTCGGCATCCACCCTAAACCGCCTTCTTTACGCCATCACACTTTCAGGATGGAAAAAAGGCAATTGTCTGCTGTCTCCGATTATCCCCAGGAAAGCCTATAATCTGGCTGACAGTACTTAAGGAGTCAAGCAGCAAATAAACAACATTGATTATCATCCACTGTTCTTTTTTCTCTCTTATTTTTGTCCTGTAGATAGATGAGGAACTTTGGTGGCTCCAACCCCCCTTCTTACCATCTGCTTCAGCAAATGTTAAGGCTGGGTAAATACCCCTCAGTCCTCTGTCCAAACCAGATTATCAGCTATTCTAAGATGGGGCTGGGCTCTTACCGTCTTCCAATCTCTTTTGCGAGCGTAAATCAAGAAATCTGTGCTGGATTACCTGGATTACAGTGGCTTTGAACAGTGTCTTTAAGTCAACGCTTCCCAACCTGACTAGCCGATCTTCTGCTTACCCACTTAGAAAAGATCTCATGCCAATGTCCGTTCCACACGGCACTGTTTCCTAGAAATAAGCCCTGAAGATGGAGGAACTGCTTTCTTTGGAAAATGAACATACGTTTTGTGTTAGTCACAATTGTGTATATTTCTTAGAGGGAACAGTTCACCCATAAATGAAACTTATCTCATCATTTACTCACCCTCAAGACGTTCCAAGCCTGTTTGACTTTCTTCTCACAGTAAAACACAAAACAAGGCAATTTGAGAAAATGTCCACGCTGCTCTTTTCCATTCAATCAAAGTAAAAATGTATTAAAAAAGATTTCTTGAAAGAAAGTCATAAGGATTTTGAGAGACATGATATTTAGTAAATAATGGCAGGCAGCATTTTTATTAGAATTGGGTGAATTATTTCTTGATTTTACTTAAATATGTCAAATGAACCAAGACTTGTATGTTAAATATAAATATCTTAAAAAAAAGAAGATTAGTTTGAGATTAAGATTGCAAAATTAGCAGTTTCTGTGGATTTATTATTTATATGTGTATGTTTCAGTAAAATAAAACATAAAAATTGATTTATTCTAAAAACTACTGACAAAATTTCTTCCAAATTCCACATAAAAATATTGTCATTTAGATAATTTATTTGCAGAAAATCCACATTTGGTGTTTTCAGACCTCGAATAATGCAAAGAAAACAACAGAGCTGTTTAATCTATATACAAATATATTTCACAGCAGCACTAATAGAACTTTTATCATTTGCCTTACACTGAAAGTGCACTCACTTGTTTTATATAAGATAACCCTAACAAAAACAAAAAAACAAAAACAAAAAAAAATACACGGGTTTGGAACAACATTGTATATTATGACAATATTGATTTTTGGGTGAACTATACACCCCTTTACCATATATTAAAATCACTATTCCCCTTTACCATACATTAAAATCATTAAAACCGCCATGTTGCAGAGCAGTGCAAAGATGTGGCATACAAAATATACCTTGCTAGGATATATGCAGACAAAATGAAAAACAAGCTCTGGAAATTGAATTCTGATCCCTTGTTTTAGAAGAGTGTATTTCTTAGACAGTGTCCTTCTGAAGATTAGTGTATAACAACATTCTTCAATTGAATTTCGAGAGCATTTAATCAGACAGCAGTGTATTTATTTTGAAGCTTTTTTACATTTTCCCTTTGGAATAATAAGCCTATACAACCTGGCAATCTTAGACAAACAAGCATGACAATCAAGTTTAAAAGCAATTCTTAATCTTCCCCGAAAACCAACAAAAAGCTATATGGCCGTAGAGCTGCTTTAACGTCAGACGTGCTCCATTTGGGACAATCTCTTCTGCATTAGGATGCTTTTGAATGTGAGAAACAGACTCTCTAATTGACAAAACACATTGCCCAATTCTGTACTGAAAGAAATGTCTGCATATATACAGTACAGACTCTAATTTATTTCCTTCATCAATAACATTAATATCAGCTATCTCAGAGCAATTGTATGTAAATCTGTGCAGCCTAAAAATAGTTATCCCTGTGTGGCTTGTGAATATTTATAGCATTGTACTTTTAACCAATGGGCACATTTTAACAAGCGCCAACCGGTGTCTTTTAAGAACTGCTTCGATTTTTGAACATACAAATGAAGAACTGCAAAAAATTATTGAATTATTCAGTTTGGCAGAGATTTGGCAGCAGGAGTGCGCTGCACTGCCTTGAGTGCAAATAACAGAGACCATCTTCCTGTTTCCTACACCGCTGCACAGAAAATGCATAAATAGCACTACATAGAGATAATCAGCAAACCCTCTGGGGCTTGGACACAATATTCTCAGTCTGCAGTAATTCCCTCGTGTACCTGATCATTTATAACGACGGACGACTCTCCGGTACCCTCAAATCCCGGCCCCATTCTGCCCCTCTGTGTGTGATGTAATACTGAGGACACAGGATATGATCGATATGAATTATAAATACGATCTCAAGACATATGTTTTGTTGCACTTTCTCAGCAATCTGATCCTAGTCTGTCCTCCTCAAGATACTTTTTGTCATTCTAAAGTCCAGCCGATTTATTAATTCATGAGCTCTTCTATGGTGCAGTACTCTCATAGTCAGCACCTGCTGGAGAGGTACTTTAGGCATTCAGAGTCAAGTAATGCAATTCCTCAGTGGTTTCACTCTCATTGTGCTGTGGCAGCTCGACTTGTTTAGAATCATTACGTTTCTTTAAATTAATCAAAATTACATTTATTTTTAGAATTAATTTATGCATTTATTCTTTCCCACCAACACACGCAGGAAAGGAAAAGAGAAAATAAAGCTATGTGTTTCTGAGGATTTGTAACATTGTGCAAAGTCAGATGTAAAAGTCGACTGCATTCAAAGGTAACATTAAACAAAAGTTCACCCTAAAATTTAAACTGTGTCATCATTTACTCACCCTCGTGCCGTTCGAAATCTGCATGACTTTTTCTTCTGCAGAACACTAAATAAGATATTTTGAAGAACTGTTTTGGTTCATATAATGAAAGTCAATGGGGTCCAAAACAACAGCCCACTACCTTCAACTGACAAAAAAGAAAAAAATCACATGGGTTAAATTTTTATCAAAAAAATAACAAAATGCCTTAAAACCAGCAATATTCTGAAAAAGTATTACCATTTAAAATAACTGTTTCCTATTTGTAATATTTTAATATTATTTCTGTGATGCAAAGCTGGACTCCGTTCTTTAATCTTTCAGAAATCATTATAAAATGCTGCTTTTCTGCTCAAGAGACATTTCTTATGCTTCTTAATAATGTTTGCGGAAACTGTGATTTATATATATATTTTTTTTTTTCAGAATTCTTTGAAGAATAGAACGTTCAAAAGAACAGCATTCATATGAAAAACTAATCTAATGTAATATAAATGTCTCTACTACATTTGATCAATTGAATGCTTCCTCGCTGAATAAAATGATTAATTTGTAAGAATAATGTCTACTTTGTGTGTAAATGACTTTCATTTTTGTGTGAACTGTTCAGTACCTTTAACCTGTTCAAGGATGTTTTAGGCTAATGTACTCAATCCCTGAGGCATTTCCATTATTAAGGCTGAAACTTCACAGTTAATCAGTCTCCTTATTGACAGTTGCTTTATTAGATTATGAGCAAACATGCAGGTACGTTAGCTTTGTGCACAACACATGGAGCCACATAATCCATGGCATGCAGCAGCTAGCATTTCTATTTGATTCAATGAGAATTCTTCTTCCTCTAAACGCTGTCAAACAAATAATACATTTAAGCTCAACTCCACAAATCAAGCAGAGCCAACACACAAAACTCTCCTCAGCTGTCACAGTCAATTTGAAGAATAACAATGGCTAAATTATATATCTTTAAGAGATATAATTTGCCAGCAGATGGAGACCAATCTGTTGGAAGATTTTTGCCCATTCTTTAAATCCAAAGACATTAAGACTCTCTGGAATACTCAATTTTGATTGGTCGATTGCGGCATTCTGCGTTCAGATTTGTATAATGACCACTTGACAGTAGATAATTGACCGTTGTAAAAAGCAACTGATTTCCTACATGACTGTGCTAGTCTTTTGTATCATTCTGTGGTCTCTTTCTTCTCGAACAACTGATGAAATGATCTTTACATTTATGCATTTGGCAGATGCTTTTATCCAAAGTAACTTACACTGCACTCAAGCTTTATATTCAAACAATTCAGGCATTCCCAGGGATTTGAACCCATGACCTTGGCATTTTTAGGAATGCCATGCACTACAGTTTGAGCTACAGAAGGATAAAATCATATCAATTCAAATCACTATTTCATGTACATTCCTTTATTTATTTGGTGGAGGCTGTGTTGAAGAAGCAGCAGCCTGCTGATTGTACATTATCTCTTACATGTTTGACACAGAACCGTAAAAGGTTGATATATATATGAAACAAATGCAAGCTTGAGTGAGCAAAAGTGTTTCACGAAATAGCAAATGTGCTTTGATGATGGTCTTCTCAATCAGTTCTTATGTGCATGCAAACATAGAGAGTACACATAGTTTAGCACATTGAGAGTTTACATTGTGATATTAATAGCAGGCTGACATTTGCACACTACCTCAGAAAAAAGGAGACAAGCTCAACGTAGTGCATGTGCACCATTTTCTCTAATCACCAAGGACATATTTCCCTTAAGGGAAATGGGTAGCTCTCCAGTCTTGCAATTTAAAGTAACTTTGATAAGCAATTAAATTGTTTTCCATTGCGCCTCTCATTTCTCCCCTCTTTCATGTGAACTTCTGGAACAGATGCTTTGAAACCACATACATGGGAACAATGGCTGGCTCTTGGTCCTGCTCACAAACGGATGTTGAGGAAATATGTGATCAGTGAGCCTTAAAAATTGTAATTGTTCAGTCTCATAAAAAGATATATTTCAATAGATGCATAAGTTCCAGTGCAGTTGCATAATTGAGCAAAATAAATGTGGTTGCGTTATTTTTGTACTTCCACAGACTAAGGAGTACTTGTGAGTTTAAAGAGCCAATGTGGCTCAGCGTTATGCTTTATATAGGCTTTAATTAATGCACCACATAATTCTTACTTTATGCTTTATAGTAAATCAAACAAAAAAAAATTTAAAAGGAAATTAAATAATATATTAAATGGGAATATATACAGTGGGGTCCAAAAATCGGAGACCAGATTAAAAATCCTTTTTTTAAATCATCAAATGAATAAGTATATACTAATATCAAATGATTTTGTGGCATGTTCCTCTGATTTTATTGTTTATAATAAAATGAGCATTACATTAAAAAACTACAATACAGAAACATTATCATAATAGTGGTCTCAGAATTTTGGACCCCATTGCATATAAATGTAATATTGTTTAGTTAATAAATGACGCATGGAAATGTGCAGTACAATGCAAAAGACTTTAATAAACTTCCAAAGCTCAAACATACATAAAACAGTTATATACAGTTGACTTCACATGTCGGCAAATCAAAGAATAATACAAAGATAATGTGAGGTGCTTCATATATAATGAAAGTGATTAGAACCTTACATTAAAAAAAGTCCATTTCTTTTTTTCCCTCCCAACCTTTTCTTTGTCTATCGCAAATGTCCAGGCATGTCTACTTGTTTCTTGCACAGTGCTACAGTTTTATGTGTGAGTCATTCTGTGTTTCCTACTCCAGAGCGTTACACTTGACACCATTAAGACATCTGATACCTCCGCAGGAATAAGAGGTCAAACATTTGGGCCCAAAGACACTTCTACAAATCAGCCCATTTGCTAAAAAGGAGTAAATTACTGCTTGAACAAAAGTGCTATCCATCAAAGCAATTTATTAGTGATGTAATAGTCATTCAAGACGGAAATACCCGACTACAAAGTTTCACAAAAGAGCTGTAGGATGCTAGTTATAACGACTTTAAAGTGCTCATGTAGTGTGAGTTCTCATTTGATTGTAAATTTATTGCTGTTGACATAAAATCAGAATAGTTCACGTTGTATTTTCGTGCTCTTAATTGTATTTTCTACTTTTAATATAGTTTTTTTTTTCATCTCGGTTGAATGAATATATAGCATGTCAGTTTCAGAATATACAAACACCCAGGTGATGTAACTAAAACCTACCATCTCGTATGTCAGATTGCCGGAGGCTTTCTATTCAAAATCAGTTAAATACATCTTACAGGTTATATTGGCTCTGGTAAAAGCGAACTACACAGACAACATATAAAGGTCAGACCCGGTGTCCCTTTCTACTGAGTACAAGAGGATTCTTTGATTAGGAAGCAGGAACACTGTCCCAAATGATTGCAGCTTAGTACAGCATTTGGGCTATATTAGACTCTTTCACGTCCCAAATTCGGAGGCAATCAGTGTCACAGCTAAAGTGTGTTGGTACCTCCTATAGAGGGCCATGCATTTCAATGTTAGCCACACGTTAACAGGCCTTGGCAATCAGTGACGAGGTGTTTGCAGTATCAAGGCCGTGATAACAATCTATCGGATACGGCGCCTGTGCGAGCTCAGAATGAACAAATGAAACAGTAATAGCAGGTGAGCAAAGGATATATAGAATGAAAAAGGAAACAACCAGCAGGCACGTCAAAGTTTCATCGAACTTTGTCTAATGTGTCAATCAAGAAAATCAGTGAACAAAATCAATAAATAAACACACAGACTACAAGGACTGTGATGCTTCTATACATACATACATATCTATATAAACATCCTATACAGAGGTCTTTGCCATAGTCATATTCCATTTGGATAAGCAGAGTGGAGATGTCTTTCGTGCCCTATTCGGTGCAACCGGTGAATGAGGACAAAAGGGTTTAAACAAAGCATTTCAAACCAGTCACAAGCAGAGTTTCGGACGGTTAAATTAGTCTGATGTAGCTCTCTAGGACTCGTTTGAGGCTGGAGATTCTGTACAGTTCATGTTTTCACCTCTTCAGTGATTGCCTTCCTCTCCCTCCCTCCCTCTCTTTAGGAAATGGCAGCTAGAGATTGATTTTTATCCTGTGGGAGCGAGCTGTACCTGTGCCACAGAGTGTGCCATAGAGTGGTGGTTTCAGTGCCGTCTCCTGTAATATAGAGAGACAGACAGATATAGGGAGATTGTAGTTAAAAAAATCATCTGGCTTGCTAAGCTGCAGTATGTACTGTGTAAGATGATAATGAAGTCCTCTCTCTCTCTGGACATATACATTCACATGCATACATAAAGAGAGAGAGAGAAAGAGAAAGCATTCTTCAAGGAACAGACTAAAAGAGTTTTGTGCTAATTTTATCTTGTCGGATTTACCTTGAAGAATGCTCGGTGTTATCAACGGGTAAAAGTAACTAGTCAGTGCATGCAGGTAAACCAAATTGCTTTTTGCTCCAAATTGCCGTTACATCCACCACACTAAAGCAACACTCATTCATTGATGACAACAGGAAGCTCATGTGACTGAACATTTCTTTTTGAGATAGTTGGATAGTGGTTTGGTGTAACACTTAAAAAAATGTGTTTTTTTATATTAATTTGTTCTGAGTCGACCTCTTAAATTCATCACTGAAATATATATCTGCAAGCGACAGTGGATGAATCTAATGAGCATGTGCAAGAGAAAAGTACCATTTCAAAGCTCTCTATAGTTACTCTTCAACAATGCCAAAAAATTAAAATAAAAGATACGCGACTTAAGATACTATTTCAAGCTGACAGCATTGACATTAAAGTGCAGCTTAACTGGTAGAACACAATGTCAAGCTCATTGTTAATTTCCCAGGAAACACGTGCTGATAAAATATATATAATGGTTCTCTTACGAGAGGTTCTCTCGTATTGCGTAAGTTTAGCTTACGCTACGGGAAAGATTCATCTTCTCAAGATACTGAAGCCAAAAAATTATCCTTAATTTTGTATTCCTTGTCAACGCAGTGCAGCAGCTAGCAGACCTAGAGCTGGCCATCTCGCATGCTCATTGGCTGCCCTGCGGGTAACTGCTGCAGCCTACCAGTGAGCCCGGCGTGACGTCACGCCCAATGAAGGGCGCCCGCGCCTTCATAGCGTCACAGCCCGCCAGAATGGGCGTGGCTTAGCGTATAACACTAGGGGCTGTAGGCTGACTTCCCTGATTTCGTCTCTTCAGCGAGCTCTTCGCATCGCTGGATCTGAGAGAAGCCACCGCCGCCGTCGAACAGCAGACAGCCAGCTTAGGAGAGCGCTGAGGAAGCCGGCCGTCTTTGCCACCTTCAGCCATCCGTGCGAGCTACGCTATCCGGCGCGTATCCTTTACCTTGCTAATACCTATTCTAAAACCTATTCTAAAAGAGCAGCGAGTGTCTTTTTTAAGACGCCTCGCACTTCCGGCTGTGAAGCGCTTCCGCTGTCGACCCTGCGGGCTCGACTCGCAGCCTTCAACGCCCCCCGCCTCTCCTCACCGACGCGCAGCTGCCGCTCACGAGCCTCACTGCCGTCGCATCTGAGAATGACTCGCCATGTCAGTCCCCTTAGATAAGGCTACTGCAGTGGTGTATCTGGCAGCCAACGAGCCGGTAATGCAACCCGCTCACCTGCACACATCCGCCGTTCTCGCGGCGACCCAGAGAAATCTCAAGTGAGTATTATGTCAGATTAAGAATGTAAGTTACGTGCCCGCTCACGAGCGCTCACGCTTACTAACAGACACATCGCCTCCGAAAAGACGTGCGTGTTTAAGTTTATTCCCTGTCAGTCCCCTTCAAACAGGCTACTGCAGTGGTTCAATTAGCAGCCAACGAGCCGGTTTGTTGACCCTCTCGCCTGCACACAAACGCCGTTTTCACGGCGACCCAGAAAAATCTCAAAAAGAGTATTTAATGTCTGGTCCGGCTCATGCCGTCGGTGTTGTAAGTGTAATGAAAGTGCCCACGCCCCAGTGTTCACCACTACACATAAGCACTCCGAACCTCGCAGAGCACACTCTCATGAAGCGCAGAAAAGCCGCTCGAGTGTTGAATGTAAGAAATGTGTCCACAAGTCTGTGCCCACTATCAGCCCGCTCTGTTACACGATCAAGAAAGCAGGTTATGAATGTAAGTCTCGTGCCCGCCAGAGTGCGTTGACGCTTGCTAACACAAACCTCCCCCCGGGCTCTGCCCGCGCGTTTAAGTGTTATCACAAAACGCAAGGCATTAATAAAACGCTCCCCATCCATTATGATCGGGGCGTCAAATACACTTGTAAGTCTAGTGCCCGCGATCACGCTTACAGGAAGCTTTTCCGCCCGGAGCGCTGCTCGCGCGTCAAAGAGTGTAAAAAAAGAAGGTTCCCCATCCCTTATGATTGGGACATCTCACATAAATCAGCCGGTCTCGGCTTTCAGCGAGCAGCCATTGCCCAGAACCGAGAGCGCGCGCGCCGCGCTTTCGACTCCGGGTCAGTTTCACAAAAGGAAGCAGGTTATGAATGTAAGTCTCGTGCCTGCCTGAGTGCGTTCACGCTTGCTACCACTAACCTCCCCCCGGGCTCCGCCCGCGCGTTTAAGTGTTATCACAAAACGCAGGGCATTAATAAAACGCTCCCCATCCATTATGATCGGGGCATCAAATACACTTGTAAGTCTCGTGCCCGCGCACACGCGCTCAAGCTTACAGAAAGTTTTCCCGCCCGGAGCGCTGCTCGCGCGTCAAAAAATGACAAAAGACTGTTCCCCATCCCTTATGATTGGGACATCTCACATAAATCAGCCGGTTTCGGCTTTTCAGCGAGCAGCCATTGCCCAGAACCGAGAGCGCGCGCACCGCGCTTTCGGCTCCGGTTCAGTTTCACAAGCCCGCAAATGGCGGCGGTCTGAACCCGGAGGCCATTCACCCCCTAGCGGCTCACATAGCTGCGTGGGAAACTATCCCAGGGATTTCAGAATGGGTGTTGAGCACAATAAAGCAGGGCTATACACTTCAATTCATTCGCCGTCCCCCGCGCTTTCAAGCCCGGACCGCGACGATAGTGAATGCGGAAGTAGCACACCTACTTCACGCAGAAATAGCAAAGCTGCTGTGCAAAGGGGCTATAGAAAAGGTACCGCCTTCTCTGAGCGAGTCAGGCTTTTACAGCCGATATTTTCTCGTACCCAAGAAGGACGGAGCCTTCAGACCTATCCTAGATCTGAGACATTTGAACTAAGTGCTTGCGAAAAGACCGTTCAAAATGCTTACGACCAGGAAAATCCTCGCGCACGTTCGCCCGAGGGACTGGTTTATTTCTCTAGATCTGAAGTATGCCTATTTTCAGATTCAGATAGTACCCCGCCACAGGCAATTTTTGAGATTCGCCTTCGACGGTCAGGTATATCATTACACCGTCCTGCCGTTCGGCCTGTCCCTGGCACCCTGTACATTTACAAAGTGCATGGACGCGGCGCTCGCCCCCCTGAGAAGTCAGGGGCTGCGAATAATGAACTATCTGGACGATTGGCTGATATTGGCACAGTCAGAGACAGAACTGCTATCTCACAGAACAGTGCTTCTCAGTCATCTGGAAAGCTTGGGTCTCACGGTCAACTGGACCAAGAGCTCATTACTGCCCAGCCAGTCAATTTCCTTTTTAGGAATAGCACTGGACTCGGTGACCATGACGGCTCGTTTATCGACACAGCGCGCGCCGTGTTCGACACCTAGCCGCATCTTTCCAGAAGGGCAGCTTTCTCCCTTTGAAAACATTTCAAAGGATGTTGGGCTGTATGGCATTGGCTGCAGCGGTGCTCCAGCTGGGCCTACTGCGCATGCGCCCGCTCCAACGCTGCTTGAATGCTCGCGTGTCCCGCCGGGTGTCTGGCGGCCAGAAAATCAGAGTGACTCAGGCCTGCATAGCAGCTCTGCAGCCCTGGTTAGTGGCCGACTGGTACCAGCAGGGAGTAATGATGGGAACCATCTCTTATCGTAAAGTCATCTCGACAGACGCGTCCAACTCGGGTTGGAGCGCACTGTTCGAGGGCAGACCGCCTTTGGCCAGTGGTCAGACCAGGAGAAGGGTTCCTCCCGTTCATACAGGACCAGCATGTTCTTGTCCGCTCGGACAACATGTCTGTGGTATCCTATGTAAACCGTGAGGGCGGTGTCAGATCCAGAAATATCTGCAATCTGACGGAACGCCACCTTATTTGGTCTCAGATGCACCTGCGCTCGCTGAGGGCGGCGCATGTGCCTGGCCATTTGAACGACGGCCCAGACAAACTGTCCAGGGACAATGTTCCCCCAGGGGAATGGTCCCTGCACCCCAAATGGTCCAGAAACTGTGGCGCCTATTCGGCAGAGCGGAAGTCGACCTATTTGCGTCAAAAGACAACGCTCAATGCCCGACGGTCTGTTCGAAGGACGAGGACGCGCTGGCCCAGGTTTGGCCCAGCCTCCCGCTATATGCTTTCCCTACGGTCTCTCTGTTGCCACAGGTGATCAAGAGAATCAGGGAAACGCGCCACTCGGTGCTCCTCATAGCCCCGCGTTGGGAGAATCAGATTTGGTTCCCGGAACTAGCAGGGCTGTCACATACAGCTCCGTGGCCGAATCCGGTGAGGGCAGATCTCCTCTCTCAGGCTCGCGGCACGATCTGGCATCCCAATCCAGAGCGCTGGTCTCTGCATGCATGGTTGATCAACGGGTACTCGTTGCCCTGCCAGAAGGAGTGATGAACACGATCACGCAGTCTAGAGCCCCTTCCACGAGAAGGCTCTACGCGTCTAAATGGTCGGTTTTCTCTGGATGGTGCACCGACAGAGGTCTGGACCCGCAGACATGCGGGGTGGCGCATCTGCTCATCTTCCTAAAAGAGCTGTTGGATAAGGGAAGGTCCCCATCCACGCTCAATGTATACGTGGCGGCCGATGCAGCGTTCGCAGAATCGACGCACGGCCAGTCATTGGGAAGACACGAGTTGGCCATCCGCTTCCTTAGAGGAGCTAGAAGGATGAATCCGCCGTGCCCCCCGTCGGTTCCCATGTGGGATCTTTCATTGGTCCTCGAGGCCCTGAAAGCTTTTCCATTTGAACCACTAGACACCGTGGGGTTGAAAGATCTATCACTGAAAACAGTCTTTCTGACTGCACTGTCGTCAGTAAAACGTGTAGGGGACCTGCATGTGCTGTCTGTCAGCGCGTCGTGTCTTGAGTTCGGACCGAATGACTCTAAAGTCATCCTCAGACCTAGACATGGCTATGTCCCTAAAGTGATGGGCACTCCATTCAGAGCGCAAGTTATTTCGTTGTCAGCTCTCCCAGCATCTGACAGCGAAGGTGATGTGAATCTCCTCTGCCCTGTCAGAGCGCTGAGGTTTTACATTACGCGCTCCGCCTCCTTCAGGCGTTCGGAACAGCTTTTTGTTTCGTTTGGTGGGCGCACCAAGGGTCTCGCCTCCTCGAAACAGAGCCTGTCCAGATGGATAGTAGACGCTATAGCGGCCGCTTACGCGTCAAAAGGTCTGCAATGCCCTCTGGGCATCAGGGCTCATTCCACGAGAGGCGTGGCCTCTTCGTGGGCATGGTCCAGTGGAATTTCTATCCATGACATATGTGTAGCGGCGGGCTGGAGCTCCCCGTCTACCTTTGTCAGGTTTTATAACCTAGAAGTTCCTGCCTTGCAGGCTAAACTGTTGTCAGTCTGAAGGAGAGGTGTATTCTGCCCAGATCTCCTGCTCAGATCACTCTCACATGACTCAGCTCTCCTGGTTGAGCTGCACTAAGTAGGGTATGTGCCATGTGCCTATACAGACCGGCGCGCTGCTCTGTATTCCCTATGTGTGCTTATGTACAAGTGATGGCCCGCGTGGCTGGCCACCTTATTTTTTCCACTTATGGGGTTCCCCTGAAAGCTCGGGGTCTCATGTGGATGCTTGGCGCGCATGGCGTTGACAAAGTGTTCCCGTAGCGTAAGCTAAACTTACGCAATACGAGAGAACCTCTCGTAAGAGCACGATACTCGGTTACTAACGTAACCTCGGTTCTCTCTAGAGAGGGAACGAGTATTGCGTAACCGGCCGTGCTCGCGCCACGAGCGACTTCGCTTCAGTCGACGAAAACCAGGGAAGTCAGCCTACAGCCCCTAGTGTTATACGCTAAGCCACGCCCATTCTGGCGGGCTGTGACGCTATGAAGGCGCGGGCGCCCTTCATTGGGCGTGACGTCACGCCGGGCTCACTGGTAGGCTGCAGCAGTTGCCCGCAGGGCAGCCAATGAGCACGCGAGATTGCCTGCTCTAGGTCTGCTAGCTGCTGCACGGCGTTGACAAGGAATACAAAATTAAGGATCATTTTTTTGGCTTCAGTATCTCGAGAAGATGAATCTTTCCCTTAGCGTAAGCTAAACTTACGCAATACTCCTTCCCTCTCTAGAGAGAACCGAGGTTACGTTAGTAACCGAGTATCGATTTAGGTTATTTTGGGAGAAATACAAATCTACCGCACACTGCTGTTCCTACTTCAAAAATGCAGAAACACAAATACAGATTTCTATGTGAGCCCATTCAATTATTGTGTGACCCCAACTGAAAAGCTGAAATTTGATAAAAAAAAATGTTTTTAAAAAAACAGTAAAACAGTAATGATGTGAAATTGTTACAATTTATAAAATCCTATTTTAATATAAAAATGTAATATATTGCTGTGATGGCAAAGCTGCATTTTCAGCATCATTACTCCAGTCTTCAGTGTCATGTCTCACACACATTACACACACATACACTTTTTTTTTTATGCGATAGCCAAAACATCCATAAAGCCTCAGGGCAATACTGTTAATGGCAAACTTGAATTTCACATACAATTCTCTATGGCAGAAACAAATGAGAAAGAAAAAGAGAGAACAGTATTAAACGAGCAAGTAGAATATATTACTAAAGTCCGAGATGCACAAGAATTGTGGATGGGCAATTGCTGATTGCCTATAGGCAAACTAGGAAGCCGCCTAGGGCAGCAGCACAGTCAGGCTGGTAATAAAGAAAGAGTTTTATTTTAAAATTTGATGCATTCATTTATTTTTGGGACATTCATTATTGGACTCATATTTGAAAAGTTATCACAACATTAATTCTAAGTCTAAATATACTTTCCATCATTCTACCTAGTAGTGCCACTCTTGCCCTACCCCACTCATGCGGCATCGGTCTACATGCAAAACACCCTGATGTACAACCAAAAATTTCATCAAAACGAATAAAACTATCAGGACATGAATACAAAAGATGACAACTTTTACTGCTGGAGATGACTAATGATTTTGAAGCCCGACACACTTCTGAAAGGTAGGGTTATGTACCTTATGTGTTTGTGAGAGAAAGTGGGGGAGAAGTGACGTAGTTCACTTTATTGTGTGCGTAATATTTATATATGCCATATATAAATATTTATAATATTTATAACTGGTATGAAGAGCAGTGCAAGTGACAGGATTCCGGGTGAATGAGTACAGCTTGCACACCCTCGCTTCGCAGATACTAGAACTACCACCGATTTGCTGCTTTCCGTGTGTCTCTCATTGAAAATGAACTAGAGACTTGTGCTTCCACGTCCCATGTAAAACTATCTTTATGTCGAAGTGGTACTGCGGCCCACCTGGAATTATACCGCATCTTCCGGGAGATATTCTTATTATTAATATAATATGGAATTAGCATTTGCAGCTAGTGGTTGCATGCAGATTTTTTTTTTACATTGCATAATGAAAAAAAAAGTATATTCAGAAAACATGCTTGTATTTGCTTTTATTTTAGTGCAATTGAATCAATAAACAAAATCTCTAGTCTTTCACATCCATCTCAAAGATTGTGTTTAATTGTGAGAGCTAAGTGGGGGCGGCCCGACATTTTTTTGCCTAGAGCGGCAGTTGAGCTTGTGCCGGCCCTGCTGATGGGCTAAGCATTGAAGAAATTGCCTGGAGTTTGACACAACTGGAAGTAATCAATAGAGAGTGAGAGAGAGAAATTCAAGAGAGATTAATCACTTCATGAATTTCTAAAAAATGTGTTTGTTAGAAATCTAGGCACATCTGCCCTATAGCCGGTGAGATTCAAAAATGAAGTAGAATTTAAGTTATTGGAACGAGGGTGGGTAAGAGCACAAACTGTGGATTCAAGGACATCCTCTCCCATATTTTATGATGTTTTTGAAAAGCTGAATGTACCATGAAGCCTGATGCAAAGAAAATGTTTTTGACTGTGAGCCCCCTTAAGCCTGTGAGGGCATATTCATACCAATCCGAAAGAAGACGGGTTTGCAAGTTACATGAGGTTAGAATGGCGAAGCTACTGACCTCAAATACACCCCATTTCTGAATACAGAGGTCTTATAGCGTTTGATTTGACTAGCGTTCTTGCATATTCATGGCCTTGCCAGGGATCAGTCAAGTACGGTGGAATTTACTTGATCTGCCACAACTAAAGTGTGTATTCAGACAGAAGCCCCCCCACCATTGGAGGGACTGACCTCTAAAATCACTGTCTGAGAACAAGGAGTGCAAAAGATAAAAGAAAGGCAGAGATGAGTGAAAGGGGTGGGAAAGAGGTTTGTGGTGCTGAGCAGAATTCAGAATGGACCTCTGATGGTATTATGAGCCATATGGCCCATAACTATGTTGTATTTTGACAAGCTTTTCTTTGATGCTGACATCATTCCCAGCCCCCTAAGCATCCCATTGACCTTCATCAACGAGTGTTTCCTGGGAGAAATGCATCCTTTAATGGTCGCTACAAATGTTCTTGCTCCAATTCATCATGGCACATTCAGACATGATGTTTCTCAGACATCGAGATGGGGCCCCTAAAGTTAAGTAATGCTGACATTTGTGTCACTGCTTTATAGCTAACATGAGACAGCAGAGCTAATGCACCAAATATGGGGCCAACGGGTATGGGACAAGATCTGATATTCAAGATATTTCAATAGCTGGTGTCTGTCTGTCAATAATGTCTCTCAGCTGCTTTCCAAGTGTTGTTTACAGTGACTAAGTAAGAAGAAATATTAAAAACAATAGCTATTTTATGAAAGCAAAAATAAGGTTTGCTCAAAGTGGAATGCTTAGATAGTACATAAAGAGCACTTTACTTCAGAATTGAAGATGATTCAGGATCGTGTAACTTTTTTTTGAATGGGCTATTTCAATAATCTATACCTGTCAAAGCATACAGGATAACCTTAAGATGTATAGGAATAACATATCTCTAAGGCATGCACTGTTATTTAACACAATGTCTCTAAATATTGAATAGATTTAAGATTCTCCAATAGAAATATTAGAAATCATAGAAAGATCTAGTCCAAACCTGCCCTGCGGTAGGTTTTGAACTGTTCAAAGAAAGGATCAACATCTGTTCAGAAGGGAGGATTTTTGAGAATGCAATATATTACTACAGAATATCCCTGTGAATAAAATAATAATAATAATAATAATAATTAAAATAATAAAATTGAGCATATATATATATATATATATATATATATATATATATGTGTGTGTGTATATATATATATATATATATATATATATATATATATGTGTGTATGTGTATATATATATATATATATATATATATATATATATATATATATATATATTAGGGGTGACCCCGAATAATCGAAGATTCGATGCTTCGATAGGAGGAGCCTGATTCGACTACCAATCTCACGGTCGAATCTTCGCAGATGTGTTATTAAATGAGGATTATGTCATTTTGGCTATATGAGTGTGCTCAATGTCTGATTTCACATAGAACTACTGGTTTTCTGTCAATACGTTAATATACAGCCTATTATGATAATGCTGTCAATAAAAATGTGCAAAGAAAGAAGCTTTTAATAAATATTTTTGTAACGTGCGTGCAGCGTGAATAAATCCAAACACCCCGTGACAGATTTAAGTTTCACTTTCGATCCGTGACAGACAGAGGAACGTCTTGTCGGCAGGATTTAAATCTTTAAAGATGTCTGGGATAAGAAAATCTAAATGCACACCATCAGAAAGGATATTCTCCAAGGCTGGATTTTCATTTTCATCAGGAAAACCATGATCGCACTTCTGCCGGCCAACGTTAACAGGTTGGTTTTCCTCGGGACGTTCTAAAATGCTTAACGTGAAAAAAGCTTTTAAAACGCTTAAATGGCACTTTTACGTGTTTAATGTATGTATACAGTAGGCTACACACCTTAAGAAACCATTCTATGAGAAGATAAGCAGATGAACCCAGAATATGAACGCAACGCGTTTCTCCTATAGAAAATCACGTAGGCCTAAAGCTTTTTCTTTAACAGTTTTCTATGGGAGGAAAATGCTTAACGTAGCCTAGTAATAAAACGCGCTGCGTTCATATTCTGGGCTCATCTGCTTTTCTGTAGGCTATATAGTATGCTTTATTAATAAGGTGTGTACAGAATTTGATCTTTTAATATAACAGTTTTAGGACAAAGCCGTTAAGCGTTTTTCACGTTAAGCGTTTTTCACGTTAAGCGTTTTAGAATGTATTTTATCCGCGCACACAATTTGAAAAGACTCAAACGGACACAGGCCGAGTGAAAGACTGGATTTTGTTTTTTCGATCAGGTATGGGTACAAGTGATTTCAAAACATTTCTAAATTCTTCTAACATTTCTAAATTCTACGCCCCTGCTGTGAACATGTTTAGCTAAAAAGACTGCCGCTCCAGTTTAGCGTTTATTGTTGTTTCTGCAGTTAAAAAGACAAAGTTGACAATCCTGGCCATACTTTCGTTATTTTAATAATTTCTTTATTTTTATTTTATTAATTGATCACTCAGGGTGATCTAATTTAACTATCTGTGACTTGTGTTTTGAATATTTGTTCCCCTGCACTTTAGGCATTTTGCACACATTTGTTCTGCTTATTGTGGCTTGATTCTGACTTATTTCGTTTTGTATTTTTATTTATTATAAATGTATATTGTGTTCTTAATTGTTGATTATTTTTCAGTGCATCGATGTTGCGCTGTAGGCCTACTTAGAGCATGCTCATACAGGCAATTCAGCCGATTTAATTTGCATGTGAAATGCAAATCCTATCTGCAGTGTGGCCTTTCTGCAGTTATTTATGTTATTTCTTAGTTTTATTGATCCAAAATCTTTTTATACATTTTCTTCTATATCTTTGTGTGATGTTCTGTACATCGCGGCTTTAATATGTTAAAGCCCCGCCCCCTCCCCAACACCACACACATGATTCGACTATTAGTCGACTATAGGCAGGACTTGACGAATCTGATTCGACTATGAAAATCCTTAGTCGGGGACACCCCTAATATATATATATATATATATATACATATATTGATATGCTATAGTAACTATAGTATTGACAGTACAAGGCACTATCTGAATAGAATTTTTTCATAAACATTTCAAGAAGAATCTGATGCAAGGTTTTAAAACTTTCAACAAATATGTCTGCATATTTCAAAATGTACAGAAGCAGGAGGAAAATTTTGGCAGGGCAAATTACAAACCTAACCTGAATTATGTGTCATTCGATGATCTCACTATGTAAGCAGGCTTATAATGCACCATGGCAGAGCATTGCTTTTAACTGCATTTTAAAATAAAGGCCTCATGTTGAAAATGGAACATCAGCTATGTGTGGGTGTCACCTTAAATTACCATGCGCACAATGTGTCTGAGTGGATATACTGTAATTTGTAAGAAATATGCAGAGGGGGATTTTCTTCAATAAGGACAAGAGCTCACAGTGGATGACATGATATTACAGAAAAGAAAAAAAACAAGATTGACTATGATTGAATTCTAATGCTAAACAAAAACAGAAATAAATATTTTGGCAAGCTAGTTACTGTTCATGTCGATAGTGTCTTATCTAGTGTCCTAAGACTATTTACATGCTCAGTCTTGTTTGAATCTGGGCCTCTGGAGTATTGCCAAGTTATATTCCTGACCGCAGTCCTGTGCTTTCTAACCTACTCAAGAAAATGGCTATGCGGCAGACTCAATGCCTGGTCATTAAAAACATGCAGTTGATAGGTAAAATGAATGGTGTTTCAAGCTATTAGTGAATATGCTTCTATTTAAGTCTCACGGTCCCACAGCTCTGTCTTCACCTTGATCTCTCTGACCTACAATCGCACAGCTCAGTCTTCCACTCTGCAAGAAAGACCAGTTGCCGCAGCGAAGCCACCTCTCTCTCCACCCCAATTTACATTTATGTCCCTCACCTGCTTTTATTTATTAGCTGTTTTGCATTTGGCACATCTCCTCTGGAAACATAGACTAGAATACTGGTATTCAAATGAACCTTCGTCTCATTAATGCCAGCAATTTCCCTCAGAGACAACTTATAATGTTTCCTTTGGACTGAGTTCGGAATTCTATTTAAAAAATAATCATCCTTTCCCTACTATGTTACAAGTTTTAGCTCTAATGAGTAATATCAAGCATTTCTGTGGGAAACAATTGTTTCAGCAGTGTGCATCTGTTCAGTTGCGCCTGTGAAACGCAACCCTATCTTGTTTGGTTTTCTGTCAAGCATGCTTGGTTTTGGCATGTCAATCAAGAACAAACAGCTGTAATCTCAAGCTAGCACTCTTGTTTTTCGTACACACAAAAAGTTGTTTTGCTAATAATCACTCTTTAGAATTAAATGTCTAATTTGGAAAAGAAAAGAAAAATATCACATAATCAAATCTATCCAACTTGTCACTATCTTTAACAGTCTTCTCAATATGTAGAATATGTGGCATTTTTCCTACAGTATTCTTCAGTGAAGAAGCGAAATGGCATTTTTGTTAATACGAGCGCACAACCATAAAACCAACAACCTCCCAATTTTAAGTTTCAAATTTTCATTTGCGTATATCCTTGCATGCATGCATCTTTGAGCCCTTGTTGAAGCTCAGAACATGTGGCTGCCACCCTCCATTCCACATCTTTCTCACAGAAGGACAGTACAAATGGTAGCTAGAGCAGCAAGTAGTTGAAAAAAGGAAGTTATGAATTACCTGTCTGGTGTGGATTTGTCCAGGTGCCTTGAAGCTCCCTTGACAGCTGCACTCTGAAACGCTGTAGGGATCGGAGCTACTGGAGGAACATTTGGATAGTGAGTCACAGCCCACGACGAATGTGTTGTCCAGTGGGAGTTCCTGGATGACATGATGCTTCTTGGGAGCCACAGGGGTCTCTGGTTTGATCTGGAATGTTGGCTGAGGGGAAGCGGATTTGTAGTGCTTGGCTAAGTCAGGACTGTCAGGTTTGAAGGTAGTCGGTGTGGTAGCCCAGTTGTACTTTCCCATCGTCTGCTCCTCAAGTTCAACAGGGAGGTCTAAGGTGCCATTGATGTGCTCATGGGTAGGGTCATCGGACTTGGATTCCTCGATGGTTACGAAATTCAACAGCAAACTTTTTGGAGACCTCTTCTTCTTCTTCTTTTTCTTTTTAATCTGCCGACCTTCCTGGTTTGGTGATACCCACTCACCACTCTGCTTACTCTTCTGGACAACTTTGTGTCTCGGTGTCTGTCGACAGCGTACCAAAGCAGTCACAAAGATCACCAAGATAACAGTCATAGTCCCAGCAATTATGGCAATAACGACAATCACGTAGCCATTGGTCTGTGGTGTCACATCGTTGTCCCCAATGTTCCGCTCCAAGGGAGTCTCCAAACTCTTGCGTAGTTGCTCCTGGATGAATGTGGCATTAGAGACAGTATCATTCACAAACAAATGAACAAGGGCAATTGCTTGTAAGGACTCAGGCTGTCCCAAATCCTTAACCTTTACCACTAGCCTATGGAGACCTTGGTCTGTCACTATAATCTTCTCTTGCAGAGTAATGTTGCCTGTCGTTTTGTCAATGGCAAACAATCCTCTCGGCGACCCTCCAATAATACTATACTGCAGCTCTGCATTCATTCCTGTGTCATTGTCAATGGCAAACACTCTGGTCACCACAGATCCAGGGCTGGTGGTTGAAGGTACTAGATCATAGGAGTAGTTTGAGGAAGGGATGACAAACACCGGTCGATTGTCATTCACATCAACAACATTTATGGTGACCTTGGCATATGAGGTGGTTTGCATTTGACCTGCGTCCACAGCCTTGACAACAAATGTGTAGGAACTTTGTTGCTCCCTGTCGAAGGTAATGTTTGGTTTGATCACCCCGGTTTTTGGGTCAATGATGAAATTGTCCTTTCCATTTATGATCGAGAGGGTGACGACTGCATTGTCGCCTGCATCTGCATCCGTGACAGTGATCAAACCAACTGTTCCATACAAAGGCAGGTTCTCAGGCACATAGAAGTTGTACTCGGGATGGGTAAAGGCTGGACTGTTATCATTTTGGTCTTGGACTATTAGCTTTATGGTGACGTTGCTTTGAAGAGCAGTATAACCATTGTCCCTGGCAATGACTGTAAATGAATATTTCTCCTGCTTCTCTCTATCCAACCTTTTGACAACAGAAAGGATACCAGACCGGGGATCTATGTTAAACCCATCAGGAGCATCTGGCCCAAGACTGTAAATAATAAGGGCATTAGAACCACTGTCTGCATCTGTTGCACTGATTTTTATCAACTGTGTGCCAGGGTCATTGTTTTCTGGAATGGATAGCTGTATTTCAGGTTGAGGGAAAACTGGGACATTGTCATTCTCATCCTTGATTTTAATCAGAACCATTGCCGAAGTGTTCAAAGGAGGTTTCCCAGAGTCAGATGCGACTATCCTAATCGCATACTCGCGAGTGGTCTCAAAATCTAAGGGTGCGGCAGTTTCAAGCAAGAACTGGTCATTGAAGACTGGCTTCAGTCTGAAAGGTACATCATGATCAGTGTAACAAGTTACTTTACCATTCAGATCTGCATCTCTGTCTGTCACAGTAATTAGAGCTATTTTTGTGTTAAGGGGGGCATTTTCAGACAACAGCACAGTGCCATTAACTAGATTAATTATATAACGGGTGTCTATAGCGGGGACATTGTCATTAATGTCTGTTACATTGACTATCACTGTAGCCCTTGAAGGGGTAGAGCTTCCGTCACTGGCCAGCACTATAAGCTTGTGCACTGGGTTGACTTCCCTGTCCAATGTCTGCTTGACGGTAATCAGTCCAGTTGTGCTGTCAATAGCAAAATGTCGTTTGGTGGCAGGGGAGATTTGGTTGCTGAAGGAGAAGTGAATCTGAGCATTGGACCCCAGATCAGCATCTGTGGCATGAAGGTGAGTGACAGATGTTCCCATTGGGGCATTCTCAGGAACGTTTACCTCCACCTCGCTGTCCTTGAACAACGGCCGATTGTCATTCACATCTGAGACAGTCACCTGAAGAATGGCTGTGCTGGACTTTGGAGGTGTGCCACCATCCTCAACTTTAATTTTCATCACAAAGGTGTCCTTCGTCTCCCGGTCGAGACTCTGCTGGACTATGAGTTGAGGCCATTTGTCTCCTTCAGGCGTCTCAATGATGTCCAGGCCAAATTCGCTCACACTCTGGAAAATACAGTAAAAAAAAAAAGTCTTGTAAAGAGTTTGCAGTATATTTAACCAAAAACAGTAAATTTTTAAAGTGTTTAGTTAAGTGTCAGTTAGAGGACACCTCCACTTAATGTTTGTTTGAACTAAAAATCCCATGTTGCATTTTTCCGTCTGCTTCATATGTTATTGCTGTTGTTGTTGTTGTTGTTGTGCACATTACTAGTTTTTCTTAATGTATGTCAGAACTTACAGACACAAGTAAGAAACATACAAATACAAATGTGTCATTTATTCTGGCTTTTAACAGATGTTGGCTTCAGCTTCAGCATTAAACCTTGGGGTTAAAGTTCTTTAATGCTATGAGAAACTGCACAAGGTCTTCAAAATATTTACTGAAAAATCCCATCCGGGGGATATTATCCTATAAAGAAAAAAAAAACTGGATCCCCACACAGTAAACAGTTCCATCGAGCAGCTGAAAACTAAAATATGTGCCATAAACGATGCACTGAACACTGTTTCTCCCACCAAAGTAAATAGGTCTAAGATGTGGTAAACAAAAATTTGCTGGACAGGAAATTACCTTGTGTCATTCCATATTTACCTGATGCACATATTCCTGTACTAAATATTACAGCAAGCCTTTAATTTACCCTCATGAATTTTTTTTTTTTTTGCTCCCTGACCTTTACGGATTCCTTAATAAGCACACTTAGTTTTTTGTTTTTTTTTGTATTATAAAACCATTTGCCAGTCTGACATTAACATTCAAAAACAACATTTTCTACCAACCAATACAAGTAACAAAGCCACAGTGCATCTCATAACAGTATAATAATGAAACAGTGAGTGCTAGTCCAATCCTCTGGTGTATTCTGTTTTGCTGCACACAACTTATTGTTTTACCCAACTAGCAAGACTCTGATTTAGTGTATGGAAGACAACTTGTGCAGTTTCAAGTACATATGTGAGCAAAGCAAAGGAGTAAAAGAGATAAGCTTCCATTTTAAACATACTGCAAGACCACCACAGATTAAAGAAAAGGAAAAACCTGAACATAAAAAAAAATAAAATAAAAATTCTCCCGACAAGGAGCTAAATCTAGGCAACAGCAAAGCCTGAGGAAAATGAAAACAAATGCATAGGTAATCCCCATGAGAGACCAGCTTTGACTGTTTAAAATAATTGCCTTCCTACCAAAACTAGCCCTAATATGTATTATTACAGATCAGGCTACATGGTACGGCAAAACATCACATATATTCTATATTTCCATGATTGGCGAGCGAGGGAGACAGGGGAACAGTGCCTGAATGAGAGTCAAGCACATTTGTGAAACAAAGAGGCTCTTTGAAGCTCTTTCAGTCAAAAACATTTTCATGCTAGAACAAGAAGAAGCAACTTCCTTAAGAGATAAGCTTCCTGCCACACATAAAGCTGGGAAAGATTACTCTGTCTAGGCACATATTTCAAATGTGATTACGATATTTATATGCATTTCTCATGCTATGGGTAATATTGAGTCATTTAATCTGGCACTAACAAACCACTTTTTATCAGCACAATGCATGCAGCTACAATTTAAAATAAACTACAATTTATTTATTTGGTTGACAAAGTAAGCTTTGTACATGCTAAAATCATGTAACATCCCCCTTTGGTGGTTCTTGGCACACTTTTGTGACCATCTGTGGTCTACTATCAGTACTACCAACACATGCGAAAACACACATATCAAGACTCATCCAAGACATAATTAACATTAAAAACAGAAAGGTTATAAAAGGAATAATTTGCAGAACAGCACTTCCATATACAGTCAACACAAATCAAAAAAGCTGACTGCCGTGGAGATGTTAATATGAGAATCAACACAACAATCTGTGAGAAGCGGATCTGTTTGGTGTGCTTTTGGTTACAATAAATTGGGTTACATTTTGTCCATTACAAATACATGCATGGTGACCAAAATGCCTGTTTTTTTGTTTGTTTTTTACTAATTATATATGACTCTTTTAGATTTATTCAGGGAGATAAAACACAGTTAAGCTAATGAGTCTGGTTTTAAAATGACTAGCAATGAGGGGATCAATCATAATTTTTCAAGTCAGGCCCATAGAAAATGAGGCTGGGGAATTCTGATTATCTTTAGACGGACTCAGGTAGAGTCAAATAACATGAATCACAGGCCTATGGGAAGTGACAAATGTCTGAAATCAATACAGGTAGTGCATAAGAATCTACATATTCATACCAACTAAACTGTAGAGCATTATGATGGACACATGGGATAAATCTCTTTCGTTCGAGTAAAATACTGACTGGGGATGATACTGGAAGTTAGACAATGACAAATTTTTTTTTAAACTGAACCAATTGTCTAGTGCAATCAAGAAATATATGCAAAAGCATATGTCAGTTATAAATAACAGAAAAGAGAGCGGTACCCTAACAGTAGAATATCAAACCTCAATGGGCTTCATTTTGCATAGTTCAACCCGAGAGTTTCTCTCAGCTTTGCAGACTGGCCGAAGAATCTGTTGTATGAATCAGTGAGATAACCTTCTACAGCAACAACTCAGAATGAACTCAGTACCAACAACTGAGAAACTGAATATTTTAGACCATTGTATCGTTGCATGCTGCAACGTGATCTCATGAGAATACGTGTGTATTTTACGTTTAGTGTAGTTCTACCACACGTACATTTACTTACGTTTTATACACTCAGAAACGTATTATACTGATGTATTTACAGCACTAAAACGTAACATATTTACGTATTGACAGCACAAAAACGTAAAATATTTACGTATGGACTCTACCGACGTACACATTTTTACCTTTTCCTATTTATGCTTATTAAAATCGTGGCACTATAATGTTTTGACTCTATTGCATTTAAATTATCAATTACGTTTTTAGTCGCATTTATTAAATTCAGTTTACTCATTTAAGAAATAGCACTAATAACATTTCACTCTGTTCGTGCCTTCTGCTGCAAACTCGTTTCAGAGGATTAGCCTAACGTTAACTTACATGGTGCTAAACAAGACTACACTTTAAACCCTTAAAAATAACGTTACCTTCTTAAATGTTTTAACCATTTTGTAATATAGTTTATTTACCGTGAGACACAAAATGCATTTTCTCCTATAGAACCATAATACACCAAAACACAACATAAATTCACAAAAGACATACATTTTATTAGCTTGATGTAATCCAAATCTTTAGAATCCATACGTTTGCAAGAAACAGATCCAAATTCAGCCCTGTATCCAGCGATCTTCATCTCCATTCTCATCAGCGACCGTAAACGTCAAATCCCGCGCTCGTGGTGAGGTGAATTCAAATAAAAAAATTGCGCCCTCAAGAAGCGTTACGACATGTTTTACGGCAGGGATATAAAAACGCTTATTGGCTCTCGCCTGGTTCGTCACAAATTGCGACATTCCGTGTTCCAATTGGTGTGCTACATTTGAAATGAAGAAGCACGCGCGCCTTGACAGTGCGAGCCGAAACCGGATTAACATTTTCATGGATTAATAACTTAATTTTTACTCAGAGAGGACTGCGACTGCAACACATAATGATGTGAATGACTTTTGGTACCGGTTTTGACATTTTCGCAATAAATAAATTATTGTGATTATAATTGTCTGTCTGTTATGTTTTTCTTCATAATTGTAGCCTACTTATGGAATGGTTATGGGTAGGTTTAGGGGTAAATTAGGAGTAGGATTATTGGCTCAAAATATATTTTAATGCTATATTGTTAATAAAACTGCCATTCCCCTACACACCTCTGTCCATTACGTTTTATCCTTTTTATATTCTGTATAAATTGGGTATGTTTAGGTTTAGGAGTAGGGTTAAGGGATCTCACATTTATCTATAAAATGGTAAAAAGGGAAATTATACAGATATCTTTATGATATGAAATATACGTAAATAGTTAACGTGTTGTAGCTGAAAAACGTAATTATGTTACATTTAAATGTTGCAGATACGTCCATATTATCCGTTTCAGCATCTATGAAACGTACAAAAAAGTACGTTTTCTATGTTTGAAAAAAAAACGTATTAATACCTACGTTTTAACAATGAGACCAGGCTGCATTGTGTTATAACACAGAAAAAAGTAATACATGAATATCAGACAACATATGATGACATAAATAATATGCACATTAAGCTGTATGAAAATGTTGTCACCTTTTTTATTTTACAACCAGTACCCACTATTATCAAATTTAATCAGATTTGAGACTGAGACCAAAACACAAGCGTTGTCTCCTAGTTGGGTCAAACTTTGGCTGAAGAATCAGCCAAAAATTAGGTCCAAATGAAACCTGGAACCAACTGACAGCCAGTAATGTGATTAGAATCTGCTACAATTTCCCCAGCGTCCACTATTGTCCAGAACACTCCCAGAAATCAGATTACCTTAACCACTCACCTTTAAAGTTGTTTCACTTTTACTCAGACTGATTCTCAAGGGAGTAAAATTACAAAACATTTGGTTTAATTAGCATATTCTCTCATAAGATAATTGATATAATTATTCTTATTTATTTTATATAGAAGATCGACGGCACTGACCTACCAAGAACCGAGATATTTAAGTATCATGGCTAAATGATTGCAGTTGATGGAAGTCTGAACCATGAAGCCACTGCGCGAGTCAACGCTGCCAGGCTGAAGTGATGCACGACGACCAGGTTCACTTGCGATAGGAAGACCATTCACCGCCTCAAGTCGAAGATACTGTCATTTGTCCTGTTGCTCTTTATGGTGATGAGTGTCGGGCCGTGACGAAAGATGTAGAACGCCGTTTCTGTGTCATGGAAACAAAAATGCTGCGATGGATCTCAGGCATCACACTCTTCGACCACGTCTGTAATGATGATATTCGGCAACGGTATGGTGTTACCTTAATATCTGACAAGCTACATGAAGCCCGGCGTCGGTGGTAAGGCCATGTCCTGCGCGCTGACCATACAACGCTTGCCAAAATGGGCTTCCAGCTGGAAGTCAGCGGAAAGTGACCAAAGGGACGACCGAAGCAGCGGTGGCTCGACACGCTGCACAACGGTCTCAAGCTTACTGGTTTGCACCCCGATCAAGCCGACGATTGCATCTAATGGGTCCAGCGATCATAGAAAAGCAGACCCTGATAATATGCGGGATAAACGCTAAAGAAAAAGAAGACGACGATGATTCTTATTTATTTTATACTGCAACCGATTCCTGGGTAACTAACCTTTTGTGGAAAGAGTCAGAAAACTTCAAGTCAACTTCAGGAACAACAATAACTTTGTTCAAAGAGGACGATATATTTCTCAAGAATCAATATGAAGCCTTTGTGGTGCAACATTCATAGAAACTCTTTATGGCATGTTACTTGTCAGCCCTTGATCATTAATGCATCATTCAACTGGCTCTACTCATTGTCTTCAACTGAAATAACTGGAGAAGTGAGAACTTAAAAAATAAAATAAAAATCACATTTTCAATAAATTATTTAAGCTGAGCTAGTTTATTTTCCATTTCAAATCAGAATCAGGCACAGATGAAAACCAAAATACTCATAAATTATTGAAATGAAATGATAACGTTAACGCTGACCTTAACTCACCAAATAAGCAATCCAATGGATACTTTCTTTTCTTAAGTTTCCACTGTGCCGCAGATCTAAAATGACATTAATAACAGTCCCAGGTGATTAAAAACACACAAATGGCTTCAAAAGAGAGAAACTACTTTCTTAATGTGAGGTTAGAGTGCTTAAATGGCAGGGTAAAAATAACAATGAGTTGGGTGGAACCCACAACAGAAAAGTCAATATCCTCATCCCATGAGCCTGATCTGATCCACATGGCTCCAGATAGGACTTGTAAAGAGGTTCTCTTTAAGTGATAAAAATCTCTTCTAATGGAAAGCACTCCTCCAGCCATGCATGGTATTACTTTCTTAGGCTGACCTTGATAGTATCCAGAGGTGCTTCGGTGCATCGTTCCAGGTGACATGGCAACACTAATGCTGATGGAACAATTAATATGGCACCACAATTAAAACCAGGGTAGGCAATAACGGCCCTCTGTTTCATAAGTGAGGGCTTCCTCCTTAGGGGACATGACTGGAATGAGTAAAGAGCAGAAGAGGGATTGCTATCAGAGCTCTTTCAAAGCTATGTGCGCAGCAGCTGTGGCCCACAATGCTAATCGTGCAGCTCCATGCTGACGGTGAGCCGGTCTAAACCATTACTGTGTGGGAGCTTCAGAGATTCGTACTCTCATAGGACCATGCACACGCAGTCCAAGAGGTGGATTCATGGCCAGATGCTGCTTGTGGGATGCTTTCAACAACCTCAGAGGATGAAACATATCCTCCCTTTCCATTTCTGTTTACTTAGATCTACCCTTACAAACTCGCATGCATGATTCATAAAAAGAAACACTACACTTGCAGATGAAGAACAAATGAAATCATCTAAAAGGAAACCTTTACATATTTATTGTAATTTTATGGTCACTGGTCATTTTCCAAGTACAGGCAGTCAAAAGAGCCGCAGCAGGATTGGCAGAGAGAGAGAGAGAGAGAGAGAGAGAGAGAGAGAGAGAGAGAGAGAGAGAGAGAGAGAGAGAGAGAGAGAGAGACTATTTAAAAATGCAAATTGGTAACTTAATCAGACATGAAAAGCAAGGATTCGGCTAATTCTCAAAAGAAAAGGTACAAATTACTCTATTCACACTTTAATGACAGTCTTGGGCACTTTGTTTCAGTCACACAGTATTTGAATTTTAATTAAAATACAGGGCGATCTTTCTAGGGAATACCCGTTCTTTCATTGAACTATGTTGTTGCAATCTTCTGCTTTTTGTGTGCTTAGTGACTTTTTACCACTTCTCAGCTGATTTGCCCCTCTGACACTGTATAAAAAGCTAAGTTAAATTCACATGCAACATATCTGATACTGTATATAATTTAATAACATGCATATCATTATCCTACTTTCCAGTTTGAGCAGACTATATTAAGCCTCTGAGAACATTACGCTAGTTTCTCAGAACACCCCATTGTTCATATCTATCTCAGTGCAATTACCAACTTACCTTAAACAAAACAGAGGACATTACTTTTAAAACCTTGAGCCAAAAAACATATTTTTTATTGCTTACTATGCTATTTTTATTCTGAACATTAAGGATCCATTAACTGGCAGCGTCACATAATAAAACACAGCTGAATGTTGAACTCACCTTGACAAGCTCGTAGTGTTGAATCCCATTGATTCCTATATCAGGGTCAAATGCAGAAGGGACAGGGTAGCGACTGTTGATGGCTGTGTTTTCTGGAATGGAGATGTTGATGACCGTCGATTGGAAGAGCGGGGCATTGTCGTTGATGTCTTCGATTAGGAAGCGTATCTTGACCAGTCGGAAAATCTCGTCTGGTAGCACGGCAACCTCGATCTCGTAAAAGCAGCGTTTCTCATTGAAGACTCCGGAGCAGAGTTTCTCACGGTCGATGCGATTGGCTGTGGTGAAAATCTCTCCTGTGCTGGCTTCTACCTTGACCAAAGGCACATCACCTGTCTTGTAGACAGGTTTAAACTGCAGTGCTGAAGACAGTTTAATGTCTGGATCTAGGTTCAAGTTTAGGTCTTTGCGCAGGTTTCCGATGCGCACATTCTCTGGCTGCTCCTCTTTTACTATGTAGTCCTTCTCTTGAGCCCGGCACATCAAGAATAGGCAGGTGAGTAAAACCACCAGAACATGGGCCTCACTTGCCAAGTCCATACTCAGAGTAGGTGCTGCACTCTCTTCAAAGATCTGCAAGGTCTGCTAGAGGAAGAAAGATGGGAAAAGAGAAAGATGGTCATATTCACAACTATGAAACAGTTTTGCTACAAATAGCTTTTTGATCCTTTGGCTTCTTTGAAAGATTAAAGAGAGAGTTCAGTCACGTATTTATAAAAATCCTGTTCATTTTCTCACTCTCATGTCCTTCCAAACGTATGACACAGAAGTTAACACACACACACAAAAAGGAATTTTTTGAAAAATGTGCTGGTTCCTTTTTTTCATCCATTTATAATAATAATGGGGGAGGTCAGTCATGTTTATGAGAGTTGCAATGTGAAAAAGTTACTTTTGAGTTTGAACGTTTTTAAACAAATCAGCTGATAGTTTACAAAACTGATGTGAATAATTTGTTCACGAACTGATCCGGTTTTCAAGTTCTCACTGTATGTCATCTTACTGAATCGGTGATTCAAACGTAGCAGTGAGCAGATCGGTTTTATGATACTTGTATGGTTCTTTGCATCTTTTTTAAAGCTTGAAAGCAAGACAACATATTTGCAATGAAGCTTTTAAGCAAAAATATTTCAACATCTGAAAACAAGACTAAAGACACAAAATGACAAAAGATCCTTGTTTTCATAGAAAATGCAAACTACTGAGGTTTTTCTGCAAAATGAGAAAATGAGAGGGAAAAAACAATTTGCCAATGTAGTAAGAAAGATAACTGCACAGAAAATATTTTTTTTTTTCTAAAGTATAAAGTAACATGTATTCTAAAGAAAGAAAGAAAGTCATACAGGTTTGGAACGGCATGAGGGTGAGTAAACAACACAGTTTACATTGCTGGGTGAACTATCCCTTTAACCTTTTTTTTCATTTGTTGTTTAGGCAAAAGGAAAAATAAGCTGTTTTAACAATATGAATCATTGTTTAAAATGGTCAGATGCTACCAAATACAGCATGCAACTGTATTAGAGAGGCTCTCAAGATTTCAGACTGCAGATAATGGACTTTTGTATGCCATTGGCAACCCTCAACAGAACTAAAATGCATGATATCAGATTACAGTATGTTGATATTTTGAGTAGTCAAGGGTAAGTAGGAATTTTATTATTTAAAGTTTACGAATTGAAATACATAGGCCCACAATGACTGTCAATAACCATCAGAAGAATAGCACAAAGCCATAATTCAAAAGCACCAAGACATGATTTATGAATTCAGTGTTTCATTTCAGTGTTTGTTGCCAACTTGCTCGATGGCCACACAAATCCTGTCAGGGCATTATATAAATAAAAGTAGCCAGAGGGCTGAGGCTTTCACAATGTGCCAACAACTCAACTAGGTCACAGAGCACTGGTGGTGGAGATGCCTAACACTTCCAGACTCTGGGTTCTGTTAGTGTACAGAGTTGTCCATGCAGTGCTATTTCTGTTTGAATATAGTGCCCTTAACCTTAACAACATCAGAAACTCCACACTGAGGTTGACTTTGTTTTAAATTAAATTGATCGTAAAAACAACTATATGGATAATTAATAAGTTACACTTTATTTTCCAAAGCAGGAATATCCAATGTAGATTTAGTAAATTAATGAATTAATATTCAGATATATGTTCAGATATAGCATGTTACTTACTATAGCCACTGAGAAAAAAAAATCACACCATTATGTTTTTGAAATGGGATATGGAATACTGTTAGCAATGACATTTGTCAAGCCATTAATGTGTAATTTGTATGTGCCAAAAGGCTGTTTGTTTAAAAACAAAGCTGAACGCAGCAGAGAAACATGATCGTGTACCTTGAAGATGTGCTTCACACATCAAAAATTCATCACAAAGGCTCATTTTTTTTAAACACATAGAGAGTTGAAGGCCCCATTTTTTTAGCCGCTCAAGTCTCGGCTGTCAGCGAGATGTTCTGTTTTTCACAGTGAACACGCCGGCTGGACTGTAGGGACTCATTAAAGGTTTGTTGGGCAGACGTTCAACACTCACAGTATTTACATGACAGTGATCAATGACCAGCTTACTATCTGCACATATTATCAGACTGTTATGTTGTTCTTTGAAGAAGGTAGTGAAAAATTATTTGATTTGTTTTAGAAGATTGCACCATTTTTGAGTCGGCGAGAGCAAAGCAATTACTATTCACCTACTGTACTCTGATAAGCCTGAAAGAGTCCAAGGCAGTCTCTAACAATGCATAATGAGGAGGACTTACTGGCTAAGGAGTGCATTGCAGAGTAGTGCATAAAAGATGAAAAGACGATCTACATCTAAATAACCACAACTGACATTAAGTATAATGTGGACAGGCCTTTAAAACACCCAAGAAGGGCGACGGGTCTCTCGCACTGCGCGTTCCATTGCATCTTTAGGTAATCAGTTTACTGTCAACAATAACGAATCGCACCGTCCCAGGGAGAGTGAACACTGATGAACCGGTATAACCCAAAATAGCACCAAAGTGTGTAGGCAATGTAAGCTCTAGCTCTCAGTAAGTGATGTCTGGCATTTTGTATGGAGCTCTGCTACCCTGGGACGTGGTTCTGGGATTAGACAATTCCACACGGGAGCCCACATGTCACTCCTCCCCATATTTAGGACAGTTTATGTTGTTGTGAAAACTCGCGGAGCCATTTTCAGATTTACTCCTGGGAATGATCCTTTCAAAACTATACTCTGGATGGATTTGCAAAGCTTTGAGTTTCAACTTTCCCAATCTTTGGAAACTTCCAGCTTGAGAGTGAATAGAGAGAATTAGCTGGGAAAATTGTGCTCATGGGTATCGGTGAGACTTTCTCCCTGCTTGCACAGGGTTCCAGTGATCTATTCTGAGCAGCGGACCATGCATTCCGGGGAGTTTGCAAAAGCCGTTCTTCCCTCCGGAGCCTGGAGTGAGCACACAGACTTTAGAGCGCTTTACGTGACAATGTGATGGACAGGCCTGCCTGTATTTTGATTTTGAGCTGAGCTGTCAAGGAAGAAAATAATTTTACATGTCAACCATGAGTTCACGTTGAACCTCTGTCTATATGAATAAGCAGGAACTGAATGCTGCATAGGTGTAAAAATCAATACAGTTAACCTACCAAACAGGCACCAGATTAAAACGATCAAATTTAATAAGAAAGGTAATTAAAGCAAAATGACAATTCCGAATAATGATTAAAGCCGCTTATGAAATTTAAACTGGGACAACTGCCTGAAGCGTGTCATTTAACTTATTCTTATCAGAAGTATCACTCTCTATATCAGTTTAAAGAAACCCCGTGTTAGTGTGATTCTTTGACATTTCGATATCGTTTGAGTTTGCCCTCTACCTTTTGCCATCAGCAACTTGAGACCCATAACCCCCTGCCAGCTGTTCGCCCGACCTACCTGCTGTCTTTCTTGTGTAGTCAGGATGTCAGCCTTTTCATCAACAGGAAACATGTTTTTAATTATTTATTCAGCCTTTATGTATCATGAGGACATCTCTTTTAGGTGGTAATGAAAAGCATCTGGTATAATTATTAAATATGTTTATTACTTTTTATTATTGTTGTGTTGTTGTTATGCAACATCATTATCGTATTTTTAAATCTGTTAATTAATCACTCGTATGCACCTGAATACGCTAGACTGATGCGTCAAATAAAGTTAGGACCTACTGAAATACACAAACTGGTTTTGAGTAGCTTTGATGGCGACTACACTGATCCGAACGACCAATGATCAATTGAATGATCAATAAGGAGGTATTAACATACCAAACAGGCTGCCAGTCGCAACGGATAAACAGATGTAGCCAACGCGATGGAGTCGATTTATGTTCTGTCAGCAAAGATTATGCATCCAAACAGTCGTGTCTGCCATTCATCAATTTATCAAAGTTTCCATGCGGTCAGATGACAAAATAACTTATGGCTAGCTTCAGCCGAGAAGGAACTGAGAGTGACTTTGTTTACATAAAATAGTGAGCCATGAATCATCATCGAGATTTTGCTAATTTGAATCATAAATAATCTTAGTAAAACTTGATTTAATTCTTTAGACCAACATCAGGCAATTTATCGTGGGCACTTTCAGTGGAACAGCATGTCAGTTGTTGATAAATCATTCTCCTAGATTGATTTTATATGGACACACATTGCAAAGTGTATAACACGCCAATGAAACTAAATCTTAAAGGATGGTTTTTGGCCTATGATGCACCATTCATCTTCACTCCTACCCCTTAAATTTTCTCTTCGAATAAATAAATAATTAAATGTTTTAATTATGGAAGTTATAAATGACAGCAGGGAATCACAAGGATTTTTTTTACAAATGAAGGATAACATTTACTATGGACATGAAGATCATGGAATCACTCTTTTGTACTTTTTCCACTACAACTTTTATGGTTTGTCTTATCTCGTACATTTAGAGAACTTTTATGTCAATTGAATTTTCAAAACACATACCCATGCATTTTCACTTCAACACATTATATCAGCTCACCTTGTTCTAAAACACAGTACATTATTAAAATGTAATACATAAATAAACAAATAAAAAGATCGAATACGCTACTTTATTATCTTATATATTGAAGGTGGTAAAGCATTATTTCTCTCTTATTGCAATGCAGGGCATGATAAATAAATAAATAGAACTGCCAATAGAGGGCACTGGATTGGTCACAGTGTGGTCAAAATAAGACAACTAATATATAATAAATAACCATTCATATTAATAATTACATCTAGTTGGGATGCAAATTCCTAATGTTCAGATAATGCAAGACCACTTTGTATAATATGTTAGTATATTGTATCAAGTGAAACCACCTTGACCAGCACTGCAGTGCAGTTTCTGTATTCGGCATTGACAGCGATAATCGTTGTCGCACGCATCTTTTTTTTTCCTGCCAATTTAGTATTTCTACTTTTTTAGGATAACTGTAAAATGATATAATTTTACTGTGTCTCTACTAGGTAAGTTATTCACTCAAATTGTTGTTTATATTAACAATGATATTGGTAGCTTATAAAACAATACAGAAATGTTTATCAAAACATTTGACTTCACCATGTGGCTATAATCAATTACTGAAGCCTTAACCATTTGTTACATCATTGGATTACAGGCAACTAGATTACAGTCAAAACTGTTTTGAGACATGCACTGTATATCGCTTTCATGTTACAGCAGACATCATCATCATACTTTTAGTGCTGGATCAAGACTGAAAAAAATCTTGTCTTTTGTTTCATATACAAAATATTATCTTAACTCACACCTTTATATGTGTCAAAACTTTGATCTATAACGATAAATATTTTATTTGCATATAGTTTACTGCATATATTGTGACAACACAACATTCAATATATTTAGAACCACAAATAATTAATAAATAAATTGAAAATAGGCTAGATGTAATGCACAAAAAAATGAATAAGCTTTACTTGTGGCAACAAATTATTTTGATGCTATCTAAAACTGGGATTTTTTGGTTTATTGCATAGTTAAAAATTCCACAACATTCCTTCAGCATCCACTCTAGGGGTTCAGTATTTTCCACACTTCATGAGGGGCTGTGAGAAATGATAAGAATTACTACAAACAATTAGTTATAAAGAGAAAGGCCTGTTGAATTTCTCCATATCTGAGTGTTGATCAACCACCAGAGATACACTGTAAAAATTAAAACCAGTTGCATCATTTTGCCTCAGAGCATGAAACAATGCTGAACTCTCGTCCCTATGAAAATCTGATCTGACACTCCTAGGTGTCGTCAAAGGTCGCTTGATGCAAAACTTAATGACAGAATGTGAGCAAAGCAAGCAGAACGGACTACATCTACAGTACATCGCGCTCCAGTGTACATTTGGACACTTCCCTTAAAAAATTACTATGGTAACTACTGGAATTTAGCAGCTAAATACCATAACAACAGTTATTACTAAGGCAAGACTAATAATTGTATATGGGATCATGTTATTTTCATTTATAAATAACCATAAATATAGTATTTACACTTTTAATAATAAAGGTTGCATAGGTTAAATAGAATAAACGTTTTATTATTAATATTAGGTTATTAGCTATTATTTTCTTTTATCTATATATATATATATATATATATATATATATATATATATATATATATATATATATATATATTAGATTTAAAGAACCACAACGCCAATACTAATAAGAACTTTTTAATCTAATGAAAACCAAAAAATTATTTAAAAAAACAACAACAAAAAAACTTCACAGCCAAAACCGGTTATGGCTGAAAGTATAAGCAATTGCCTTTATTTCTAAGAGCGTATGGAATTCTTGTGGGAACTATTAATGGTTACCATGGATTTTTTTTTTTTTTTTTTTTTTTTAAGGGCAGGATCTGTATTTAAATCAAAGTATTTCTGTTCTGCCTCGTCCAGCACACCGCTTTGGAAAATGACGCATCCTGGATCAGCTTCCGACTTCATCTGCTGATGCTCTTCTGTTTCGAGAGCTGCATACAGCCGTACATTTTTGAGTAGCCTTACCTATGCGATGTGGCCATTTCCTTAATAGCAAGCTATTGAATAAGACATTATTACTTTGCTCATAGCTTCTAAATAATTACATGAATACAAAAATAATCCCAAAGCAAACGGTTCCAGAGAATGCTTCAGAAGTTGTTAGATGGTGCCTTGCAGTTGCTATGCTGTTATGATTCACGTGTTGGCAGTAGACGTCCTGACTGAAATGCTTTAACGCGACTTTACATTTACGTTGAATCGGAGACGTTGCACGATACTTTTGTGTAATAAAGCCAAGTCATGAATCGAACTGACAAACTAGACTAGCGCATCTCCAAACGGAAAGTGAAGCGCTAGGATAGCTTAGGAAATTCTGCAGTTCGTGTTATTATATAGGCTACCATATATTTTAAAATATTACAACCTAATGAATTAATTTGCATCAGGTAAACTTAAACACATCGACTTTTGTGCGCAAAGGCCCTTCGACTTTTTAGATTTTTTCCCCCGAACAGTGCAAGTGCATGTACCCTAAGTGTAGGCTATATTTGATCTTATTCGCGATGTTTTAAAGACGTTAATAAAGTATGCTAAGCTACGACCGGTCGTCTTAAATAAGTAGGTAGCGCGGTACAATCATACACATTTTTCTTGACGAAAAATGCATAAGATAAAGAAATATCTTAAATGAGCATAAAGAAGACGTGTCTTACCTCGGATTTCTCAGTGAATATGGAAACTCTCAATTCCCGTCACGTAGCGGCATCACTGCTGGAGGAGATGAAGTGCCGTGCAGACTAAAGAAAATCCCAGAATCAAACAGCTTCACGTAGTGACCAGTCGGTATCCAACTAGAAAAAACGATCCATGTCCATGAAAAAGTCCACGGTCCACGCACGAACAGCGAAAAACATCTGTGAATGACTTTTAGAAGACACGATGTAATTCCTCAGATGTCTTGCGCCTGGCTACTGCTTGAATCCCACGCGCGCGGAGAGATAGTGGTGCTCCAAATGGGTTTGTCAATGTGCAGGACTTGTTATTTCAGTGCATTCATACAGTCATCAGGGGAAAAGCTGGGAATGCTCCTCGCATATAGCTACTTAAACTGTTTAGTGAAGTTGTTTTTTCATTTTTTTGTGCGTTTAATTAACGACTAAAAAACTTGTAAATCATTTAAAACGTCCTCGGACGCGTAATTTAACGGCGTCCCGTGGTTTGGCAGAGTGATAGAGAGCTAATATCAATTTTGAGAAAAACTCATGGACTGTCAGTGCAACGGAGCAGGTGGACAGTGTGCCTATATGTGCAGCATCACTTCCACACACTGAGGCGTTTTGCCGTAGTTGTACGCAGAGCTCTAGCAATCTCTGTTGTATTGTATGAACTCAGTTCCTTAGGACTGCCCACCTCTCCACCTCCGATTGACATCATCGCGGGAGGAGGAGCCTGTGATAAATTTCACAGCCTTCATCATCTTAAAGCCGCACTGCTGCTGGAGTCAGAGCCCCGCTCGCTCTCACTCAACACTCAATACCTCACACCAACACCGCTACTCGCCTGAGAGGAAAAGGGGGCACTGTTCGCTTTGCTTATAAACACGAGTTTGTGTGTGAAGTCCAACGTTAAACTATCTCATTATACTTTACTAATGATAGATAGATGATACATATACCTCATTACAGACTGATAGATAGATAGATAGATAGATAGATAGATAGATAGATAGATAGATAGATAGATAGATAGATAGATAGATAGATAAACTATAGATTTCTAAGATCCTTGAATTTGCTGTCGACAAACATGAAAATATTTGGTTACACTTTATTTTGATGGTCCACTTAAGACATTCTACGAACTATAAGTACCTTTGCAACTACATTTCAACTGCCTCTCAACAGAGTAATAGGCTGTTAAGGTTAAGGTTCGGGTTAATACATTTGCATGTAGTTGCAAAGTTACTTATAGTCAGAATGTCTTTTGGGGAGCATCACAAAGTGTTTGCAGATATTAAGCAGACAGCCTACTATCCTAATACTCTAATGCCAGGTAGTTGAAATGTAGTTGCAAAGTTACTTATAGTTAGTAGAATGTTTAAAGTGGACCATTGAAATAAAGTGTACCTAATATTTTTTTTAAATCTGATATGGGGCTCAAAAATAAATTACAGTTGTTTCAACATAATGCACTAGGCCTACGACATGCCCGGTCCGCACTAATGCATTCAAATCAGACATATAGAATTTAAATAAAGAACACCGGTCAATTAACCTATCTGAAAAGTCGTTCGTCAGCACAATCCAGCACTTTCTATTGCCATGGACGGCTGAAAATCTTGCACAGCCCCACATTCAATAAAGGTCACTCACACAACATGTACACATTGATCTTCCCATTAATTTTTACACTGCTGCAATGTAACAAATCACAGTCTTTGACTGGTCCCCTCAAGCTAGCTTTTCTTACCAAAAGCCATAACCTTCGTAACATCAATCATGTCCTGATGCTTCACCTCAGCAAGCTTTTAAATGGTCACACTTTCAATTGAGTGTGACCTGCCCTTAAGGTTGGAAAGCTGGCATTTATTACAAATCATATTCAATTCTTGTGTACAATTACATGTTAACAGTTCTTGAACTCAAAGGCTAATGTGTATTTTATCATAGTGTTTAACATCCCATTACCAGGCATTATTTTAGGGCTACATTGACAATGGCTTCCTTCATAACACCGTAGGAAAATGTCTCCCCAATTAGACAGCATGCCCATGCTAATTTACACTATCTACTCCGGGAAACATGTATCTTTGGAGTGTCCAGGAGCTTCTCTCTCATCAAGTAGTGTAGCTATCCGAGAGCTATACCTAAAAGGGTTGATCCCTTCATATTTTTAAGATCCCTACTACATGTCACTGAAGGACTTCTCCTCGGCATGTTAAAGAAATGCAAATCTGAAAGCCTTAAAGCAAAATGAAAGGCAAAAAATACCACATGAATTATTCAGATGGCTATTTTGCCACCCTTAAAATGAACTTTTAGAGAAACCATTTATGCATTTCTGATAGGGCTAGAGAATCCACCAAATCCACAGAGCAGTTTAAATGTCATGCTGCACATCTAATCTTGGACATTGTTTTATTTCCTGCTGTAATGGGACGGTGAGTGTAACATTTGTGAGGAAGCATATGTGAATAAAATCTTAAATGCATTGGTGACATGTAAAGCACTAATGATAATCATTTCATAGTCTGAGTCGTTGCTATTTTTCTTGCTCCTACTGCTACAGATTGTCTTTCAATAGAACTGTATGCCAAGCATTTTCAGATTGCTCTTCTCCACCATCTCAACCATGATAATCTAATGATGTGTGACACTGGATACCTGTGTCTGAATTTTTAGGGCCACATAAAGGACAGAGTGACAATATTTAATGGTGTGAAGTGTTCGCTTTGTGCTCAATAATTAAAACACTCACTGGTTAAATCATGCCGGGTTCAGAATGCGACATCATATTCATTTCCAATCTACAAAAGCCTGCAGTTAATTTTTTCTCGCTGCTTAGGTTTTCCCATTTTTGGCACAGCATCATTACACTGTATTTTTTTATGGTAAAAAAAAAAAATCTTCTAATTTACAGGAAAAACTGGAAGGAAGCTGACATACTGGTGTGTTAGAGGCATAATGTGAGGCATTTCAGTGACTAACTATCCCTAACTTAGAGTTCATAACTGTGTCATTAAAAGTTTAAATGTTAGTGTATCAACTAATTTTGATCTACTAAATATGTTAATAATGATAATGACTTCTAAAGAAAGTTCATCAAAAGTGGCCTTAACAAATGTTGCCAATAATAACAGATGAAACAAAAAACACACAAAATGCACATAACTAAAAAAATAAAAATAAAAATAAATAAATAATCTAACTTTCTAAAAATTGGTGGTTTCTCCTGGTATAAAACACATCAAGCTGCGACTTCCATTTGGCAAATCAGATCGAACCAACACTTGTAATCAAGATGACTACACAGAGTGTTAATTACACCTCTTGTAGTAAAATCTAATGTTTTAGTGATTATGTAGTTTCTATAATGTGATAAAAAGGTACTTGTGTATATAATATGAGATTCTGTGAATGAACAAGCTAAAGAGTTGTACAAAGCTGTGTTTCCACAGTCCGTGTGTTTCGCTGATATGATAAAATGGGGTTTTCCTCTATTCATGCCTTAGTCTGCATGTGACTGGCCCCCCTACCGGATCCATGACTCATTACTAACGGCACAAAGAGAAATCATTGGAGGAAAGAACACACTAATATACCTTATCAGTCTAGCACAGCTTGACAGGGAACGGTGCTAGAGACCAGGGAGGTAAATTGCAAGGTGTGCCTCAGTATATTAACATTCAAGTTCTTTCAGAGAGGATTGATCTTTCTTCCCTATAAAACATGACCATGCCTCTGTATTATCAATCCTGCCTTTAAAGAATGACTTGTTACTGTTCCCCCTTCCTCCAGGCATTCATTGGTCTCTTAAAAATCCTGTCAGGCTACGCAGAGGATACGTATTATTCAGACAATCAACGTTACTTCTCTGTTAGCATACTGATGGACATGGGTGGAATAAACAGGCTTATATTTAAAAGATGTTTAGGAAACTATAACCTTGTATTCGTTATTAGCGATCATTACTAACCTTGCATATACATTTGGCTCACCACTGTTGTCTATCTCTAACAGGATGATTGAATTATCATCAGCTATAATTGAAGTCTATTATTTCTAATACATGAAGACATCCCTGCATATAGGCGGACACTTTCATCCTACACCGGCTAGCTGCCATCATCTATTGAACATAATGAACAAAGACACAGAGGTGGCTGAGGTTGAAAGGAGCTTCATATCTTGACCTTCGCCTTCAAATACAACATTCAAGACCTTGGCTCAACCCGGCAGAGCAAGCCGGCATTCAAACGAAAGCAACCTTCAGGCATGATGATCGCCAGCACTGTGGTGGAAAATGGCAAAACTTAAACAAAAGTGGGCAGTAATACGGTCAGTGCCATGAATTATGAAGGCTTTTGGAATCTAATGAAATATGAAAGGATTTAGGACATCTGAACTGGATACTATCTTTTTGTCAGGTATGTATAAAACCCTTTCTGTCTACAAAAGAGGAAGGTAATCCTGTTTGTCTCTCCAAATGTCAATGACTTCTACCGTCAGGGGTGAGCGTTAGGGGTATGCATTCAATAAGGAGAGTCTGAAATAAAAGATTTCAGAGTTTGATGCACACTGGCCTCACAAAGCTCTCTATTATTGTCAGTCTTGCAGAGCTGTTGTATGGCTCATAGAAGAGTCAATTGCACAGGCCATGGGGTTTCTCAGTTAGATGAGACGAAGCGATTCAATGAATGCTGGTACTCATGAATTGTCTGGCGTGAGCCAGCTTGGCGATGGCCGGGGTGAAGGATAGTTGTTTGTTTGTGTGGAAGTCAAGGTTGATTGCAATCATGGAGTGGATCTATGCCATGTCCTTGGGGAATATTATGAGGTGAGGGGGCCAAGGAGATATCTGACAGCAAGGATACATCTGTCCCGAAGCCCGCTTCCACCAATCCGTGACAGCTACGCTTGTGTAATGCTGGATGTTTTCCATGGTCCTGAGCTGAATGTTGAATGTTGGAGGGTACATGTGCAAAGAGCCACAAAGACTAATAAGGGGCTTCAATTGATGTAAATATGGACCAATTGTTATGTCATAGAAAGGACAACTACAGTAATGCCAACTGTCCAGATGTTGCTAGATGGGACTTTTAATGAGAAATAAAAATACCTTTGGATATTTATTCATCCTTTTAAAACTATTTGAAGGGTTTTGTAGAATCTGACATCAGGCTATTCATTTTTTTTTTTTTTTTACTATAAGTCATCACTGCAACATAATCATACCAGATCTTGCTTCCTGATTGCTTCAGGAAGCAGATTTTTTAATTCTGTTTACATACATGTTGCATTTCATTTACGAATATGTTCATAGCAGGCTGCTAACTTGTTTTTCCTATAATACCACTCGGGGAAAAAAATTGATCAGGTTGCAGTAAATGGAAGTTAAAATGTACAACATGTCTCTGGCTGTCTCTTTTTTGCTGATATTTATGAAAATGTCTCACAACAATGTATTGAGTAATACAAAAAATCTGACAGGAAAGGCAAAAAAGACAATAATTTAGTGTGTCACATTGTAAACAAATTTAGTCTAATGACGAGGATAAAACGTTCAGTGAAAAAATGACTTATCCTAAAAATGTGTCTTTATAGAAGGCAAAAAAAAAAACAAATTTGTCTCCCTGAATCTGTGATGTAGTTCATACATCAAGCAATGGAAAAATACAGCTTATTATTGTTTGCACATCTTGCCATGAATGAGAGACACTGTTTGTCCTTTGCATTACATTTGAATAAGAAATAATATTAATGCACTGTAGTCATGCTGCTCATCCACATACATCACTGCATGCAACATCTGCTTTCTGTGACAGAACAGAGCAGGATCAATTTGTTGTGTGCATGCATAACTAATTTATCACATTGTTCCCCCCCATAGATCTCGGCTGCATTGCACGCTCATGAACCGTTCACACTCACACACAGGGAAAAAAGAAGGAAGGAGAGAACGAGAGCGTGTGCTAGAGAGAGGAAAGAGAGGGTGACAGCAAGAAAGAAGAATTTGAAGAGAGGAGGGGTTACATTAAAATACTTTTTGTCTTGATGAATCATGTTTAAAAAATCAAGGCATGTGGTTGCGGAGGCTGCAAATGTGTAAAAAATACATGCGTTTAAACAAAAAAAGCCTCTCTTTTTGAAACATGTGCGTAGTTTCGATGGGGTCTTTTTGCTTTTAAAAAGCCCATTGATGTATTATGCCTTTTTAATGCCATCTGTCTCTCTTTTCTTTCGGACCAATGGACCAATTGTATGGAAAAATGCTCTTTTTCATTCTCAGAGGGAACTCATGAATATAAAGGGATCAGACCACTACATATATCTCCCAACGATAATCACAAGTAAATAGAGGAAAGGAACTTATCAAGTGCTCCTTGACTAAATTACAGGAGACAGAACTAAATACATGAACGTAATGATTCCTCTGCATAAAACACCAATAAAAGCATGCATATTAATAAGCAGTTTACAATTAACGAGCAATTTGATATAAACAAGCTTAATTCAGAATGTGCCCGAGTGATGCAATTTGCTTGTGTATGGCTCTTGAAGTCTAGTTAAGGGACCTGTCTTTGCATAGGAAGGTTGCCGAATTGATTTTTAATACATTTTTATGTGTTGAAGATCTCAATCTTAATGACTAGCCTTTGTAAGGTCAGGGATTAGACCGGCCTTGATAGCAACAAAAGCAGTTGAAATGAATGCTATGTGGCAACTTGAGATCCCCCATCAACCGAACCGCAGGTTTGGCAGCCCTGTCTGTGAAATTTTAATGGAGCCTTTTATTTTAGGGACAGACAAGATGACGGCGGCTGCATGAAAATATCATCGTGTCGAGATATTTCTCATACACAGATATAAGTGAAACACAACACGCATTAGCAAAGCAATGGTCATTATTTGGCGCTTGTAATGTGGCCCAGATGGTCTGACGCTTGATGTTCAAATCACGTTTAGTTGCGGTTTTCAAACCTTGAATGAGCTGTGTACACAACCATTGTTTGTGGAGGAAAATTGAAGGCACGCCGTGTAAACCGCCCTCGTCTGATGCAGGAAACCGGGTGATTTGTGCAGGATGCTCGCTGTCTCCCAGTCTAGCCTCTGAGGTGTACGTTTTGTGGCTAGAGTAAGTGTAATGATTGCGATGCATGCTGGGATCGAGATGGTGGTGCATCTTAGGCAGAGGGAAGAGATAGATGAGCGAGAGGGAGAGGACTTGGGTTTACATGGATGAGACAATTTCTCTTCAGGGTTTTGGTGTAATTTAGGTTAAGCGATGCTCCTCCTCTGACAATTGAAGTGAAGGCTCCATGTAATTAACCTAGAAATAGGATGAAACCCCAGCTCAACTACGAGCTTCAATACAACACTGCCATCATCTTATCCAACAATTCAATTTCATCTCCTCCCTATTCCTCCATTGAATAAACACTTTAATGAAATCATAATTAGGCTACAACTCTTTATGGGGTCAACCCTTTTAGTACTGGCTAATATCCCTTGAGTTTTCTACAACTTTATTTGATTTTGTAGCTCTTTAGACGGTGGCATTGCCGTTTTGATGCGTGATATATTCTTACAACGCAATAGCCTACATATATTCATGCAACAATCCAATAATTCACGCTCCCTAAGACATCTTAATGCATTGTAACTGCTACATGGTACTAAGGAGCAACAAGACCTATAATACAATACAAATTATTTGTTGATTCATTACACATGCATGAGTTATACATTATAGATGAGAGCATTGTCAAAGATGTTACTGCTAGACTATTGATTTATCATTCCTGCACCAGTTGAATTACCATGTAAGTACTAGTCTCAAATCTATTTTCCATTCGCCTGCTTTAAATTTTAACGTACTTTGCACATTTGGAATCCAGAAACTGACAGACCATACCTGCAAGATATGCAAATTTGCACTGAAGAGGAAGAATATAGCCCTTTTATATGGTACAGTGGGAGTTTGTGAATGTTTTGTTGTTTTGTGGCTTCTGGGAATTTGTAAATAAGGCCCTCACTAGGTAAGAGAGAACAGCAGATATGTCAGGTGATACAATACACACATTCAGAGGCAGGTGTTGCGTATGGGTCTTTCAGTAACTTTCAGTTTCAATGGTTACACAAAGGGACCACTGTAAATCAACAACAACAAAAATTATCGATCAAATTAAAACATATTTATGAAACACAAGTGTATTAATTGCTCCCTTACTAATTTCCCTTTTTTTCTAACCTTAAAGGCGAATTCGGCAACTATTTCAACTTAATAAAACCATTTAGAAATCCTTTGGATGGTTTAATAACCTGTTCCGGTGAAAATGGCGACTTTCCCCGCTCCCCCCATCGTTCCTAGGCGGAAAACAAACTTGCAACATGGGTACTAACATCCCGGTAAGTTGGAAATAGGAAGTCTTGTAAGAAGCGAGAACGAGTGAGAAACACAAACTGCTTTACGGCAATTCGGCATCAACAAACACACCGCCCTCAATGTGTATGATGTATTACCCACCTCGGTAGACATAGCTCCACACGATAAAGTTGGCCGGCTCCAATAATAACAAATGCACATGAGCAGTGGCAGAAAGGGGGAGGAGGGTGCCATAAGTGAGTTTTTTTTTACGACAATGCTGTGAAATATACACCTCACAGATGTAGGGGGAGTTCGATGAGAAAACATGAGCAACAACATAAGTGAAAATCAGTGAAGAAATAGCTAGAGTTGCCAAGTTCCCCTTTAAAAAAATTATAACTTTGTTAGCAGATAAGTTACATTGATTGCATCTTACAGTAAACTTTAGCTAATATTAACAATGCATGAATCATAAAAATAAATACAAGTAAAATCCAAGCCAAATCGAATGATCTTATTATAGATAATACTCCTTTCTCTCTTCAAAGGTGAATAAGGGTCTGTATATATAGATATGACATGAGAATAATGTTGAGCTGATTGATCTAGAACACATGTGGACTGACCTCTACCAGCAATTCTTACCTCCATCAGGCATTACCCCCTTCTGAATTCATTAACACCTTTGCAGTGTTATTTTGCAGGTACCAACTGGTTGCAAAATGTTGATCCTTATATAAAGTGACAGACATTATTTCCATTCAGTTGCCTACACTTATAATGATCTTAAAAGTAGCTATTAATTGTGAACTCTCTGAGACCTACTGTAGCTAAATTCCAACAAAATTTTTAACCAATTACATATTTTACAACAGCCTCACATACCAAAACGACACAGCAGGGTCACTGCACACAGACACTATTGTTGACTGTTCTGAATCAAATTTCCAAGTCAGTATTTGTACAATAATGTTTTTCTCAGTAAATTATATTATTATAGTTTTTCCCCTGCATGTTGCAAAACTTCTGTAGTCAAACCACTATGTTATTTATATTCACATACCAGATCTCATTCAGTCAATCAAATCTACTATATATATATATATACATATATATACACACACATAGTGAGTTACCAAAAACTGTATTATAGAGAAATATTATTATAATATCAAATAACGGTTTTCTATTTTAATATATATATATATATATATATATATATATATATATATATATATATATATATATATATATATATATATATATATATATATATATATATAAAAATGTAATCTATTCCTGTGATCAAAACTGAATTTACAGCATCATTACTCCAGTCTTCAGTGTCACATGATCCTTCAGAAATCATTCTTTTATGGTGATTTGCTGCTCAAGAATAATTTCTTATTATAATAAACATTATTTTGCTGCTTGTTGGAAATTTGAATAAAGTTAAAAAGAACAGCATTTATATGAACACACTTATTTAAAAAGAGAGAGAGAGAGAGAGAGAGAGAGAGAGAGAGAGAGAGAGAGAGAGAGAGAGAGAGAGAGAGAGAGATTAATAGTGCACTGCCAGTAGCATTTTTTTTATGATTCTTGCAGCCATGATTTGGGGGCCTAATGATGACTTATACAATTGACCCCGATAGTCCATAATAACAATGTCCATAATTAAGATTATGGACATTGTTATGGACATAGCAGATTTTTTCTGATATAGTAATGAACTCCTATAACTGCTAAGAGGGGATACAAACCTTTTACTTAACATTCCTCTTGCAAACAGCACAGCTTTTCATGCCCAACTGCCTGCAAATCATCGCTCTGCAACACTAAAAAGTCACATGCCATAGAGTACACATTGTTTTTAAAAAAACCTAAACCCTTTGAGAAAAACTAAACTTTTAATTATTAGACACAGGTATGCATTAGACACATTGAAAGGACTCTCACTCAGCCAACCAAAACTAATGGCATATTGCTCTCCCATGGTCTGCGGCACAAATTCATCTCCACATTAAAACTATGAAATTATATAGTTAATTTTCTTTAGTGCTGATGAATGCATTATCAGCTGTAGAATGACCTTTTGAGATATTACCACAAGCTCAAGCCTTCTCTTTTCCCTGTCATTAAGGCCAAAGGGGTGAGTGACAGGTTCATAAGATGTACGCGCACACAGAGAATCACAGCACTAAAGAGAAAGCAGTGCCTTGCGTGTTATGACCTCTGAAATGGCTTAAGGCTGTGTTATCAGATTTTTTCACAAGCTAGTTCTACTCCCACACTTAATATAAGATGTGGTTGATAAGCTTTTTATATACCTTAAAAATAAAGAAGCGTCTTTTTAGCAGTTCTCAATATCTCTAGATCATATGTGTAAGTGTTTCCTGCTTATATAATAACATCCATCTGATTTTAAATCTGATATGTGACACATACTCCCTCACGAATGCATGAAATAAGCCAGTGCTTTCCAAAGGCTCTTAGTCACAGACAGTGAGCTCGGTGAAGCAAGATTTTGAACAATGGTCACAACTGTAGGTTTCGCGTATGAGTGCTCTACCAAAGGGGTCCTACTTAAACTGGGTCTTCTGGGACTGCTTGTCTCATTCTTGAAATCACTTTAGCCTCTTTTACGTTTCTTTCGGCTTTTAAGAAACATTCTCAAGTAATGCTCAGAGGGATGCTTAAGATGACATTTAAAATCTTTCACATGAGCTATTGGGTGTACTACTAAATAAATCAGAGCTTCAAACAGATGTCCTTCACATTAAACACTGAATTCATTAAGATTTCAATTCTTCAATCATTACCATTACCTAAACGATCATTATATCTTCAATACACTGCCTTAAAGGTAGCTAGCCATTTGTTTTATAAACATTTTGTGTTTTGCTGGGTGGAACTCTCTTCACATCCTGATAGCAATCAAAAATAGAATATAGTCCAAATATTAAAACATGTCTTATGTGGAAGTCACAGGACCAAAAAAATAAATAAATTAGTCCGAATGAAATGATACAATGTCCTACCTGCCTGTCAACATTCTAGAGCGTTCCGAATGACATGGTCCCTATGCAGTGTTTGCTGATCCCTACTCCATCGCTGACAATAATAGCTCATTTGGAACCCACTACACCATCATGTACAATGTACAATAGAATATGCAAATGTATAACATTAATCTCCATTATCATTCATAATACATATTTTTATAGTTTGTATAATAAAAACACAGTATTTATGAATACTCACTAGGTAAACAACACCCCAGAGCCATTTAAAAACTCTTCCAACTAACTTACATTATACTAACATATATAGCCATATGTACAATATAACTAACATAACACAACTTATTCCCTATGCCGTTCGCAGTGCCATTCAAACTGAATATGTTCGCTCCCATCGGATTAGAATCTCACTTAAAATAACGGATTACCCTGTGAAGTCCATTTCGCAGTGCACTAAAGGTTGAATGGAACACAACCTTTACAGTCGTATGGGACGCACATACTTTGCGCACCGTCTCGCGCAGACATCACACGTCACCAGCACGTGCCGTAAGGCTATGGGGAGTTGTAGACAGACACGAGTACCGCACAGCAGATGCCTTTTAGTGCGTACAATTACTCCTGAACTAAATCAAGGAGTTTATGTTGAGTTCACTTCACGCCATGTCATAACCGTAACGAAATGGAAACCCGTGACGTTATACTCGGAGCTGTTCACGTCCTCAGGTAGGATGTAGGCCTATGTGTTTCTCTGTCAACACTATCAACGCCGAAATTATCAGCAGCAGTCAAGTGGTACAACTAGAACTCTGTAAGTTGTTTACTTTCATGATTATTAGCCAATATTATTATGTGCTTTGAGACATTTAACCCCGTCTCTCGTCTCGTGACGCTTTGCAGACCCTGCTGTGTGTGTTCATGTGTTCAAACGCTCTGTAGGGGAGGTTGGGATCTGTTGCCTTTAAAGCTAGCTATTGCTACTCTGTCCAAAATTGCCTACCATTTACCCAGTGATCTAGCCTGGTCTCATTAGGTGTGTTCGACATCGGCTGCGGCTGGATGTAACCGATCGGCGAGAGTTGCCGCGTGCAGGCAGGGAGGAGCTGCAAACAGAGACGTGAAGTCGGACACTTTCTGATTCCCGTAGTGACCGCTCACGTGGTGTTTGCATACTTTACCACAGCTGAAGTGAAATAAATGCAATATTTGCATATCTGTGCTGGCTGAGTCCATAGACAGTAAAAGAAATGGACACAGCGACCCCATTGATTTCAACGGAGAAGACTGAAGCCCGATTATTGCACTTCCTGTCTGATGGCTGAGCGACTGCGAAGGCTCAAACTGAGCTTGACGACAGTCTGAACGTTGTAAATCTTCTGTGGCAAGACAAATCTGATTCACCTAATTCCTCAAAAACGTTGTTGAAATATTTTGTCCCGTTGTTTTTATGGACTCTCTATCTATGGGCTTCTCCCGTGACTTTATGCCTCGATGTCCCCCTGATTGCATTTATAGACCGTAAAAGATTGTCTGCGAGCTTCTCCTCCTTTCTATACGGTAATGTCTCTATTGTGCGGCATAAAGTCGCGTGGTTATGACGCAATCGTTAGCCTGTTTTTAACAAAAACGGCTTCTACGGGGCCGTAACGCAAGATACAAAGTACTGGAGCCTTTTATTCATTGTCGCGTTTCTTTAGGAATAAATAATGGACAAATTAAGTCTGTGGACGCCTCAGATGTAAAGTTATTCGCTGTCAAAGTGACGCGAAAATGAATTGGAGTCAATGGAATGCTAACAGCAGGTGAAGTTCTGCTACAATGGCGGCTCCCGCAAGGCTTTAGTTTCCGGCTGATGGATTACCCCCTTGGCTGAGTCCTGCGGCTGCTCTCGAATCGCTCTCGCACTACTTTAATGGCATACGTCACAGTCATGTGGCGTCGGCGCAGCATCAATTTGGACAAAATTTCTAACCGGCATGCACTGCTTCAAGTCAGCCACCGATCGGTCTGCGCAGAGCTGCATGAAGTCGAACGAGCCTATTGAGACTTGGGTCTGGGAACCAAATGTTCATATTCTCGTATTTGAGGCGTGGTTTACGAATACCCAGAGCCATTTATTGGGTGCTAAGAATGTCTATCAAATGCGCCTGTACGTAGCTCATAGCCAATCGTTTCAATTATACCAGATGACGTATGTAGAGCGACAGAAATTACGAGGAAGAAGACGATGGGTCAGAGATTTATGTGTACACGATGGCATGTATCACAGCCATTTCACACTGCATAGGTGAGCGGCGCGTATTTTTTCCGGCGTGCATGTCAATCAATGAGTGCAACCGGGAGCAGGAGCGGCGCGTGAGCAGCAGTGAAGCGGGGGTTTCGGCGCCGAGTCTTATTTTTGCTGCACTGCTCACGTGGCCTGGTCCCACCAGACTCTCATACATTTCATTTGTACATAGAGTCTGGCACCGCTCCATTGACAAGCGTTAACTTCCTTGTAGGCGGGTACTCTATTGAAGTCTAAAACTATTGGATCTGCCCAGAGTCACTCTGGATCTGCCATAACCAATTGCTAACGTTTGGTCGTGACATATGTCATGCACATACGATGCTCATACAACATCATTGTCACCAACAAAACTAAACAAAGATTGTTCTTGCTCCAGCTTTAACTTCTTGATATTCAGCAGCGTTGCCACAACGGACCGAATGACTTCGCTCGCATCTTTCTCCGCTGCCATTACTGAACTTAAGCTCAAAATAACGCACAACATAAACGTCATCGTTATCAGCCACTCCCCCTGTTCACTGATTGGCCCGGTAAAAAATTGATCGGAGAAAACCAAAGACTACAGCACAATCCCAGACCTAGTACTAAAGGAAAATGAAAATTTAGCGGAAGCAAGTAGCAGGGCGGAGCCAGGCTACTGCTCACTCTAAATTAAAGTTAAAGCACACTTTTGATGAACAAAAATAAATATGATTTCACACAAAAAGTGCCCATAATGCACAGAATATGAATGTCTAGTGAGTTTTAACAAGAACTTGAGTAGGCAAATAAAAGAAAATGTTTATCGAAGATTTAGGCTACCCGGTAAAAACTTGTTTTTAATTATTCAGTTACGGTGAAAGTTGTGTATTATATATATATAAAAAAACTAAAGTAAACTAGCCAGAAAATATTATAAAGTTATTTTAGTTTATGTAATACACAGACAGCTACATAGGCTAGCAAAACCCAAATCAAACCCAAGTGTGTGGTTTTTTGTGTGTGTTTTGTTTTTGTATCCGTGGAGTTTGCAGTCTTGTAAACATATCGAACGTATGACTGAAACTAATAGATTGGAGCCATTTTCTGGGTTGTTTTGTTGTTTAACATTTATATGGGAATGTTGTACACCTCCCCATAACAAACTTTCAAGACTATCAATGTTATAAATTACCAAATTCTAAAAACAAAAGTATAGTTGTCTTTGTAAAGAATTGCTCGCTTATGTAGCTTTGGAGCCGCTGCTATGTGACACTGTACAAACGCTTCCAGTGTGAATACTCTCGCGCGTCAGCAGCTGCAGTGACGATGTAGTTGAGCTGACGCGCTGCTCAAGTGCCACTCACGCTTGCGGTGTGAAACGGCCATAAGGCTGCATCGAAAGGTAACTTCGCGTCCGCTGCCATGTTGGATCCATAGGTATAAACAAACTGCTTCGGTGTGTCGCATAGACGTCGTCATTGAATAAAATCGCGCTGCGGCAAGGCAGCATGGGGAAACCCAGGCTACCAATGATCACTCCATGTCCATAATATAGTATTGGAGAAAATCTCACTATGGGAGTGATGGAAACAGTAGCCTATCAGACAAAGGAAATATATGGAGAAAGCAATGTTATCATTCCAATCTCAATGCGACAAAAATTTTATCATGTTATACAATTACTTTTAAATAGCTTTCAATCCAGAACATTTTCGTATGAAGAATTTACAGATGTTTGGATAAATGCTGAAATGTACAATATGGATATATTGACAGCATTTAAAATGTAACAGTATTTTCATATGTTAAGCTTTAGAAACAATTATACATCTTTATATTATGAAGACATTTTGTGTAGTTACATTTTACTATTACATAGATTGTTCTGAGCCCCCAAGCCAAAAATCTTATATCTCAACAATATAAATAGTAATGAGCAGATAAAAGTATAGTGACAATCATTAGTAACAATATATTAAGTGTATAGTTTTTATTATTATTATTATTAATATTATTATTATTATTTGTTTTTTTTAAAAGAATGTTATATTAGGTAAATTGGTTTAATAAATGTGATGGTATTGAACATTTAATTAATCACGTTGATTAAATATAATATTTATTCTATAAATTCAGTATTATAAAAGGATTCATAAACATTTGTTCATCTCTAAAGTTGTTATGTCAAATTATTACATTTTAGATGCTGTCAGTAATAATGTATCAGTCTCAGTATATACAAAAAGATGAAAATATGTGCAATAACCACCATGTACGATTGTATTGTTCTGCCAACTTCTTAATATTTTGCTTTAGACAATAGTGCTATAAAAATTCTGAAATAATCACCTGGCCTGAACTTAATCATAATTTCCGATTTGATTTGTCAATCAGTCATGCTACTGTATGTGCCATGCAGCTAGTCTGTTCGAAGGAATGTTTCTTTTTCCCGCTGTCGCTATCAGCTGCAGAACGCACCGTATTGATTTCATGTCGTGTGACCATAGGAAGAACAGTTGGAAGTGATAGGCTGTGGCTCAGCATCCCGGTGACACACACTGCACTTGGCAACTGTCAGTCATTTAGAACAAAGAACTGATTCTTACACTGCACACAAACACTGATAAATGAATGGCAGATGAGTACTTTCGAACTGAAAACCATATTCTAAAATTAAATGTTTAGAAAATATGTTCACGTAAAAAAGCAGTATTTGTGTGTTGTCTGACTGTAAAAATCTCAAATCGCATGAGAAGAAATATAATGTAAAATAACAGTGATGCCATTTGAAGAACCATTGTTGGATCCCCAAAGAACCTTTCAGTGAACATTTCTTTAAAAAAGGAACTGCATTTTCCTACTGTGAAGGTATTTTAAAAAAAAAATCTAAAAAGACTTGTTTTTACAATGGTTCCGTTAAAGGTTCTTCAAGGAATCATTAATAAATTCGGATAGAACCTTTATTTTTAATCGTACAAATTAAGTACTGTTTACATTCATGCCCAAAACAAGAAAAATACACTGTGTATGTCAATGAGGTAAGAAACTTTTCAACTTGTTTACCTACTTTTTTATTTCCATATGTAGCACACATTGTCTGAATATAGCCTACTTATTTGTTTGACCTGGCTGATTAGGACCATAGACTGAAAAAAAAACAAAAAACATATGGACGTAGTTTCCGTGACGTCACCCGTTGTCACGGTGTGGGTTTTGTGTCTTGTCATGTTCAGTGGTTCCTTGTCTATTAGTTATCCCAGGTGTTTCCCATTAACCACGCCCCCTTGTTATCTTGTCTAGCTCGTTTGTCCCTGATTATTTAAGCCATGTGTTTTAGCCTCATCTTTGTGAGTTCTTGTTTAATGTTTGACTGTTAACGCTCGTGTTGGTTTGTTCCTGTTCTTGAATCCTGTTCCTGAGTCCTGTATCCAGTCTGTTTAGTTTGTAGTTTGTTAAATAAAGTGTGTGCTGCACTTGGATCCAGCCTCATCTCTGCTTCAATCGCAAGACGTTACACCCGTAGGTTTCTGAAAGGCATTTTTGAAGCCCAAAGTGGGCGGAGCCGGCTGTCGCCATCTTGGCAGTTTGTCACTGCACGTCATTTTATGGTGTTGTGATAAACCGAAAATGGGAAAAGAGCCAGGATTAGCTGAGGTGACGTGACTGCTAACAGACAGCAGACATATGGCTAGTAGTGAAAGCAGTGACAATCCATATGTCACTCAAATGGCCACACCCTTAATTATGCAGAACTTTAAGGCTTAATATAATTTAAACAGAATTTTTAATACAAAAATTCACCCCCATCACAGTTGTCATGAAGGGCAAGATTAGCTATATAGATCACTTTTTGTACCAGGCTGTAAACATATTTTTTTCTGCTGTAAAGGCATTTTAACATGGGAGGTCTATGGGATCAACTCTCTTTTGGAGCCTGTCTCTAGCGGCCATTCGATGAATTGCAGTTTAAGTCACTTCCGTGTTGAATTCAAGAGACTAGAGAGAGACCGGAAGGTTGCCACTTGATTAGGACAGATACAAGTCATTGTTTTTATTAATTATTTTATTAATTTTTAGATTTTAAATGCAATGCTTAGAACCCACCATCCCCAATTAATATATTTAATTATGTCTCCCTTTTTAGTAATCAGAAGAGCATTCCTAATGGCAGTTTGACATATTTCAGGAATGGCATAAATTACTTGATGAATCTGGCAACCATTCGAACCCTTTTACCATTCCCTGTGGTCCCCGTTTTACAATCCATTCCATATTCTCCCCATTCCATTTCAAGAAGATTCATTTATCCTCAATGTGATCTGATTCAAAAGCTTTTCCGCTGGCCACCACTAGACACAGAGGAATCCTGCTTTGTTTTGGTCAGTTCGCTGAAACGACACAGTAATCTCAGTATCCATTCACCCATCATCCGTGTCCGCCCCCATAGCTCCTCATACAAAATGCAGCTGAATAATTGTCTGTCATAGTCATGGAGAAATGACCTTAAGTTGTTTTTGTACTTAGTGTCAGCGCTTTGTGAAAATGATGGAGATTAAACATGGCAGAGCGGGCCTGTTTGTTTCACCATCAAAACGTTTGTTTAAAAGAATGCAAATGATTCCCTGTCTGATGAAGCTTTCCTTGAGAGCGGTTTTGTACGGCTATGTTTACAGACGAGCTCCTTAAGTTGTCCCCTCTAGCTGGCACGGGCAATAATGGAACAGTTCTCAATTTTGTCATCAGATAATTAAATGGCTTCTTTTTGAAGTGTGTATTTCTGAGAATGAGGAACGGGCTTGTAACTATGTTTTTGGTGCAGAGATTTGCATAAAAGCCCCTCAGTCTGGTAAGTTTTGAGCGGATTGTGGCAAGAGTGGAGTTAGGATGTGAGACAAAAAGCCCCGGGGGAGAAGGTGAGCCTCCATGTCTGGGTATGAAAGGAGTAAATCCGACTTGGTTGGTAAACAGAGGCTCTGGGGACTGCTTTACTTCCGCATGTGCACTACTGAGGAAAAGATGCGGCCCTATGTGATTCTAATAGAGTAAGCCTATTCAAACCAGCACAACAAAATACCAATAAATCATATGCAATGCCGACACATTCGTGTTTGAAAGGAAAAGATAGAAATGATAAGATACTCTACTTAGTGTAAGTGAGACATGCATAACACGTCATAAACATGTTCTCAAAAACGTTGTCTTTTAAATGAATCAAAAATTCTCCATATGTTGCCTTAGCAATAGACTCCACAAATTAAGAAAAATATAGGAGGAAGCAGTGCTAGTTGTCACATTTCACTCTACTGAATGCTTCTTATGGTTTGTTTTTGAAAATCAATTTCAAATAATCAGAATACACTGAATACACACAGAGCATACACTGACTACAAAATTTGTTTTGAACTTGTCCACCATTCATGCCCAGGAAAAAGATGTAGCACACTAAACTAAATAGCAGGGCATGATGTCACACTATATGGGGTAAGTTGTTACCTGCCATTAAACATATTTAACCTATTTTTGGTTTTTCAGCTATATAGTATTTTTACATGAAACCATGCAATTTAATAATTATTTAACAAAACACAAATTAACTCTTTAATATGGAAGCTTGTTTCCGCCACAGAATGAAAAATAAAAATATTATCTCATAATTCTGACTTTATTTCTCGAATTGCGTGAAATAAAGTCACAATTGCGTGTGATAAAGTCAGAATTGTGAGATATAAACTATTCTGAGAGGAAAAAGTTAGTCTTTTTTCCCCCCCATAGAATTGGACTTTATAACACGCAATTGCGACTTTATATCACACAATTCTGACTTTATAACACGCAATTCTGACTTTATATCTCGCATTTCTTTCTTTATAACACGCAATTGCGACTTTATTTCACGCAATTCTGACTTTATATCTTGCAATTCTGAGAAATAAAGTCAGAATTGTGAGATATAAACTATTCTGAGAGGAAAAAGTTAGTCTTTTTTTCCCCCCATAGAATTGGACTTTATAACTTGCAATTGCGACTTTATATCACACAATTCTGACTTTATAACACGCAATTCTGACTTTATATCTCGCATTTCTTTCTTTATAACACGCAATTGCGACTTTATTTCACGCAATTCTGACTTTATATCTTGCAATTCTGAGAAATAAAGTCAGAATTGCGAGATGTAAACTCGCAATTGTGAGAAAAAAAGTCAGAATTGTGAGATAAAAAGTCGGAATTATTATTATTTATTTATTTATTTAGTGGCGGAAACAAGCTTCCATACTTTATACAACTTGCCTCAATAAAAATGTGAAAACCTAAATGTAGTGTTTTTAATTAATGTTATGTTTATAATCTTAGTCTGGAGGTCAGGGTTCACAAGAATTATTCAAATGAACACGGTTTAAAATCAAAACAAGCATTTGCATATTTTGACTCACAATATTATAGATACCCTTTTTCTATCTGTGACAACTAGCCCTAGTCTGCCTTATATGTCTGATGACTGATTAACATAAAGTGGCACATACCAAATGCTATGTATTCTTATTCTAAGATAGCACAGGAGTTACTATTCTATTTTATTCTGGCTTAGTATTAACCTCATTCTGTGCATTTTTTCTAATTAAGGGTTTCGCCTAATAATAACAAAAACATGAATTTCCATTTTCTGATCCTCTAGTCTGCAGATAAGAATTACCCTGCTAATAAGAAGGATAATTAGTTTGTCATTTTCTTCACAGATTAATACATTTTTGATGTTTTCTTTAAGTGATATTTTCAAATGCAACTATGTATAAAAGAGGTTTCCCGCACCAGTAATCAGTTATGAAGTGCTGACCACTAAATGCCATGATTGACCAATCAGAAAGATTTTATTCAGGTATTATTATAAGTGTATTTGAGAATACATATTAAAACACATCTGTCCATTACAGTGGACACCATGCATGAAGAGACATTTCTGTTCATTGCATTTCAATGAGAATTTCCAGTCAAATCTACTGTGACTAAGAGTGTTTATAAGAAAATAATGATGCAACTTGCCATGGATATTTGAAATAAAAAATACCAACCATAATTAGTTGCACATTAAGACTCATGAATTATATATTGCAATGTTAGTATTTTGCAGAATAGGAAGACATATGGATATAAAGTATGGATACATAATAAGGATTTAGTGGCGGAAACAAAATTCATGCTAATGTAATGAATTTAATGTCATGCTAAATTCATGCTAATTTAGCACATTCATGCTAAAATACTTTTAGCATGAATGTGCTAAAAGGAGGACTTCAGTCCTCAGATCAAAATTCATTACAATCTACAGATGTATACCTCTCTCAAATTGTATTATTATAAAAAAAAACTTAAATATAGGTTTGTACTTTGTAACTTTGCCCTCTCGCGGTTAAAAACTAGACTTCATGCATTTTGCGGAAGAACATTGTTTTGTTTGTGCTTCGACTGCGTGACTGTGCGAGTGAAAATGGCTATTGCTCATAAAACATTAAATACTAGGCTTAAGAGATATAATCAGTTTAGAGGGAAAGGATTTCAAGCTGACTAGCTGAATATGTTACTGTACAGTAACTATACCCATTAATAGACATGATACTTCTTTGACAATACATTCCAGCACAGCGCTACAACAACCAATGAAATGACCCTACATATGGAAATGTATCTGTTAATTAAAAATTCACCTGTTGAGCTATAACAATTAATTTAAAATCCCCCAGTTCTCGCCATCTCCGAAAAGCCAAGTCAGTGTTGATACTTGTTCTCTTACGAGAGGTTCTCTCGTATTACGTAAGTTAGCTCACGCTACGGGAAAGATTCATCTTTTCGAGATATTGAAGCCAAAAAATTATCCTTAATTTTTGTATCCATTGTCAACGCAGTGCAGCAGCTAGCAGACCTAGAGCAGGCTGTCTAACATGCTCATAGGCTGCCCTGCGGGAACTGCAGCAGCCTACCACCGAGCCCGACGTGATGTCACGTCCAATGAAGGGCGCTCGCGCCTTCACAGCGTCAAAGCCCGCCAGTATGGGCATGGCTTAGCGTATATAAGCAGGGCTCGTAGGCTGTATTCTCTGATTTTCATCTCTTCAGCGAAGCTCTTGCATCGCTGGTTCTAGAGAGTAGCCGCCGCCGTCGAGGAAGCGACAAGCCAGCTTAGGACAGCGCTCAAAGAAGCTGGCCGTCTTCGCCACCTTCAGCCATCCGTGCGAGCTACGCTATCCGGCGACATATCCTTTTTTATACACCTCTCTAAAAGAGCAGCGAGCATCTTTTTCAAGATGCCTCGTAATTCCTGCGGCTCGTGTGGAGCCACGCTAAGCGACGGAGACCGCCACAAGATCTGTGCTTTCTGCCTGGGCCAGGATCACGCAGCCCTCGCCCTCTCGTCTGGAGTATGCGAGCTCTGCGACGCGCTTCCGATGTTGACCCTGCGGGCTCGACTCGAAGCGTTCAACCCCACTCCACCCCTTGCGGGACCGCTGTTCCATCCTGGAATTGGACAGCGAGGAATGGTCGGGTTCTCTCCGCTCCTCCGCCTCCCAAGTGGACGGCGCCGCCGAGAAAGGATACTCTGCCATTCCCCCTGTGGAAGAGACGGTCGCAGCGCACCTTTTGCCGCCCTCCGCGAGATGGCGCTCAAAGTCTGCCCTCCCGTCCAAGGCCTGCAGAACCACATCCGCCCTTGTCGGCCACGCAGACACCACCGCCGGACAGGCCGCTTCCGCTCTGCACTCGATGGCTGTGCTCCAAATTCTACAGGCTGACCTCCTCCGTGAATGGGATGAGAAGGGCCGGGACCCAGCTGCCGTTACTGACTTGAGGAGAGCGACTGATTTATCACTCCGCGCTACCAAGACCGCAGCTCAAGCCATCGGGAGGTCTATGGCCGCGCTGACCGTCACAGAGAGGCACCTCTGGTTGACGCTTGCCGACATGAGGGAATCCGAGCGTGCCACCTTCCTCAACGTGCCTCTTTCCCTTACGGGCTCGTCGACCGCTTCTCTGTGGTTCAAAAGACCATGCAGGCCATGAACCTCTTCCTGCCTCGACGATCGAGGTCCTCTACAGGCCGCTCACGTGACCAGCCACCTGCACGAGCCACCACTCAGCGCCCATCGCAGCCTAGCCAGCCTTCGCAGCATTGTCAGGGCGGCCGCCCTAGGTCGCGCTCGGACAGCCGTCACAGACCGCACTGCCCTCCAGAGGGCCTCGGCAAAGGATCGCGCTGAAGCCCGTGCTCGCAAAGCCTTAGTAGCGTCAGTAGGAAGGAGAAGACGGTCGAGTCCCGCTGCGGCCGGACCGCCGTCAAAGCTCTTTTCCCTGTCAGTCCCCTTCAAACAAGCTACTGCATTGGTTCATTTAGCAGACAACGAGTCGGTAGCACAACCCTCTCGCCTGCACACAAACGCTGTTTTTCACGGCGACCCAGAAAAATCTAATAAAGAGCATAATATCTGGTTATCCGCCTCACGCCGATAGTGTTTTAAGTGTAGAGAAAGTGCCCACACCTCAGTGTTCACCCCTACACACAAGCACAACACTTCCCGTGTCATTCACAAAGCCCACTCTCATAAAGCAGGCAAGAGCTGCTCGAGTGTTGAATGTAAGAAATGTGTTCAGTCAGGTTATGAATGTAAGTCACGTGCCCACCGGCGAGCATTCACGCTTACTAAAACATGCCTCTCCCCGAGCACCGCCCGTGCAGTTAAGCATTGTCACAAAATGCACGGCGATCAGAAAACGCTCCCCATCCAAAGCGATCGGGACGTCAAATTTATGTGTAAGTCCCGTGCCTGCACAAAAGTGCTCACGCTTACTAATAGACACGCTGCCCGAGGCTCCGCTCGCTCATCACACAGTGATAAAAGGGCACTCCCCATTCACGGCAATCGGGTTGCCTCTTATGTATCAGCCTGTCACGGCTGTCAGCGAGCTGTCGCTTTCAAGCATCGCGCCGCGCCCACGCCTCCGGTTCAGTTTCTCGACCCCTCAGAGTGCGGCGATCAGAACCCGGGGACCATTCGCCCCCTAGCCACACATATAGAGGCATGGGAAGCCATTCCCAGGGTTTCAGAATGGGTGCTGGGCACAATAAGTATTTGCTTATCGGGTATTCGCTACAGTTCGCTCGCCGTCCTCCGCGTTTTCAAGCACGGACCGCGACGACTGTGAATGCAGAAGTAGCACATCTACCCGCGCAGAAATAGCTAAGCTGCTGTGCAAAGGTGCATAGAAATTGTACCGCCTTCTCTGAGCGAGCCAGGCTTTTACAGCCATTATTTTCTCGTACCCAAGAAGGACGGAGCCCTCAGACCCATCTTAGATCTGAGACATTTGAACACGGTGCTTATGGAAAGACCGTTCAAAATGCTTACAACCAGGAAAATCCTCGCCCACGTTCGCCCGAGGCACTGGTTTATTTCTCTCGATCTGAAAGATGCCTATTTCCAGATTCAGATAATACCCCGTCACAGGCCATTCTTGAGATTCGCCTTCGACGGTCAGGTTTATCAATACACCGTCCTGCCGTTCGGCCTGTCTCTAGCACCCCGTACATTTACGAAGTGCATGGACGCGGCTCTCGCCCCCTTGAGAAATCAGGGGTTGCGAATCATGAACTATCTGGATGACTGGCTGATTTTGGCACAGTCAGAGGCAGAACTGCTATCTCACAGGACTGTGCTCCTCAGTCATATGGAAAGCTTGGGTCTCCCGGTCATCTGGACCAAGAGCTCATTACTGCCCAGTCAGTCAATTTCCTTTCTAGGAATATGACGGCTGGCCATGACGGCTCGTTTATCGACACAGCGTGCGCGCCCTGTTCGACACATAGCCGCGTCTTTCCAGAAGGGCAGCATCATCCCTCTGAAGACATTCCAGAGGATGCTGAGCTGTGTGCCTTCAGCTGCAGAAGTGCTTCAGCTGGGCTTACTGCACATGCGCCCGCTTCAATGCTGGCTCAATGCTCGAGCGTCTCGCCCGAGCTTGGGCCGCTGGATGCGAACGAATCAGAGTGACTCAGACCTGTATTTCGGCTCTGCAGCCCTGGTTAACAGCCGACTGGTATCAGCAGGGTTTGATGATGGGAGCGGTCTCGTACTGAAAGGTTATCTCTTAAGATGTGTCCAACTCGGATTGGGGTGCGCTCTTCTAGGGCAGACCGGTCTTCGGCCTGTGGTCAGACCAGGAGAAGCTCCTTCACATAAATTGTCTGGAAATGATAGCGGTCGAGAACGCGCTGAAGCGCTTCCTCCTGTACATACAGGACCACCATGTTCTAGTCCGTTCAGACAACATGTCAGTGGTTTCTTACGTGAACAGTCAGGGCGGTGTCAGATCCAGGAATTTCTGCGATCTGACAGAGCGCCTCCTCACGTGGTCTCAGTATCACCTGCACTCGCTGAGAGCTGCACATGTGCCAGGCCACCTGAACGACGGCCCAGACAAGTTGTCAAGGGACAACGTTCCCCCAGGGGAATGGTCCCTGCACCCCCAAACAGTCCAGAAATTATGGCGCCTGTTCGGCAGAGCGGAAGTCGACCTATTTGCATCAAAAGACAACGCTCACTGCCCGATGTTCTTTTCGAAGAACGAGGACACACTGGCCCAAATCTGGCCCAGCCCCCCTCTGTATGCCTTCCCTCCGATCTCTCTGTTACCGTAGGTAATCAAGAGGATCAGGGAAACGAGCCACTCGGTGCTCTTCATAGCCCACGCGGTGGGAGAATCAGATTTGGTTCCCGGAGCTGACGCGGTTGTCACTAACAGCCCCGTGGCAGATTCTGGTGAGAACGGATGTCCTCTCGCAAACTCGCGGCTCGATCTGGCATCCCCATCCAGAGCGCTGGTCTCTGCATGCATGGTAAATCAACGGGTACCCATTGCCCTGCCAGAAGGAGTGATGAACACGATCACGCAGTCTAGAGCTCCCTCTACTAGAAAGTTTTACGCTTCTAAATGGTCTGTGTTCTCCAAATGGTGCACCGACAAAAACCTGGACCAACGAACGTGTGGGGTCTCGCGGCTGTACAGTTTTCTACAAGAGCTGTTGGATAAGGGAAGGTCCCCATCCACGCTTAAAGTCTATGTGGCGGCCGTTGCAGCGTTCGCTGAGTCGACGCGCGGCCGGTCGCTAGGGAGAAACGAGCTTGTCATCTGCTTCCTTAGAGGAGCCAGAAGGATGAACCCTCCGCGCCCCCCGTCGGTTCCTATGTGGGATCTTTTGTTGGTCCTAGAGGCCCTGAAAGCTTTCCCCTTTGAACCACTAGATTCCGTGGAGTTAAAGTACCTATCACTCAAAACCGTTTTCCTGACAGCCCTGTTATCAGTGAAATGTGTGGGGGACTTACACGCGCTGTCTGTCAGCGCTGCGTGTCTTTAGTTCGGGCCAAATGACTCAAAAGTCATCCTCAAACCTAGACACGGCTATGCTGCCCTACAAAGGTAAAATACCTTAACTCACCAGAGTGTGAAACTGAGAAAAATGAATTTAAAGTTTTTTTGTTGTTCAGCCAATTGTATGATAGGTAGGACACTGAAGATGTGCCAAGTTGTTGTCATAATGAATATATACATATATATATCTACATTAAAAAAATGAGCTCAATCTTGACTTTTGACCTTTATTTGGAAGTTACTGTATTCTGCCTTTGCATTATCTGCAAAACAATCATGGGTCATACAAAGGCAAAATACCTTAACTTCTAATTTTTTGACCATTTTGACTTTTATCACTCTATACAAACATTTCTATGATAACAATGATAGCCTTAAAATAACATTTAGTGAGTTCTGTCTAGTAAGGCTTAATATTACATCAATAGAATATAAAAAAAATAAAAAAAATAAAATGAAGGCTATTATCTGTACTGGATAATTTTACAACTGTATCGTTGTACTTAATTTAAGTAAAATAACATGTTAAGAGGTAGGAAAGTAACCTGTTTAACTGGGACAATTTTATAGTGGTTGGTGTAAACCGGACGTGGTGCGACACTTAAAATTGAATGTCAACCTCCGGACAACTTTGCACTTTAGGCTAGTTGGATTTGTCTTCTCAATAGATGTTGTTTTCCATGGATTTTGACCATGTTTAAAATAAAAAGGTAAGCTGCGATCTAAGTTATATTTGCTGGGTCGGTTTGTGTGCGTGGTAATGTTTTCTCCTCGCCAGGGTAGGTGTGTCGTGAGGCATATTGTGAGGCGTCCCAACCCACTCGCATTGTTTTCTGTCAGTGTAAGATTGATACACTAAGCCACCCTGTAGTGTATGGCAAAACTTGTAATGTTAGGCCTACTACTAGTACTAGTACTATTTAATAGTATCCAGGCTTTGATTTATGGTGTCTTACAGCTGGCACACCATCATAGGCTATGTGTGGATCAGGAACAGTTGTGTTTTGTGTGTCAAGTAACGTTACGTTAGCATAGTTTAGCCCAAGGTTGCCACGCTAGCTAGCTAACGAGGCTACCAGTATCCTAGCTGAATTTCACAAAATCTGAAGTAGATTTTTTTTTTCTTCATGTAACGTTATCCATATCATCCATATTGATCTTCGTGTTTGAGTTTATAAGCCATCTCTACCATAGTTTTCCCGCGAGAATAGGAAATTCTTAATGCTAGATAGAAAACAACCACTGCAACAATTTTATTTTCACTTTATTTAATGTGTGGCAAAAGTGCTTCAATTACATATAGGCATAACACCATAACTTCAGCGCGGCAAACGCGTTGCTGGTGGGTAAAACAAAGGCAGAGTACCTTAACTCCACTGTAACTTCTAATAACAGCGTTCTAAAGTGCAGCGGTACAAAGCTAAAAGACTGTAACTGATGTTAAGGTCTTCTGCCTTTGCTTTCCCCCTGCTTTTGGAAGTTATGGCAAAAACAACATCTTATTTTTAGCAGAAAATAACAAAATTGACGCAAGATATTTGTCCACATGATAAAACTAATGTCCATTGTTCCAAATATGGCAATAACTCATTTTGACCAAAATTGAAGTTCAGGTCTTTTGCCTTTGCACGGCAGTATGTTCCTAAAGTGATTGGCACTCACTTCAGAGCGCAGGTCATTTCTCTATCGGCTCTGCCTTCATCCGATAACGAGAGTGACTTTAATCTCCTCTGCCCAGTCAGGGCGCTGAGGGTTTACACTGCGCACTCCGCCCCTTTCAGGCGCTCGGAGCAGCTTTTCGTTTCGTTTGGTGGGCGCACCAAGGGTCTCGCTGCCTCGAAACAAAGCTTATCCAGATGGATTGTGGACGCTATAGCAGCCGCTTTCGCGTCGACAGGTCTGCAATGCCCCCTGGGCATCAGGGCTCATTCCACCAGAGGCATGGCCTCATCGCGGGCATGGTCCAGCGGTATTTCTATTCACGACATATGTGTGGCGGCGGGCTGGGCTTCCCTGTCCACCTTTGTCAGGTTCTCTTACGAGAGTATCTCTCGTACTGCGTAATATCTTACGCTATGGGGAAAACCTCTTTTCCACGAGATATTGAACCCAAAAATTATCCTTAATTTTTAATCAATGTAAAACGCTTTGCCACAGCATGCAGACATAGGCAAGGCAGCTTGCGTGCCTATTGGCTGACCTGTGGCAAAAGCAGCAGCCTATCGACAGAGGCCCTGCGAGACATGACACCCAATGGGGCACTTCGCGCCAATATACGTCACATCCCGCCAGAATAGGCGTGGCCTTGGCCTATAAATACAGATCGATAGGCTGATACAAACTGATTTTCATCTCTTCAGCGAAGCATCTGCATCGCTGGATCCGGAGTGAGAAGCCACGCCGTCTGAGGAAAAGCATACAGCGGGACGAGCCTTAAGTCTGAAGTCGCTGGCATCGCCGCCTTTAGCCGCTGTACCTGCTACGCTTTCCGGCGTCATATCCTTTCCTTTCAAGTGTGTGTGTTTGTTCGCCGCTGCGACACACACTTTTTTTCACTGTTTCTCTCCCTCCTGAAAGAGCTGTGTCTTACTCAAGATGCATAGGTCTTGCGGCTCGTGTCGAGCCACACTGAGTGAAGAGGATCGCCATGTCATCTGCGTTTCCTGCCTGGGTGAGGGTCATGCGGCTCTCGCTCTCGTCGACGGCGGATGCCATCACTGTGAGCTACTGCCTATGGTGACTCTGAGGACTCACCTGGCATCTTTCTCAGAGCCTGCACTTCAACCCGCTGCAGCGCCGCGCCGTGCACAGCGCGTCCCCGAGCCTTCTCCTGACCGCCAAAGCTCGCCGGTTCGCCCGCCAGCTTCGCCGGCATCGCTCGAGTCCCTCACCGAAGGACAGCGGCCGCCGTCCACCGCCGCTTCCGCCATCGAGGTTGACGAAACAGCCGAGGTCTGCTCTATCCTGGCATCAGATAGTGAGGATTGGGCGAGCTCTGTGGACCTCCCCCCTGCTATCCGCGACTCAGAGCTGATACGTCTGCCCTCTGAAGCCGTCGGCAACCTCGGCCTCGACTGGGAGGCGCCCTCGCAGCCCGCGCACAACCGACTGGACGGATGCTTCCTCAAAAAGGACCACGCACCGTCACAATCCAGACCCGCCCCTTTTCTTCCTGAACTTCACGTAGAAGTTGCGAGGTCCTGGAACGCCCCCCTCTCGGCCAGGGTGCGTACCTCTGCCTCTGCTGCATTCTCCACTGTGGACGGTGCGAAGGACAGAGGATACCTTTCTCTTCCCCCAGTGGAAGCAGCGGTAGCTTCCCATCTCTGCCCGCCCTCTGCTGGACGGCGAGCTCAGATAACGCTACCATCTAAAGCCTGCCGAGTGACGTCATCCATGCACGGTCGCGCATACACCGCCGCCGGGCAAGCCGCGTAAGCACTACACACAATGGCCATCCTGCAGATCTTCCAGGCCGACCTTCTCCGAAAAATGGACGAGGAAGGCGCTGAATAGATCAGCGTTGCGGATTTACGGAGCGCTACAGACCTGGCTCTACGCGCTACGAAATCAGCTGCACAGGCCATTGGGCGCAACATGGCCTCTCTCACCGTGGCTGAGAGACATCTGTGGTTGACGCTGTCTGAAATGACTGAAGCGGAGCGCGCTGTATTTCTCAACGCACCCATTTCGTCAACTCCCCTTTTCGGATCTGCCGTCAAAGATTTCGCGGACAGATTCCAAGAGGTTCAAAAGACATCGCAGGCTATGAAGCACTTCCATCCGAAGCGCTCTAGTTCCGCAACAGGTCACTCTAAACAGCCGCCTGCCCGGAGCTCCCAGCCGCAGCCTCTACCACCCGCCGCCGCCGCTACTCAACGCCGCCAGGCCCAAGAACAGAGACCGCGCTCTCGCTCTACCAGACGCCGCCCCCCTCAGCGCGGGCCCCGGCCGAGGATCGAAATCAAGCCCGAGGTCTCAAAGCCTTCCTAGCCTCTCTAGGAAAGCGACGGTGTTCAAATCCCGCTGCGGCCGGGTTTTCACCAAAACATTTTGCTCGTCGAGTTCCATGCAATGTGACGGTTCCAGTGTATTTAGCAGTCAACAAGCCGGTTCATTTGCCCGCTTGCCTGCACACAAAAGCCGTTTTTACGGCTACCCAGATAAATCCAATAAAGAGTGTATTTTCTGGTGTTCCGGCCACGGCCGATGGTGTTATGAGTGTTGTAAGAATGCCCACGTCACAGTGCCCATTCCCACACGCAGACACAGCCCGCCACAGCGCAGGGCTAGCATAAATTAAATCGACTCAGGTCGATTGTGCAAACAATGCAGTGAATGTGCCCACAACACAGTGCCCACAAACACTACACAATGCGTGTCCCTCGGTTTCTGTAAAAACGAAACCGACACACATTCAGTCTGCACAAGCCGACGGTGTTATAAGTGCAGTGAATGTGCCCGCTGTCCCGCGCCCACATTCCCTCGCAGACACGCTCATCCCCACGGGGTTTGTCCCGCTCGCTTTCTCTCCACAACCTGTCATAGAGAATTCGAGTGCGACCAGGCTGCCCGCCGTGATCGGCGCGCCTCCCGCCTCGCACGTTGTAAACACAGTGTTTAGTTCTCAGCACACCGGAGATCTGCAACCGCTGCAATGCCGCGGCCAGAGCCCGGATTTCATTCTACCCCTAGCTATTCACGCAGATGCATGGGAAAAGCTGCCCGGGGTATCAGAGTAGGTGTTGAACACTATAAAGAGAGGCTATTCGCTACAGTTCGCTCAACGTCCCCGCCGTTACACGGCGCGAGTCGAAACCTCGGTGAACAACGAAGTATTTCATCTACTTCGAGCCGAAATAGCGAAACTGCTGAGAAAAGGGGCCATAGAACCTTTATCTCAGGCTCAGAGGGAAGGGGGGCTATACAGCAGATATTTTCTGGTACCGAAGAAAGACAGGGGTCTCAGACCCATTCTAGATCTGCGACAACTGAACAGAGTGCTTATAAAGCGCCAGTTCAGAATGCTGACAACCAGGAAAATCCTCGCGCAAGTGCGCCAAGGAGACTGGTTTATGTCAATAGATCTGAAGGACGCCTATTTCCAAATACAAATAGCGTCATGTCACAAGCGATTCTTGAGATTCGCCTTCGAGGGCCAGGCTTATCAATACACAGTCCTACTGTTCTGCCTGTCTTTGGCACCCCGTACATTTACGAAGTGCATGGACGCGGCTCTTGCACCCCTGAGACTTCGGGGCATGCGAGTGTTGAACTACTTGGACGATTGGCTGATTCTAGCTCGATCACATTCAGAGCTCATAGAACACAGGACCACATTGCTCGAGCATCTCGAGAATCTGGGTCTCACAGTCAATTGGGCGAAAAGTTTGCAGTTTCCCAGCCAGAAAATCTCTTTTCTGGGAACAGTGCTGGACTCGCTGTCTATGACAGCACGTCTATCGCCAGAGCGAGAACTGGACATTCAGCGCGCCGCGTAATCCTTCCGCCGCGGCTCTATAGTCCCGCTCAAAAGGTTTCAGAAGATGCTGGGCCTTATGGCTTCGGCATCGTCAGTGCTCCAGCTGGGCTTGCATCGCATGCGCCCACTGCAGTTATGGCTGAAAGTGCGAGTTCCACCCCGGGCATGGACCTCTGGTCTGTTTCGCCTCAGGGTCGACATGAAATGCGCCTCGGCTCTGGAACCTTGGAAAATAGCCAACTGGTATCAGTCAGGCGTGAGTCTGGGGACTCCCTCGAGTGTGACGGTGGTGTCCACGGACGCCTCCACCTCGGGATTGGGAGCGCTGCTCGAGGGCAGACCGTTCTTCGGCCAGTGGTCAGAACGGGAGAAGCTCCTGCACATAAACTATCTAGAAATGCTAGCATTAGATAACGCGCTACGGCACTTTTTTCCCCAGATAAAAGGCCGCCATGTCTTAGTCCGGTCGGACAACATGTCAGTGGTGGCATACATAAATCACCAGGGTGGCGTCAGGTCCCGAAACCTTTACAGGCTGATGGAACGCCTCCTGGTCTGGGCTCAGCAAAACCTGCTTTCACTGAAAGCAGCGCATGTGCCTGGTCGCCTGAATCTGGGACCAGACCGTCTGTCCAGAAACAATGTCCCAGCAGGGGAGTGGTCGCTGCACCCGCAGACGATCCAACTGCTGTGATCGATCCAACTGCTGCTGTGACACATTCGGCAGAGCGCAGGTGGACTTGTTCGCGTCCCAAGAAAATGCTCACTGTCCAAATTTTTTCTCCAAGAGCAGGGATGCGCTGGCCCACGAATGGCCCCGCTGCCCCCTCTATGCTTTCCCCCCGTCTCGCTCCTGCCTCAGGTGCTAGAACGGATCAGGGAAAACGGATGCCCAGTGCTTCTCGTGGCTCTGCTCTGGACAAACCAGAACTGGTTCCCAGTCTTGATGCGGCTCACCAGCACTGCTCCGTGGCCGATACCGGTGAGGAGAGATCTCCTCTCTCAGGCAAAGGGCTCGATTTGGCATCCTCGCCCGGATTTATGGTCCCTACATGCATGGGCCATCAACGGGTACCCTCTAACCTCCCAGAGGGAGTGTTAAATACAATCACGCAGGTTAGAGCCCCGTCTACTAGACGGCTCTATTCCTCGAAGTGGTCAGTATTCTCTGCCTGGTGTCAAGCTCAGGGCTTTTCACCCGCAGACTGTGGGGTTACGGAAGTGCTCTCCTTCCTTCAGGAGCTGCTGGATAAGGGCAGGGTTAGGCATTTGCAAAACCGACGTCTGGCCAGTCACTGGGGAAAAACGACCTGGTCGTGCGATTCCTCAGGGGAGCTCGGAGGCTGAATCCTCCCAGACCCCCCTCAGTCCCTGTTTGGGACCTTTCAACGGTTTTGGAAGCCATGAAAGGTGCCCCATTCGAGCCAATCCATTTGTCAAACATGAAAGATCTGTCTCTCAAAATGGTATTCCTTATGGCTTTCGCTTCAGTGAAGCGTGTATGGGACTTGCAAGCGCTTTCAGTAAGCGCGTCATGCATGGAGTTAGGGCCTGATGACTCGAAAGTCATACTCAAACCAAGGCACAGGTACGTGGCCAAATCTCTCAACACACCGTTCGGGCCCAGGTTATATCCCTGGACAGAGCAGAGACAGACAGCGCAGCTCTTCGTTTTGTTTGGCGGACACTCCAAGGGACTGGCCGCATCAAAACAGAGCCTATCCAGATGGATAGTTGATGCCATAGTGCTGGCTTACACTTCTAAGGGCCTGCAGTGTCCTTTGGGTGTCAGAGCGCACTCCACGAGAGGTATGGCCTCGTCGTGGGCGTGGTCTAGCGGGATCTCCTTGCAATATATGTATGGCGGCAGGCTGGGCCTCGCGTCTACATTTATAAGGTTTTATAACCTAGAGGTTCCCGCCTTACAGGCTAAGCTGCTGTCGGTCTAGAATTCAGTATTATCTGTCCCGCTGCGCCGGCGCAGAATACTGAGTCATTGCTTATGCACATTGATCGAGAGAATCAGAAATGTACTGTTACCCAGTTCAGGCTGAACATGTTCACCCTGTCTGTGTGGAACACTGTTAACATAACTAGCTCCTGTAGGATGCTATTTCATGGGAAATGATTCTTGCAGCCTCTCTTCCCCGACTCTCTGTGAGTCTATGGTGATTATGCACTATATGGGCCCCTGGCTACTGCCCTTGGGACTTTAGTGTCGGATCCCAGTACTCACGGCGTGTTGCATTGTGTTCCCCATAGCGTAAGATATTACGCAGTACGAGAGATACTCTCGTAAGAGAACGTACTCGGTTACTAACGTAACCTCGGTTCTCTCTAGAGAGGGAACGAGTACTGCGTATCTTGCCGTGCATACTACAGCTTGGTTCGCTTCAGCGATGAAAACCAGTTTGTATCAGCCTATCGATCTGTATTTATAGGCCAAGGCCACGCCTATTCTGGCGGGACGCGACGTATATTGGCGCGAAGTGCCCCATTGGGTGTCATGTCTCGCAGGGCCTTTGTCGATAGGCTGCTGCTTTTGCCACAGGTCAGCCAATAGGCACGCAAGCTGCCTTGCCTATGTCTGGATGCTGTCGCAAAGCGTTTTACATTGATTAAAAATTAAGGATAATTTTTGGCTTCAATATTGCGTGGAAAAGAGGTTTTCCCCATAGCGTAAGATATTACGCAGTACTCGTTCCCTCTCTAGAGAGAACCGAGGTTAGGTTAGTATCCGAGTACGTTTTATAACCTAGAAGTTCCTGCTCTGCAGGCAAAACTTCTGTCAGTTTAAGTGAGATGTACGTTCTGTCCAGATACGTTCATGTGCAGGCTACTCTCATGTATACTAGCTCTTCTGATTGAGCTGCACTATGCGTATGTGCTATATGCTTATGCAGACCGGCGGCGCCGCTCTGTATTCCCTATGAGTGCTTATGTACAAGTGCTGGCCCGCGTTGCTGGCCGCCTTATTTTTCCACTTATTTGGGTTCCCCGGAAAGCCCTGGGACTCATGTGTGGATGCTTGGCGCGCACGGCGTTGCCAAAGGGTTCCTGTAGGTTAAGCTAACTTACGCAATACGATAGAACCTCTCGTAAGAGAACGTATCGGTAACCTCACGTAACCTCTGTTCTCTCTAGAAGAGGGAACGAGTATTGCGTAACCTGCCGTGCTCGCGCCACGAGCGTCTTTCGCTTCAGTTGATGAAAACCAGAGAATACAGCCTACGAGCCCTGCTTATATACGCTAAGCCACGTCCATACTGGCGGGCTTTGACGCTGTGAAGGCGCAAGCGCCCTTCATTGGACGTGACGTCACGCGGGCGGTCTGCTGCAGTTCCCGCAGGGCAGCCTATGAGCACGCTAGACAGCCTGCTCTAGGTCTGCTAGCTGCTGCACTGCGTTGACAATGGATACAAAAATTAAGAATAATTTTTCGGCTTCAATATCTCGAAAAGATGAATCTTTCCCGTAGCGTAAGCTAACTTACGCAATACTCGTTCCCTCTTCTGGAGAGAACCGAGGTTACGTTAGGTAACCGATACGTTTTATTACGAGCTCTATCACGTTTTCTTTTTGCCAGCAGACTCTTCTCTGTTCAACTTTTTTTTTTTTTTTTACGGGTAATTCGCAATAGGTTTGAGATTTAGCCTAGAGGCTCCATGTCAACCTTTCTCGCTCGTTGTGATAACTAACCTATGCCACTCACACACAATACACACATCAAAGTAGCCGGAGCAACTTTTCTCTATTTAGGGTAGGACAAAACATGTGCGGGTGAGTGGCATATGTGCAAAGCCACCCCCCCGCCCCCTCGGTTGAAAATGAAAAGACTTATAATAAGCTTATCATAGTGAATCAGGGTAAGACAAAAAAACATTTTGGAAGGATTGACGGTGCATTGACTCATTATTTAAATTTTGTTAATTCTGAAACTGAATACTCTTGAAAATTAATAATAATATTTAAATAAAAAATAATTAGGAATACTCATCAACTCATACTTTTTTTAAAGGTTCCATTAAAAATACATTATGCATGGAAGAATGAAAATCCACACCCGTTCTGCACTTTCACATCACACTTCTTTTCATCACCTCTCTGTTAGGTTTTTTTTTTTTTTTTTCGCACATTGGTTGCAGCATTCAAATGGGAAAAACTAAAAAATAAAGATGAAGAAAAATGTCTGTAAATGCTGTACATATGTTAGGCTGGGCCGCAGCATGTGGTACTGTCAGCTTGAACAGATAAACATGTGACTTTGTAGGAACGCTTCTTAGTCAAGCTTCGATGCAGAAATTTTGGATGTTTCATGCCCTGCAGTTGGAATGCCAAAACACAGCTAGACCTGCATGAGTAGAAAGTGGAATAAGCCACCTTTACTGTATGCTTGATTTGAGTTGTAAATCTGCTTTTATAAAATGAAATAATTTGATTGGCTGAACCACATTCAAAGTCATAGTAAAACGACCATTATATGCAATAATAAAATTACAGTTAATGCAAAAAAAAAAAAAAAAAAAAAAAAATATATATATATATATATATACTATTTACTCAATCTTGTGAAGTTCCAAACCTACATGCTGTTATTATTTATATAGAACACAGACATATTCTAGAGCAGCTCTTTTCTTTTGTATTTAAACAGCTCTTTTCCAAACAACAACAGTTTATTGACAATGTCTATCGAGCTGAAAAAAAAAAGGAAAAAAAAAACACATCATAGAACTGTGTGCAATATGAACAGACCAAAATGTAAACCAAATGTTATTTAATTAAATTTAATTAAAGATTATACTGAAAATATTTCCCTCCACTGCAACTCCTTCCCTATTTCGCATATTCAAAACTGCACATTCGATTACAACACACAAGAACCAATGCCATATTATGTCAACGGCAATTCTTATGACTTGGCTAATATGGAAAAGGAGTGGAAAACCTACAGTAGTTTTTACCCCCATTACAATCAGGTTTGGGCGTTGTTTGGGTAAACTGCTTTGTTGTTAGACTTAAGTTATGATTGTCACATTTTGTGAAAATCTTGTACAATTTAAAATTTAAAATAATAAATAAGTTTAAAGATCATCACACGAGGTGAACATCATCAGTGAACGACTCTGTTCCTCACACATAGCTGTTGTATGGCTGCAGAAGACTTTTGTTTTGTCCTTTTAGAGCTTTAGTCACAATTAAGTGTCCCTATGAAGCTGCCTAAAGATTCTTCAATTGATCATTGTGTGTTCCATGCTCCTAAAAATAAAGTTTCCATAAGGGGGTTTTCACAGCGATGCCATAGAATAACCTATTTTTGGTTCCCCAAACAACCTTTCAGTTAAAGGAACATTCCGACTTTTATGGACTTTAGCTTATTCACCGTATCGCCCAGAGTTAGATAAGTCAACATATACCTTTTTCATCTCCGTGCGTGCTGTAACTCTGTTTGACGCACCCACCACTAGCCTAGCTTAGCACAAAGACTGGATGTAAATGACTACAGCTAGCATACTAATCCCAATAAATGACAAAATAACGCAAACATTTTCCTATTTACATGTGATATGTATAGTCACAGAGTGTACAAATAACAAGGTTATATGAGACACAGCCATCTTTTAACTGAATAAATATTGGGAACTATATTCTCAGAAGGCGAAGCACTGCTACTTGGGCGAAGTGATAACCGCAGCACCTGAGACGCGCTGTGGTGAGGAGCAGAGAGTTTGTTCAGAGTTGGAGTAATAGAGTCAGCAATTACTAGATAGTAAAAGCATAGTTTACAGGGTGTTCGCTGTATTGTAAAGAGCTGCGACAATAAACAGGAGAGACCAGGTAATACCATGATGTTTCATAGAATTCCAACCAAAAACGAATCAATGGCTACTTGCTCTTGATATTGATCCAAACACACCTGAAGAGATCATCAAGGACCATCGTGTTTGCTCAGTACATTTCACTGAGGACGAGTATTTTGAAAAAATGGAATTTGCCACACGGACTATGAAACGTGTGCTGAAGGATACGGCCATTCCATCGATAGCACAGACAGGACAAAGTAGATCACCTGCGGCTGCGGTAAGTGTTCCGTTATGTTTTTAGATGACTATCTTGTCTATCAGCTACCAACGTTTGTAATTCCTCGTCTGTGTATTCTGGCTCAAACGATATGGTTCTGGATCTTGTTTTGATACCAAGTAAAAATCATCTGACAATTCCTCAAAGTCAGCCATGATCACCATTCACGTCCGCTACTAGCTAGTTAGTCACGTTGGTTTTGTTGACGGAATAAACAACGGTGTGTCTCAGGTGCTGCGGTTATCACTCCGCCCAAGTAGCAGTGCTTCGCCTTCTGAGAATATAGTTCCCAGCATTTATACGGTTAAAAGATGGCTGTGTCTCATATGACCTTGTGATTTGTAAACTTTGTGACTATACAAATCACAACATGTAAATAGGAAAATGTTTGAGTTATTTTGTCACTTATTGGGATTAGTATGCTAGCTGTAGCCATTTACATCCAGTCTTTGTGCTAAGCTAGGCTAGTGGTGGGTGCGTTAACAGAGTTACAGCACACACGGAGATGAAAAAGGTATGTGTGGACTTATCTAACTATGGGGGATACCGTGAATAAGCTAAAATCCCAAAAAGTCAGCGTGTTCCTTTAAAGGAGCAATCTGTAAGAATGACTACTGGTCGAAATAGGTACTGCAGTCCAAATTCAAAATATCAGAGATCGTTGTTTCCCTACTCCCTCCTTCTCAGACTCATGTGGGTTGCCAGTTTAAGGACACGAAACCGGAACAAGTGCAATTGACAGTGAAAGCAGAGGAGACTTACACCGCTCTCGTTCATAGAGATTTTTAGATGGATGTCGAGGCTCTCTGACCCAGTTTGTTTGCTGGCTGCAATACTCTGTGTTTCCTGCTAACTGCCATCCTGGGGACGAAATACTATTGGGTGAACTGGCAGTGGGCGAGATCACACAGAAAACAAAAACCGTCAGACAACATGGAACGTGAAAATAATAAGTAAAATAACTGGCTGTAGAAGTGTTTTTCAGAGAAACGAGTATGTGAATTTAGCATGTTTCCTAAATATCTGCAAACATATTATGGTATTTCTATGCTTTAGAAAGAGTGAAACAGTTACACAGCACTTTTAGGAGTTCTTAAAAGAACAAATTTTTTTCTTGTGAAGAACATTTAAAAAATGAACCTTTTTCCACTATAAATAATCTTTTGTGCAATAGAAAGGTTCCATGCTAAAGGTTCTTCATGGAACCATCAATGCCATAAAGAACATACGAGTGCATGGAGGAAAATAATAACGATATACATCGGTCTGGAACAGAATGAGAGTAATAACAGAATGTTATTTTTTGAGAGATTTCTCTCTTAAATGCACAAAATTCTACATGGCTGTATATAACCTATCCCAATCAACTGTGTTACTTAGATGAACAATTGTTTATTGTGATCATTACTTCTAATAATATTAATAATAAAGTTAATTATTTATTGAACATTATATAATATTGCTGTTGCCACTGTTTTATAAAACCCTTGGCATGCCTAACAAATCACTTGTGTGGCTTATTGCTTTATTTTAACATATTTCTGTATAAAAGCCATGTCTGATGGATTACCACTGTAGACACAGATGATTATAATTAATGAGTTATGGAAAAAACAAGATAATCAAGTTTATTTTATTTCTCTATAATCAGTTGATTAACAGGGTGGATTGTGCATATTACTACATCATCAAGTAGCATTGACTTTTATGATAGGCATTTAAAAACAAGAACTTTGATGTTATTTTACATGGGAAGAATACCTGTAATTTGTCTTCATCAGTCTGTATGGACGTCGCCGGTTCTAGCCTGAGGAGGATCAAATCAACTCTACAATTTTCAGAAATGACAGATCCAATTTAATGTAGTCCCTGCAGCATTCCCCAACTGTTGCTGTGTTGACCTCTCACCCATTCTGCAGTGCTCTTTTTGCTGTACGGCTGCAGTTGTGTAACATTGTGCTACATCCTCTGTAAACCTTCTCTAATGTTTGGCAGTAACACAACTCTAAAAAATAAGAATTGACAACAGCAAAGCAACCAAATCACATGCAAACTGATTGACAACCATTAATGATATTAAATGAGATATCCTCAAAAGCATTTTCAAATCTTAGCACATTCTTCTGTTGTTCACAGTGTGCGTCTTAATAATCATTTGACACCTTTTCTCAACTTCTGTTAGACCAACTTTTGTTTCTACCTTTTAGTTACTTACCTTTTTCTTAGAACACTCCCCTCTTTTTTATATGAGATATGATTTCTATCCCTTTATATTGGTCACAGTCACCTCGCTGACCTCAGTTCATTATGAAGTCATTGTAGAACACCCACACAGCATTGTTCATTATTGAAAGTGCACTTACTCTGTCAGTTCTGTTGGTCTTAACAGACCATGGCTCTCTGGACTCATATTATTACACCAAACATCACACAATACAACACTAACTGCCGTCTTTATATGATTTGCTGTTTTAAAAGGTTTCTCTACTGTAGACGGACTACTGCATTAGTTACTTCTAAGAGGGTTTTTTTGTTGTTTACCCCAATCCATGTAAGCGCTAACAGAAAACAAGCAAAAAAGAAAGTTTTACTTTTGGGACTGTGAAATAGCTGGTGAAATAGTGCCCCAGATTTGATGGTGTGACTATTTCTCACTTCTCCTCCCTAATCTCACGAGACAACATTCTGGAGTAAATACTTGTCAAATGACATGTAATAGAAAGAATGGTTTTGCTTGGGGAAAAACCTAGACATCTTTTTGTTTTTATCAAATCCTTAGATTATCATTTGATGTGGTGCGATGAAAGCAGGAAGAAACATATCACAGATTTCTGCTGAGCAAAATCTTATAAACAAAACAACTTTTTTTAAAGACCAAAATAGAATCATTGCCCATCAAACATTTCCAGAAAAAGTCCAACAACAAGATTCATGGTAAAGCATTGTATAAAGTTGTTATTTGGCACTGATTCACTTGTTAGGAATGACGTTTATGCTGTTGCTTGCATAGCAGATCGCCAAATCCTGAATATATGGAAAATAACAGATGAGCAGAGGGCTGTCTCTGAACACATGTCAGATGAGACATGAGGCAGATCCAGAAAGTATGGAGAAAACAGAGTGTGATGGCACTGAAGCAAAAATGCAGCAAGGAAATCTGTCAAGGAATCAAAGTGCTGGCATGTTGAAGGGAAGGATTCAAATGCAGCAAAACACACACAGTGTTTCTCACTAAACAAGGGGGTTGAAAAGCCAAGCGTAATCTAATTCACCGAGGTACTTTTGAACTTCTGCCCACGCAAATGTTAAGCACTATACGTAGGTATTGCTGGTCCGACCCACAGGTCTCAAAAAGGTCAGCGTCATCCTTCAGTTTTGACCTTTTTGGACTGTTTAAGCATGGAACCCTTGTGCCCGATGTATAGCGAACAGTTGATTTGCATACTCGGAGAAGTTTGCATTCCCTATCTGCTGCTGATCAGTGGTTTGTGCTGGACTAAAGGATGTGTCCCCTGTGTGCAAGTGTTTTTTATTTTATTTTATTTTTTTATGTCAATTCAACATTAAAGTTCTACTTTGACATGGAACAGCATTTATGATAAGAAATCAATACTATAATATTCATGTATGTTTATATTATTGTCGCAGCTGCGTGGGAAGGATTCTAGAGTGTAGTAAAGTTTTAAATACGAATATAAATAATAACTAAATTATTTTAAATAAATAAACACAATTATATTAGAATTTCAATCACCGTAAAAAATGGAGCCCTTACATGGACGGTCTATTATTTGATAATTGTATGAAATAATCCAGAAAAAAGCACAAACACGGCAGAGATGGCAAGTTCAGAGGCCTTCACAGCTGTCATGAAGGGTAAAATTATATAGGCTATATAGACCAACACATCTTTTTGTACCAGGCTGTAAACAATTTTTTTTCTGATGTGAAGTTAGGCATTTTACATGTTGGGTCTATGGGATTGACTCGTTTTTGGAGCCTGTCTCTAGTAGCCAGTCGATGTATTCCAGTTTAAGCCCGTGTTGAATTCAAGAGACTAGAGAGAGACCGGAAGGTTGCCACCTGGTTTACACATTACTGGATCTCACTTTTTTTTTTTTTTACTAATTCCATTATTTGCTTATCATTTTATTGAAACACTGCATTCCTCGCTTTCTTAAAAAATGACCCTGCTGTAGTTAAATGTACTGTAGTTGCTGAAAGCATCTTAAAAAAACCTATGAGAAAATGGTTTCCCTCTTTAAAGCATCTTTTCTGTGTGGGAAATGCCTCTCATGTCTGTTTTATTGGCTATGTACTGGGAAAAACTTGCAGTTCCCTATAGTAACCTCATTCAATGTGTATGTGTACCTTGTGCTATGAGTATACAACGGAGGTGAGAAAGGTGAAAACAATCCCTTTTCAAGAAGTTGACTTAGCCCAAGTAATCAGGTTTTACAATATGTGTTTCATCTCAATTCTGTTGAGGATCTCTTAGTTTTCAAGTGCCTTCAAGTACCAAGTTATTTTTGGTCCAAAATTACCAGCTAGTCTTCTAGATGCAATCTAAAATTAATTTACTACCCCTGTGCTTTACATTGTGTCCTTCAGACATGTGCATATTTCAGCAGGGCAAAGTCGAAGGTGACTGTTATGATTCTTGCTACCTTGATAAATTTTGCTCATATGATGAGACATATCTAAAGCACTCACGCAGAGCCTTGCGTGACTTTTATGATCATTTGCTACCCCTGAAGTGATTAATGGCGAGTCATATAAACCTGGCATTGTTTTTTAATTGTACATTCATTAAAGGTCTGTTTTAAAGGATTAGTTCAACAAAAAATAAAATATGCCATAATTTACTCTCCCTCATATCATTGGTGTATTCATGAGAGAAGAAGCAATGTCAGATTTGTGAATAAATCATTCTTTTGAATCAGATTTTTTAAATATTGTTTGATCAAGTTTACAAAACCTGTCTAAATGATTTGTTTGCTATTCAGAGTGATATGGTTCTGGAGTTCAACTTACTGACTTTAACAGTAACAGCAGTTCAAACCCACTGAAATGCAATCAGTGAATTAATTATTTATATTATAAATATCTTGCTGAACATCACTCAAAACTATTCTAAGAGTTAGTTCACCCAAAAATGAAAATGATCCTATAATTTACTCACCCTCAAGCCATCCTAGGTGTATATGACTTTCTTCTTTCAGCCAAACACAATCGGAGTTATATTAAAAAATATCCTGGCTCTTCCAAAGCTTTGTAATGGGAGTGAATGGTACCTTCTTTTTTTTTGTAGCCCAAAAATCCATCCATCCATCATTAAATTAATCCATACGGCTCCAGTGGGTTAATAAATGTATTCTGAAGTGAAGCGATGCATTTTTGTAAGGAGGATATATATAATTATAACTTTATAAACTGTAATAACTGGCTTCCTGTAACGTCTGTATGTGACACTACTTCCAGTGAAAGAGTGACCTCTGACCATACGCATGATGCATTGACGAACACGGAAGCGCAGAGGATAGAGCAAAATAAAACACTGGTCACGATTCACGAATTAGAAGTCTAAAACGAGAATTTTTAAAAAGAAATGTCGGAGGAGCTTGATTTTGTTACCCTGCCGTATTTGTTTGAACCGCGAGAGGCGTCTACTCTCACCTAAGCTTACGCTACGCCTACGTCATACGCCAGAACTTGACAAAAATGCATTGCTTCAATTTAGAAAGTATCCGTTGAGCCATATGGATTAATTTTATGATGGATGGATGGATGCACTTTTTTGATCTTAAAAAATGGTACCGTACACTCCCATTAAAAATCTGATTACAGATTTAAATAAACAAATTTAACAAAATAAATGTAGGTGAGTAAATTATAACAAAATATTAATTTCTGGGCAAACTATTCCTTAGGTTCACCAGAAATAAGATATTTTGAAAAATCTTTTTCATAAAATTTCAGTCAAATCAAAACTATTTTGTTATCAACATTCTTCAAAATATCTTCTGTAAATGACTGAACTTGCATTTCTGGTTGAACTATCTCTTTAACAAAAAAACTAACAAAAAATAATAACTACATAAATTGTCTCAAAACAAAAGGTATTTAAGTTGCAGTATACACCACTGAAATTAATTTACTGCATGCTGTTCCCTTTTCAGGCCCATTATAAATTCAATTTTCCTGATCCCAAGTCATTCTTCCCTTTGTGTCCCCTGTTGGACACCTTAATATTATTCAGATCTTGCTGCAGATACCTCATAGACAATATGAAAGTCAATGAAATTTTGGGGAGGAAATGATTACAATTAAAACTCAACGGAAAGGGGGGAAAGATAATGATGGCTGAAATAAAAGCTATCTTTCCCAATTACTTTAAGCTTCCTTATCAAGGATAATATGACCAGCAAGCTCAGAATGCTGATGAGATTGTGGCACTTTTCTTGGTTCCCCTTGCCTCGTCCTTTTAGTGTTTGACAAACATGTAAACAAAGCTTGTACAGTGGCTGTCAAGAGTCCTGCAAATGCAAGCTTGATTGTTGGTTTAATCAACACAAACTCAAAATCTAAAAATGGCGGCATTGTTATTTGTGTTTTGTATTTCAGTAGCACTACATTAGAGTGTTCCTTTCATGATTGATTGACTCCCATGTAACATGTAAATGACCTGCAACATTTACTTAAATTTGGATAATTCTTCTCATGGTGTGACATTTGTTTAAAAAAAACCCATTGCTTGAAAGTATCATGCAAATGTATCTGCGCTTATTTTAAAGGGATTGCTCACACAAAAAAATATTTATTCTGTCTGTCTATTCTGTATAAATACTGACTTAAAACAAAATGATTACAATAACCATGGTGATATCTACAAGGCATATGCTAAAAACACCAATAAAAAACAAGCTAACCTTATGGTACTTTAAGTTAGGCCTTATTTCATAAAGGCTACTGTGTTTTAATGTCTTTAACTGCAGTAGCTTACAGTCTCTGCTCACAACCGGTAAAATGAATTTGCTGGTTTAGTTTCAGTGAATGTTAGGTAAATATCCACTTTATCCAAAGCTCTTTTGTTCTATGTTTTCAAATGTGTACTATTTTAATTTAGTGACTTATTTTGCGAGAAAATTCTCGGTTACGACTGTAGCCGTGGTTCCCTGAAACGAGACACTGCGTGGAGAATTGATGCTGTGGGAACACTCTGCGTTATTGCTTCCTGAAACAGGTGTGAAATCAGTCCAATGGTGTGAAGGGACGTCATAATCCGGTGACGTCACAACCAGGATAAAACATGCCCAAACGGAGCAACGCTAGCTTCTGATAAGATTAAGTAAGTTGCTTACAGGCATATAACAAGTATAGCAGGACGACGCAGCGTCTTGTTTCTTTTTCAGGTAACCAAGGTTACAGTCATAACCGAGATGTTCCCTTTTCAACTCGTGCTACATCGAGAATTGACGCTGTGGGAACATTTATAACCATGCCGACATAATGACAAGTGTCTGTCTTTTATGAAATTGTTAAGAGCAGCACTAAGCACTAAGGTTGTAAAACGAATGTGTGCGGAGAAGGGACAGCCCGTCACGTCACAAAAATCTTGAAGTAAAACTCCTGATAGAATAGCCTCATAGGCAGCCATTCTCCTAGTAGAGTGGGCTCAGTAAACTGAGTCCAGTTGACGACCACTGCACCATGAAGTGAGCACTCTCCACTTCGGGGCATACAGTTTCCTTGTGGAGGCAGCTCTGGGGTGAAGTATAGCAGAGATTGGCACTCGAGTTAGAGATTCGGACTCGAGTCGCATTTTAATAGACTTCAGACTTGACTCAGACTCGACCTCAAATTAATTCAGACTTGACTCGGACTTGACCAAAGGACTCGTGAATATTTTAAAAACGACTCAAGTCATTAATCATTAACTACTGATATAATTTTAAAAAAAGAATGTGTTTTATTTGAATGGTTTTATATCTGCGTCACATATATTTCCCTACTTGTCATGGTAGATCGGGTTTCGGACCCCATATAATTTGATTATGTATGTCCGTATATTGCGCATAAACTCTGAAATGTCATAACGAAAGTCCCATGAAACATGACAGGAGAAACCGTGCCATATGTTCTTTCATTTGGGTTTATTAGCATGTCAAATCGGCTAGATGCAAAGAATGTGGGAAAACAATTAAAGACACCGGAACGACAACATCAGATTGTATGAGAAATCGCATGCACAAGGGTTAGTCACATTATTATACTGTGGTGTATCTGCATGGCTCCTTTGAATTGCAAGCCTGTTAAAACATTAACAAATAAAATGTAGCCTTTAAACCTATAACACTATGTTTTACTTTTATCAATCTTTTCGAAGTATATGCAGCTTTTCTCTCTCTTAATGTATGTCTACGAAAGAGAGGGGATAGAAAGATGTTAATTAATTTACTTAAAGTGCATATCTTAACATATCGCAATCAGCATGCGTACAGTTTTCTATTGACGTAAACATTCCGAGGGTTGATATTTTTCAGTTAATGACTGTCGTCAATAACAATGCCACTGTATAAAAAACATATAATAGAAAGATCATATATATTTTCCATATAATTCAAATAATAGGATTTTTGAGTTTGAGAATTTTAAAAAACAATTTGTAAGGCATCAAATGACTCGGACTCGTGACAAAAGACTCCAGACTTGACTCGGACTCCAGATGAAAGACTTGTGGACATCTCTGAAGTATGGTTTCAACAACCTCAATTGAGAGACCAGCATCCATGAGCTAGGCCATCTCAGAGGCCAAGCCCACAGTTTTCACAACTCTGCACGGGGGTGAAGAATTGCACAATCTGCCTGGGACAGAAGCATCTCCCAAGGAGAGCCGTCGAGAAGAGACACATGAGAATATAGCGACGTTGTTTTATGGACTGTTTTTTAGAAGTAGAAGTCATAAAGTACGGTTTTGGAATAACATAAGGGTACACAAGTGATCACAGAATTTAAATTTTTGGGGGCTGATTTATGCATTAAACATGCTATGGTGGCTGTAATCATCAACATGACCAAAAATAAACCTCTACACTGTAAACACAGACCATCCTTAGGGCATGACATTGTAAAAAATTATCTCTACCCAGAAATAGGAGGGTAGTAGATGTATAAGAATTCTATAAAAATGTTGGTGAGTACACAATTACACCCCTCTGGCAAACAAGTCTTTTTTGGGCTTGCTGCTGATTATCACATTTATCTAGATGTCTGTGAAGCTAGTCCAGAAGTTTACTACCTGGCAACAACCTCTCATGGGACATCCCACACCTGCTGGGCACCAGATGTGCTCCCTCCTGTTTTTTTAGGGTTCTGGCCTGCAGAGAAATCCCACAGGGTTTTCCCATTACTGCTGAGAGAGAGAGCAGCAAAGAATATCTACCAATATACACCCTGAGTAGTGTGCAGTGTAATGTCCAGTGTGAGGTTTTCTTAGTTGTTTTATTTATTAGTTAAGTAATTCACATCAGTGTTTATTATCAGTGTTTACTGATTCATTATCATGCCAGGGGTAATATATGGACTTTGCTTTCCACACTGGTAATCAGTAGCCCCTTTCACACAGCGCGTTGATCCCGGGAAATTGCCGGGAAATTGCCAGAACACCTTCTGTGTGAACGCAAACACGACCCAGGATTGATCCCAGGTTAAGAACCTAGTAACATTGCCGGGATCATTCCCGGAACGCGCGCTGTGTGAACAAAAGCCGTAACCGATGCCGTGTCGTAGTGATGACGCTGAAGTGAAGTGAAAGCAGGCTAGTGAAACGGTACGTAATGCGCTAGTTTATGATCGAATCAGAGAAAAAAATGCACAAGCGTGGTTTCTCCAGAGAGAAATCGCTGCTCATAAGCAAACTAGACGCTGCTTAGACATTACATGTCACATCGATGTCACGTGTCTTCACGGGATTTTTACGGGTTGTGTGTGAACGCACTCTATGATTCCGGAAAATCACTGGGAGTGTGAACGAACCAAAATTAAACGAACCCGGGTCAAATCCGGGTCACTTTATCCGTGTATTTTCCGGAATCTCTGTGTGAAAGGGGCTAGTGACTGCCAAAAGCCTGTTGTAGTACTGAGTGTACTGATTTAGGCAATCATTGAAGAAATAGTCTCTAAAATGCAGTGATATACACAACAATTTACTGTATGTATAAAGGGCAGACCAGGGCTAGTTGTCACACATTTTTATTTCTGTGAATATTTCATAGGGGCTGGTTTATTTTTGATCGTCCATTTCTTCACAGACAAACTGTATAGGTTCTTGAGTACAAGCATGCTATTGAACATTTCCACTAGGCCTGTTGTGATTAATTAATTGTCGGATCGTGGTTATTCTATCTAATTGAAACAATTTGTGATAACCACAATAATTGTGAAGTTTAAATTTTAATCACATTTTGCCAAATACTATTGTTAGGTTTCTGGTTGCAACAATGAGGAAAGATTTCTGTGCAGCAGACTTTATTAACAATAAATTTAAACTTACAGAAACGCTCGGGAGACTGGGAACCAGGACAGAACAACCAGCTTAACATTAACAACAACAGACACTGAACAGGACAAAAAAATAGGGCTTAAATACCCAGAGCAGATGAGGGAAACGAGACACAGCTGGGACAAATTAACTAATAATGACGGTAACCATGGTAACAAACAAAGGCGGGAAACTGAACAAAGGAACAGGTGAAACTCAGACATGAACAGAACAAGGAAACAGATCAAAAATCAACATAACCCAGATAAATATATATATATATATATATATATATATATATATATATATATATATGAATTTAATCAGACTGCATTATTATATAATATGATATTGTATCATATCATATTATACATAATCACAGCATTTAAGTAAAAAAAAAAATAACAAAATAGGCTTAGTGACATAAAACAATTAAATTATTAATCGCAATTATTTGTATGACAATTATTCGTCAGCGCAAATTTCATGATCATGACAGGCCTAAACTCTACCGTTATTGGACAGGACAATTTACAGCTCAATGATCACATAATAACACAATAGCGGGTATGTTGTCTCTCTATATGGGGTAAGTTGTCACAATGGATTTAATCCTGTATTAAACAGCATAATAAATGCATTGCAGGAACATTTAAAAATGAAATTCACATCAGAAAATATATAACATATTTATGTATAAGTGTGTGTAAGGGGTTTGGAGGTGTGGATTCATTCTTCATCTCTAACCTCGAAATAAAAAATAGATATCACATGTGTTAAACATGTCTAAAATGGCTTTGCTGTGATAAGCGTATGGAACCATTGCTATGCATCGTTGAATACAGATGGCCATACCACATTATATAAAATTTGATTATCATTAAGAAAACAAACCATCATTGAGGAAGCTCTGAATATCATATTTCAATTTATTATGGCGCACCAGTCTGCAATGTGTTTTTGTGTGCATTTAGCAAGTATATATTTTAGTGGTAAAAGTGGTAAGGGGTTAGTGTCTGGACAGCATTGTGTTTAGGGGCCACTGAAAATGTTAATGTTACATATTCAAGGGCTCATTAAATGTTGTCCTCTGTCCCTTTATGAATCAGTGACTAACACTCTACATGAACAGCCAAATACATCTGCCATTTTCTTGTTGTCTTTTTAATTTAAAAGGGAGCTTTCCATTTTTGCGGATCTTAACAAATTACAGTCCCTCCGAGGCATCTGACTCACATCTTGCTCTGATCTGTTTTCAGTGCATATAATCTTCTATTCTTGAATGACACAGACAGGTTCAGATAGACTGAGCCCAAGGTGAAATGATTTCTTAAGAGAATTTGGTGAAAATAGAGCAGTGTACTAATAACGATCAGAGGAATCGAATCGCTCGTCTGTGTAGCTTCCGTCTTGCATCTTCCACTTGATGGGGACGGGCTCAAGTACTCTGAAATGTGTTGGTGACTGGCCCAATGTTTGCTCTATGGAGTTTCACAAGATGCTCAGAGAAACATCCAGAGCCTGTCATTTGCCGTGAATGTTGCCTACAGCGACCCAGAGGCTCTGCTTCTGTAAGACAGACATTCTGCCCAGAGGCCATTTTGCTTTCCTGGTATCCCCTCTCATTTTATCTCATTGCACGATCTGAAGTCTAATGCGTAATAAGTTGTTCTCTCAAGTTTTTCTAGTGTGAAGCTTTGTGCTTGTAAGGGATGGTTTGTTTGATTCAAATTGTATTATGTGAAGACCAAACAAATTTCAGTTTCACCTTTGCACCACATGTAACCTGCTGAAAACTGCACACCTTTGAAAGAACTAAATCTACTGTATAAACATCCACTGGAAGAGATCAGTATGACATTTTGTGTGTCATTCTACTATTACAACTTGATGATTGCTCTTGCAAAACTTAGTATGTGGTGGCTAGGGGGAGTCGTAGTGATTGTTTAAATGCCTAAATCAAAGAACCCACTCCAAATTCAGCAACAGTTTTGGTCAAGTACCTGGGATTTTTTCAGCCATTTATAATTATTTATAAAAGTAATATCACACTTCTCAGAAAAAGCAGCATTATTTGATTTATCAATAAATATGTTTACATGCACTTTTAAATGCAAAATTTGTGTGGCATTGGCATTGAGTGAAGTGTGACATCACAGCTCCAGAATTATATTTGTTATACCCTCTATAAATAGATTCAGTGTTCATTTTAACAGCACAAACCTGCACAAATCGAGCACAGACGAATGATGCCGGTTTTGTTAGACAAAATGGAGTAGTGAGTGATGTCAGAGATCCCCAATAATATTTGTTATATCTGTAGGAGGAAAAGTTAAAGTGTTTCTTTTAAAGGCACAAACCGAACACAAACGAATGGCACCAGTTTTATGTCAAGAATTACGCATCTCACACTCCGCCCCGCAGCGCGGGTGTAAGTACGGAAGTGAATGGACGCACTAGTTGTTTTTCGCTGAGGAGTCTCTGGGTCCGCGGTGGTCCAGCAATAGTGGCGACGGGGTTACGTTACATACGTAACCGAGGTGTTCCCTTTCAGTCGCTCACGTTCGATGTAGTCGACGTGTCAACTGATTGGGATCCAAATTAAAACGCCACTAGTGCTGCCATCTTCCAGTGCCTAGACAAAACCCCTCTGATCCCCCGCATTATTTGAGACGGAAATGGGACAGGGCTTAAGCCAGGGAAGTCACTGCTGTTCCACAAGACCACTGGGAAAGCATTATCTTTCGTTGGAAACCAATATGCTGTGAAAGCCACATCCTGCCCGAAGGGAGGCGACATGTGGAGTATACACATATGGACTGGGCGGATGACCAGGCAGTACAACATGTGAAATGTCACTGGGGTGGCTCCAGCATATGACAAGGGGAAAACTTAACTGGACAGTGACGGCAGAGTAGGTCTGCTGAGGGAAGACACAGGCTTGCCACAAGGAGCTGTACCGTGGAAAAAATATTCATATGGGATCGCTGTAGGCATCACAACATATGGACCCAGCCTAACACAGCTTTTACCAGTGCATACGAGTGATAGGCCTGGCTTCGGACGTTCTGCCACGTCCGTTGCGAAGGGTATGGAGGAACTCAACATGGTTCGGCTAATAAGAACTCACTGGAGCAAGAATTGCGCATGTAGACAATCCATAAGAGGGGAATGCCGCAGGAAAGCCAACACTTCAAACAGGGCTTACAGTGAAACTGACTTCATGTGAAGGGAGCCCACGGGAAGCAGCGATTCGACACATAGGCTAGTTCTCTAGCGAACGTGATAGGTGTCGCCCAGCCCCCAACTCTATTAACATCTGTTCATCGAGGCATTATGTGTCAACGCCTAGGAGGGAACAATACTCTCACTTAGGAGGAGCTGACCACCCAGGTGGACACGTGGATCTTGGGAAATCACCAACATGAAGGCAACCACATGTAGTGGGCCAACCTCTGCTTGGAAACAGCCTTCCCTTTTGCTGGTCTCCGTAACAGACAAGAGCTGGTCTGAGGTCCAGGCTTTGCATTCTGAGCATGTATAACCACAATGGAGCGGACGTGTAGAGACAAGCCAGGGCTGGGTCTGCCTCCTCCGGGGCAACCCTTGCAGACTCACCACCTGGTCCCGTAGGAGAGGTAGGAACCTTGGGCACATAACCAGGCCAGGGTCTCAGATATCTTGAGAGTTAGCCGGCCCGAATTCCAGGCACGATTCGTTGACCGAAAATGCGTGCAAGTCCCTACCCTCTAGATAGAGACCAAGCAAGCAGGATAACTGTTTCTCTAAAAACAGGAATTTTAACTCACTGCCTGCAGGGCTCAAGACTCCTTGCTCCCCTCAGGAACCTGACGATCAAGTCGTGCTTCCCACGGATTTGTATCCACTGCATCATGGTGTGCGTCAATACAGAGGCAACAACATTTTGAAGTGGAGGAGACAGCCCTCACTCCAATCCATTAGCAGGAAAGAAGCACTGATGTGATCGAACACCTTCGGGATCTCCTCATGGAAAGAAGACTCATTTCAACGTATAGGTTCCACTTCTAAGGGGGAACATGCCTCATTTTGAGAGGGTGCTATCACAGAAGTAATGGTGTCTTACGGCATAAAAATTATTGCAGTAACCAAAACCTCCGCATCCCATTCTTTTTAGAACCAGACCTGGAACTTTCCAAGGTCTAAACGTGGGTGCCATCATGCCCCATCCCTGAGTATGAACTCAGAGGAAGGAGTCAGGAAGAGCTGTTGAGGGGAGAGGTCTGGTTGGGCCAATAAGGAGTAACTAGCAAGACCTGCTCCATCTCTTCTCTGACTTTAGCACAGTTGTGTGCAAGAAGGCTCACTGGGGAATGCATTTCTGCGGGGGCCCTGGGGCCAGCTGTCACCAGAGTATTTCTGTGTTGAGGGGTGTCCACTCAGACAGAAGAAAAACGACTGGAGGGATGAGTCCGGAGGGGCAACAGATATCACTGTGCGGGACCGCCTGAGGGACATAGTCTCCACTCTCTCTGGGACAGAGGCTGTCATGAGGCTTGTCAGCGGCACGATTGAGCAGACCAGAAGTAATAAGTGGAATGAAGGGACCTCAGAGGCTTCTGACTCCAAGGAGGAGGTGGCGGGCGAGTTGCAACATGCCAGGGGAGCTTAGCGCAACGGTTGCAATGTTGTCTTTTCAGACCAGTACATGCTCACTGAGCAGCCGTGTCTCAAAGCAAGGTGAACTGCAAGACACTCGAGGCAATGGATGCCAATGCAGTCGGAGGGTCGCCCAGAACTCCGTTATTGCATGCCCTTTGTACGTTGCCCCGCAGCCGGTATTGATGGACACTCGTTCTAGAGACTGTTGGCCCAGAGAAACAAAAGGTCTGTTACGGACTGAGGGTTTGGCGGCAGGCCAGGGTGCTTTCACACGGAGCGTGCCGCTCTGCCACGGCCACCTCGGGATTCGGCCGTAAAGTCAGCGCTGAAGCGGTCTTCATATGGAGGAAGCCAAGCGTCTGCGTCTACCATATGCCCCAGGAGCCTCTGAAGAGCTTCAGTGGGACCCTTTCTCACTTCTATACAGCACTAACCATCCACATACTCTTTTCAGAGATGCGGAGGACCGAATCCATCTCCAAACTAGAAAATAGATCCTCAGCCCGTGGACGAGTTTACTCTTTCCCACCTGAGGACCCAACTGGCTATGAGCACATGAAGGGTATGACTTTGTACCGATACTTCACACCTTTCGAACGCACAAACACAGGATGGCCTGTGGTGCGGAAGGATAGAGATCTGAAGTACATGTCTCTCAGGTCGAATGTTGCACGAGAAGGCGGATGGCCGGGTCTTTGAACCGCACCGAACTGCTGAGGGGTGCAAGGCTTTACAGGGTCGCACACCGCCAGTCTGGCCCTCTTGGAACCCAGGAACAGAGGAATTCGTTTTTTCTTTTGAGGTACCGCTGGACTCCAGGGAGCCAGCGGCAGAACAGTAACCATCTGAAGAGCTCTTTCCCCCATCTCTGGGTGGCCTGGATAGCCTGGATGGGCAGTGTCTGACACAGGCTAAGCCAGGGAAGTCACTGCTGTTCCACAAGACCACTGGGACGCATTATCTTTCGTTGGAAAGGAATATGCTGTGGAAGCCACATCCTGCCCGAAGGGAGGCAACATGTGGAGAATACACATATTGACTGGGCGGATGACCAGGCACTACAACATATGAAATGTCACTGGGGTAGCGCCAGCATATGACAGATGGAAGACTCAACTGGACAGTGATGGCAGAGCCTGACACAGGCTCGCCACAGGGAGCCGTATCGTGGAAGAATACACATATGGGAACACGTAGGGATCACAACATATGAACCCAGCCTAACACAGGTTTCACCAGTGCATACGAGTGATAGGCCTGGCTTCAACGGGGACTCCACTGGCTGCGGTGTGATAGAGGAGTGAGGGGCCCACAGGCATTGGTTACCGGGCGGGAAAGCCTTCCACCTTCACTCATACCAATTTGGTATCAGACGATGTCTACAGTGAAACATCGCAATGGACGATGACATCGGGAGGGGGAGGGGGAGTAACATTCTCATTTTCCACTAGATATTTTCCTCTTTATCTCATCAGCAATTTCGATTTCGGCAAACTCTGCAGCAGCTGACCACTAAGGAGCGAATGTACAGTGACGTGACATAACTGCCAGATTCAAACTGTGCTTTCGCACTATGGCTGGCGCTGAGCCAAAGACGAACGCGCTCAGCCGATGCCGGCTAAACATCGTGATGTCTATCAGCCATCACGATGGACATATATATATATATATATATATACACTCACCTAAAGGATTATTAGGAACACCTGTTCAATTTCGCATTAAGGCGAGACAATACAGGTGAATAGGGTAAGTTTTTTAACTAGCAGATATCACTATGAAACTTTGCCAGTTGATTACCTACATTCAGATGAGAAAAAAATGTATTACAAGTTATCTGTAATTTAATGTTTAAATATGCAAATTAAGCATTATCTAATTAAATGCGCTAATTTGCATATATTTTAAAAAACGAATCTGAGTATTGGATAAAGCCAGGTTCAAAATTATTTTTCACATATAAGATGGGGAAAAAATTACAGAGGGATTTATGGATATCTACTTTTGTAATCCTGTAAATCAGAATATACTGCCAATAGCCTTAAAAAATATATATTTTCGCCATGTTTTTTGGAATAAAATGTTATATAAATCAGGCTAGGAATAATATATTTACAAATCCCTCTGTAAATGTCTTCATAATATAACTAGATACAATACTGGAAAGTTTGGTGTATATAGGTGCTACTGTGGTGGAGATTCCGGACTTGGAGTATGAGAGAAAAGTCATTTTGAAAAACGGGCTTTAAAGATTTAGCATCAGCCAATGAGATTGCGCATTTAGAGTAAAATCCCCCCTTTTACTTTCACGATTGGTTGCTGATAAAAAGGAAATGACCATATTTGGATCCGGCAGTATTGTACAGAAGAGAGAGAGCTTTCTAACGGTGTGTGTAATGAAAGGGTGCAGATCGCGATCGCGGAGATTCATAACGACAAATTTTGATGAATTTATGAGAAATCTACAGACCCAAACAGACAAAGTGTAGTAAAATAAAGACCTAAATGTGTATTTCGGACTTTTTTTCACCACAAGTCTGAAAGAATACATGTTATTGAAGACAAATATCCCAAAATCTCAAAATTGACCAGTGAAAAAAAAAAAATGTTTTTGCCTGCCGTGTCTCGCCTTAATGCAATTATTATTAATCAACCAATAACATGGCAGTTGCTTCAATGCATTTAGGGGTGTGGTCCTGGTCAAGACAATCTCCTGAACTCCAAACTGAATGTCAGAATGGGAAAGAAAGGTGATGTAAGCAATTTTGAGCGTGGCATGGTTGTTGGTGCCAGACGGGTATTTCACAATCTGCTCAGTTACTGGGATTTTCACGCACAACCATTTCTAGGGTTTACAAAGAATGGTGTGAAAAGGGAAAAACATCCAGTATGCAGCAGTCCTGTGGGCGAAAATGCCTTGCTGATGCTAGAGGTCAGAGGAGAAGGGGCCGACAAGCTGATAGAAGAGCAACTTTGACTGAAATAACCACTCCTTGCAACCGAGGTATGCAGCAAAGCATTTGTGAAGCCACAACACGCACAACCTTGAGGCGGATGGGCTACAACAGCAGAAGACCCCACTGGGTGCCACTCATCTCCACTGAAATAGAAAAAAGAGGCTACAATTTGCAAGAGCTCACCAAAATTGGACAGTTGAAGACTGAAAAATGTTGCCTGGTCTGATGAGTCTCGATTTCTGTTGAGACATTCAGATGGTAGAGTCAGAATTTGGCGTAAAACAGAATGAGAACATGGATCCACCATGCCTTGTTACCACTGTGCAGGCTGGTGGTGGTGGTGTAATGGTGTGGGGGATGTTTTCTTGGCACACTTTAGGCCCCTTATTGCCTATTGGGCATTGTTTAAATGCCACGGCCTACCTGAGCATTGTTTCTGCTCAGGTAGGCCGTGTCCATCCCTTTATGACCACCATGTACCCATCCTCTGATGGCTACTTCCAGCAAGATAATGTCACGGAATGGGTATGGCAAAAAGGTGTGAGGACTCAAATGAAGGAGAATTGTTTATTACAAAAATAAACAAACACAAACCAAAAAACCCACGAGGGGGGAAAAACACAATGAATAAAAATGAAACAACAACTGAACCTTAACATGAAGTGGGGAACGGGGAACCACGGGGAACAGGAGACATTAGACAACGATCCGACAAAGACTGCAAACAAGAGGAGACTTAAGAAGGGAACAAATCAAGAGGGGACAGGTGGAAGAACTCAAACAATAATCAGGTAACGAGGGGGAGGGATCAGACAACGACCAGAGCACATGGCCCAAAATAACAAAACACCCATGGTGCAACACAAGACAGGACAGGCATGTGACAGATAATGCACCATGTCACAAAGTTCGAATAATTTCAAATTGGTTTCTTGAACATTACAATGAGTTCACTGTAATAAAATTGCCCCCACAGTCACCAGATCTCAACCCGATAGATCATCTTTGGGATGTGGTGGAACGGAAGCTTCGTGCCCTGGATGTGCATCCCAGAAATCTCCATCAACTGCAAGATGCTATCCTATAAATATGGGCCAACATTTCTAAAGAATGCTTTTAGCACCTTGTTGAATCAATGCCACGTAGAATTAAGGCAGTTCTGAAGGCGAAAGGGGTCAAACACAGTATTAGTATGGTGTTCCTAATAATCCTTTAGGTGAGTGTATATATATATATATATATATATATATATATACATATATATGAATACTTTTTTTTTTAACACGTGATGCAACCATTGTGACCGTCAGAGGGGGACAGAGAATGACTGCATCCAGAAACACACAGATGGAATGACATCTTGAAAAAAGACGCAAACGCACCCATGTTGCTTTCTCAGGAAATGGGACCTGTTACCAGTGCCGGAGCACACAGGGGAATGACCGCGGCAACACTGAACAGTGAGCTGAAACAGTGAACAGCACTCTCTTCTTTGCCCTCAGCAGCAGTTGAGAGCTCAGAACCTTGCGATCACGGCTGCACTCGCGCTGTAGAACCACCAGCAATGGGAGAGTCTTCCAGAAGAACACTGACACACTTGCTCGTTGTTATAGAACAACACTCTTCAGAGACATTGACATGAAAACCGATCGCCTCCGAAACGAAAGACAACCAGAGCGTGCATCCACCTCCGTATATAAATAAAAAAATAAAAAAAATTTCTTGAAATCTTCGCTTGTCTGGTTTATGCTACTCTGAGCAATGTTTGAACTTTGTATTCTGAGCACTTCTTGCGTTGTTTTTGCCTCTCCACGATGACTCGCTTGGTTTAATCCTCAAATGTAAGTCGCTTTGGATAAAAGCGTCTGCTAAATGACTAAATGTAAAAATGTAAATGTAAATGTATTTATACCCATGCCGCGAGGCGGAGTGTGAGATGCACACACGCCTATGGCCCTGTCCCAAATGGCCGACTCCGGACTTGTGGACAAGTCCACACTTTGATGATGTCATGTAGTGCAGACCTATAGGGCCCTAGGCGCGAGTCCACGAGGGCACATTGAGAGGTATTTTTGGGACAGACTCCATCGTCACGCCGGAAATTGGAAGACGGTCTGGTTGTTGTTATGGACAGGAGCTGCAGGTTCGGGGAAATATGCTGCCTATTGTTGTTGTTGTTTTTACCATTGTGTTTGCGAGATGGCTTGCCATGTAGAGAAATCACTATTTAGCATCGATCGAGAACAGAATTTCTTTTATTTTCCTAAATCTTATCTCCATGTCAACAACATAGCCTGCTTTTACAAATTTATATTTTGATATTGTGTATGCCACTTGGGCATTAGACAATAGATACATGCTTATTTAAATGATGTATTGTACATAATAATACATAATGTTCTATTTGAACTAAGATTACAATTTTAACACATAATGAAAATTTGTATGAGTTTCAGAGTAATTTACAAGTTAAATATTCATACTATATTTACATATAACTCAGTAAAGCCCTGACATTTGGTTCTATTTATTTAATGAATCATAATGCGATCGTATTATTCAGCACGCTATTATTAGCCTATGTTTGAGACATCAACCACTGGTCGATGACCATAATGTTTGTATAAACTGTAGGTAATAACGGGTAAACGTACTCCTAGGTCATAAAAACATTAATGATACTTACACTTAAATATTTTCTTCTCAGCCATGTTAACAATAGTCCGTGAGCGAAATCTCCTCCCATATGTTGCCTGATTGGCCTTTTGCAAGGATTCCTGGGTAGTTAAAGTCTGTGGAGCCTGCAGCCATGCGGGCTTCGCGAAAGACCGCTTCAATAGTACAAAGGGTACTGCTGAGCACACTTCAGAGCATTAAAATGATGAATGGGACGGCCTACGGACTCATAGACTCAGCGAGCACGCACAATTTAAGTCCACGAGACCGAAAGTCAACATGAAGTGCGCTATTTGGGACAGGGCCAATGTGCATTGGCTCGTTTTAACAGTACTCGAAGATGACAGGTGTGATCCCAATCAGGCGACACGTCGACTACGTTGAACGTGAGCGACTGAAAGGGAACTAGGACATCAGTCCACTGTCAGGAAGACTCTTTATGCATACATACGGTCTGAAAATGGGCTAAACAGTTTATAAATAGAATAATTCTAGCAGTGTTTTTATTCAAGTGCACAATGTTAAAGGGAAAAAAAAAGTTGACAAAAAGTATTGGGTGACTGCTATGAATCTTGCAAACCGCTTGCATGTGATAATGCCTGTGGTTATGGTACTGTATGTGCACGTATGTTGGAAACAACGAATATAGTTCATAGTAACTTCAAAAGCTTATATCGTCTGTGGAGCACGATTGAAGGAGTTGAAGAGTTTGGAGTTGCTGTGCTGGCAGGTTTGTAATTACTGAGTGACCAATGAATTCCAAGTCATGTGTCTGTTAGATACAGTTCAAAATAGCTCCTGATCAGATAGTAGAAGTTGAAGAGTTTCTGGTAATAAACTCACAAAGATTCATGCAGCTTTGAATATGGGGATATTTAAGGAATAATTTACCTGTCATTATTCACTCACCTCAGTCCAAACATTTGCTGTTATTTTCCCAAAACAAACAAAAAAAAAAACAGTTGGAAGACTGTTCAATGTACTCTTTTCCACATAATTTGCACAGTGGGGTTGCCTATAAACAGTGTAAAAAAATGGCTGATTAGAATGACTTGAAGTGTCATTTTTAATCAAAGAAAATGATTAGTAATTAACAATTTTCTTTCTTATGTCTTCAGAAGTCTAGGAATATAGCACACAAGTTTTTTTTTTGGAATGATATGAGGAGTGGGAACTCTTTTAAACATTAGATGCCTTGACATTCCACTTAGTGAGTATAGTGAATAACTAAAAGTCACAATGTTAGTAACATTTTTAAAAAGTGTTACATTAGCTCAGTTGTTTATTTGTTTGTTTTTTTAACTAATGTACAGATATTAAAATGTACAGACTTAGTGTACTATTACATTAATTTAAAGGTGCAGTGTGTATTTTTAGCGACATCTAGCGGTTCGGTTGCGAGTTGCACTAAGGGCTCAGCTCACTGCTCACCCCTCCCTTTCGAAGAAGCTACGGTGGCTAAAACCGGACAAACATATCGTCATCTGAGACAGCAGAGAATAGCCAGAGTAAGCCAAGAATGTGTAACATTGTCACTGTTTCTGTACCACAGTCCATTATAAACCACATATTGGATAAAGTTTACAAAGCCATAGTCAGGTGAGGATCAAGGGTCTTCATATATAATATATATTATAATATAGATTAATCTATAATAATGAATATAATTATGAATATAATAATCATAATAATCGCATACGGAGCCGCTGCTCTCGCGGTACTTTGATGTTATTCAACGATCGGTCTGTGCAGCGCCGGTTTAAGTCGAACAAGCCTCATATGTATGTCCATTATCCACACATCTCTTATTTCGCGCGAAAAGTAAACACACTGTCTGAGATCACGGGCACGAGGTTACATTGCGCATGCGTCGAACCGTGCGACGCACACGCAGCGAACCGAGACAAGCAAACCGAACGGTTCGGATGTTTTTTCATGTACCGTGCGACACCCCTACTACATACTTTACACCACTGACAAGGGAAAAGTCACTACTCACGTGTGTTTATGGCTAGCTTCTAGCTTTCTGCTGCTTCTCTTTCAAGGTAGTGACGAAACGCGCTCTGTAGCGCTGTTTGTTCGCTGTCGGCTACGGTAGAAACATGACGTCACAATATGTCGACCTTCATAGAAGGGGGTGCTCGCGGTTATGTAGATATAATTATCTCATTCTAAGGTAATAAAAACATTACGGTTTATTAAAAAAGTTCTTTATACACCACTGAAAACATAGTTATGGATGTCATATTGCATTTCTGTTAATAGATACTCAAAATTATTACACATTGCACCTTTAATATAAATTTATTAAAATATTAAAAAACATCACTTAATATTTTCGAAGACAAAATAGTCTTTATTAATTTTCTGTTTGTTTTTAAATTAGTCCTTAATAGCAATAGTGCTGTTTATCATCATGTTTTCAATTCAGTAAATTTAGTTTAATTTTGTGCAAATTGAGATTGTCATAGCTCTTTTGTCTGTTAAATACGTTTTTTTTTAAACAAATCATATATTCAGATATTACCACTTAACTAGCTTCAGTGTAAGTCTTAAAGTAGCTTGACTATATCTGAACTGCTTTAAATTATTGTAGCTTTGAAACTGCTACTTCCACAGTAGATTCTGCAACACTCGTTTGTTCTGTTACTCGGAGCAGCCGAATCAATGTTCAGTCTTTCTGTATCTTGTTAAGAATTTGAAGACCAAGCCTATATCCAGTGAAGCATAGTCTTGAATGTGAATCACCAAGCTAATGACTCTTAAAGAAATTCATTGTATACACCCCACCTCGTCACACTCACTGCTTTTGCAACCTTTGATGGCTTTTACGTGTTATCTTGAAGAGTTCTTGAGATTTTAAAAGCAAAATGTGGTATTATATCACCAAAAAAGTTAAAGGATGCCATGCAGATGGAATGTGGGATGCTTGTACTAGTGTTCCAGTTGTCACTATCATTTCCAGCCTGCCACATGCAGCCTTTGTGGTGGTTAACATTGCCCCATGACCAGTTTTAAAATCACTGATCGCTGACACATTCCAATTTGGAATGAAGAGTCAATCCTGATAACAGTCCCCCAGTGACATCTAACTAGTGCAGAAGTGAAGTAGTGCCACGAATGAGAAGCAATGAGCTGCTTTGGGCAGAGCTTTTGCAAATGTCTTTGATGCATAATAATCTTTTCAATACCACAAGCTTCTGTGGAAGAGCATTTTGTACTCTGAATCTGAATACAGAACAGGCAGTTTGGCCTTTTTAATTGTAGTGATATATCTGAATTTAGAAGCACTGGTGCACGCCTTATTCATTTGGTGCCTTGGTACCCTAGAGCCACTTGAGTGTTTCATTAAATAAATCAGCAGAGCAGGATTCCTGTAGCCTCAGTTAATAAAGGAAAAGTGTAACATTGTCAGCTTTAGGATTTCAATGAATATGTTTTACATATTGAACAAGCCATACAAAGCCACATGTTTATGGCAAGTGCTGCAAAAATGTTGACATTTTAACACAAAATATGTGCTTTCTGACAATTTCTACCATGAAAGCCTTTTTTTCTGGTTCTTTCATAAATGTGCTCAAAAGGGGGTCATAATTGTCAGAGTACACCCCCTTTGGATCATCTTATGATTTCATGCTTTGTTCAGTGGAAATTTGTTATGGCACTTGACCACCACCAAGGTTTCCAGCACATTCCTTTATCCCACCATTTCCCTTCTGGGATTTGGCCTAGCGTGTAAGCCAACACATTTTTAGTGTTTTACCCGATTAACAAATGCTCATGACTTCTTTATGGTGCATTATCTGCAGGTTCAAAAACATGGATGAATCTTCACTCTGATGGTATATAAATACTACAAGTATATGTATATGTATTCTTCCTGCATATGTGACATTTATCCTATGAAAGATTATACAAGAAATAAAAATAATTTGGGCATTGAGGAATATCAGATGGTATCATGACAGCTTAAGTCAAGTGGGCTGTGAAAGACTGCCATCTTCAAGAATCTTCTCCCACTGGGAATCTCCCCATCTCGTCAGACTGCTGCTAAAGCTTCTTCATCCTTTTGTCATTCAGCATTACTTAAAACAGAATGAAATTCCCTTTATTTTTTTCGTTGACTGACACAAAGTCATGGTCTTTTTTCTATTTCCTGCTATAATATACATTTTGAAAATGGCTGCATTGGGGAAGTAATACTGACATAGTCAAGCTGTGCTAAACTACAGCGATAACCTCCTTAGAAACCTTCTTTACAAACACTATAATGACATACTCCCTAGATATAGTATCTAGTTTTGTCCCACTTATTTAGTCCGGCGTAAAACAATTGGTCAGTGGGACAGGAAACAGAGATTGATGTGGATACATTAAAGGATTGTAAAAATTTATTTTAAAAGTCCAGATTTTCATTTTAGATTTTAGTATGTAACAGTCAACTCGCCCACTTGCTCATATCAGTTTTGAGACCATGTACCTCTCCAGGGCCCTTGAACATGAATATATGTTTATTATCCTGCATTATGATTGATTCTTAAAGGTGAAGGGTGACATTTTTCCCCAAATTAAATTGCAAAAATAATGACAGGCTTCCCTAACACTCCCTCGTCTACCTTTGTTTGGACAAACAGTTATAAAGTAATATTAAAGTGTATAATATTACTTTATAACATTATGTATAATGTTATAAAGTAATTATACTTTATATACCCCCCCCCCCCCATGTCTGATTGTATTTATATTCATATGAAGATTGGTATTCAATATTCATGCAAAACTCTTGGTGAATTTTTGAGAGGGCTTCACACATGTGACCCCTTTCTGGAGGTCTGAATTCTCACTGCATGCATCTAAATAATTGTAATTCTGTTTGTTGGTTAAAAAAAAAAAAAGATACTTGGTTAATTTCCCAGAAGCAAATGTATGCTATATCTAGTGTATAAAATCAGATCGAATTCTGTGAGGGTTAAATAAAACATACATATTCTAATTCATTCCTGGTCCACAGTAGGCTATCAGCAGGCATGGAATGTGTAGTGTATATTTTTTTCTTCTTCAGTTTATATTGTTATTTCTTCATTAAAGTTGCAAATGCTTACAATGTAATACTGAATATATACAATTTAATTTGAAACAGCAAGACCTAAAATATTTTAAAAAAAGTGTGGTTTCACTTTCATCCGTCTTTATACATCAGCATTCCACCTAAAAGTAATGCATTTCTAACAATAAACAGAAAAGTACTTTCTTCAAACGACTCAATGCTTACAGCACTATGCTACATGCTGCCATTCTAATGGAGAATTTTACTTGAAACTTTCCAAAAAAAAAAAAAGGCATAAAAGTGAAAGCTGTTTTGCTTCACAGGCTGCTGCTCTCGTGGGTTTACTGAGACATACGCATGCTGCTTTTTTGTCCGCTGAAATCTTGCGTGGGCCTCCATCATTATAGTTGACATGTGATGTGATGTAAAACAAGCAAATAATTTGCACCACTGTCTCTCTAGTTCGCAGAGAATCTCAGATTAAAGTGTATCAAGCTGGTGGATTCAGGAAAGCAACTTTCTTAATTGTTTGATTCTTTGAGAATTGGGTCTTCTGGCTCCAGCTCTGTGTGTTTGTTTGTCTGTGTGTGTGTGCGTGTTTGTATGTTTGTGTGCGTGTGTGTGTGTGTGTGTGTGTGTGTGTGTGTGTGTGTGCGTGTGTGCGTGCGTGCGTGCGTGCGTGTGCATTTTGGTCTGGATGTAGCGGGTGTGCGGAGGAGGTTGTTCTAAGGTGAAGGAACATAGTTAACAACAGATGGCATGCAAGGTTTGTGCATTTGACTACATTGATCTCTCGTCTAAAAGTTTGATTGGCTCATTATTTACTGTGCATTTTCTCTTCTTACTGCAGAGATGATCAAATGAGCTTTCTTGAATCTTTTATTGCATTTTGCTCATTAGTGTCACATAGCCACAATCTTAAAAAGGGACAAAACAAATCATTGGCATGCAGTCCATAGTCAGTATTAGGAACATTTTCAACAAGATTATAAAAAACAGATACTGAATGCTAGATGTTGTCTTCCATAAACCCCATGAACTTAAATGATTTTTGTGGTTTTCTCTGAGTTAATGCTAGTGCCTACCTACACATTGACAATGAAGTTTACTTTTAGCAGATCTTAAAATGTATAGTATTTGGCTTTAATAAAAAAGATAATAATAAATAAATAAATAAATGAATAAATAAATAAATACTGTGGTGGGGGAGCAAATGACAGACACAGTGGGAGTGTGTCAAGCCTCGGAGAGGCATTTATTAAATTAAATAAACATAAAATGTCCAGAAATGGGGAAATAAGGTGTTAAAACAAAAGGGGCTCTGGTGTCCTTGTTGTACCAGGGAATCGTGAAGGAAGGATAGTGAAGAGATGGGATGGGTCCAGGTAAGGGGGCGGTGTCCGGCGGTCGCACTCGCTTCTCTCTCTCCTTGGGTTGAGGCATGAGTGGGCGGTGGCTTCGGCATAGCGGCTTGTCCTCTCTAGGCCCCGGCAATGGTGGGGAATAGCAGCCCGGCATCCTAGCCCGTCAGCGGCGTTATGCGTGTTCTTCAAAGCCCACTGTCAGGAATGAAACATCCCCCCCAAAAGAGACGAGAGAGCAGGAAAGGTTTCAGTCGCCAGGGCGAGGATCAGATAAGATGTCTTTATTGCTGTGAAACATGTGGTCATGTGGTTAAGACCTAGGCCATAGGAAAGACGAGCCCATTCTCATCCTTTGGCGGCATATGTGACGCCATATGACAAACGGCGAAATACTACGCACATGGCACCCTTTAGCGTGAATATAACACGCGAACCCAAGGCGTCATAAAGTTGACTGGCATCCTTTAGCGTGAATATGAGACGCAGACCCTACCCCACACCTAAACCTACCCATCACAGTGCGTGTTATATTGACGATAAAGGGTGCCATGTGCGTAGTATTTCGCCGTTTTGTCATAAATGTCAAAAATGACGCCAAAGGATGAGAATGCGTTAGGAAAGACCTACAGACCTTAAAACATACTTTGCTGCAATCATTTATCGACAAACTGATATATAAATGACCATGCATCCCAGAACATTTTGTGAATGAGTTACTGTCTTGTGTAATGTCTTTTAATACTATTATTTTTTTGATACTGTATTTTACAATACAATCAATGGTCAATGTAACCTCACCTATTCCATGTTAGGTTTCTATAAATTGGTACTTTGAAGATCGAAATGATCGTGTACATGATATGTTCATAGCTGCACAACATATTAGTATTACAAGAATCTTTCATAGTTTCTTTATCAGCAACCAATCCAGCTGCACATGCAAATGAGCACACTTGAAACAAAACATCCATAAATCGCCAAAGGAGGAATTTTCCCGTTTGTAAATTCCACCTTTCTCATTGGTCAAGCAAACCCGGAGAGGTGTTTTTCTCAGGCTTTATTAGAGACAAATTCACAGTGACCCTCTCTCTTCTTTTTCTGGTTTCTGCTGCTGCTTCTTCGGGTTGATGTCTGTGGGGACCCTCACCGGGGCCCATGGGCATGGGCAAGCCTTGACCACAGCCTGCTATGCTTCCACTCTCCCAACAGAGTCTGACTGTAATTTCTTCATTCCAACTGCCATCAACTCTTCCGACTTCCTCCCTTCTCCTGGTTGCTCTGAAATGAAGATTTCTTATAATTGATAAACAAATAACACTGGGTGTTCACGGGACAATCAGGTTGATTGATTGTAATATTAATTTTACTACATTAATTTAATTATATTAACAGATCCAAATATTCATAATTAATTATTACAAGTTATGATTGATTATTAATATTTATTTCGAGCTAATTTGCTACATGGCGCTTAAAGCTTAATGCTCCATTTTAAAAATAACGTACACCTAAACTAAACCCTAAACCTACCCGATAGTGTTAACAAAAGCAAATGTAACATAAGCAAGCTTGGTACGCCAGTAAAGCAACCGGACGTATGGAGCTGCTTAATAATGCAAACTCCAAATATATTAGTTTACAAATCATGCACTATGGTAAAAAGGGTTTTTAGGTCACAACATAATTGTGCAAGCTAGGAGACACGTGAAAACAAGTCTTAAGTAATCCACAATCTGCCCCTGTAATCATAATTGTGTGTGAACACGATTAAAAGTGCTTGCTGTTTTACTGCCTCTATTGTTCATTTCTGTTGGAAACTGCAGTGATATAAGTATGGGTACGTATTTTGCGTTTTGCAAAAATGTTGCCACAGGTACGTTTTTCCAATGAGCCTGTGTTGCATGCGATATTTCCAGGTAAAAACCCTGAGCCTAACCATAACACTAAGTTGTGCATGCATTGGACTAGGTTTTTACAGAAAACTAAAACTGTCAACAACCAAAAATAGAAATGGCAAAGTCTACTCTGATCAATCTGCAAAGATAGCCAAACAATAAAGCATATTGGATCCGATTTCTAAACCTGAAAGTGAATGATAACCAGATCCTGGGCCTTTTTAATAATGCCTGGATAAAATGTCAATAGACATTAGGTAATCTCATCATGAATGCTTTTATTAAATTTGTGTAAAAGCCACTGTGGTTTCAATGCCAATATTTTATATGAACAAAAGTCCTTTGGGAAACCGCATAATCTCATTTCTATTTTCATGTGTTAATATCTTGCCTTTAGTCTTGCTGTCATTGACACTGGTGTTTGTTAACTTTAGCTTTTAAAAACACGCATTACTTAGTAAGATCGTACATTACTTAATAGCGGACTCCTTTGTTGGAAATGATTTATTTGTGAATCATACCATTTATTATAATTTATATCAAATATCCAATAAAAAAACATTACATTTATATAAGAATGCAATGCCTTAGCTATGATGTTGCTCAAGGTTGTGCTGTTCAACCTGCTTAACTTTAACAAATATCTGAACAAAATGCAGTTAAAGCTGAATGTCTGCCAATTTGTTCATTAATATCACTTCATTAATTAATGTGACTTAAAAGTTTTTGCTGGAAACAAAGTTTTCTTTTAAAGTATTTCTGTGAAATGAAAAAAAAAGAGAAATATGAAAATTCCTACTTATCATCTTAAAGGGCACCTATTTTGCACCTTTTTACAAGATTTAATATTGGTCTTGGGTGTCCCCAGAATGTATTTGTGAAGTTTCAGCACAAAATACCCCACAATTCATTTATTATAACCATTTGAAAATGTCATTTTTGGGGCCTGTTTTAAAAAGAGCTGTTCTGGTGTGCACCACCTTAATTGTAAATGAGCTGCATATCCCCGCACAGCCTTTGGATGAGGGCGTAACTTGCAAACCTGTGGCAATAAACAGTCGGTAGAAGCAGAATGGCTGAGAGTGAGTGAGAGACCCGCTGTTTTGTATGGCATTCAGCCGTACATGTTTGAACCGGAATCAGACCCAGATGATGAAGAGACTCCGGCAGAAGAAACACAAATGAGAATGGACCAGGACGTCTCGGAATGGTTATTTGATACATGTATGTACTTATAGAGTTGTAATCGCGTCCCCTTTGCAATTATGGATGTGCAACCCACACACACAGACACAGACAAACTGTGATAACGTTGGCGCAATTTTTTGAAACTACAAACACAAATACTGTGATAACGTTTGCTATGTACAAACGAATTACATTTATGCGAGGGACCTGTTGCGTCATGTTTACATTACTTGTCGTACAGGTGATTATGTGGCAAATGTGAGAAGATGGCTACAGAACAAGAAAATATATGCTGCAGGGAGATAGAACAGGTGTTAATTTATTTACATTTGTAATTGTTGCAAAAAATAATACGTGACATAAAACTGACTGACGCTATTTGTTATATGGAAGGTTACAAGACGGATGAAACAGCAATTTTGATGTCTTGTCTTTACAGAAAACATGCACAGTTTTTAATACAATATCTTTAAAAAATATATTTATAAATGTTCATGTTTGCATAGCAACGGCAGAAACCACGGGAGAGAAAGCACTTGGGGAAAGAAGGAGAAAGCGGTGCGAATGCACTTTCCATGATGACGAGAAAGTATCAATAAAGAATGAATTGATTTCTAGTCCTTTCATTAGCTTTACTACTAGTTATATTTATGGAGATGAGAAATAAAAAGCCGCCCTGTACAGCTATGATCAGCTGTTGGGCCAGGCTTTCGATGTTGTTACAGAAAGGCCGAAGCTGATCGGTTGGTTTTTCACTCATGGAGCTTCACTCATATTTTTTAAAGAATTATATTTTCACACACAGTTCACATACAAAAAAGTCAGCACTAGAAGCTACTCACCTGTCCAGAAGAAAGAGTGCAACCTCAGCGTCTGATTTAAAATTTTTAAAATCTTTGAATTCTCTCCACCGTTCAAAAGCCTTCCTGATTATTATTCTTTTCTTTGACGAAAAACGAGGTAATTCCCTCGCCCTAATCCTCCTTCTCCTCTTGGGGATTTCCTCTTCCATGTTAAATGTATATGGTCCGTTGATAGCATAGGGTTGATAGACGCTGCCTTATTCTTCAGCTCCGACTTCGCGTGCAGGCGCAGTGCACGAGCGCAAAAACAAACAACACCCGCCCCTGTCGATGATTGGTTGGAAGTTGGAACACTGTTTATTTTGATTTTGAGTGGTGGTTGTACCCATTTGTTTTTGTGTGCAGATCTCAGAGCCTAGGCTGCCTACAGAGATGTGTTTTTTTGACAGCCTGCTTATGGGGCGGGCAGCTAGCGGATCGTTAGGAAAGATTAGATGAATGTGATCATTTTAGTTTGGGCCTGGAATCGCTGATACAACCTTTAATGTGTTATCTAATATCAACACATTGGGTGAACAATATATTTTACAACATTAATTTATATTTGTGATTGTTATTTAATACAAACACTTATTAACGTGTGTTCACTTCATTCATTGCATAAACTTTTGATTTTAATTTTATTGTTAGGTCCTTTTATCTAATGTTATTTAACAAATTGAATCTTATTGTAAAGTGTTTTTAATACTACAGTTTCCATTTTTGTGACCGTGATATACACTTACATATATGTACATTTAATCTAAATTAAGCTATGGTACCTTAATTGTTACCGAGAACCGTGGATTTCCACTGGTATTGGTACTGAATACTGAAATATTTGTACCGTGACCACACTAGCTTACACATACTCTTACTGTATGTTAATTTTGTGTTCTTCCTTATCGTGTATTCATCATCTTCACTTTATTTTTCGCAAAGCATTATTTTGCTTTTCTCTGGCTTTGATAAAGAGACATTCACTCTTGCATTGTGTGTTTGTGCATTTTGGGAGCGGAGCAATGATGGGAGTGGTTTGTTTTGTTTGGGTTGATTTCAAATATCAACAGTGTTTCTCAGAAATCACTTACTGCACCTTTAACATCTATGGAAGCTTTCCATTGCACAAAAGGTCCTTTATAGTAAAACGAGAAAAAGTTCTTTAGATCATTCAAATGTTCTGCACGCTAAGAAAAAAATATATATTTTAAGAAATTTTCTCTGAAAGTTTCTTTGTGGAATCCATAAGGTTCTTCTATGGAATCAGACCTCCTTTTGGGAACCTTATTTTTAAGAGTGTAAAGTGCACATGGAAAAAGTATGTGACTTTTAAAAGTATAACATAATGTGATTTACTTGCAGTGCATTGATTTTATGTTTTGTTGTTCTTTTATACCCTTTGCCTATACAGTACATTCAAAACAGTAACTCAAAAAATCGTATTGGAGGATTTATGTTTATGTGCATTCATGGTGTTATTTATGGATTCATTTCACCATCTTTCATGTTCTATAAATATGAGCCAAACCTAAACCTTGGGGACATCTGGTGAACACCAGGCCAGTCTCAGTGAAGGAGACATGTGATGCTGGATTTATGGCAACAATGATAAGGCACAATAAGCATCAGTACACCTCATCAAGCACTGCCAGTACAGCTCTGTGTTTGTGCCCTTCCTCTTGGCCACCCACTAGAAAGATGATGTTCTGGCATCGAAGAGACAGATCCACCGTCTCGGCTACCAATAATATTTAGCTTTTAAGCATCAGTTTGAATCCAGATCAAATTAAAGCCATTGATTTATTGTCTCTACCATCATTACCCCCCCTCCCCCCTTCTGTATTCTGCAGTTCTCAAACCTCAAAATAACCTACTTTAATAGTCGAACAGAATATAACAACATGAAAGCGGCACACCCAGGGAAAAAGTCAACAGGAAGACATACTCCTGAAAATGGCCCATAACTCTATTAGTATCTAACTGGAACAGGAAATTAAATACATGAGAAATCTGTACCATTCTGCTGTCTTCTTGAATGCAACTGAGTGCTATTCAATCCAAATATCCTGTCCTAATGCTGTACTACATGCTCTCCAAGAACAGCTATCGTCCTATTACAATAAACTTTAGATGAAACAGCTTTGTTATGTTTGTTTCATTTAACTTTTTCTTTATCATCATTATTTATTTATTTAGTTTTCCAGTAGGCCAAATTAAGTTAACATACCTTTGCTTTTCTGTAGTGCTAGTAGAATGGCAATGAAGGAAGAATTATGTAAAAAAAACCATAAAGGGCTGTACAACAATGACAACTAGTTCTCTAGGGCACCCACTCGTTTCTTGAGTGCTTTGTTTGGATTGCATGTTTCTATGGCAACACATTTTATGCTATGATGATCCTTGTCCAAGTGCCTTTAGCCTGAAGTTATGTGTGACTGAAAGACTTTCAAAAACACTGTTCTTGTGTTATATTTGTATTTCTTAATTATTGTTTTTTCAATGTATTTCGTTAAACCAAAGTCCCAAAAGAAAGTTGAAAAAGTTTACAAATATCATTCTTTGGCTTTATTGCTTACTTAGGAATATTATTTACTTTTATTGTTATTTTATTATGTTTGTTTATTTATACACTACCTTTCAAAATTATTTTAAAAAATATATACTTATCATTTTATTAACGATGCACTTGTGGCAAGCAGGGCAGGGCCAAGAGCCCTGGGAACGGAGTGAGGCCGGTGGCATGATTGGTAATGAGTGAGTCTCACAGCCTTGAACATTGCTACAGCATTAAATTGATCAAAGGTGACAGTAAAGATTATTACATTAGCTACATTTACATGGACACTTTTTGCTTCAATCTTAATGAATTCATTCCGATATATTAATCCGAACCCAGTGTATACATGAACGATAAATAAAGGTATCGGGTTATATGTCACAAGCTTCAGATCGGATTTAATTTTTTGACATGCGCGCATGCTAACCATCCTACTTTTCTTTGTTTTATAAAGAAGACCTAATATTTATCTATTTCAGATCCTAATTAGGCGACGACGAGCACATGAGCCGTTGACATTCTGCTTGTAATTATCAAGCAGTAAAAGTGCCCTTTCCCGTGCCCAAACCAGTTGTTTGTGGATGAGAGTCTAAAACAAGCACTGGTGGGACGTTGTCCTGTCCCATTTTCCAGATGATGAGTGGAAGGAGAATTTGAGAATGACATGACCAGGGTTGCCAGGTCTGTGCAACAAAAGTACCCCAAAAACAGCCCAATGCAATTTTTCCCATCAGTTGGCCAAATTCTCCACTGAATTTGTACGTGTGGGGGTCGTTTTGGGGGTGTTGGAGCACCGAAATCGTACTTACGGGGGTGGAAATCGATCCGTGGAAAAAAAATGTCCCCACAGCAACAACTTAAATGTAGCCCAATTCCGCTGAAAAACCCTGGACACGACAGTCATTTATGACTCAATTCAACAGTGCGTGTGCCCATGCATCCATGCCGAGCGTGCCCTCGGTCAGGGAATAAAACAGGAAGATGGGAAGAGTCGTGGTAGGCAAACAGATCTACCTGTGCGTCACCAAACTCTCCATTCTCCAGAAAGAGGCTGAAACTGTGAGTGCTTGTCGGCTGCACGATTCAGGTCTCCCAGGATATAAATGGCTCAAAGTGACCTCAGCTGCTTATGACTCCATAGAAGGAGGTGGCGGGCGCTTTGCGACATTAGGCGGGAGCGTAGACTACCTTGTCGGTTGATGTACGCTACTGTTGCGGTATTGTCTGAGCGAACTAGTACATGCTGCTTCATGAGCAACACACGGAAGCGGTGCAAAGCCAGGCGTACTGCCAGCAACTCGAGGCAATTGACATGCCAAAGGCCCTGGGGTCCACCCCAGCCCGTGGAGGAGGCATCTGTTGATACAACAATGTGCCTGGAAACTCATTCTAAGGGTTTTCCGGCCCGTAGAAAACGTCTCGGGTTATGACTATAACCCTTGTTTCCTGAGTAGGGAACGAGACACTGCGTCGTTGCAAACGACTCTTTGGGGGACGCTCCCTTAGCGTGCGCCTCTGAAGTATGAATGAAACTAATCCAATCCTGATTGGTGTTGTGCGTGACATAACATGTGACGGCATTACCGGAAGCAGAAAAGAGACGCTGACACACACAGACACTAGCCTAGTGATGAAGCAAGACCCTCTAAGGCCTCTAGGGACGTGGCAGGATGACGCAGTGTCTTGTTCCCTTCTCAGGGAACAAGGGTTATAGTCATAACCCGGGACGTTCCCTTTCGAGGGAACTCGCACTGCGTCGTTGAAAACGACTCTGTGGGGGACGAATGCCCACTAGGCCACGCACTGAAATAGGCCTGCCCTGGAGTGAAACTGATTCAGGCACGCAGCTAGGACGAGAGCACATGTGCGCCAGGTGTACTAGGGAGGTGTAGACTATAGAACCTAAAGAAAGTGTGCGGGGTAGCCCAACCGGCTGCCTCACAGATCTCCTGGAGGGGAACTCCCGAGAGGAGGGCTCTAGAGGACGCCATGCCTCTAGTCGAATGAGCCCTTATGGCCAGAGGTGAAGGCAAATTGCACACCTCGTAAGCCAAGGCAATAGCCTGAACAATCCAAATTACTAATAGTTTGATAGGATGCCGGGAGCCCTCTCCTAGGTGAACCAAAACACACTAGCAGTTGGTCCGACCTCCTCCAAGAAGAGGACCTCTCGAGGTAAATACTCAAAGCTCTGACGGGGCAGAGCAAATGAAGCTTCTCTGCTTCTGCCGACACATGAGGTGGAGGATGGAATGCCTGAAGGGTCATAGACCTAGCCATATTAGAAGGTACTTTAGGCAAATAGCCCGGTCTCGGGTGCAAAAAGGCCTTAACCTTGCCAGGGGCAAACTCCAAGCAAGCTGGTGTCACTGCCAGGGCTTGGAGATCTCCCACCCTCTTAAGAGAGGTGATGGCTAAGAGAAAGACCAATTTGTATGTAAGATCTTTAGGCGAAGCCGACTGAAGAGGTTTGAAGGGGGGCAGGGATAACTCTTCCAGAACCACTGCCAGGTCCCAGGCAGGAAAGCCGCAATGGCAGCCACGTACACCTTAAGCGTGGAAGCGGAGAGACCCGCCGAGAAACGATCTTGAAGAAACTCCAGAACTGAAGCCACCGGGCAACTGGGTCTAAATTATATTCTCTACACCAAGTGACAAATACATTCCACTTGAGGTCATATAATCTCCTTGTAGACGGAGCCCTAGAGCTAAGTATGGTTTCAACCACCCCGGCTGATAGACTGATGCCCTCCTGACGGACCCTCTACAGGACTCCCGGAAGCAGAGCGATCGGGGTAAATGCGTACAGGCGAAGCCTCGGCCAGGCGTGTACCATGGCATCCAACCCCAGTGGGGCTGGATGTGAGAGGGAGAACCAAAGTGAGCAGTGGGATGTCTCTCGAGACGCGAATAGATCCACTTCCATGGGTCCAAACCTCTCCCACATCAACTTCACCACCTCCGGATGAAGTCTCCATTCCCCGGGCCTCAGCCCCTGCCTCGACAGGATGTCTGCTCCCTGAATCTGAACCCCCGGAATATACATTGCTCTGATTTTCCCTTGAGACCAAAGAATAACCTGATGCGCCAGTCTGCACAGAGGGCGCAATCTGAGTCCCCCTTGTCGGTTCAGATAAGCTACCACTGATGCATTGTCTGATCGTACTAGGACATGGTAACCCTTGATGTCTGGAGGGATGCTCCTCAGAGCCCTGAACACAGCCAACATCTCTAGACAATTTAATGTGCCAAAAATTATGATGGTCCTGCCACAGACCCCTGGCAAAGCGGCCATCCATGACCGCGCCCCAGCCAGTGAGGGAGGCGTCTGTTTTCCGGCGACATTACGCTCCTAACACTGGCCCTTGGGACAGGAACCAAGGTTTCTTCCATATTATTAGAGAACGAAGGCATCTGCACGTTACTCTGATCATACGAAATGGATTCCCCTTGGGGGAAAACCCCTTGGCTTTCAGCCACCACTGAAGGGGCCTCATGTGTAGAAGGCCCAAAGGTATAATGTTGGATGCCGCTGCCATGAGGCCCAGCAGTCTTTGAAATTGCTTTACAGTGGTGGCCTGGCCTAGCTTTAACTTGGACACCATCACCAGAATGGACTCGATCCGCGCAGGAGACATGCGTGCCTGCGTCGTAATCGAATTCCACTGCACGCCCAGAAACGTTGTGCACTGGGATGGTTTTAACACACTCTTCTTTGTGTTGAGTCTCAACCCCAATTTTTGAATGTGGCCATGGACGACATCTCGATGCCGAACTGCCATTTCTCGAGACTGGGCCAGAATGAGCCAGTCGGCGATACAATGCAGTATGCGGGTGCCCTGAAGTCTTAGTGGAGCAAGTGCTGCATCCATAAATTTGGTGAATGTGCGGGGAGAGAGTGCTAGGCCGAACGGAAGAACCCGATATTGGTAAGCTTCGCCCCCAAAAACGAACCTCAGGAACCTCCTGTGACATGGAAGGATGGACACGTGAAAATAGGCGTCTTTTAGATCTAACGTGACAAACCAGTCCTCGGATCTGATTTGATTCACGATGACAGGAATAGTAAGCATTTTGAACCTGAACTTCCTCAGAGACCGGTTCAAAACCCTGAGATCTAGAATTTGCCTCAACCCCCCATCCTTCTTTGGAACTATAAAGTACCGGCTGTAAAATCCGGACTCCCTGTCTGAATGAGGAAGACGTTCTATAGCCTCCTTTAGCAGCAGAGATTGCACTTCTTGTTCCATCACCTGAGCCTGCTCTGGAACCACTGTAGTCTGCAACACCCCAGAAAATTTGGGGGGGGGGGGGGGGGGGGGGGGGGGGGGGGGGGGGGCGGTACCCGAACTGCAGTCTGTACCCTGACTTTATTGTATATAGGACCCATGCAGCTATGTTGGGAAGATGATACCATGCCTCTACAAAATCTACTAAGGGAACCAGCCTCTCGAGACTGGCCTCTGGTGTTTTTCGAGCACCCTTCTTGACCACCTGAAGCGGAAGACCGGCAGGCTGTAGTCGATATGGTTTTCGTGACCATAACTGATGCTCGTTTTTTATTTTTTGAGAAAGACGACGCGGAGTGCGTTCGCTGGAAGATGATGCGGCCCGAAGCGTCACCGACGGCGGGCAACTCACATCGTTTCCTTGAGGGCTCTGCTGTGAGAACAACCTCGGTTGCTCTGCAACGGAGGGGACAGCTGTCAGAGGTCCCACCACCCTGGATAGGGGTGCCACCCTGGATTAGTTTCTTTCCTGAAGCCCTCCTAGCCTGAAGGACATCCCTCAGATTGCCCCTCTGGCTGGAGGGCTTCTGCTGGTAGCGTTTCCTCTGTTGCCAAGCTCCCGGAGGAGGGGCTCTAGAGGAAACGCTCTCCCTTTGCTCCGCGCGGTGTGAGCAGCTGGCTGATGGCTGGGGCTGATGTTCTTGCCCCACCCGACTTGATTTGAACTTGGATTTACGGGGGAGGAACTGCTGGAACGCCGCAGATTGCTTCTTTGCCTCCTGAAACCTGTCGACGACCGATGTAACGGCCTCGCCGAACAGGCCAGAAGGCGAAAGCGGCGCATCCAGCAAAACAGATCTATCTTTCTGCTTTAGACCTGATAAATTCAGCCACAGATGCCTGTCCGTGGCCACCATACCTGCCATAGAGCGGCCAATGGCACGGGCCGTCTCTTTAGTGGCCCGGAGAGACAAATCTGTGGCCTTACGCAACTCCGCAATATCCTCAGGAGTTGGCCCCTCCCCCTCGTCCAAATCTTTCAGGAGGTCGGCCTGGTATGCCTGCAAAATGCCCATAGAGTGCAGACATGAACCAGCCCGACCTGCCGCCATGTAAGCCCTGCCTATTAAAGCAGATGTATCTCTGCAGGGTTTACTAGGCAGCGCCGGGGTTTTAAGGGAGGATGCCGCCTCAGGAGAGAGGTATCCAGCTAATACTTCTTCTACTTTAGGCATCCTCCCATAACCCATATCCCGTGCCCCTAAAACATTACTATAATCCACCACAGATGGAATGGAGACACGGGACGAATGCGGTTTATCCCACGATCTCGAGATCTCTTTGTGGAGGCAGACCCCGGCGCTGAGGCTGTGAACTGTGCCACAGGAAACGCTCGTCTAACTTGCTTTTGACTTTAGTTCCCTGCTCATCTTGTGGCCAGCTGATGTTAAGTCTGGCCACGGCACGAGTCACAACCTCCACCAACTCTTCATATGCATGGCCGTGAACTGGCGCGCCTAAGCTGAGCACCTCTACCTCCTCGGAAGCAGAGAGCTCAAGCACCGGGACCTGGTCGTGGGCAGAAGAAGCCGCGACGCGGGCTTCTGCACCACTCACAGGGGCTTCGGGATCCTCAGATGAAGAATGAGAAAGTGCCGCAGCAGTCTCATTCTCATCTGCAAGATCCCGCTACGAACCCCACGATCTGAGTCGTCGCGCCGCCTCAACAGACGCGGGACCAGAACCGCGGGGAACGCGAGCCTGACCGAGCTCATCAAAGCATGCCAGCCGGGAGCGCAGCACTCTCATGGGTAGTGCTTCACAGTTTGCACAGGCAGCTCCCTCGAGAGCTGCCTGGGCATGCTGCGCTCCCAAACAGTTCACACACAAAACATGCGTGTCCCCATCCGTAATGAAACGAGGACAGGGGTGCACACACTTCCTGAACTGTTCGCTGGCCATAATATATATAAATGTATGCTTTTGTGAACAGACAAACAAAACCAAATAAGACAGACAGTCGTAACATAGAGCGCTTGCTGAAGAGCGAAAAGCTAGTGTGTGTGTGTGTGTGTTAGCGTCTCTTTTATGCTTCCGGTAATGCCGTCACATATTACGTCACGACGCAACACCAATCAGGATTGGATTAGTTTCATTCATACTTCAGAGGCGCACGCTAAGGGAGCGTCCCCCAAAGAGTCGTTTTCAACGACGCAGTGCGAGTTCCCTCGAAAGGGAACTGAGGTCCGTCCATGGGGTGAAGGTCTGACTACAGGTCAGAGTAACTGGTACTCAGAGTGTGCCTAGTTGCAATGCCCAACTCGGGACTCAATCGCAAAGCCAGAGTTGAAGCGGTCTCATATGAAGCAATCCGAGCGGCCTGATGCGGCTGCGGATGCCATATGCCCCAGGAGCCTCTGAAATAACTTCAGTGGAACCGCACTCTTGCCCTCGAAATGTCTCAGGCAAGTCAGCAGTGACTGCTTGCTCTTGCTGCGTGAACATGGCGACCGAGTCAATTTCCATACCGAGAACAGAGATCCTCTGCACAGGGTTTGCTCTTTTCCCAGTTGACCCGAAGGCCCAGACGGCTAGGTGCCGGAGCACTAGGTCCCTGTGTTTGCAAAACTGGTCTCGAGAGTGAACCTTCATGAAGACGCAAAGAGACAGAGGTAGCCCGAATGGGAGAGCCGCGTACTGATATACCCGCCCCTCGAAAGCAAACCGTAGAAAGGGTCTGTGTCGAGGAAATCCTGTGGCCGCACACATTCGAAAATGCGTTTGGCTGTGAGCATCTTGAATGGAAGCCTGTGAAGGGATCGGTTCAAGACGCGCAGGTCCAGGATTAGCCGTAACCCACCGGTCTTCTTGGGTACAATGAAGTAGGGGCTGTAGAAGCCGGACTTCATTTCGGCTGGAGGGACGATCTCGATCGCACCTTTCGCCAGTAAGGTAGTGACCTCCGCATGCATGACAGGGGCATTGCCACCGACCATAGTATAACGGACTCCCCGGAAGCGGGGAGGAGATTGTGCAAACTGAATCGTATAGCCGAGCCTGATGGTTCTCATGACCCAGTGGGACAGGTTGCGAAGCTCTAACCAGGCTCCCAAAAACTGTACCAGCAGAGCAATGCCAACATGAACCATCCACAAAAGCTGCCTCAGCGTGATCTAAGCCCAAACACGCAAGGCAGCGTTTGTGCCCATCAAACTGAAAACAGTCCGACCGCAGCCAGAAGTGCACGGGCAAGACATCTTTAAAAAGACGTGCCACATGCAAGCTTTTTCGTTAGACTCTGCAGATGCTGAAGTGACCAGGGAGAAACACAGGACTGGCAAATCACTGCACAGATCAGCAGGCAATGTGAAACTCGCCGGGAATCGCTGTCACACCCACACCTGGAGAGAAGCTCGTCTCGAAGTGTGAAGAGAGATGATCTCAGGATGCTTGTGGAGTGAAGAATGCTCTTGGTTCCGAAGCGAAAACATAACTGCAGGTTGCCAGCATTTTTCCTTATATACCCATGAGGTTCCAACATTGATAATACAACCCCAATTTCAGAAAAGTTGGGACATTGTGTAAAGCGCAATACAAACAAGAATCAGTGGTGTGTTAATTCTCTTGAACCTTTATTTAAAGGTTGTATCAGCAATTTCAGGCACAAAAAAGGCACAAACATAAATGTGACCCGTCACGGAAACTTGGGACACAAGTCGGTTCTGGGGCATTTTGAGTTATTCATAGATTCTGAAAGTGTAATCTCCAAGCTTTCCAACGATGTGTAACATGTGGAAATCTGATAATATTTGGAGAAGTTGTGGCCATTTGAAGGAAGGCACTTAAAAAAGCTCAAAGATGAGAAAACGACCTCTAAAGATTGTGCAGTTCTCACCTGTCTCTGCTGCTGGGAGTGACAATAGGGCTCATTTACATCTCATTTAGATAAGCCATACCCCCTGTAAAGCTCCCCCCTGTGCTTTACAGCTTTTTTGCACTTCGAATGAATGCACTTCTGCCGCACTAGGCGAAAAACAATTGTGCTGCCCCTCTATTTGCAACGTACCAGCAACAACACACAAAGACCAATATGCCATATAGCTTACATATAACGCAAAACCAGCAACAACACACAAAGACCAATATGCCATATACATATAACGCAAAACCAGCAACAACACACAAAGACCAATAAGCCATAGGCCTACATACAACGCAAATAGTGTGCAACGCTCTTGTGCCCAAACAGAAAGAGACTGTTGCGTCTCGTGCACCTCCACTTAGACACTGGAGACAGACGCGATCCTCTCAACCGAAGTCTTCTAAGTCGAAGCCGGATCTGAGGACCGTTCTTCAGGCGAAGAGGTCTTCGGCTCAAAAAAAAAAAGGTCCTGATGTTCATGCGTCAGGCCTGTGAGGACAGCTCCAACCGAAGTAGAGCGGTGTACACCTCATTATACGGTGCCCCTTCCATTCCGGGGTCCTCGCGAGACCGTTCTGCCAACCCTGCCACCCTTGGTGCTTCAGGGCGCAGCGGTCTCCAGCGAGTCGCTGATGCTATGCTGCGGCACAGAATCGGTTTTGCGCCCTCTGATGGGGGCTTTAGAGCAGCCAGTTCAGGTAGTTCCTGCCATGATGTTCCAGGCTCCAGAATTAGCTGTCTCAGTAACACCAGAGACCAGCCTCGAGAGACTGGTTCCCTTAGTAAATTTTCTGGCAGCGTGGAAGCTTCTGCCGAATATTTCTCGTTGGGTCCTGCAGATTGTAGAGAAAGGATACAGAATCCAGTTTGGTTCTCTTCCTCCTCGTTACAACGGGATGTTGCCCACAGTGGTGCATCCCGAGCAGGCTCTGGTAATGTAGCAATCAGAATCAGAGCAGTTGGCGGTTCGGCACCGAGTTGTTGTTCTCGCTCATATGCAGATGTCGGGGTTGAGGCTCAATGCCAAGAAGAGTGTGCTTTCTCCAGTACAGAGAACCACTTTCCTTGGTGTGGTATGGGATTCAGTGACGATGCGGGTCACCCTATCGCCCGTTCGGGTAGCTGCTATCCTGTCAGCCACAAAAGAGCTGAAGCTAGGCCAGTCACGCACTGTAAAACAGTTCGAGAAACTGTTGGGTCTTTTGGCAGCAGCGTCCAACGTGATACCTTTTGGCCTGCTGTACATGAGGCCTTTACAGTGGTGGCTCAGGACCAGAGGGTTCTCCCCGAGGGGAAACCCACTTCGTATGATCAAGGTCACGCGGCGTTGCCTTCGTGCCTTAGTTATATGGAGGAAGCACTGGTTCTTAACCCAGGGTCCGGTGTTGGGAGCTCTTTGCCATCGAGTTACTATCTCGACAGATGCTTCCCTCACCGGCTGGGGAGCGGTAATGGAAGGCCGCTCGGTTCAGGGTCTGTGGAAGAGTCATCATCTCTCGTGGCACATAAATTGCCTGGAGATGATGGCTGTCTTCAATGCGTTGAGGCAGTTCCTCCCAGACCTGAGGGGCCATCATGTGCTCGTACGAACAGACAACACATCAGTGGTCTCTCATCTGAACCGTCAGGGGGGCCTGCGTTCGCGTCCGCTTTGCAAACTGGCGCACCAGATCCTCCTGTGGTCTCTGGGGAAGGTACTCTCTCTGAGGGCAGTGTATATTCCTGGGGTCCAGAATATAGGAGCAGACATCCTGTCGAGGCAGGAGCTGAGATCAGGGGACTGGAGACTCCACCCCGAGGTGGTGGAGAAAATCTGGGAGTTTTACGGTCAAGCAGAAGTGGATCTGTTTGCGTCTCAAAATACGACGCACTGTCCTCTGTGGTTCTCCCTTACTCACCCAGCCCCCCTGGGGCTGGATGCTATGGTGCAGACGTGGCCGAGGCTACGTCTGTACGCCTTTCCCCCTGTTGCTCTGCTCCCAGGAGTTCTGGAGCGAGTCGGCCGGTATGGAATAAGCCTACTGCTAGTAGCACCACGCTGGCCAAGTCGGATCTGGTTTTCGGACCTGATCCATCTCCTAGACGGTCCTCCCTTCGAGATCCCGATCAGGAGAGACCTTCTGTCTCAGGCAGGGGGCACAATATTTCACCCTCGACCAGAGATTTGGAACCTGTGGGTTTGGCCTCTGAGGGGGCCCAACTCATAGAGAGTGGTCTTTCAGCCGAGGCTGCTGAGACCTTTCTAAGCTCCAGAGCCCCAGCTACTAGGAAACTATATGCGCTTAAATGGAGAGTTTTCTCTTTATGGTGTCACTGACATCAGTGGGATCCAGTTAACTGTTCTGTGAACACAGTACTCGAGTTCCTGCAGGAGCGCTTTACGTCAGGCCTATGTCCTTCCACGCTCAAAGTCTACGTGGCGGCCATTGCGGCCTACCACTCCCTGGTGGGGGGTACATCGTTGGGTCGAGACCCCCTGGTTACACGTTTCCTTCGTGGCACTTTGAGGCTGAGGCCTGCAACTCGCACTAGGGTGCCAGCTTGGGATCTTGCTATAGTACTAGAAGGCCTGTCTAGGGCTCCATTTGAGCCCTTAGATTCGGTTTCAGATTAGTTTCTTACCTTTAAGACTATCTTTCTGCTAGCTATTTTGTCCCTTAAGAGAGTTGGAGACCTTCAGGCCCTTTCGGTTTCCCCCACTTGCCTTGAGTTTGCACCGGGGATTGTCAAGGCATTCTTATATCCAAAACAGGGATACGTCCCTAAGGTGCCCACCTCGACTCCGAGGCCTATTGTGCTGCAGGCTTTCTGTCCTCCTCCTTTTGCATCTGCGGACCAGGAAAGACTGAACCTCTTGTGTCCAGTGCGAGCACTGGACACTTATTTGCATCGGACATGTTCATTTAGGAAGTCCGACCAATTACTGATTTGCTTTGCATCACCTAAGAAGGGTCTTGCTGCTTCTAAACAGACGGTCAGTAGGTGGATAGTTGAGGCTATTTCACTTGCATACGAGTACTCGGACCAGCCGTGTCCTTTGGTGGTCCGAGCTCACTCTACTAGGAGTATGGCGGCTTCTAAAGCCTTACTATATGGGGTTTCTCTTCGGGACGTCTGTGATGCGGCGGGCTGGTCCTCTCCGCTCACATTCGTTAGATTTTACAGTTTAGACCTGGATGCTGCCCCAGGTTCTCAGGTGCTTAGTGCTTAGTTACAACAGACTGACACTCAGGTACTTGGAATTCTGGCGCTTTGGGTATTCTCGTTCCCATGGCGTCGATGGACGCATTGTTGAGTTCCCTTCCCTTAAGTTCCCTTAAGGGAACGTCTCAGGTTACTATTGTAACCATAGTTCCCTGAGAACAGGGAATGAGACGATGCGTCACCCTGCCATACTTCCTGCATCCCTGTGATCGGCTTGCTTCGGCAATTTTCGAAGCTAATGCCGGTTTGCACCGGATGTGCTTTTATCATATCCTGGTCATGACGTCACCCGCCTCGTGACGCTCATTCTTTCCATTGGACTAGTTGACATAGATGCTTCAGACGCAGTCACGCTGGGGGCGTTCCCATGGCGTCGATGGACGCATCGTCTCGTTCCCTGTTCTCAGGGAACTATGGTTACAATAGTTATCTGAGACGTTTTGAGGCCTTATTTCAGAAACTTTAAGTTTTAGTTTTTTCAATAACCAAGCATAAACAATATTCTCTCAAAAACACAAACATGTAATTACATGTGGCTCAACAATTATGGTAGCCCTGTTTGTGCTAAATAGAGTGTAATGACAACTTTGACATTAATATGTTTATAAGCAACTGAAAAAAGCACAAATGTCAGAGCATGTCAGAACACCTCCAGGTCCCAGAAAACACCTTAGACCACAGAGGGTTAATAATCAACAGCAGCAGCAGCAGCGTAGCAGATCTATTACGTATACATTCTAAGATCTAATACATTAACAATGCCATATCCATTACCATGGCAGATATTTTTTCAACATCCTTCACCACACAAAGATCACTCTCTCCAGAATACTAATCACCTGCACCTGTTCACAATCAGTAAGCCTCATCAACCCCTGCATAAAAACACTCACCACAACCTCAGTCGTTGTCAAGCCTCCAACAGGAACAGACCATTTCCCTTGTCTTCCGAAGTCTCTGATATGTCCAGTTCCAGCTAAGTAATGTATACTCACCTGTGAATTGCTAACCTCTGCATTCCTGTTCCACTGTCTTCTGAGATCCTGTCCAAATCCGTGTTTCCTGCAATCCTGTCTGGATCCTTATTCCTCGAAATCCTGTCTGGACCCCTGTTCCCCAAAAACCCTGTATTCTCCTGAGTCCCTGTGTTCACGCCGAGTTGTCGCTCCCACGACGACATCTGAAAGAGAAAAGAAAAGTATAAGAGCTCTGTGACTGCTTGACATCAGTTAGCCTGAAGAGGACCTGCTCACCTGTAATCTGCCCCGCACGTAGTGATCTTCACCAAATCTGCACCTGAACTTTGAGAATACTCACCTATGCACTTGTCACGTTAAATAAAGCTGTGTTTGGATTCACTTACCTCTGTCTCCGTGCCTGTATCCTGACACACACCTGGTGCATCTAATGAAGCCCTTGATTAGTTGCATCAGGTGTGCTTGGGACAACACCTGTTTTGCAGATGTGTGCTGTTGTGAGGGATTCTATTCAGGGGGTTGAATAATTGAGACTGCAGAAGTAATTAAAACTCGCATTTTCAGTTGATTTTGGGGAAACAACTTGAAACATTTGTTGTGTAGTGCTATTTTAATTACTTCTGCTTGATTTGTTTATTGTAAACAGCCGAAAGTCTACATTTTGCCAATAAACCTGACAACAGTATAAAATTACAACAGTATATAATATTTTTTTCAATAAATGTGGCCTTGGTAAGCATATCAGAAGCATTAACAAATCTTACTGACTGCTTCTATAATAATGTATTTATTTTATGTGTAATTCTTTGGGCAGTATTGTAAATTATCGGACAAATATCTGAGCACAGGTGCAGTCAAAGCATAGCACCTCTAGACCAGATGAGCATTAAGTGATTTGCCGAAGGGCAAACTAGCAGCGGTCACAGGAAGGGCCTAAAGCAAAATTTAAACCTGAATCTTCCAGGGCACGGTATACAGCTGTTCCCACTGAGCCACCTGCCCCCACAGTACATGTGACCTGAAAACATATAAAAGTCGATTAACTGTAATGCCACTGACAGATGATTGACAAGGTGAGTTCACTGTCCAGTGAGGAGGCCATCTTCCTAGATAAAGCTCAGTCTCGCCTCTTGAACACTCCTGTGTGCCCTGTGTTCACACAGAATCCATTGTGTTGCAGGATAGGAAGTCATGAATTTGTGATGCATATAAAGCTCTATAAAGCTCAGTAGAAGAAGCTCTCTCCAGTCATCTTTGACCTGTCTATTGCCAAGCATATCCAAGAGGAAGAGGTACAAAACATACAGCTGGTAATTTGTGATGAAAAGTATATGCATATTAGGGCTAAACTGTTGTTTACTAGAATGTAGGTATGTCTCTCTATTTAAGCAATAACCACCTAGCCTCATGTCTCTGAACCCACTCTCCTCTCTGGCTGATGCATTTCTACATCTTTTCACCTTTTATTTCTTTGAGATGTTTCAAACTAGTCCCATGGTGTCAGGCTTCACTCTGTCTTGTATCTATGGACGGTATGTGGTCTAAAGCAGAAACATCACATGCATTGTACAACAGACACTGGTCATTGAATTACATCATAAATTAGATGAAAAATCAATTTCTTTTTTCCCTCATTGAAATATTTATGAAAAAAATAATTATATAAAATATGAGTAAAAATACAGTGGAGTAATTTGTTCCTGTATAGTTGTTACTGTATAAACGTTTGGAGTTGGTAAGATTTTTAAATGTTTTTGAAAGAATACATTTATGCTGAAAAAGGCTATATTTATTTGATACAGTACAGTAAAAACAGTAATATTGTGAACGTCTCGGTTACGTATGTAACCCTAGTTCCCTGAATAGGGAACGAGACCCGGTTAACTGTTTATTTGATACAGTACAGTAAAAACAGTAATATTGTGAACGTCTCGGTTACGTATGTAACCCTAGTTCCCTGAATGTGGGAACGCACCTGTGTGAGTGCGTCATGAAGCACGTATGGAATCAGTCCAATGGCGAGAAGGAACGTCATAGGCGGGTGACGTCATCGACCAGGAAACTATAAAGCACCCCAAAATCACAAAGCGACAGCTTCTGATAGGCCTGAAGCAAGAGGATCTCGGGCATGCCGGGAGTATAGCAGAACGACGCAGTGTCTCGTTCCCTATTCAGGGGACTAGGGTTACATACGTAACCGAGACGTTCCCTTTCAAGGGAACTCGAGCTGCATCAAATGCTGTGGGAACGCTAATACCCACGTCGCCATAAGAGCAAGTGACCGACTGTTTGAATCAGACGAATCCCAAGTTGGCACCCTCGTGCTAACTACTGGCCTAAACCTCAAAGTGCCACGTAGGAAATGCGTTATAAGCGGCTGTCTCCGCAAATAAACTCCACCCAAAGGGACGTGGTAAGCAGCCAGTGCCGCCACTCCAGCACTGCACCCACTGGGCAGTTAACCGGGTTCAGCTGGTGTTCTCCACACCAAGAAGTGAACAACCTCCACTTCAAGGCGTATAACCTCCTCATGGACGGAGCTCTGGAGTGAACGATGGTCTCAACAACCTCAGTTGAGAGACCTGCACTTAAGAGCTGGGCCCCCTCAGAGGCCAAGCCCACAGTTTCGATAATTCTGGGCGGGGGTGAAGGATCGACCCGCTCGCCTGAGAGAGAAGGTCCCTCCGAACCGGAATCTCGATAGGAGAGCCGTCCAGGAGAGACACTAGGTCCGCAAACCACACTCGGGCAGGCCAGAACGGGGCTATCAACAATAGACTGACCCCGTCCCGGCGAACCCTCTCCAGAACTCCTGGTAGCCAAGCAATCGGGGGAAATGCGTACAGGCATGACCTCGGCCACGCCTTTACCATAGCGTCCAACCCCAGAATGGCTGGATGGAACAGAGAGAACCACAGTGGACAATGTGATGTTTCTTTTGACGCAAATAGGTCTACCTCGGCCCGACCAAAGTGCGTCCAAAGGAGCTCCACCACTTCGGGGTGGAGTCTCCACTCCCCGGGCCTCGGCCCCTGCCTCGACAGGATGTCTGCCCCCTGATTCAGATATCCTGGGATGTAAATAGCCCTCACTGAAAGACGCTTCCCCTGGGACCATAGAATGATCTGGCGAGCCGGCTTGTAAATCGGGCGTGAGCGCAAACCCCCCTGATGATTTATGTAGGAGACCACCGATGTGTTGTCGGTCCGGACAAGAACATGATGACCTCTCAGGACTGGGAGGAAGTGAACACTGCCAACATTTCTAAGCAATTTATGTGCCACAAGAGATGATGGTCCTGCCACAGACCTTGGGCTGGACGACCACTCATGATCGCCCCCCAACCCGTGAGGGAAGCGTCTGTCGTTAGCGTTACACGACGACAAAGAGCTACCAACACGGGTCCATGGGACAGAAACCAAGGTTCTTTCCACATGACCAGAGCACGAAGGCAGCACCGAGTGACTTTGATCATGCGGAGTGGGTTTCCCCTCGGGGAGAACACCTTGGCTCTGAGCCACCACTGTAGAGGTCTCATGTACAGCAGGCCACAAGGTATAACGCTGGACGCTTCTGCCATCAGACCCAGCAGTCTTTGAAACTGCTTTACAGTGAGCAACCGGCCTAGCTTCACCTGTTTTACGGCTGACAGACGAGCCCGCATCGCCACCGAATCCCACGAAACCCTAGAAAAGAGGTTCTCTGTGATGGATGTAGAACACTCTTCTTGGCGTTCAGCCTCAACCCCAGGTTCTTGATATGTGCGAGAACGACATCTCGATTGCCGAACCGTTTGTTGCTCCGATTGAGCCAGAATAAGCCAATCGTCGATATAATTTAGAATACGAATGCCCGGGAGACGCAGCGGGACTAACGCTGCGTCCATGCCCTTCGTGAATGTGCGGGGAGATAAAGCTAGACCGAACGGAAGAACCCGATATTGGTACGTTTAGGCCCTCTGAAAGCAAACCTCAGGAATTTCCTGTGTTGCGGAAGGGTGGATCTATCGTGACAAACCAGTCCTCGGATCTGATTTGTGACACGATCTGCTTCAGAGTGAGCATCTTGAACTTGAGCTTGGCCACTGAGTGATTTAACAGGCGCAGATCTAAAATCGGACGCAACCCCCGATCCTTCTTTGGAACGATGAAATATCGGCTGTAGAAGCCTGACTCCTGACTGGGAGGAGGAACCCGTTCTATAGCCTCCTTTAGTAGGAGTGTTTTCACCTCTTGTTCTATTAACAGAGCCTCCTCGGGGCCCACCACTGTGGGCAGGACCCCGCTGAATCGGGGAGGACAAGACTTGAATTGAATGGCATAACCTTTCTCTATCGACTGCAGGACCCACTGAGATACTCTTGGAAGGCTTTACTCTGCCAAAAAATCTACTAAGGGTACCAGCCTCTCGAGGCTGGCCTCTGGAATATTTTGAGCTGCAGACACAGCGCCCTGTAACAGAGCACCGGCAGGGAACAACTGGTTTGACTGCTCGAGGCTCCTCCTCGGAGGGGGCGAGCGTCCCTCGGGAAAGCGCTCGCTGGGCCCATCTGTGCCCCGGCATGAAGGCGGGGTTGGCAGAACAGACCCCTGAGGGTCCCGGGAGAGAATAGCCACCGTCTGAAGCGGTGAACACTTTCCTCTCCCGCCGGGGACTACCCTCAGCATCCTGACGCCAGAGGCCAGAAACCTTTCATCAAGCTTACTTTTTGAAACGGACTCCTGCCTAGCAGCTGGCCACTCGATATTTAACTTTGAAACAGCACGAATGAGCACCTCCATAAGCTCCTCATGCTCTGGGGAATGAAATGACGAGTCCTCAGTATCCCCTGTCTCAACACTGACAACATCCAGCTCCTCAGAACTGGATAGCTGCAGTGTATGTGCCTCAGCTTGGGGGGACGAAATCGCAAAGCGTGCTTCCAACCCCGGGACAGAGGCACTGGAACTGGCAGGTAAGGGTTGAGATAAGGTGTAGCCCGTCTCAAGCCCCGCTACCAGATCCATTTGCGATCCCCACGACGCGCGCCGCCGCTCTGCCTCGACAGAAGTGGGACCCGAGCCGCGGGGAGCGTGAACCGAGCCACTCTCCTCGAAGAGTGACCGGCGGGAGCGGAGCGTTATTAGGGGGAAACGCTCGCAATGCTCACAATCAGCCCCCTCGAGAGCTGACTGGGCATGCTGAACTGGGCATGCTGAACACACAGATCGTGCGTATCCCCACCCGTCAGATAACGAGTACAGGGGGGAACACACTTTCTGTATTGCTGTTCGCTCGCCATTAGAATATATGTGAATATATGGGTTTTTTTATATATGTGAAAACTCCTGCCTAGCAATCACTAAAGACAGACAAAAACACTTTTGGACAGATTCACACAGAGAGCGCTTGCTGAAGGCACAGAAGCTGTCGCTTTGTGATTTTGGGGTGCTTTATAGTTTCCTGGTCGATGACGTCACCCGCCTATGACGTTCCGTCTCGCCATTGGACTGGTTCCATACGTGCTTCATGACGCACTCACGCAGGGGCGTTCCCACAGCGTTTGATGCAGCTTGAGTTCCCTTGAAAGTGACCTATTATTAAAATGGCCAGTGAAGATTGGCAAGTGAGATTTGCGTGTCAAGCCACTCCCCCAGACATATGGTTATATAAGCTGATCGGCAACTCACAGCTTTTTCCTTCTGAGACAAGTGGTTGTTTTACAGCGCTCTGCCATTCGCCTTCACTTTAAAGGGGACATATTATGCAAAATTCACTTTTACATGGCATTTGAACATATATGTGTGTTGGCAGTGTGTCTACACAACCACCCTTTAATGATAAATATCCACCTTCTGAGAGTTTCTGTTCTGATTTTATCATTCCGTGAGAGATTGTCCTGACACTAAAGTGCAAGCTCGTGAGGCTCTGCCCTCTGGGCCGGCAGCAGCTCATTTGCATTTAAAGGGATACACACTAAAACGGTGTGTTTTTACGAGCCCCCAAAAAGTGACAATTTAAACATGCTGTAAAAATGATCTGTTGAGTATTTTGAGCTAAAACTTCACATACACACTCTGGGAACATCAAAGACTTATTTACATCTTGTGAAAAGGGGCATAGTAGGTGCTCTTTAAGAGGAGACGTTTCTGCAGTTAGAGAAAATGGGCATTCAGCTGTGTTTTCGCCCCACAATTGCACAGATGAGTGCAGCGATTTCACCCCTGGGCACTTCAACACAAAAGAGCAGCTTCCTTATAAGAGCAAAGCATGGGTGACATTGCATCTTTTTCAAGATAGCATTCCATCCATGTGTTTCTGGATGTGGTCGCTTCCTGGCCCCGTCTGACAGCCATGATCACTGACTCATGTGTCTGGGCCGTCAATATCCCAAGGCATCATTCAATGATGGTTCATGTTCTCACTGCGGGAACATGACCATCGCGTTGCTAATATCCTCCGTTATTCCCCTTACTGGTCTCTCTGCACCGCATAGAACCACTTTGGTTAAAATGCAGGATGATTTGAGGATTATAGTGGGAGCTCTCCCGCCGGGCCAGTGCTCACGGGTTTCCCACTTCTCACACACATCCCAGGCTGTGGAGCTTTCTGATGAGACTATGGGTCCTTTGCATGGGGTAGCATCTCATTTGGAGCCCCCGCGGATGATCAGATGTTGTTGCATCAGAGGGTGAGCTTGAGCCCTCTGAGGATGAATACTCAGCAGAGCTGTCCCCTTCTGGGAGAGTGGCGGAGGTTGAGTCGGAACCAGAGTTGACAGGAAGGCACTGCAGCCCGTCTCATCCGGTATTAAACCCTCCAAGTGGTTGGCAAAGCAACATCCTTGAGATGGGCAACTACTCTTATCCAGGAAATGGTGAAAGCACAGACAATGCACTTCCTCACACTCAACCCCTTCTTCTCTCTCCACAGTGCATGAGTTTGCATTGTGTTTCTCCAGCCAAACCTATGTTGCTTCCATGGAGTCAGGTAAGAATCACACCACACTGCCTCTACTTAGGGATGCTATGCCTCCCGGGTTGCGGAAGGATGCAATAGAGGCGGTCCCTCCAGCCGAGATGAAGTTAGTGTTTTACAGCCCGTACTTCATTGTACCAAAGGAAGGCGTTGGGTTACTGCTGATCTTGGTTCTGCATTTCTTGAACCGGGCCCTTCACAAGCTACTGTTCAAGATGCTAACGCAAAAATGCAACCTCATGTGTGTTCGCCCCCAAGATTGGTTTACAGCAATCGACCTGAAGGATGAGTATTTCTATGTTTCAATTTTGCCTCGACACAGACCGTTCCTATCGTTTGCTTACAGGGGTCAGGCATACCAGTACAAGATCCTTCCCTTCGGGCTGTCCCTGTCTCCCTATGTCTTCACGAAGGTCGCGGAGGCTTCCCTCATTCTATCTCACTCTCGAGATCTGTTATGAGAACACAGGGACCTGGTGCCTGGATCAACTGGGAAAAGAGCAAAATCTCCCCTGTAAAGAGTATCTCTTTTCACAGTATGGAGTTGGATTCGGTAAACATGATGGCACATCTCATGAACGAGTGGGCCCAGTCAGTTCTGAACTGCCTGCATTTATTCAGGAGCAGGACCGCGGTTTAACTGAAACAATTTCAGGAAATTATGCAAATGAGACCGCTTCAGCATGTAGCGACTGACCGAATCCTGTTTTTCCTTTCACTACTGAACAGATATGAACACATATATGTTTAATTCACAAAACCTTGAGTCATGTGAAATGGTGCCCCAATGTCTGCCAGCAGGTCATTGATTAACTCCATTTATGACGCATTGCGCAATCAAGAAACAGTTCCCCGTTGTTCTCTAAACCCTCACGTGGTACACACCACGGATTTCCAAACACACACGCCACACATACCCGCACACAAACGTCCTTTGTGTGTAACTTAGGATAGAAATGTCCTTAATGTATATAACACAGAATCGTATCTGCAGCTCCTACTTGAATTCTGATAAAGAAAGAGGAATAGACTCTGCAATCTTATATTTTCTATAAGTATAACAACTTAAGAAATGTATAAACATGGTAGCCGGTATTATGGCTTTATAGTCGTGTGAGTGAACATTAAATGTGTGTAATTCTGCATATGAATGTAAAAATATGTTTCTTCTACTCTTTCCGGCCATTTTCGGTACCTATTTGACCGTCTTGTTTAGACTAAACCAGTCATACATAGGATATTACAGGAAAATGTATTGTTCTGTGTGTACAATCTTTCTGGCTAGAAATGACAAAACTTTTATAGCATCATCAATTATCCTGACAAGACAAAGAAGAACTTCTCCCGTTCAAAATGCTCCAAGAAGATTTGCCCTCCCCGCAAAAAGGGGCGGGGATGGGATTACCTCAAAAGAGGAACTCGCCCGTTCCTCTCTCTCTTCTCATCCTCTTCTCTTCGGTCAAAATTCGGGAAACACCAGCTTCGGACAGGCTTCGGCCGCCGTCTCGGACGCGCACCTCCGCGTCACTCCCGATCTTTCTTTTCTTTTCTTTACTAAGTGTTATTTTCACATTCGCCTCTCCCTCTACGAGGGAGATGAACTCTGAATTATTTCCTTGGTAACTTCACGTTCGGTGAACCTTTAAAACTTCCCGCGAGTCTGCTCGCCCCGGAAGACACGAGAGAACAAGCCTATAGCGCCGAAGGACAAACACGCATACGACTCTGCTTTCTTCAGCTCACACAAAGAGAACCATACGCATTCGCAAGTATAGGTTATTGATTTGATTTGATTGATGTGATTTCTTGTTGCCTCTCTAAGGGTTATTGTCTGTGATTTTTGCCATGCTGCGATCACCCCGGTGATCTCTCTCATCCTGACCGTTAGTTTCACTTTCTCGCTCTCTCTCTCTCTCGCTCTCTCTCTCTCTATATGTATATATATTCACTCTCTCTCTCTCTCTCTCTCACTCAATCTCTCTCTCTCTCTCACTCCCGTTGTTATTCGTTTGTCTCGTTAGTTTTACTGTTTATTGTACATACATGTATCCCGGGTTTAAATGTAGAATTCTGTATCCGTAGTTTCATTTTATTAAAACCATTATATTCTTGATTGCTAATTGTCTAAAGTCCTCATTTTTACAAAGTCAATGAAGTGTTCGACCATTTTGCTACAAAGCTTTACAATTCGTTACTATTTCAGTAACCTAACTTTTATAATAACCAGAAGGTGATTTTTCATGGCCAGAAAATAGCTTTTTTTGGAATTATAAGAAAGAGATACTTTTTGTTGAAAATTTATAAGTTAATCTTACGGCCGTTTGCTGGACAAACAGATTGTTCGATAACTAAATTAATTCCATTTAAGGTTATCTCATATAATCGATCTGTAATAAGACTATTGATATATTAATGACGAACCATAACCCATTATGGTGATCATTCATATATACAATCGATCTATTTTCAGCTTCGATAATTTAACTGTAATATGCAATATATTAATCATTCATGATTAATTATTAAATTCCCTATATATAATTTGAGCTAATTTAATGTAAGACTCAGTGTCGCTACAAGCACTAGCTACACGGGTGAGTCCCGAGATGGGAATGGCACTCCAGCACAAATCATCTGTTCATCACACCGGTCTGTCGATGCACGTTCAGCCCATGGTCGGACCTTGCCTTTCTATCGGCCAGAGTGCACTTAGAACAAGTGTCCAGGCACTTTGTTGTCACAACAGATGGCTCCAGAATGGGCTGGGGTGTTGTAAGCAAGGGGCACGCAGTATCGGGCTCCTGGTCAGAATTGCCTCGAGTTGCTAGGAGTACTGCTGACCCTGTGTCAGTTTCGACTGTTGCTGCAGGACAAGCATGTTTTGGTCCGGAAGGACAACACAGCGACTGTGGTGTACATACCCCTCCAGGGTTGTTTTTGTTATGTTGCAACTTGCCCACCATCTCCTCCTCTGGAGTCGCTCATGTCGCTCCGAGCCATTTACATTCAGGGCAACTTCAATCGTGCGGCCGACCTGGGCTAATGACAGCTCGCGCTCCCAGGAGAATGGAGACTGGAGAGGTGGAACAGCTGATCTGGAGTCTATTCAGAGACGTGCAGATTGACCTGTTTGGTTCTCCGGTTAGGTTTTCTGGTATCCTCCCATGTCCAGCTTTTTCATTCAACATGAATCCATGACATGAACATGAATTCAGACCCTCAACATGGATGTGCTGGCACACAGCTGGCCCCGGGGCCTATGCAAATATGTGTTTCTCCTAATGATTCTGCTCGTACAGACACTTTGCAAAGTCAGAGAGGACGAGGAGCAGGTATTGATGGTTGCGCCTCACTTGCCCACCTGAACCTGGTTCTCGGACCTGATGCTCCTCATGACAGCCCCTCCCTGGCGGATTCCTCTGAGAAAGGACATTCTTTCACAGAGATGGGGCACCATATGGCACCCACAGACTTAAGTGGCGTACCACCGGCAGTGGTAGACACTATCACTCAAGTCAGAGCCTCCTCTACCAGGTGAACTTATGCCTTGAAGTGGAGTCTGTTTGTTGATTGGTTTTCTTCCTGTCAGGAAGATCCCCATGAATGCTCGATCAGAACTGTGCTTTCCTTGCAGGAGAGGTTGGAGCAAAGGTTGTCTCCCTTCATCTTGAATGTGAAGGCTGCTGCTATTGCAGAACATCACAATGCAGTGGACATAGATCTTTGGAAATCACAACCTTGTCATCAGGTACCTAAGAGGTGCCAGGAGACAAAATCCTCTTCGGCTATGCCTTATCACCTCTTGGAACCTCTCTGTAGTACTTACAGCCCTGCAGAGAGCTCACTTTGAGATTCTAGAGTCAGTTGAGCTTAAGATCCTGTCCTTTATGACAGCACTCCTGACTGATCTGACGTCTATCAAAAGGGTGGGGGACCTGCAGGCAGACCTGAAACCCCGGCCTAGATATGTGCCCAAAGTTCCCACCACTCATTTTCAGGAATAAGTGGCAAACTTGCAAGTGCTATTGTTGCTGTGTCTCGTTCTACGTGGACCCCATGCAGATCTTTATGAAATCAGAGCAGCTCTTTGTCTGCTTTGAAGGTCAGCAGAAGGGAAAGGCTGTCTCCAAACAGAGGTTGGCCCACTGGATAATGGATGCCTTGGCGTACCAAACTCAAGGCATGCCATGCCCCTTCGGAGTTAGATCCCACTCTACCCTCCTGAGCATTAGTACACAGCCCCTCTTTAGCAGACATCTGCAGAGCTGCGGGCAGGGCGACACCTAATACCTTTTCGAGATTTCTCCCTGTGTGTTAACGGTTTAATAGGTAAGTGCCGGGAAAGTGTCTCACTTGCAGTGCCATTTCCCTCTATCGGGGGGATACGAGCGCTTTCTAAACTCTCCAGGTAAGTTCGCCAGAAGTTCGCAGAGGCTTCCCTCATTCTAGCTCACTCTCAAGATCTGTTATGAGAACACAGGAACCTGGTGCTCAGGCAACATTTGGGGCTTTAGATCAACTGGGAAAAGAGCAAAATCTCCCCTGTAAAGAGTATCTCTTTTCTCAGTATGGAGTTGGATTTGATCAACATGATGGCACATCTCATGAACGAGTGGGCCCAGTCAGTTCTGTACTGCCTGCATTTATTCAGGAGCAGGACAGCGGTTTAATTGAAACAATTTCAGGATTTGATGCAAATGAGACCGCTTTAGCACTGGCTTCACGGTTGAGTCCTGAGATGGGCATGGCACTCCAGCACAAATCATCTGTTCATCACACCGGTCTGTTGATGCAAGTTCAGCCCATGCTCGGACCTTGCCTTTCTATCGGCCAGAGTGCACTTAGAACAAGTGTCCAGGACAAGGGGCAGTGGCTTCCTATGGAAATCTCATTCGCCAATCTTCATTGGCCTATTCTCTTACTACTCGAAGATGATTGGGCTCTCAAGTGAGACCCCATGACATCATTCATTGATGTAACATCTCCCTTCCCTCCTTCAGGGAATGAAGGTTACAAAAGTAACCAATTTTTTTCATATTTATTTAATGAATAGAAAGTTTAAAAGAATAGCATGTATTTTAGATTAAAAAAAATATACTTTTATAAAAATCTTTAGTATAGCTTTGGATTAATTTAATGTCATTGCTGAAAATGATTAATATATTTCCCCCCCAAAAATATATAATTCTATTCATGATTAAAAATATAACATTTACATATAATCATTTTTTTATTATTTTGCAAACAAAATAGATCATGCATGTGCAGTGTTAGTATTTTGCAGGTAGAACACTATATGAAACACTGGATGCAGTATATTTTTTATGCATTTTCATATCTAGCATACACCATATCACATACAGTTTTTTTTCTTTTTGTGGTGTCATCAGGTGGAGTCAGTTTAAAAAAAAAAGGCCAATAACGTTCAACGACAGCACTTTAGCATAGCAGGATTTTTAATGAGTCTTTTGCTTGCAGATATCTCTCGATTTGTCATGGCGCTTCCAAGAATTTCAGACTGTGTTATAATCTTTCATATCTTTAAAATCAATGGTGCATAAACTAGCCATTTACTGCTGGTCCTCATTAAACCTTTGTATGGCTTGAGCTATTGTTTCAGTGAAGCATTTACACTAAAAATCAAGTTCCAAAGACTTGGAGAGTCAGTTTTTGTAGTACACTCTCCAATCTCGATCACATTGGTTATGTCTGAATTATTGCAGGATGCTGATATATTATTACCATCAGACGTGAGGTGACAAAGCCAAATCTTCATTAATTAAAAACCTAAAGGTGTCTGAGAGGTGTAACAGATGTGTTTTAACAATGGCAACAACGGCAGCACAGAACAGCCAAGTGACAAATAGCCACTCTGTTTGTTGAGTCTGTATCTACGTGTGTCCCCTAGGTGACAGCTTTATGTGTCTGGGTGATCTGCTCCGCTTTGGAGAATGTGAATCTGTTATTTTTATTCAAGACAAAAGCAAGCCATGGTTACTATTTACATGGAAAGCAGTAATGGTAATGTTAGAGACAAAGGGTTCTTTGTTTGAGCCTTTAAATCACTGCATTGCTTTTAATGTTATGAATATTTATGATTTTTTTTTTTTACATTTTCCCCAATTAATATGCTAGTGGTGAACATGATTTCACCAAGTACAGCATGTTTCTGGATCAACATATTTATTGATCCTGGAACAACATTTAACAACATTTAACAACATTTAACAACACTTGCACGTGCCGAGGATTTCAGACAGGATGCGGAATGCGCGGCGCTGCGCTTTGAAACCCATTAATTTCAATGACTTCCAAATATACATAACAGCTACACTGTATGCAATACAGGATTCACTCTATTATACTTTATCGACACAAATTGATGTCAAACAGCAAACAGCCATCCCCAAAAAGTCTATAGCTACATAGGCTGTCTTTGACTTGAACAAGGGTTAAATTACTCGTCAGGCTACAGAAGAATACCATAATTAATCCGTTCAATTAGGCCTAAGACATCGAGAGTCACGCAGACCTATAACAACCCAGCCACAACATATAATTGGGAATAACATGCCTTACCTTAACACAGAATGGATTTCAAGGACTTCGCGCAGATCAATGGCATCCACCGTTTATATTTATTCTACGAATCTTTGAGTTAACATCATACTAACATGATTGGAATTTGCACCGCAGCACCACACCTTGATGCTCATGACAAGAATAGCATGTATAGTTATCTTTATTGAAGTGAATAGGTTTAAATCGCCGTCAGGCATGCATGAATGAATGAATGATATTTTTGCTATTTTAGACGTAATACTCCACGATGATCACATTACACAAGACTGAAATTGCACGTCAAAATAAAACATTGTCAATATTTTTTGTGACCCCCAAAATTTCACGAATCACGTTTTCAGGAGAGCCCATGTCTTATTAAGGGGAGCCGAGCTCCCCCTAGCATACCCGTAGTTCGCACCCTGGGTGCTTCTACATCAGTGTTATTCTCATGCCATTTTCTCAGATTTTAGGGATTAGTTATGGATAGGGTTAGGTTTAGGGGTAGGGATAGGGTTAGGACTACATTTTCAGACAGAAATGTTGATTACTTTGCCGAGTAACATGTTACTTGGCAAAATCAGAGTGACCATATGTTAGTGTTCTTTTTTGTGCAAGTAGAATGTGCAGTTTATTCTCTCTTTCACAGTTCAGATGCAAGATAATTAAGGACACAGTAACATAGAACGGCCATGACGGTTATTTTGACCGTTTTGAATTTTATATCTGCAATAACTTTGTTGAAAAAAATAAATACAATTCTGCTGGTACCTGGCTTTTCCTAAAAGTGTCTTTATTTTCATTTAAAATGTTTTTCTTATAAATTACACATAAGGCAAAAAAAACAAAACAAATGAACATATTTACCTATTTCGGCCATAGACGGTCATATTGACCGCACTGAATTTCACAGTATTTTTTTGTTACATTTCCCGCGATTGACCTTTGTCTCTCTCAGTAACAGAAAGGTCAGTAGCGGTCCCATGTGTTTGCATATATGCTAATTTATACAAACAAAAAGTATATTAGATTAAAATCACCGCAGCAGACACCAAAGTGAAGGCAGTGCCAGGTTACGGGAAGCTGCAGTAAAAACAAAACCCACGACACCTGCTGCAAATACCGCAAACCCGTGTGTGAAAATTGTGCGAGGAGAAGAGAGCTCAATTGCCTTGACGGTGAAAGTTAAATAGCCAAGCACTATATTGATGTATATAATTAACATACAATATGTAATATACGTAGGCTAGTGTTTTTATGTTTCTGTAGCCTACGCTTCCTTCTTGGTTATTCTTTGTTTTGTTATAAATCAGCTCGTTTCCAGCTTTTTCTATTAGCCTATATTCTCTGTTAATATATTAAAATAAAATAAAAATTATAATTAAATAATATACTTTTAGTTTTTATTATCTTGTTCTGAGTTATGTTGAATGGATTTGGAAATATAGCCTATCTGTTGTCAATATATACGATTATTACGGAATGCTACTAATGATATTTTTATTTATAAATGTATAATTAAACTTGTTTAAATGTACAGTTTTGTGTTGTTTTGTTTTTAAAAGATATCCTGATACAATAAATGCATTAATCTCTCAATTGGGTATTTATCAATAAAGAGTCTGGAATCTAGCGGTCAAAATGACCGCTTGTGGCAGTTCTAGTGGTTATGGAATTCTGCCACTTCTAGTGTTAACAGACGGTGTCGATTTTCCTTGATGATCACCTTTACCTCAGAGCCCACACAAAGCATCTCACACCAAATAGTAGTTACTGTATGGCACAAGTGACTGTATGGACTGCTGTAATTAGAGCAGCCACATTCTCTCAAAATTAAAGGTGCTCTAAGCGTTGTCGGGTGACGTCATTACTTGTTGTCGTTTAAAGTATTGTCAAACAAAACGGAGGCTAGCTAGACCCTCCCTCCTCCTCGTCCGCGCACTAACCCCCCCCAAATCATTCTTGTCGGTCATTGGCTGGAACAGTTTGTTATGTTTCGTGGTGCGGGTTGCTACAGTTTGTTTTTGTTGCCATTTGTGGAGCCTGGGGTGTCTGCAGAGACCGCGTTTTTTTTTACAGTGTGTTCAGGGGACAGGCAGCTAGCGGATAGTGAGGAGATGTTTGCTGTATGTGACAAAAAATGTTTTGGGCTAAAAAACGCATGACATCGCTTAGAGAACCTTTAAATACGACATTGTCACATCAAGCTGAGAAACTTGTTCATCAATTACCCTTACATAGTCAGTGATGTCACTAATGATCTGCATGTATGTACTTAAATACATCTTTCACTGATTGTTTTATTGCTCATTTATGTGCAGTTAAATTGCTCCTAACATAATAAAAAAAAGATTATTTTCCACTTCATTCATATGGCTGTATTTTTTTAGATTAGTTTATGTTGCAGGTAAAAGCACTTGTTGCACTTTGCAATACGTGTCATGTTGCACATCTTTGTTGTACCTGCTGTTCCATCATTAAATGACAATATATCTCTGCTCAAGTGGAGCAGAAGTAGTCAATATAACCTTGTGCACCATATAGAGTTTAAGCTCAGATTTGCTGGGAGCCATCAGCAGATGAACTGGCCCTCCAAGGACTAGCTCATCATCCACAGCTCAGGCACAGAGGCAGAGAGACAATACGATTTCTGATTGCTTTCAAAAGAGCTGTTGTCTCATTATAAGTTGAGAATCAGGCTTCTGAAATGAGTCGGCTAATTGTACAGTACACTGACCAAATGTTAGGACTTTGCTAATTTAGTGTTCTTTTCTTTTTTTTTTAAATGTTTTGTGCAATGTTGGACATAATTAAGAAGTACACGACTCAAGTTCACTTGGTTATGATGAACTTTCACTTCACTTCATTTTGTTTTGTTGTTATTGTAAACTATTTAACATAAATATTTTCATATTGAAGAGTATTTTTGATTTTTTTTGTGAGTTTCAAGTGTGCAACGTAGCATGAATAAATTATGTGGATACTGATATTACAGTCAGTTACACTTTTAGTAGTGTTGTCTGGTGATGTTAAGAGTTCATCTTCAGTTAATGATGTTTGTCTCTAGTCTATATAAAACTGATGAACAGAACATCTTTGCTTTGCAAGATATTTTCTTCTTCAAAGATTAAAAACTAGCGTGGAAAGGAATGACAACAAAATTAAATATGAATGTGTTAATACTAATCTATCAGTAACTTTTTATGTTCTATGTCAGTAACTGAGAGTTAACTTTACAACGAGACTCAAAAAATAACAGCAAGAAAAAAAAACCTTGTGTGCGCTGTTTTCAAACCATTTCTTCAGTGCTTGACTTAATTAAGAATTCACATTAATATGACGTAGTCTGGACTGGTGAAGATGTCCTCAATCAAAAGAGTTGATTTAATTAGCATGTGGCTTTATCTGGGGTTAAACAGCAATACATTATATGCATATTCAATTAGACAGATAAAAGTCAAAACCACACTATGGGGTTGCTGGTTGTAACTGTGCCGCAGGCTCCACTGGTCCTGCTTGCACGTCAGGGATGATTCCCAGCAATGAACATCATGGTGAATTTTTGTCTCTGAAATCTCAAGACATCTCCTCCAGGACATATTAATATAATAGGCCATATTCGTTTAGATAATCAGAGCATGCACGGACATTTGCTTGGAAAGGCAAATGGTGCTATTCAACTAAGACTTGCATCCAGCATTAAATAAATCAAGGATGAATTTTTCCCTTTTTGGCTTATTGCACTGCTCGCTTATGAGACACACAGGCTCTTTTTTTACTTTGATAAACTGCTGATAATGGCAGTTTTATGGTCAATTAAATTTTCAACAAACACAGTTGCCTGAAGTAATGTTTAAGGTGACTAAAATGCAGACACAGTACATACATCTTTTTTGCTTACTCAAATAAAATAAATTAGTTTGGATGTTGTGCATTAATTTTTCATTACTGATGCAGACAATTCCACACGATATTATATTTCTGTACAGTTTTATTTGCCCTTATTGTCCGAAAGTGAAAACAATCTCTGTATTGACATTGATCAAACCATGAGGTCAAGAAACCGCCTCAGGACCCTCAGTTCTCCTCCTCATTTTGTGTAGATGACATTAGCATTGACATCCCTCCTACATAATGCCAGCTCTGATGAAGTAGAACAGATTGATCCTCAAAGATGAACCCACACCAAAATTAACTTTTCTTTGGCGCATTTGCAGTATAAGATGAATTTATACTGTAGTATTTTAGGTACTGGGCATGTTTGCTTTCAATGAAACTTGGCTGCCTATACAATACAAATGCTAAAACATGTTTGAAATTGGTGCTCCTGACTTGAGAAAACAGAGAAAAAAGGCTGTTGTCTTCTCTTTTGCCAAGTAGGTAGGGAAACTTCAACACCCATAATACACTGGGCATACAAGTCAAATACTGCATTGCTTTAGTAGGAAATACTGATTAGCCAAATTTTAGTTATAATGGTCTCGACTTGTATCGCTTCCATGTGCAGTAAACGTTTAGTTGGAGTGAGTTACTTTTGGTTTCCTGTGAAAGATCCAGCGCATTGTAGGCAGTGGCTAAAGGCTGCAAAGAACCTTGAATACGGAAAGAAAGCCACGATGGGAAAATATGAAATACCTCTGTGTTTGTAGATAACATTTCAAACTGGATGACCATGAACACAGTGTTTTAGGCCAAATGGAGGGTAAAAAAACTGAAAGAAACTTCCATTTTTCCCTTCCCAACCCCCCAAAGCAAAACGCCATACGTCATAGTGCTTCATTTTTATCATAATGCTGTTTAAAGAGTAGACATAGTACGAAAATTATTTCAGTAATAAACCTACTCGGTACAATAACTGTGTTGTTAACAACTCTCTGCCGATCCGACTGTCAGTAGGCAAGGATACAAAAATGCAGAAGTATCAGTTTTCAAGAAAGCACTGAAGCTGTTAAAAGTATGGTGGCTGAGAGAGCTCAACGCGCGCTGCAACTAAAGAAAACACATGCAAATAGAAAAACACCCGCAAATTTAGAAAACATCTTCATCAGTTTCACAACACATGTGTGCTTCAAATAATCACAACACAACTAAATACAGAAACACGGTGCAAAAGTACGCAACACAACCAAATACAGAAACGCACAGTAAAAGTTCACAACACAGCCAAATATAGAAACACACTGCAAATAGCCCAGACCACAACGGAAAAGTTTCCAGGGGACCCCCAATAAGTGACGAACCTGTTTTTTGCAAAACATACCCGTTTTTTGCAAAACATACAGAGATGACATGTTTATGACATACAACTTTCTATACAAAATGTATTAACAATATGTTCATTGTCATCAGAATACTAATGTGAAAAGAACAATGAGCTGAAAACTAAAAGAGTAGGGCATAGGGATACTCACGAGCAATAAACACGTCCCAGCCGGGTTTGTCACTTATTGGAGTCACCTGGAAACATTTCCGTTGTGGTCTGTTCTATTTGCAGAGCTTTTTTATATTTGGTTTTTTTGTGAACATTTGCGGCACGTTTCAGTACTTGGTTGTGTTGTGAACTTTTGCAGCGCATTTCCGTATTTGGTTGTGTTGTGAACTTTTGCAGTGCGTTTCTGTATTTGGTTGTGTTGTGAACTTTTGCAGCGCATTTCTGTATTTGGTTGTGTTGTGAGTTTGGAGCACATGTGTTGTGAAACTGATGAAGATATTTTCTTGATTTCTGGGTGTTTTTCTATTTGCATGCGTTTTCTTCAGGTCTGTCTGCCACCGTAGAAAATACTTTTTCCTACAAATAAATGTAAATTTCTCGGTCCAGGAAACACAGAAAACAAGTAACAAGTAATTAACGACGATATTCAAGTTACAATATGGCCTAAAATGAAATAAATAAACAAAGTGTGCTTTTATGAGAGAAGAGCTTCTGATATTATGAGATTTTCCACTTCATTGTGAGGTTGTCTGGATGGGGACCTCAAAACACTTCTATCTTTTCTTACAAAGTGTTACCACACATAATTTCACAACAATGCCAAGACAAACATGGAGTTTGACAACCAAGAAAGACTGGCTCTACTTGCTTTGTGTGATATATTTCACACTGAAAAGCGTAACAGGAAGAGAAAGGTGAGATACACAGCTTAAATGAGAAGGCTTCAGTGTCATGAGCAGCATGGGTTATGTTTTCTGAGTACACATTCATATTGGTTGCTCTATGATGTGTCATTTATTATATTTCTTGTATACATCTCACACACTAAAGGTTAGTAAATAAAGTGCCTTTGACCATATTATTATGTACATGGTGACACTTTACACTGCAAATATAATTGAATGCAATAATAACAGTACTAGAAGAATGTCTATGTATATAATGTAGTACCTAATATTTAGTATGTAGTAATTTGTTCATATTTACTTATTTTACGGCAATTTGAACATGAACATTGTAATAGGCTAGACAAAGGCCAGTGTTGTAAACTAAAACATTTACAATTATTTTCAGTAATTGAAATAAAGTTGAAGCAAAAATTGTATATAAATAAATAAATATATATATATATATAATAAATTTGCCTTGGCAACTAGCAAAAATAAATGAATAAAAAATATAAATTAAAGCTAAATAGAGTTACTATTAAAAAGCTCATAGAAAATGACTAAAACAAAAATTTAACTGAAAACTGAAAACATAAGAATAAGAATAAAAACTTAAAAATATTCATAAATACTCTTAATAATACATTTTCCTGTAAATGTATACATTTGTATACTAATGTATACTACATACACTGTAGTATGTCAATAAATTACAATATTTAATCACAGATAGTAATCTCATCAGATTTGATTCTTTTGTAAAAGAAAACACTCTCTACTCGTTTAGCTATTGATGGAATGTCCATAAAAAATACCTTCTACAAAGTAACAATTACTTAAATGCACATTATAATATAATACAATATAATATTTTGCTCAGTTTGTAAAGTATCAACATATTTCATAGTGATATTCAATCTCCTCTTGATAACATTTACCAGCTATGCTGAACAATGAAATCACAACCCATAGTGTGCTGCATCCCATCAGTATAGAGAATAGTTTATGCACTGATATGAAAAATAATTTAGAAAGACAGTTTAATAGCAATAACAAATCCACCATGTGGATGCCGAACTGTGCAATGTAAAAAAAAAAAAAAAAAGATTAGTTTATGACTGACTGCTTTGGATAGCCAATAATGTAATGCTCTGATGTGACATAAACTACTTTACATCTATTATGAAAACTCACTGCACAAGTTTAGAAGAATGCTCAGGAATATGACAACGAGTGTCAGCAAAAGCTCTCAAAAAAGATCTAAGTGTGCTGTTGGCCAGTGTCATGTCAAAATGGTGTGTTCAATTTGCTTAAAAACAGCAAACATAAGGCAGACAATGTTAGGGTCATGTGTCAAATGGTATAAATTAATACGCTGGGCATGACTGAGTCAGGTGCAGAATATAAATGCTTTTACTGTTTATATACAGTAGGCCTCAGGAGGTGAATGAACACGTAAAACCTCAGCTTGACCTGAAACAACAAAAGAGACATTACATTGCCCTAAGGCTAGTCTATACATGGATAATTAAAATTCACTCAATACAGAAGTTTGGCTTAAAGTCTCAACAAGACTGCCAACCTCTAGATCGTCAGTTTAGCATTTAACCTGACATTTTGTACAGAGATACTGCATCGAAAAAGAGTTTAAACAGAGCACATTAAGATTATGTGACTTTGCTCACAGTGATTTAATGCTTTGAGGCCACTCGAAAGTGCACTGAATAATTACACTGTCAAGTACCATTTTCACTCTTTTGCCATCTCTCTGTCTGTGACATTTCTGTGATAGAATCATGAGATAATTACCATTAAGACTATCAGGAAATGTGTGTTGCCTGTTATTAATTAGTATCATTGTTAGAAGGTTAACGTTATTGTTGAATACTAAATGTCTCGTTCATTGCATCAAACCGAGCGGATAATGCGTTTGTGCATCTGTCTGCTTGTGTTGACTATCACTTCAACTCAACACATTTCATCGCTTTCCTGCTAAAGAATTCCGTCTTTTGTTCTTCCAGCAAGCTGGGTAACAATGGAGCCGAACATGAGTGAAGGAAAGGTGAATGATTCTTCTACTTGCATCTCTGAGAACAAGAAGAAACATATCAGGGTGGGGTTGGGTTTGAGTACAGTCACATGGCTGACTTGTTTTGTTTGACAGTTTAATTTCTCCTCAGTCTACAGAACTATACACGTCGTGTCAGGAACCAGCAGGAATAAAAGGTAGATTGAATTCTGGTGTTAAACTGCACCTCTCAAACAGAAACACACAACAAAAAAATCTCTCTTTTTTCCATTTACATCCTCTATCGTTAAGCGATCGCTGTCTAACAATCACCTGTTGTCTGTAGGCTTTAACTCTGCAGAGTCTTTCAAAGTCTCCATAATCTGTTTTTAATTGCAGAGGTGGGTGCCGTTATCCTCTTTGTAGTTCTTCTTAGCTTAATACGGCTCAGTCTTTATGTGAATCAAATGCTGCTAAAGGCATCAGAGTCTTTCGGTAAGAGGATATTACTGCGTACATGATAACAAGATTGAGTCATGTTTACTATAATCTAGTTGCAAGAACAGTTATCTGGAGTGTCATCAACAAATATGATCTGAGCTGCAGCTGCTGATTCCTACAAATGACTCAAAAAATAAGAATCAATTATAGTTACCCATATGGCTGCACTGCTTTTCCATGCACAAAGAGCTTAATTGCATGTGGATTTGTTAATAAACAAATATACAAGGCCCCTCTGGGTGAAGACCCCTGTTTTATCAGCTTAGAGCAGCACATCCTTGACTAAACACTGGAGGAGCTAACAGCAAACACTTCATAAACATTTCAATATCCTATACAAGACAGAACGTACCTGTGTTTCACACAAAAACATCACAGTCTGCTTTGACTCCTAATACGTTAAGTATTTCAATCCTGGGAATCAAACCCATGATCTTGCCGACATTTGTGTCAGTTTTGGTAACACTTTATTTCTACATTCTACTAACTATAATTAACTCTGCAACTATATCAGTTATTAGAGTATTGGTAGACTGTCTGCTTAAATGGTTAGTTCACCCAAAAGTGAAAATTCTGTTAGTAATTACTCACCCTCATGTTGGTCCAACCCTGTAAGACTTTCGTTCATCTTCGGAACACAAATTAAGATATTTTTGATGAAATCTGAGAGCTGGCTCACTCCTTCATAGGCTGCTTGGTAATTGCATTTGCTGGCCCAGAAAGTTAGTAAAGACATTGTTAAAATAGTCCAAGTGACCACAGTGGCTCAACCTTAAGTTTATCAAGCGACGAGAATACTTTTTGTGTGCAAAATAAAACTAAAATAACGACTTTATTCAACTGTTAATTTTCGTCCATGTCGGCCTATGATGTGAGTTCATGAGTCTCAGTTCCCTTTCAAAAGCTACAATCAATGCTGCGCTGCTTAGCGCATTGGGAACTTCTTTAATCGTGACCTGCTCTGAATATAGAGTGTAAACACGTCGATGGAATCGACCGGAAGTAATATAGCCTCGGTCGGTGACGTCATCGGCGCGCACCTGCGACACAAGGCTATAATTAGATGAGCCACAGGTACATCGTCAGGTCTTTTGTCTTCAGAGACCTCTCTGTGTTAGATGGGCAAGCATATCTTTGTTTCTCTGTCTACTACAGATCTTGATAGGAGTTATTTACCTTTACAACTGGCAGTGTGCAGATCTTTCTCTTTCTCATCTCTGAACGTTTTAAAAAGAGTTTAAAAAAGTCAAAAGAGAAATGAGTCAGCAAGGTAGTAAGCGTTGTATTGCTCCATGTTCTCGTCCTATGTCAGAACTGGATACACACGCTTACTGCTTTGTGTGTTTTGGGGGAGGAACATGCGATCGCTGCATTGGAGTCAGGAGAGTGCGAGCATTGTGAACTGATCACAGTTAAAATGCTTCGTGCTCGTCTTGGCTACTCTCAGTCCGCACCCGCATTATCATCGTGGGGCTCCCGAATGGATTTGGCTGACGAGCAAGAGACGGGTTCGTCCCTTTTGCTTGCTCGTTCACCAGATCCACAAGTTCCCTCGCGTGATCCCGAAGCGCACCCCGGTGCTTCTTCGGCTCACGCAGGGGACAATGATAAATCTGTTGGGTCTACGGACTTTGAATAGCCAACCTCTGAGCGTTCCTCGCACGACGATAAATCCGTCGAGGAATTACTCGAGGTGGTTACTCGCGCGGTAGCCAGATTACAACTTGACTGGCCTCGCGAACAAGAGACCCCCAAACGCCGTAAGCTTGAGGATAGGTTTCTGTCCGGTGGCAGGGGGGAGGGACCACAACATCGGTCTCTCCCCTTCTTCGAGGACCTCCATGATGATCTATCTAAGTCATGGAGAAAACCATATACCTTTCGTGTTTTCGTTCCCTCTACGTCGACTTTATCAACTATCGTGGGTTCAAAGGCGCGGGGGTATGCGGAGATGCCTTAGGTTGAAGAGACGATCGCGAGCTATCTCTCGCCTGGGTCTGCATCATCGCTCAAGAGACCTACCCTCTCCAAAAAGCCGTGCAGAAAAACATCGGCTCTCGTGGGTAAAGCTTACCAAGCTGCAGGTCAGGCTGGTGCTGCGCTGCACACAATGGCTGTGTTATAGGCCAACCAGGCTGACCTCTTGAAGGACTTGAGTGCGGTGACCACGATAGATGAGGAAACGTTTTCTGAACTGCACCAGGCCACAGACCTTTCTCTCCGTGCCACTAAACATATGGCCCGTGGCATCGGCCATTCTATGTCTGCTTTAGTTGGCATGGAGAGGCATCTGTGGCTCAACCTCACGGGGATAAAAGATAAGGACAGTGTCTTTCTCCTGGACTCCCCAGTTTCTCCCTCTGGCCTGTTTGACGACTCGGTCAACACAGTAGTCACCAAGTTCAGAGAGGTTAAGAAACATGAGGAGGCGTTTGTTCAGTTCCTTCCTCGCCGCACTCAAGGGGAGGGGCTATTGGCCACCCAACCTCTCCCCGCTCTTTCAAGATCCAGGGAGGTTAAAAGGCAGAGCATGGCGAGTCGCGATCCCCCTAGTAAAAATTGGGGACTGGCTCGTCGCGCTCAGCAACCTCCCAAGCCAGACCTCAGGACGATCATCAATAGAAAGAAGAAGTCCTGATGATCTGGCGCCCAGTCTGGTGGGGGTAGCCCCCCGCCGGGACGGGGCGCGTATTATCGCACAAAAAGTATTCTCCTTGCTTGATAAACTTAAGGTTGCTCTTAATTTGTGTTCAGAAGATGAACTAAAGTCTTACGATGTTGGACAACATGAGGGTGAGTATTTACTGACAGAATTTTAATCTTTGGGTGAACTAACCCTTTAATATCGTGCACCGCATATTATGGCGGGATTTATCCCGCCTCCTAAAGAAATGAGCCAATCGTCGATTGGTAAAGTCATCGCGTCACTGCAGCTGCAGTTAGAAGCTCCTGTTCCTATAGAAACAATGTGTTCTGAGACATGTGTTTAGGACTGCACATGGGTAATTGTTTGGTCCAGCCGGAAAAATGCTGTTCCCTTTCGTTGCAACTCCAAGTTACGTCGGATGACGACGAATAGGGTTTCGCTTAGAACACCTATCGACTTCGAGTATTACAAAACGAGCCAATGGCAAAGAAATGCCACGGGTCTGCGGAATTTGCATAGCGTAACTCCGCCCCACCTCGTGGGTATAAAAGGAGGAAGCCGGCAACATGCAGATATGTTTTCGCTTCGGAGCCAAGAGTATTTCTTCACTCCACAGTCATCTCTGACTTCGCTCTACGAGACGAGCTTCTTCTCCTGGTGTGACGGCGATCTGCAGCGAGCTCACAGTGCCTGCTGATCTGTGCAGTGATCTGCCAGTGTGTGTGTGTCTCCCTGTGCGCTTCAACATTGCGGAGTTTCTTTCTCCTCTCATAAAAGAGCTCGCACGCGGCACGTCTTTTTAAAGAGGCTCACCCGTGCATTTCTGGTTGCAGCGGACTGGTATCGGACTCTGATGGGCACGAGCGCTGTCTAGTGTGTTTGGGCTTTGATCATTCTTGAACAGCGCTCGTGGTTGACTCATGTTCTCTCTGGGAACGTGATCATCGCGTCATATATAGGTCGAGACTCTGTGAACTCGCAAGAGTGAGAGTCCCTTCATCCACCCCCCGATCTTCGGCTGGTGGCCAGGGTGACCTGAGGGTGTTCGTCTGGAACAAGGCGCCGACTCTGTGTCTGCGACCCCAGCCCCCCTCTTTAATGACGGTGCCCGCTAGCGAACTGATGATTCCACGAGTCTACCCTCGGGTGGCCCGTGTGTTTTCATTTGAAGCTACAGAGGATGATGCTGTGTCTGTAGCAGCATCACTAGGTCCGGTCGTTGGTCTCATCCGCCTTTCCTCCCCTCAGGGGCCGCTGCCCATGGGTACACTGGGGTCCCCCCAGTTGAACGCTCTGTTGCAATGCTACTGTGTCCTCAGAGTGCTTCCCGGCGCAATCCTAAACACCCGTCCAAAGCCTGTAGTTCTTTTCGTCTACAGTAATCTGTGGCGAAATCCTATAGTGCCACAGGACAGGCAGCCGCCTAACTGCATCCCATGACCGTTCTGACCGTTCTGACCTTGCTCTCCGAGCGACGAAAGTGGCCGTACGCTCTCGGAGTCAGGTGATGTTCACCATTCTGGGGCTGACCGGTCTGATGTGCACAATGTCGGGCGGACCCGTCTGCTCGACACCCCCATCTCCCAGGTCGGCCTCTTCGGCGGTGCGGTTGAGTGCTTCTGCCCAACAGTTCTCAACCGCCCGTGAGCAGATTGAGGTTATTCTGCCCGACGGCCCCGCCGTCCGCTCAGATCCCTCAGTCTGCCCACCGCCGAAGGCGCCCTCCCACGGTTCCAACCCCGCCCGTTCACCCGGGCCTGGATCTGGAAGACCATAGGGGGGATGCCACAGCCCTCTCCACCCCCACCCCCGCTAAATGCCGGGTTAAGCGGGACTTTTGAGATGGGCTGCTCAGAGATGAGACTCAGTTCTTTCCAGGAGTTGGTAGCAGGGCCACTCCTTTCCCTGGTGGAGGGCTGGGGAAGAATCCTTATTCAGAAAGAGCTGACTCGTCTCTGAGCATACAGAGTTCTCGGACGACACAGAGCGCCGCCCACAAGCCGTGCTCTCCTCGTCCCCCTCTGTCCCAGAGGCGGTTGACACGGCGTGCCGTCCACGGACCGCTCGCCCCGTCCCCCTCTGTCGCCAGACCCCTGACAGAGCAGGCCCCCGTGGAATGCTGGTCCTTCCCTGGCCTCCTCTGTCAGGGTGCGGTTATGACCTTGCCACCACACCGGGCCGCTATTCCGTCCACGTCTGGGCCGGTCATTCCGCTTCGCTGCACCACCGGGGGGACGTCTGTGGTTCTTGACGCCACTGGCACAGTTGGGAGCCTGCCTAGAGCTTCCCTATCTGTTCCGCTGGGTCGCGCGAACCATCGGCTCGGCTATGCGATTCAGTTCGCACGGTCTCCTCCCCGCTTCAGGGGAGTCCGCTCCACTTTGGTCGATGGCTATGCCCCTATCATGAGAGCGGAGGTTGCTACCCTGCTGGCGAAGGGTGCGATTGAGGCTGTCCCTCCAGCCGAAATGAGGTCCGGGTTTACAGCCCCTACCTCATTGTCCCGGAGAAGTCTCGGGGTCTCCCTTCACAGGCTGCCGTTCAAGATGCTCCTGGCCAAACGCATTTCTGGATGTGTGCGGCCACAGGATTGGTTTGCAGCGATCGGCCTGAAGGACGCCTACTTTCATGTCTCCGTTCTCCTTCGACTCAGACCATACCTACGGTTTGTTTCTCCATGGGAACACGGGGTTCGCATCCTGAACTATCTCGGTGACTGGCTGTCTTAAGCTCACTCCTGAGACAAGGTTTGCGAATATAGGGACCCAGTGCTCCGGCACCTAGCTCGTCTGGGCCTTCGGGTCAACTGGGAAAGGAGTAAACTTTGCCCAGTGCAGAGGAGCTCTTTTCTCGGTATGGACTTGGTCGCCTTCTCACTCAGCCATTGCTGACTTGCCTGAGTCTATCAAGCGCAAGAGTGCGGTTCCCCTGAAGTTTTTTCAGAGGCTCCTGGGGGATATGGCATCTGCAGCAGCGGTTCGCCGCTCAGATTGCTTCATATGAGACCGCTTCAGCTTTGGCTTCGCGACCGAGTCCCGAGGTGGGCATGGCAACCCGGCACCCTCCGAGTACCAGTTACTCCGACCTGCCGTCAGTACTCACCCCGTGGTCGAACCTCAGTTTTCTACGGGTCCGAGTGCCCTTGGAACGAGCTTCCCGGCATGTTGTTGTCTCAACAGATGCCTCCACGGGCTGGGGCGCCATGCGCAATGGACATGCTGTCACACTCTCATGTTGAGCAGAAATGCTCCTGAAAAATTCAGTGAGATTTATCACACCAGGTGTTGAGCAGAAATGCTCCTGAAGTTCAGTGAATTTCTTCACACTTAGGTGTTGAGCAATGTTGCTCCTGAAGCTCAGTGATTCTCGCAAGTAGTGTTGAGCAGTATGGCATGTCTATTGCCTCGAGTTGCTGGCAGTACGCATTGCCCTGCACCGCTTCCGGGCGTTGCTCAGGGCTCAACACGTACTAGTCCGATCAGACAATACCGCCACAGTAGCGTACATCAACTGTTAAGGTGGTCTACGCTGGCGCCGTATGTCGCAACTCGCCCGCCACCTCCTCTTATGGAGTCAGAAGCATCTGAGGTCGTTTCAAGCCATTTTCATCCCTGGAGTCCTGAACTGTGCAGCCGACGAGCTCTCACGGCTTCAGCCCCTCCCTGGAGAATGGCGACTCCATCCCCAGTCGGTTCAGCTGATTTGGGACCAGTTCGGGGACGCACAGATAGATCGGTTTGCCTCTCACGACTCGACCCATTGCGACCTGTATTATTCCCTGACCGAGGGCACGCTCGGCACGGATGCACTGGCGCACAGCTGGCCGCGGGGCCGCAATATGCGTTCCCCCAGTGAGCCTTCTTGCGCAGGTTTTGCGCAAAGTCATGGAGGTCGAGGAGCAGGTCCTTCTGGTTGCGCCCTACTGGCCCACCCGGACCTGGTTCTCCGAACTCATACTCCTCGCGACAGCACCTCCTTGGCCCATTCCTCTGAGGAAGGACCTCCTTTCTCAGGGACGGGGCACCCTATGGCACCCTCGTCCCGATCTTTGGAACCTTCACGTGTGGCTCCCGGATGGGACGAGGCAGGTTTGCGTACCCTACCACCAGCGGTGGTGGCAACATCACTTCCGCTAGGGCGTCGTCCACGAGACACGTCTATGCGTTGAAGTGGAACCTCTTCGTCAGCTGGTGCTCTTCTCACCGAGAAGACCACCGGAGATGCTCGATCAGCGTTGTGCTTTCCTTCCTTCAACAGGGGCTGGAGCGAAGGCTGTCTCCCTCCAACCTGAAGGTCTATGTTGCCGCCATTGCCGCATACCATGACCTCATCGAAGGTAAATCGGTGGGGAAGCATGACCTGGTCATCAGGTTCCTGAGAGAAGCGAGGAGACTAAATATGCCTCGCCCTCCTCTCGTTCCCTCTTGGGACCTCTCAGTGGTTCTAACTGCCTAACTGCCCTGAAGAGTGCTCCATTTGAGCCCCTGCAATCAGTCGAGCTTAAATTCCTGTCTATGAAGACAGCGCTCCTGGTTGCACTGGCCTCCATCAAGAGGGTAGGGGACCTGCACACATTCTCCGTTGACGAAGCGTGCCTGGAATCCGGGCCGGCTCACTCTCACGTGATCCTGAGACCCCGGCCTGGATACGTGCCCAAGGTTCCTACCACTCCCTTCCGGGACCAGGTGGTGATCCTGCAAGCCCTGCCCCGGGAGGAGGCAGACCCAGCCTTGGCACTGCTCTGTCCAGTATGCGCTCTCAGCGCCTATGTAGACAGAACGCAGTGTTTCAAGACCTCAGACCAGCTCTTTGTCTGTTATGGTGGGAAGCTGAAGGCAAAGGCTCTCTCCAAGCAAAGGTTGTCTCACTGGATAGTGGACGCCATTGCTTTGGCTTACCAGCAGCAAGGTCGACCATGCCCCCTTGGTGTGACTGCCCACTCCACCCGGAGTGTGGCGTCCTCTTGGGCTCTAGCGCATGGCGCCTCACTAACAGACATCTGCAGAGCTGCAGGCTGGGCGACACATAACACATTCGCCAGATTCTATAATCTCCGAGTGGAGCCTGTGTCCTCTCATGTACTCGCTTCAACCAGCTAGTACCGGACCCGCTCAGGTGTGTTCGCTTGCTCGCCATTCCACTCCACGGACTGGATACGTGCGATATTCTCCTCAGGTGAGCTTCCCCGAAAGCCCTGAGCTCCTCCAGCACTCCTGACGTCGGCGCCAGTGTCTATTGCCTGCGCGTCGGCTAGGTGCCTCCCGTGTGCATGGTCCCTCCTCTGAGCGACCCCCACATGTGTATTCCACTGTAAGCCTCTCTGAGCATGTGTCTTTCCCTTGGCAAGCCACCTTGCCACCCCTGGGGTTGAAATATTCCACCTGCGGCTGGACACCCCAGTGTTCTACATATGCATCCCTCTGGGTCATATGTGTATTTATGTGTAACCCCTCTGGGTTGGCAATAATTGCATATTTCCTCTAAGCTATGGGATATGCTCCCCAGTGTACCTTGGTATTCTTGTGCTAAATAGGAGTCCTTCGTCCGTGCCAGTCTCACGACAAGGATCTCAGATTTACGCAGGGCACTGGAAGACAGCCGAGAAGGTGGCGTGATTAGACTGGTAACCCCATTCGTCGTCATCCCACGTAACTCGGAGTGACAACGAAAGGGAATGTCTCGGTTACGTATGTAACCCTCTTTCCCTGAGTAGGGAACGGAGACGTTACGTCTGCCTGCCACTTTCCGCTGTTCCGCGGGGATCGCCTGAGCTCTGTCTTGGCTCCTCAGCGAAGAAACATATCTGCATGTTGCCGGCTTCCTCCTTTTATACCCCCGAGGTGGGTCGGAGTTACACTATGCAAATTCCGCAGACCCATGGCATTTCTTTGCCATTGGCTCGTTTTGTAATACTCGAAGTCGATAGGTGTTCTAAGAGAAACCCCATTCGTCGTCATCCGACGAAACGTCTCCGTTCCCTACTCAGGGAACGAGGGTTACATACGTAACAGAGACGTTTTTTGTCATGATTCGAGCAAATAGTAATACAATTTATGAGACTGTTGTTAGATTCCTTTGGTGATTTAAAATATAAAATTGTATCTAAGCCTGGCGAGCATTTTTGTAGAATTTGATGTTTCCCCATTCAAAGAGATAGCAGCTGCACTTGCATTCCCGAGAGGTGTTTCAAAAATAGCCATTGAGTGAAATTACTTGTCTTAAAGGGACTATCCAATAAGTAACTTTGTTACTTATGTTAACTTATTCTAATAACCCACACCCTAACACCTAACCTAACAGACTAACTGTAATGAGAGTTAGTTTGCATGTAGTGGCAAAGTTACTTATAGTTAGTAAAATGTATAAAGTGGACTATCGAAAAAAAAGTGTAACCTCATGTTCTACTTGAGCTACAATTGAACAAAACTGTCTAATGTGATAAATATGTATAAGAACCAGCAGTCAGTGTTGAATGTTAAGTTTTGAGATCACTATTTATTATTTTTAATCGATTAAAATGATTAAAGTATAAAATACAAATGCACAAACAAGGCAGTTAGCAATGTTGCCCGTGCCATCAGGCATTAAATGACACCTGTGCCATCAGGCATTAAATTGTTGTGATTTTATACGGCTTCAGACAATCAGCACCACGTATAGGGCATTTCCCATTGCGTCTTCACCACGCAGCATCTCGTTCGCTATTCAGAGAAAATGGGTTATGCAAGCAAGACGTTTTTTTTTATTACGTAAACTTAGGGTACAAGAAACTGCTTTCATGTTGTTGTTTTTTTACAAGCCTTTTTAGTTACTGAATAAAGGTTTCATTTGTCAACATTAGGTTACTACATTAATTAGCACAAACTTACAATACTGGTGACACATTTTTCGTCACCTGTATTGTACTGCGATTTGGGGAAAATATCTAATTGCGATTTTTCTGACAAATATTGCGATTGCGATTTCATTTCGTTAAATCAAGCTTCAGCTCAATATTCTCAATAGTGTGCAGAACAAACTCTAAATTAAAGGAGTACAACATGCTTTAACTTTAGACCCCTCCACTACCTTGTAGACTTGCAGATTCAGAGTGCCTTTCTATTTGTTCATTTTGTCAGCTATTTTTATTTATTTAGTCTTAGTTCTGTGTCAAATGTACTTTTTATTTGTTATCATATTTCGTCTACCATGTCCTGTATTTGTTTAATCTAGTTTTCGTCAATGAAAACGTAGTCACATTTTGATCCTGCTGCATAATGGTTAAATTATATCATAATGATTATTGTCATTTGAGAAATGTATTTCATCAGAAGTATTGCACTTTTACCTATAAGCAAAAATCAAGAGAATGTCAACCCATACACATGGTTTATTTTACCTCATCTAGTTTCCTGATTTATTATAGGCTATTTATCATATAGGCCTACTGGTAAAACAAAAAACTTCTCTCAACAATTAAAGCAGTGAAAGTCCTTCCTAGTAATCCAATAAATCCAAATTACTTTAATGTGTTTCTATTAAAACAACAGCAAAAAATGAAGCTCTAGCACAAGTTCTGCCGGGAAGACTCAATTGTTACGTCACTCATTACCTTCTCATCTATCCAATCGTGTTCTAATACTCTTGGTATATAAGATAGGTACTTGTGTACATGTCTGAGTTTGCAGCTGCTGACGCTTCCATTCCCCTCCATCCTCCCCACCACCAGCAGGATGGTCCCTTCCTATACCTCCCAGGGGGTCGGCTCCGCCCCTGCCTTCATCTTCAGGCAGGAAATCCAGAGTCGGGACCCTCGGATTGCGAGCTATGGATGGGGCCTACGCCAAAGAACTTTATTGCTTGCTGGGCTGTCAAGAAATGTATAACTGCTACAGTATTTATTCTCTTGAGTCTTTCTGGTAGAAATACATATTGTCAAACAGAGATCCACAAGTGCAGTTTTTCAGCAACCACAATCACAATCAATATGCTTTAGTCAAGATCCATATTTGGATTTATTGCAGTTCACCACCTGATCGCCGATTTAGTCGCAGCAAACAGCGCAAGCCTCTCGTGACAGATCACAGACAGACTGAATGACACTTTCATTTAAGCAGAAAATCTCAAATGGAGAATGGAGATCGCTAAACTGCAGGTTACTTGTTTGTCGCTTTTTTCAGATCATCACTTCTTTAGGAGTGTAGAGAGAGCGCTTGGGAATGGTTGCCAGATTGCAAAGATGAAGTAAAACACCAGGTAGAAAAAGAGTTCTTTTAACAGAAAAGCTCTGATTTAAGGATTTAAATGGATGAAATCTGGCAACCGCAAGCATTAATGCAAGTAAGTGGCTTTTTAAAAACAGTTTTAAAAATATTTGTTGTCTCTTTTTTGAGAAAAACAAAGAGTGATTAGGTGTTTTTCGTCAATGATATTTGATGTTTATTTAGTCACAGTTATCGTTTAGGTGTCATTTCATCTTGTCGAGGAAAAAGGAAAAAAGTCATGGAAAAAAAGGTTGTCAACGTACATTTTTAGTCACATTAACGAAATTAACACTACTTTTTATCCAATAGATGGTTAGCTTCTCTGGGGTAGAACTGAGGTGTGCTCACTCGTTGGTAAGTAAGACTGCCACACAAAGAGGGCAGTCATGCTTTTGCTCTGGGACATATTTTTCACATCACAGCCTTTTGCGATAAGCTAATTGCAACGTTTCAAAACGCGATTGCTATTCGATTTCGATTAATCATTCAGCCCTAACTTGGACCCTGGTTTAATGTATGCTGCACGCTCATGTATGACATGTATGACATGTACCTTACATGTTTTTAAAATGTCTGCAAAACAGATCCAGAAATATTCCATCTTGTTATTTGTGAACAAAGCCATGAGGTTAACGGTTGGATTATGCGTGAAGTTAGGACGTTCTGACATAAATCGTTTTTTTTTTTCTACACAGGACATGAGCACAACATGTTGAAACTTCATCGCTCTTATTTTAATAAAGATAAAGATCTAGGCTAGAAGTTTCTGCTGTTGCATGCCATGTCACAATGTGCCTTCAGTTTAAAGATGCCATTTTTTCAGTGCTGCTGAGCAATTATTTCCTATTTTATTTAGCAAATTCACAAAAAAAGGTATCCAATTATAATTCTGTCAAATTACATCACAGTTTGAAAGCATACTGCATACAGATGTGGTACATTTAGTGGGACATGAAATTTTTCTGCAATTGAAAGTTTCATGTGTGAACGTGGCTAGCATCTATATACACTACACCAATCAGAGTGAACTTTAAGCCAGATAGCATTTTTTCTTTCAATCCATGTTCACACCGAGGGAAATCTTATTTAGTCTGCGAGCGAGAATGATCCTATTTTTGAGCTTGTCCTCCAACACGGAGAAGAGATGTCTGATAGGTTTTCACTTCAAGGATACTTCCACTTCTTCAGGCCCAGGAATCTTGTTATTTCCAAAGCCCTCATGCTGCCCTAATTGGCCCCAGTCATTGTCTTGTTAGATAGACATGGTCCAGCCTGATATTTTGGCTCTTCTGAGGGCCACTCATTTTTGCAATATCTCCTTGTTCTTCACAAGATGTCCACTTTGCAAGGAAAGGTTCATGATACTCTTGAGTGTCATTGACAGAAACCCTTGTCTGTGGTATCAAGGAATCCTTTGAGTGTATCCGAGGATCAAAGAACAAGGAATTTCTGCAGCATTTTGGAATCAGAACTTATACAGCAATACATTTTAATATATTATTGTTTTGTTTTTAATCAAAACTCATGTACTTTGAGTTTTTAATACCACACATTTGTCATACAAAAGTAAGCCAGAGCCTGGTGGCACTGCTCTCAAATGACATATCTTTCCACAGTAGAGACATTATGCAGCTAGTCACTAATAATAGAAACCACACCTTCGTCTTATCTATTGCAATATCCTGTTGAGCAAATATGATTGCATAATTGCCATTCTAAAATGCAATATCAGGAGGTTATTGAAATGAGCAACTTGGCTAACATTTAATTGGTTTTACTTAGTTATCCAAATCTGATACTTAGCATGAATTTATAGACAGTTATGTGTGTTTGTGAGCAAGAAAATACAAAACCAAGGATCTTAGAGCAGTCAAAAGACCACAGGGTGGAAAAGGAAACTATCACTGTGGAAAAGGGAAACATTAGCAGCTTTCTCTGCATGTTACGGAACTATGACATTATTTCTGTATTCTGTGCTTAAGGGTTGATATCACTTTCAGCTGTGCTTTGTTCTCCTACATGTAACCCATGTTGTGTCTGTATTGTTGTATGTTGCCAGGGTGTGGCAGCATATAGGCTTGTATGCCTTTCTTTTGGTGTGTTTGTACTGATGCCAGTGTCCTAAAAAAATATTAGCACACATCCAAATTGATTAGCCGACAGAAAACTATAGTAAGTAAATAAATTAGATAGATAGATGGATGGATAGATAGATAGATTTAGTGGAAAAGGTTATGAACATTTTCAAATCCCTTATATTTTGCAATGCAATGCAAAAGCTAATCAGAACTTAAATTAAATTTGTATATATTTGTATAATTTATATATCAATCCACCAGAATACCAAATGGAGTTCTGTGCACCTAATTGGAAAGAGATAGAGCAGGCTGTGAGGATGGCAAGGGCTTCATCATCTCCAGGGCCTAATGGAGTTCCGTACAGAGTGTACAAGAGTGCTTCAGGAATTCTACGAATTCTGTGGAAATTGATAAAAGTGGCATGGGAAAAGCTGGTTGTACCTAGAGGATGGCGCCGAGCAGGTGGAGTCTTTATACCTAAAGAAAAAGATGCTAAAAGCATCAGTCAGTTTCATCCTATTTCACTATTAAACGTCGAAGGTAAGATTTTCTTCGGCATTATTGCTCAGAGATTGTCAACCTACCTATTAAAGAATGGCTTCATTGACACTTCAGTTCAAAAAGCAGGCATTCCAGGGTTCTCAGGATGCTTAGAACACATCAATGTTTTCTGGCAACGAATTCAATCAGCTAAAAAGGAGAGGAAGGAGCTCCATGTGACATTCCTGGATTTGGCTAATGCATATGGTTCAGTGCCACATGAGCTTCTTTTGGCAGCATTTGATTTTTTCAGGGTACCGATGCCGATAACAAATTTAGTGAAAGCCTATTTTGGAGATTTGCAATTTAGTTTCTCAACTCCAGAATTCAGCACAACATGGCAATGCTTAGAGGTTGGAATAATGGCAGGATGCACAATTTCTCCACTGGCTTTTACCATGGCAATGGAAGTAATCATTAGGGCATCAAAATGGGTAGTAGGAGGAGAGCGCTTGGCTTCTGGGATGCGACTACCACCAATCAGAGCATACATGGATTACATGACAACCATGACAACAGTAGCCTGCACTAATCGGTTATTGGGTAAGTTAACCGATAACATTGAATGGGCACGAATGCAATTTAAGCCCTCTAAATCAAGGAGCATCTCAATAATTAAAGGCAAGGTGATTGATAAAACATTCTTCATTAATCGTTAGGCAATACCAACAGTTTCTGAGAAGCCAGTGAAGAGTCTTGGGAGATGGTACGATGGGGATCTAAAGGACACAGTTCGAGTGGGAGAAGTTAGACGACAAGCAGTGGAAGGGTTGAAGAGCATAAACAGCTGCGCTCTACCAGGGAAACTACAACTCTGGTGCTTTCAGTTTGATCTACTGCCTAGGTTGCTGTGGCCACTGACTGTGTACGAGGTTTCTTTGACAACAGTGGATAAGCTGTAAGCGTTAATAAGTTCATATATCAGGAAGTGGTTGGGAGTTCCACGCTGCCTCAGCAGAGTGGGACATTATAGTAAAGGAATATTGCAGCTGCCAGTCTCTGCTTTAACCGAGGAATTTAAGTGCGCCAAGGTCAAACTGGAAATGACCTTAGTACAGTTACGCGACAAATGGGTAAGGGAGGCAGCACTTGTGTTAAAAACTGGAAGAAAAAGGTCAGCAAAGAAATTTGTGGAAGAGGCAAAGGCTGCCCTTCAAATTGGTGATATCGTGGGGCAGGTACAGCATGGAAGAGGAGGTTTTGGGCTCAGTTTAGCTCCTCCTAAATGGCACAAGGCAGCCCCAGCTCAAATGAGGAAGCTCGTAGTCAACGAGGTGCGAAAGCAGGAGGAGAGGATGAGGTGTATAATGGCCATTTCCCAGGCCAAGCAGGGAGAGTGGATGAGATGGGAGAGTTTGGAACAACGCAAGATGGGCTGGCAAGGCCTTTGGTCAATGGAAGAGAGTAGGATCAGTTTCCTTATCAGGTCAACATATGATGTTCTCCCATCACCACAGAACCTAAACCTCCGGGTAGGAGAGGATCCCTCTTGTCCTTTGTGTTCATCACCTGCCCCATTAACCCTCAGGGGACGGATTGGGCGGTACCTCCCAAAATGACATACTTTTACAAATGTGTAATTATCTTAAAAACTATTAATGATAGAGAGGTGCGGTCTTTTTTGCCGTCTTCCTCAGATTCTGCTGAAAACAGTGATAACAAACTTACCCGGCTTGCATACACACTTCCTTGTTGCGCAATACCACTTCGTCAAAGTCCAATGAAATCGATGTTGTTTGGCAGATTCACGAGCAACAACCAATGGAAAAATTGCCGATGGAGGAATATTTTTCTTACCCAATCAGAGGAAGGTTACCATGACGTATTCTAGCAAATCGGAGGACTCTGTAGCCTTGCAAGGGGTGGTACTATATACTATTACAGCGTTGAGTGGCAGAGATGACAGAAAGCAAACGGACGCGTCGAGTATAAACAAGGCTTTACGGAGCGAGAGCGCACAGAGATATGAGAGAGAGACAGAACAATTATAATATATATATATATATATATATATATATATATATATATATATATATATATATATATATACACATACAATTATAGCATTATTTATTGTTTTAGCACTTTTATGATGGCAAGCAGTAAATGATTTACGGTGGAACAAGCTCTGGAACAATTACTGGAGAGTAACGAGGAGAAAGCATTGCTTAGAAAACATTCCTAAGAAAAACGCCTGGGACTATTTGTAAATAAAGTTACATTTTTCATTGTTCTTTACACATTTTATTTAACAATTACACATGTCTGTCAAGCAAAGGCTTTGAGAAATATATTTTTTGTTCAAAAACTGTTCACTATTGTTGTGTGATGTGTGATTTACAGAAAAATAAATGCCAAAAATCTAATTTCCGTTTTTGAAATTCTCTAGTTTATGGTACATTTTCACTCATACTTCCTTTATAAACATATTACATGTGTGCTTATGTTAGCTTAGGGTCTTCTGAATCCATAGATACCAAACACATAGTGTTCCATCTCCATTACATATAGTTTATAAGCCCAAATGTAAAAATAGAGAAAACGGACCAAAAAGAGCTTAGTCCCCAGAGGGTTAAGGCACATTTTGACAGGATGTAAGGTGGCTCTTAGCCAAGGTCGGTTTACTTGGCGTCATGACCAAGTACTCCGATGTTTGGCTTTAGTATTGGAAGACAAGTGTAACATGACCGATAAGTTGCCACCTGTTCTAGCAAAACATTACACACAGAAGACAATATTCCTCCGCCCAGGCAAGCAACCACCAAGAACAGGTGTTAAAACCAATTCTCGCTCAAGACAACTGGAAGCTGCTAGGGACTGGAAAATGCTGGCTGATCTTGATCAACGGCTTATTTTTCCACCTGAGATTGCCACCACTAACCTCCGACCAGATATTGTTTTGTGGTCTGGATCAGCACGCATTGTTCAACTGATAGAGTTAACAGTGCCATGGGAGGATGTTGTAGATGAGGCATATGAGAGGAAGAAACTGCGGTATGCTCAGCTGGCCACTGAAGCAGAACACCGAGGATGGAGAGTCCGGGTTTATCCAGTGGAAGTGAGTTGTCGAGGATTTGTGGCACACTCCACAACCCGGTTCCTCAGAGACGTCGGACTCAGTGGCCAAGAGTTGCGTCGCACAGTAAAGAACTTATCTGATGCAGCAGAGAGGAGCAGCAACTGGCTGTGGTTGAGACAGAAAGAGTCTGGCTGGCTGTGTACAGGCCACCATGCTACGGTTTCGAAAACTTCTTGAAAATTGGAAGAGTTTATTTGTATAGTTTGCATAGTTATCACAGTTATTACGTTCCTGTGTATTTTGCGTGAATGAGGATTGGTGTTTGGAAAGATATTGTGTTTTCCGGTAGTATGCCATACTGAACCGTTGCCACTGACCGCTTTAACGTCCGCAGTGGAGCTCGACAGCCTTAGTCAAACGGGTTGGCGCGTATGGTCGGGTTGTGAAGAGGTTGTGAGAGATTGTGGTTAGGTCACATGTGAACTACGAGGAAGGAGCAACCTCACAAGCAGGAGGGATGTAAAGGTCAGTAAGCTGGGCTGAGTTGAGTGGGGGACGGAGGGGGGTGACTCTGGGATGCCAGAGTCACTGTCGAGCCATCTTGAGGTGTCGTGGGCTAGTCGACGAAACACTGAGGAAAGAAGGTGCCCACTTGAAGACCCTAGAGATGTCCCCTACTCTGCTCAATCCAGATGGCTGTCATGAGGGGACCGCACTGTGGTTGCAGCCGTTGTGTGTGCAAATACACTGCAGCTATTAACACCAGACAGAAGGAGATTCACATCACCATTTGGAAAGAAGCGTAAATGGATGGAGAGGCATAGGTTACTGTAAAGCTACGTCTTAGTTGGTGCTTATCTTGGCGAAAGCCGAATACAAATCAGCATGAAGTTTTAACATCTACTCTCGTGTAATGGAAATCATTATATATATATATATATATATATATATATATATATATATATATATATATATATATATATATATATTATATATATATATATATATATATATATATATATATATATATGTCATGATGTGGGTTTTGTGTCTTGTCTTTTCATGTTCAGTGGTTCCCTGACCTGTCTTTTACTTCTCCCAGGTGTTTCTCGTTATTCCCGACGCCCCCTTGTTATCTTGTTAGCTTGTTTGTCCTTGATTATTTAAGCCCTGTGTTCCTGCCCTGTCTTTGTGAGTTGTTGAATGTATGATAGATGTTAACGTTGGTGATTTCTGTATCCTTGAATCTTGTTCCTTTGTCTTTGAATCCTGTTCCTGTCTAAGTTTATTAATAAAGCCACACTGCGTCTGGATCCAGCCTCATCGCTATTTCTAACGCACTACGTTACAGAACAACTCACCAACGAAATGGATCCAGCAGTTGTCAGCAACCGGGCTCTGGGAGAATACCTGTCGACGTCATTTCAAGAGGGCCAGTCCGTCCAAAGGTACGCGAAGTATTTTCTGTCCATTTGCCATCTGGGAGCGCTAGATGATATCCAGCTCATGGGCCTGTTTTGGAACGGGCTGGATTATGAAATCGCCCGATGGATGCCGCGGGACCTTACCGACTGGACTCTTGACCGGTATATCGCTCAGGCTTGTTCCTTGGAGGACCTCTTCTCCATTACAGGCTTGTTCTACTCGACACCTCTCGAGTTCACATTACCCGCGAAGCCCTCGTCGTCGTCTTCGCCGCTGGTACGGTCCAGCCCTGCCGAGCCCGCTCTTCACTGCAGCGCCGACGAACTCACTCTTCACTGCAGCCCTGACGAACCCGAGCTCCTCGACAGCCTCGACGAGCCGGTGTTTCACGTCAGCCTTGAAGAACCCGAGCTTCACGTCAGCCTCGACGAGCCGGTGCTTCACGGCAGCCACGACGAGTTCGCACTTCATGTGAGCATTGACGAGCTCGCGCTTCACGTCAGCTTTGAAGAGCCCGTGCTCCACGTCAACCTTAACGAGCCCGCGCTCCACTTCAGCCTTGAGGAGCCCACACGTTACGTGAGCCTTGCCGAGTCTCCGCTTCTCGTCACGTCTGCGCAGCCAGAGCCTCTCGTCACGTCTGCGCAGAGCCTCTCGTCACGTCTGCGCAGCCCGAGCCTCTCGTCACGTCTGCGCAGCCCGAGCCTCTCGTCACGTCTGCGCAGCCCGAGCCTCTCGTCACGTCTGCGCAGCCCGAGCCTCTCGTCACGTCTGCTCCAGCCTGTTTCCCTGTAGCTGCCCCCAAGAAAATTTTGGGGGGGGGCCAAGGGTCCGGTGATGAGACCATGAAGGCTGCGCCGCCATGGTCGTCTGCAGGGGCTTCACCACTCTGGTCGTCGGTCCATCCTGCTCCACCTTGGCCACCAACTCTTCCTGTACCACCGTGGTCTTCAGTTCATCCTGCTCCACCCTGGTCTCCGCTTCGTCTTGCTCCGCCCTGGCCTCCGCCTCGTCTTGTTCCGCCCAGGCCCCCTGTTCAGTCAGGCCCGCCCACGCTCCATGGCCCAGGCCCGCCTTGTCTATGTCCAGGGTCCGTTCCCCTGCATGGGCCTGGCCCTCCATCCCTCCCCCAAGACCGCCTGTACTGCACCGCCCTCCTGAACTTTTTTTTTTTTTTTTTTTTTTTTTTTTCTATTTTGTTGTTTTGTTGGGCGTCAGGAGCCGCCCTTAAGGGAGGGGTTATGTCATGATGTGGGTTTTGTGTCTTGTCTTTTCATGTTCAGTGGTTCCCTGACCTGTCTTTTACTTCTCCCAGGTGTTTCTCGTTATTCCCGACGCCCCCTTGTTATCTTGTTGGCTCGTTTGTCCTCGATTATTTAAGCCCTGTGTTCCTTCCCTGTCTTTGTGAGTTGTTGAATGTATGATAGATGTTAACATTGGTGATTTATGTATCCTTGAATCTTGTTCCTTTGTCTTTGAATCCTGTTCCTGTCTAAGTTTATTAATAAAGCCACACTGCGTCTGGATCCAGCCTCATCGCTATTTCTAACGCACTACGTTACAATATATATATATATATATATATATATATATATATATATAATCCCCTGTATATATATATATATATATATATATATATATATATATATATATATATATATGTGCTAAGCAGCGCAGCATCTCATTCCACTTTTTCAGGGAACAGGGTCACAGTCAAGTAACCCGAATCGTTCCCTTTCAAAAGCTACAATCGATGCTGCGCTGCTTAGCGCATTGGGAACGAGAATACCCACGCCGCCGTGCTTGAAGGTGTCTGGACCCCTACGGTTGTGCAGGTGTGCTCACAAGAACGCAAGAAGGCCCTAGACATTAGTTTGCGAAGTCGACTCAAGGACATGTGAGCCCGGAGTGACATGAACATTCAAACTATAAAATCTTATGAATGTGTGCGGAGAGGACCAGCCTGCCGCATCACAAACATGTTGTAAGGGGGCACCCCTTGCCAAAGCAGCAGAGGAGGCGACCCCTCTGGTGGAGTGAGCCCTTAGACCCGTCAGCAAAACTTGGCCGCGGGCCCTTATAGGCAAGAGCAATCGCATCCCTGACCCAATGTGACATGGTCTGTTTATTTGCAGCAGCACCCCTGTTGCTGCCCCCATAACAAACGAATAGCTGCTCTGACTTACGCCACTGGCTAGTGCGGTGGACGTAGAGCACGGACTGGACAAAGTCTGTGAAATTTCTCCTGCTCCAGTGTTGAGAACAGCGGAGGGCAGAAGGCCTCTAGAGTGACCGGATGTACCGCCGAGAAAGGTACCTTAGGCAGGTAATCAGGATGAGGATGCAAAATCACTTTCACCATTCCTGGGGCAAAGTCTAAGCAGGATGGCGATATTGAAATGGGCTGCATGTCCTCAATTCTTTTTAGAGAGGTTATAGCCATAAGAAAAAAATATCTTTAAGGTCAGAAGCTTATCTGACGCTGACTCCAGAGGTTCAAAGGGGGTCTCAACCAGACCCTCGAGGACTATAGCTAAGTCCCTTGTAGGGATCTTGGTTCTTACGGAAGGCCTCAACCTTTTGGCCCCACGAATGAAGCGAGCAAGCAGAGGCACCAGAGGCACCTTAAGCCGAAAGGGCGGCCACATAAACCCTGAGTATGGAGAGGCATGTGCCTGCTTACAATTTTTCTTGCAGAAAATCCAGAACTGAAGCAATCTGGCATTCAAGCGGATCTGTATCATTTGCCGTGCACCACCTTTCAAAGACACCCCATTTATTGGCATAACTCTTTCTTGTGGAGGAGGCCCTAGCACTCAAAATGGTCTCAATAACATCAGGCGAAAGCCCAGTGTCCCTCAGTTGGTACCCATCAGGAGCCAAACATGCAGGTTCCACAGGTAGAGCCTGGGGTGGAATATCGTGCCCTGCGCCTGAGACAGAAGGTCCCTCCTCTCCGGCATCGCCCATGGCGAGCCACTGAGGAGAGACATTATCTCTGAAAACCACACTCTGTTCGGCCAACGTGGTGCAATCAGTAAGAGGCAAGACCCTTGCTGGCGAACTCTGGCTAGGACTCCTGGGAGCAGAGACACTGGAGGAAAGGCATACAGGCCCATTTTGGGCCATGTGTGCGCCATCGCATCCAGACCCAGTGGGGCTGGGTGACACAGAGAGAAGTAAAGGGGACATTGCGCTGTCTGATGGGAGGCGAAGAGGTCCACTTCCGCTTTGTAACATCTGGTCCAGATCTGATTGACTACTTCTGGGTGGAGTTTCAATTCCGCGGCCTGCAGTTTCTGTCTGGACAGTAAATCTGCTCCCACATGCAAGTGCCCGGGGATGTATACTGCTCTGATTGACAGGAACTTCTCCTGGGCCCAGAGAAAAATCTGCCTCTCTATTCTGTTCAAATTGCGTGAGCGCAGACCTCCCTGGTGATTTATATAAGAGACTGCCGCTGTGTTGTCCACCCGCACCAAGACATGGCAGCCCCTCAACTGAGGGAGAAAATATTTCAGGGCCAGAAATACAGCCATCAGCTCGAGGCAGTTGATGTGCCACTCGAGCTGATGACCGCCCTATTCCCCTTGAACTGGACGACCACTTAAGACCGCTCCCCAGCCCGTCAGGGAGGCGTCTGTCGTTAACAATCTGCGATGACACGGCGCCCCTAGAGTGGGACCCAAGGCAAGGAACCGGGGTCTGAGCCACAGAGATAGTGTACGAAGCCCACGGCACGTCACCTTTATTTGCCTTTGAGGATTGGCCCTTGGATGAAATCCCCTGGCTTTTAGCCACAACTGAAATGGTCTCATGTGCAACAGCCCCAAAGGAATCACCGTGGATGCTGAGGCCATGTAACCTAACATATTTTGGTACTGACGAACAGTGTGATCTTGGCCTAGCCTGACTTTCCTCATAATATGTCGAATGGCTCCGATTCGAGCGGGAGACAGTTGTGCCCGCATTATGATCGAGTCCCAAACGACCCCAAGATAAGTCGTTATCTGGGCAGGAGAAAGAACACTTTTCTTGGTGTTGAGTCTCAACCCTAGAGAAAGTAGATGAGCTAACATGATGTCTCCGTGTTGAAGCGCTCTCTCTTGCGATTGTGCTGTTATTAACACTAGAACTACCAAGGCGGTAGTTTTGACCGTTTTTAAATTTTACAGTGTAATAACTTTGTTAATATAAAATCAATGTGGCTGTAGGACTCTGACTTTTCCTAAATATGTGTATATTTTATTCTGACACTGTTATTTTATTAAAATCACAAAACACAAAACAGTTCTGACTATTTCTACCTAGAATGGCCATGGCGGTCATTTTGACCGCACGCATTATAGATATCATAAGTCGGCTACATTTCCCGCCATCAACGCGCACATATTGTTCAAGTGCACAAATGAGCAAGTTTCTCAGAGGGACTTCATCCCGCGACTGGCAAGCGAACTTCGCTCCGACAACATGAAATCAAAAGCCACACAACTGGTGGTGCGATAGCCAGGACCCGGGCAGGAGCAGCAGCTGATGGAGAGAACGAGGCAGTGCCAAGTAAGGAGGAACGGCGAAAAAAATAAAACCAAGGAGACATGTGCCAAATGTCACAAAGTAGTGTGTGGGAGCTGCACACGAAATGCGTTGTTTGTGTGGACTGCGTACGCGTTAGTGAATGATGCTGGGTTTTCTTTTGCGCCGTTCAAATTAGCCCTTTATTATTACTTACAGTAACATTGTATATCCATTTATTTTTAGATTTTGAATTGATTATTGAACTTATTTACAAACAGGGCTGTACTAAACGGTATGAAACTTTGACGTTTCCTAACTTTTTTGCATGTTTATTGACGTGGTGAAAAATATATTTTTGACGCAAAATTTTCCTTACATTTCCTTAGACCTGTCGGGGAAATCTTTCTTTTGTGCTTGTTTTAAGGGCAATGACGTTATAACATGACGACAGGAATTAAAAGCATCATTGGAAAACTTAAAGAGAAAGGTTCAAATGTAGATATGACATGACGAAAATTATGTTCAGTACGGCCATATGACCGTCAAAGTATGAACGGTCAGAATGACCGCTGTGGACGTTCTAGTAGTTATTGAATTCCGGTAGTTCTAGTGTTAACCAATGGTCGATGTAATTCATGCGAATGCCCTGGAGTCGTAATGGAGCCAGAGCTGCATCCATGCATTTCGTGTACGTGCGGGGTGATAAGGCTATGCCGAATGGAAGAACCCGAAATTGGTAAGCTTCGCCCCCGAAACCGAACCTCAGGAACTTCCTGTGTTGTGGCAATATTTGTATGTGAAAATATGCACCCTTCAGATCGATCGTGACAAACCAATCGTGATGTTGAATTTGTGACACGACCGTCTTTACGGTTAACATTTTGAACTTGAGTGCTTTTACTGAACGGTTTAGGCCTCGAAGATCTATGATTGCACGCACCCCCCGTCCTTTTTGGTAACTAGGAAATATTTGCTGTAATAGCCCGACCTTCTCTCTGGAAGAGGAACACGTTCTATGGCCTCTTTGCTCAGGAGAGTCTTTAGCTCTTGTGCTAGCACATGCATCAGCTCCAGTCTCACGGAAGTGGAGACCACGCCGTTGAAATGTGGAGGACGACAAATAAATTGGATTCTGTATCCTATTTGTACTGTGCTTAACACCCACGCAGAAATGCCTGGAAGAAGTTTCCACGCTGCCAGACTCTCTGAGAGTATCAAATTAAATTTAAAATCTAAAATCGGTATCAAATTTAAAACTTCCTCTTGAGGGGATATTAGATGTTGAAACGTAGGAAACAACGGAACATCTAACATTTCGCTGGAAACCGCTGCCCCCGAAGCACCAAAGGTGGGGGGGATGGAGAGGTTTCATGAGGGTAGCAGAATGGGTTCGATTTTTGCTAACATACGCCCCATCCCGCAGGGGGCTACCCCTACCAGACCGGGCGCCAGACTATCAGGACAGGAAATACCCGGTCTTAATCTTTAATCCCTGTTAGATTAAGCCACAGATGCCTCTCCGTGCTGACCAAAGCAGACATTGAACGACCGATGGCACGGGTCGTTTGCTTAGTCGCACATAGAGACAGATCTGTGGCTCTCCGCAGCTCCGAGAAAGGCTCCTCATCTATAGTGCTGCCGGCACTCAAATCCTTAGCAGCAGGTCATCCTGGTACGCCTGAAGCACTGCCATAGTGTGCAGCGCAGAACCAGCCTGACCTGCAGCTTGATAAGCTTTACCCACTAATGCTGATGTAATTTTACATGGTTTCGTGGGGAGGGTAGGTTTCTTAATGGAAGATGCCGAAGCAGCCGAGAGATAGCTCCCAAGCGTCTCTTCTACCTGCAGCATCTCCGCGTACCCCCGTGCCTTCGCTCCCACGATAGTCGAAAAAGTCGACGTCGAGGGTAGAAAGATACCGGAAGTATCGCATGGCCAGTCAAGCTGCAACCTGGCCACCGCGCGAGTGACCACTTCGAGCAATTCCTCGACAGATTTATTTTCGCGAAAGGAACGCTCAGAAGGCGGCCGCTCAAGGTCCTAAAATCAAGAGACAAATCATCGTCCCCTGCGCGAGCCTAAGAAGCACCGGAGTGCGCTTCGGGATCGCGCGAGGGAGCATGTGGATCTGGTGATGCAGCAAGCGAAAGGGACGGACCTCACTCAAATCCATACGAGAGCCCCACGATGGTAATGTGGGTGCGGTCTGAAAATAGGTCAGACGAGCGTGCAGCATTTTCACTGTAAACATCTCACAATGCTCGCACTCGCCGTTCTCTAAAGCCAGAACCGCGTGCTCTTCCCCCAAACAGACAAAGCAGTTATTGTGTGTATCCAGCTCAGACATGGGACGGGAGCATGGAGGAACACAACGTTTATTCTGCTGTTGACTCATTTCTACTCTTTTTTTGCTTTTTAAACTCTTTTAACAGGCTTTCAGAGAAAAAGATTGAGAAATGAGAATTTTCTGCACACTGCCAGTTAAAAATCGAACTCCTAACAAAGATCTGAGACAGATAGTGAGAGAGATAGCGTTTGCCACACACACTCACATGTGATCTGCAGAAAAAATATCTTAATGACGCACCTGTGGCTCATCTATTTATAGCCTCGCGTCGCGGGTGGGCACCGATTATGCACCAGCCGAGGCTATATTACCTCCGGGTCGATTCTATCGACGTGTTTGCACACTATAGTCACAGCTGGTCACGATTAAAGAAGTTCCCAATGCGCTAAGCAGCGCAGCATCTATTGTAGCTTTTGAAAGGGAACAGGGGACCCTTTAGCGATTGAAAATTAAAAAATCTTAATTTATTGTTAAGTTGCAAATATTTACATTTACATCTATTCATTTAGCTGACGCTTTTATCCAAAGTGACTTACAATTGCTATATATGTCAGAGGTCGCACGCCTCTGGAGCAACTAGGGGTTAAGTGTCTTGCTCAGGGACACATTGGTGTAACATCAACATAACATCAACTTAATATTGTGTGTAATTGTAGTAACTTAATGAAATTGTTTTGATAACTTTATTTAAATTAAACTTTACAAAATTACGGCATGGAGTTCTATTTCCCTTTCAAGGGAACTCGAGCTGTGTCAAACGCTGTGGGAACGCCCCTGCGTGTATGCGTCCTGAAGCACGTATGAAATCAGTCCAATGGAGAGACGGAACGTCATAGGAGGGTGATGTCATCGACCAGGAAACTATAAAGCACCCCGAAATCACAACCGCGACAGCTTCTGTGCCTTCAGCAAGCGCTATATGTGAAATCATTGTCTCAAGTGTTTTTGTCTGTCCTTAGTTGTCACTCGGCAGGAGTTTTCTCACTATTTCAAAAAACTATATATATATATATATATATATATATATATATATATATATATATATATATATATATATATTGAGAGACATGGCGAGCGAACAACCATATAGAAAGTGTGTTCCTCCCTGCTCGCGCTATCTAACGGGTGGGAATACACAAGATCTATGTGTTGTTTGTTTGGGAGAGGAACATGCACGATCAGCGCTCGAGGGCGTTGACTGTGAGCACTGTTTTGTGCTTCCCTTGCGGACACTCCGATCCCGCCTGGTGTTTTTAACCAGGACGCCAGGCTTGCGTTCTCCAAGGCTCAATACTTCAGACTTGGGGTTTGCGAATGGATCTGTCAGCGGGGTTAGAAATGGACTCTCGTATCAGGGTTCGGAAGCACGCGCTGCGGTTTCTTCCACCCTGATACAGGCACTACAGCTATCCAGTTCCCGAGGGACTGGATGTTGTTAGTGTTTATGCTCGTGATACTGAGGATTCGCCACCTCAGTCTCATGCTTTTGAGGAGCTCGTTGAGGTTGTAATGAGAGCGGTCGAAACATTACATATCGATTGGCCGGCAGATAAGCAGGACGTTCATTTAAAAAGCAAACCAAACGAACGCTTCCTGCCCTCTCGTTCACAATATCAACGCCTGAGCCTTCCGTTTTTTCCCGATCTCCACACTGAGGTGTCGATATCGTGGAAGAAACCTGTGTCATATAGAATGTACAATGCACAATCATTACACTACTCTTCTATTTCACAATATAAAGAGCACGGATATGGGGAAATGCCGAAGGTGGAAGAGACGCTCGCGAGCTATCTCTCCCCTGAATCTGCATATTCCTTTAAAGCCACATTATTACCCACCAAGCCAGTTAGAGTAACTTCAGCTTTGGTGGGTAAGGCTTATTCAGCGGCTGGTCAGGCTGCAGCATGTCTTCACACAATGTCGCTGCTGCAGGCTTACCAGGCTGAAATGTTAGGAGACATTAATGAGGGCGGGGCTATTGGCCCGAACGCAGTTTGCGAACTGCGTCAAGCCACAGATTTGTTTCTCGGGGTCGCAAACGTCAGACTCATGTCTCCGGGATTGCTGAGTGGGAACTGTTATGCTTACCCTGCCACCTCGTGTGTTACAGGGCACAGCGATCTCCGGCGAGCACATATCTCAGGTGCCACCCGGAAAAGTAGTGACCCTGGGATGCCCGCCCCCTCCGAGGGTCAGTTCAGTCGTTCCCTGCCGGTTCGCCGTTACAGGGCAACGGGCTGATTGCCCAGCAAAAGCTAAATCCAGGAACCAGTCCCGAGAGGCTGGTACCTCTAGTAGAATTCTTGGCAGCGCGAAGCTACTGCCAACTATTTCTCGTTGGGTCCTGCAGACCAAAAGGGGCTTTCATCCCACCGTGGTGAGCCCCAAGCAGGTTCTGGTAATGGAACAAGAGGTGAAAATCCTGTTGGACATAGGGGCCATACAATATGTACCTCCCTCCAGCAGGGACACCGGGTTTTGCAGCCAGTATTTCATCGTTCCAGAGAAGGATGGGGGATTACATCCCATTTTGATTTTATTAGTTCTGTACGTTTCCGTCATGTTACTAAAGTTCAAAATGTTGAGACAAATCGTGCCACAGATCAGATCCGAGGACTGGTCTGTCATGAAAGATCTCAAGGACGCTTACTTCCATGTGTCTATCCTTCCACAACACAGGAAGTTCCTGAGGTGCGCTTTCGGGGACGAAGCGTACCAATATCGGGTACTTCAGTTCGGCCTAGCTCTCTCTCCCTGAACATTTACGAAATGTATGGATGCAGCTCTGGCTCCGGACTCCAGGGCCATCCGCATTTTGAATTATATCGACGATTGGTTGATTTAAGCTCAATCGGAGCATCTGGCGGCTCGGCATCGAGATGTCTTTCTCGCTCACATCAAGAAACTGGGGTTGAGGCTCAATGCCAAGAAAAGTGTGCTATCTCCGCTACAGAGGACCACTTTTCTGGGTGTAATCTGGGAATCGACGACAATGCAGGCACGCCTGTCTCCTGCTCGTATCGCTTCGATCCTGGGGGGCGATCATGAGTGGTCACCCTGCTCAGGGTCTGTGGCAGGACCATCATCTCTCATGTCACATAAATTGTCTATATAAACAGGAAAGAGGCCACACTATGCATAAATTGTTTTATTTGCACAAATGCGTTTAGGCGTCTGCCTTCTTCATTGTGTAGCAAGATCACAATTTAATCAATCTTATATACCCACACCCATTAACACACCCATATTAACAACAACCAATAATTTTAAAATGATGCACATGTTACCAATGTTTCAATCAGTCCATTAATGAAAGGCAAAGACTGTTTATACATATTTAGAATCAACATAGAATACACATACTAGTATTACATTTACAAGAAACAGCTTAGTGACAGATCTTCATTGATTCCATTGGGGATACTGTGTTTAAACTAAAAATGTACCAAACCACTCTTTGAAGGAGGCGGTTCTCACGGTCTCCCCCTCTTGTAGACCTATCGACACAAATAAATTTGAGCATATTGGCATTATGTTACGCAGAATTGAAATGCCTTGTGACTGATGATTTGTCATCATTCTTTCTGATAGCGCATTTATGTTCAAAAATTCGGGTTTTTAATTGTCGCTTCGTTTTACCCACATAAAACAGCCCACATGGAAACGTCAGTAAATACACAATAGAGGTGGATAAACATGTGATTCTGCCCTTTACTTTAAATATTCTGCCTGTTTTTGGATGTGTAACCACATTATCTGTGAGCATAAAATTACATGCCGCACAGTTCAAACACTGAAAATTACCGTGTGGAATTTTAAAGGGGAAAAGGCGACTGGGAATGCGCAGGAAGGTGCGAGCGCACTAATCGATCTCTAAGATGAGAGTGCGCCGTATCTGTAGTGACGATGAGGACTTTGAGCAAGGAGTGGCAGAGGTCACATCTGTACGCATTTCCCCCGATTGCTCTGCTCCCAGGAGTTCTGGGAAGGGTTCGCCGGTACGGGGTCAATCTACTGTTGGTAGCCCCGTACTGGCCTCCTTCCACGAAGAAGTTATATGCCTTGAAGTGGAGATTTTTCATTTCTTCATGTGGAGAACAACAGCTGGACCCAGTTAACTGCCCAGTGGGTGCAGTGCTGGAGTTCCTGCAGGAGCGTTTCTCCTCAGGGCTATCCCCCTCCACACTAAAGCTGTACGTGGCGGCACTAGCTGCTTACCATGTCCCTTTCAGTGGAGTCTCTTTGGGGAGACACCCGCTTATAACACGCTTTCTTCGTGGTTCTCTGAGGGTGAGGCCAGCAGTTCGCACGAGGGTGCCGACCTGGGATCTGGTCATCGTACTAGAAGGTATCTCCCTAGCTCCGTTCGAGCCCATTGAAGAGGTTCCTGAGAAATTTGTCTCTATAAAGACTATCTATCTTCTCGCTATTTCATCTCTTAAGAGAATTGGAGACATTCAAGCACTCTCGGTTCCCCCCTCATGCCTGGAATTCTCGCCTGGTATGGTGAAGGCCTTCCTCCATCCTAGGCCGGGCTATGTTCCTAGGGTCCCTTCTAATGTTGCTAGACCTATAGTTCTGCAGGCTTTCTGTCCTCCTCCCTTTATGTCGTCAGACCTGGAGAAACTTAATTTACTCGGCCCAGTTAGGGCTTTAGATGCTTATGTCCACAAAGCTGCCCTGTGGAGGAAGTCTGAACAGTTGATCGTTTGCTTTGGACCACCCAGGAAGGGGTGTCCTGCATCTAAACAGAGTATGAGCAGGTGGGTGGTTTTGGCCATTTCACTTGCTTACGATTCGGCTGTTCAGCCTTCACCCTTGGCTGTACGAGGTCACTCGACTAGGAGTATGGCTGCTTCCAAAGCCTTACTGTCAGGAGTTTCTCTCCATGTTGTCTGTGATGCGGCAGGCTGGTCCTCACCGCACACATTTGTTAGGTTTTATGACCTTGAGCTCAGCTCCACTCCAGGGGCGCAGGTGCTCTCGTCCTCTGTGCACTCTGATTTCACGTGACGGGCACTTGCTCTTATGGCGACGTGGGTATTAGCGTTCCCACAGCGTTTGACGCAACTCGAGTTCCCTTGAAAGGGAACGTCTCGGTTACGTACGTAACCCTAGTTCCCTGAATAGGGAACGAGACCCTACGTTGTTCTGCCATACTCCCTGCATGCCCGTGATCGACTTGATTTAGGCCTATCAAAAGCTGTCGCGGTTGTGATTTCGGGGTGCTTTATAGTTTCCTGGTCGATGACGTCACCCGCCTATGTTCCGTCTCTCCATTGGACTGATTTCATACGTGCTTCAGGACGCACACACACAGGGTCATTCCCACAGCGTTTGACGCAGTGTCTCGTTCCCTATTCAGGGAACTAGGGTTACATAAGTAACCGAGACGTTCCCAGCATGCTTTGCATAGGACTGGATAATGAGAATAAATGTTATTTTAATTGTATATATTTATTAAATTGTTTAATTGTTTGTTTGTGAAAAAAGTTTGTTTAATGCTGTTATGTTTGACATTTAAAAGAGTTTCTGTAATGTTTAAGTTTTTGTGGCTACCATTGTGCTGAAGAGTAGATACTTGACGCTATACGAAATGACTGTGCTGATGCCAGTGATGTAAAATCTTACTTGTTCAATAAAAATACATGTCAAATAAGTTACTTTAAGCATGTGCTATGACAGCTGTGGATAAGATAGATAAGATTAATTGGTTCCTTTTACAAGGAGTTAAATTATGAAGACGCACAACAAGATTATAAAACATAAACAAGGTTTTATTAAACTAGAAGGTAGTAAATGTAACAGCATGTGTAACACGCACACACAAACAATAATCGATAACTAAAGACTGAACACAGAGGAACTAAATACACTAAGGTATCAAACTAAATGATGTGCAGCTGTGGTGGAAGATTAGAGTCCATTGGAATAGATGAGTGGCAGGAACTGAGGCTGACATCAACTGGGGACGACCGACGGAGGAAGAGCTGCTGGATCCCTGGGCGCAGACAGACAGCCGATGGAGACGATCAACATCGCTGGCACAGGACACCTGGGCGATCCCGCAGCAACGATCGTCTGAGGTTGAGCCAGACTGCCCGAGGACTGAGGCAATGTCGGTGTGATGGAGGGCCGAGGCATACCCGAAGGGAAGGAGGGGCCCGCTGCAGCCGTAGGAGTGGAGGAACGGAGCATAGCGGAAGATCTGCAGGTCTGTGGCGGAGGTGGTGTGACGACTGACCAAAGGGGAGCCGGTGGATAGAGGGAACCCGGTGGAATCAAAAGGCCGAGAGTGTCTGGTGGAGCCGAATGTGGTAGTTGCCAAGGTGCAGCCGACAGGTCGACGGGCCGAGATGGAGCGAGAAGATATGAGGCCGGAGGCGGAGCCTCTGGATCTGTCTGTTCAGGTGCTCATGGTGGTTGAATGACCTGAGACTTGACGTGACTGCTTGGCATTACAGGAGATGGTGAAGGGCTGCAAACCTTCAGCAGAGGCGGGGCTGGAGGACTGGCTGAGCTGGGCGGTGATGGAGGCAGATGAAAGCTAGACAGGGTTGAAGGTAATTATATATTGTTCATGCAGGTGTCTGTGCTGTTTAGAAACAACGATGAGGTTCCGATAAAATAGATAAAAAGTCCATAGTGCTGTCCAAAAAAAGCAAACGGAAACAGTAGGGTGGGAGATGATACTTCCACGTTGAAGTCCATCAGCCACAGTCCTCAGTCTCTATTTCCACAATTATACCCTTGGCCACAGATGTCCTGGGCTTACACCCCTGCTCATACTCACTGGGGGCTCCTCTTCTGGGGCTAGGGTCCGCACTGGCCTCTTATGCTCGGGTGCTGGCTGACACGTCGCGGCAGGTGGTAGCTTTCCATCTGCGGGTGGCTCACACGATTCCTCTGTGGTCGCCGGTGGTGAAACAGGCTCTGGGTCCGGCTGTCTTCTGGACCAACTTAAAAATGTTTGTGTGTTTAAGCTACAAATGATTAAATTCCTCTAACTCAGTAGCTTGTTGGTTGAACATTATTTCACTCAAAATTGGCATAACTAAAAACAAAATGGGTGATGCTTTATTTTGATGGTCCCTTTTGAATATTCTGTTGACTAACTTTGCATCTACTTCTCAACTAACTCTCATTAGAGTATTAATAGACTGTCTGCCTAATATCTGCTAACACTTTTTTTAACAACAGACATTCTACTGACTATAAGTAACTTTGCAACTACATGTCAACTCATTCTAACCCTAACTCTACCAGTCTACTAATACTTAGTTGACATGTGGAAGCAACGTTACTTATAGTCAACAGAATGTGCTAAATGGACCATCAAAATAAAGTGAAAACAAAAAGGGATGCAAACTGTTACGTTATTTTTGTTCTGTTGAGCCAACACAATAGAATAGAAATAGAATAAGTATTGTTTTTTATTTTATAAATATTGTGCATTTAAATATTGTTAACGAATTGAACCCTGTTGCACAGTCTTACTGTTTTTTTTCTTACTGTAAATACATCCTATATCTTGCCCTTGCCCTCTGCTGATGTGTGAACAAGGTAAGAGTTCATAGGCAATATTATACTTTCAATATGCAAAAATGGATCTTTGATGAGAGCTTCCTCTTTCTCAGGCTCAGGCATTGTTCTTGACTGCTCTTTCCTTGTGAGGTTAGAGAGTACACTGGAGAGAAATTACGGGGCATGGAACACCTGTAATAACCTGCAAAGCCCTGGAAAGCATGTACCTACCTATTTGTATTGGGTTTGGAAAAGGACTTGACCGCTTCCACCTTCTTCCTGCATTCTTATTATGCTACATCTGATCTGAAAGCCAGGGTAACATGTTCCCTTATAACCTCAGACGTCGCTTCTGCAAGCAATTCTTTGTGAAATCTTATAAGATGCTCTCATAATGGACATTTACATCATCTTGGCTGTTGCAAAGTCTTGATTGACAATTAAATCCATCAACCAACAGAACCAGTGGTTAGGGGTCTCCAAACTGATCTCTGATCATCTCTCTTGAGTTTTCCACTGATTGTTCCTCAATGTCAACCATGCATAGGCACTCAGCTGAGAAGTCATGCAAGGTGAGAGCAAATTGTCTTGAAAATAATTTGACTATGCTTGCACTGTCAAGTTTGTGGCCTCAAATGGTCATAGATCCCACCTCTTCACCTGCCATGAATAGTCCCTGCCAAGATGTAAGAAATGTGTAGTTATTAGGGAGCTAGTTTTAACACTGTGTACTAAGAGCATATATGTCTGGGTTGGTTTGTTATTAGCATGCAGCTATATGTGTTGCGCTTTGAACAGCTATTTCTCACGGTTTGAGAAATAGCTCAACGCCAGAAACGCCAATTCAGCTAGTTGTAAAGCAAGTAAAATTCACAGTTTCAAAGAAGGAAAACAATATAAATATGTATTGGTCAGCCATCAACCATCATGGACATAGTGTTTTAGGGTTTTCAAACTGTGGTCCGGACCAGAGACTGTAGCAGATTAGATGGAAAAACTGTAACATGTACATGAGATATTTACAAAATATGTTTTAACAAAATTAATCTGGTTTGTAAAGACAAGTATTTCATTCAAACTTTTTAACAGTAAGAAAGAAAACAAATCTGCATATTTTGTGAGGAAAAAAAATCTAAGTGTTAATACACTGTTAATAAGATAATATTCAAGATAATGTTTTAACACTTTTGTATAATGACAATGTAAAAGATGATTATTTAATTTTATACTTTTATATTTTAGAAAGGTCATCAAATGTAGGGATTCCTAGCATCCAAAAAATTTGAAACCCCTGTTGCAGGTTTTTATTTTATTTTTTTTATTTTTTTTGGATGGAGATGTCTTCTTGATACTGTTTTGCAAAGTCCATCGCAACCAATATATATTCATAACCTCTTGTGGGCTATACTGGCCCTATACGATTTGCTCCAATTGATTCAAAGTAGACATCAGTGGCACCAGAGGGATGGTCTAGAATGATCCAGTATGTTTGCTGCCTTGTTTATTCCAAAAACCTTAGAAATGGCTTTGAAACCAAACTGGTTTCTCTGAACAACTTCTATTTCTCAGCTGTTTTGGAGTTTATTTTATAAGGTCTAGCTAAAATATTGTTGATTTCTATTTTCAAGGGGGTGAGATTACTTTTCTTTCTATAAATAAATACAATAATTATTTAAATACTATGCTCTTTGTTTTTGAGTTTCCTTTTATTTAAAGGATGAATTTAAAGGGTAAGTACGTGAAACTCGCCGAGTGGTCAAAAATCGCTGCAAAAGATGCTTTCCAACAGGTTTTATCGTAGTTTTTGGAAGAATGTCCGGTTGTGAGACGTTGGAAAAATAGGTCCACAGTTTTAGAACGAACAGTAAAACACCTGTTGGAAAGCATCTTTTGCAGTGATTTTTGCGTGAGCATATCAGTGAACACCCCAGACCACTCGGTGAGTTTCACGTCTTTGTAAACTAAAGTTTAATGCGTTTATATGAATGATTGTTCCAGTGCCCCTATGAAACATGAAACCGTTGTAGAGGTGGGGTGGGGGGGTGCTAACACAAAAACGTCTCGGTTACGTATGTAACCCTAGTTCCCTGATAGGGAACGAGACGCTGCGTCAAGCTGTGGGAACGCCCCTGCGTTGTGCGTCATGAAGCACGTATGGAATCAGTCCAATGGAGAGACGGAACGTCATAGGCGGGTGACGTCATCGACCAGGAAACTATAAAGCACCCCCAAAACACAAGCGCGACAGCTTCTGATATGCCTGAAGGAAGCGCTAACGGGCATGCTGGGAGTATGGCACAGACACGCAGCGTCTCGTTCCCTTCAGGGAACTAAGGTTACATACGTAACCGAGACGTTCCCTTTCAAGGGAACTCGAGCTGCGTCAAGCTGTGGGAACGCCAATACCCACGTCGCCATAGGAGCAAATGACCGTCATGTGGGAACTAGCGCACAGAGGACGAGAGCACCTGCGCCCCAGGAGTGGAACTTAAGTCCAATTCATAGAACTTAACAAATGTATGCGGTGAGGACCACCCAGCCGCATCACAAACATCACTTAGCGATACTCCTGACAACAATGCCTTAGAAGCAGCCATACTCCTAGTAGAGTGGGCTCGTACAGCCAAAGGTGAAGGCTGACCAGCAGACTCATAAGCAAGTGAGATGGCCTCAACCACCCACTTGCTCATTCTCTGTTTAGACGCGGGACACCCTTTCCTGGGTGGCCCAAAGCACACAAATAACTGTTCTGATTTCCTCCACAGGGCAGCTCTGTGGACGTAAGCGTCTAACGCCCTAACCGGGCAGAGAAGGTTAAGTTTCTCCTGATCTGATGACACAAAAGGAGGAGGATAGAAAGCCTGCAGCACTGTAGGTCTAACAGCATTAGTAGGGACCTTAGGGACATAACCTAGTCTAGGGTATAGAAAAGCCTTAACCATACCAGGCGAAAACTCCAGGCACGAGGGTGCAGCCGACAGATCCTGCAAATCTCCGATTCTCTTAAGTGAGGAGATTGCAAGCAGAAAAATAGTTTTATAAGTGAGAAATTTCTCAGAAACTTCCTCAATAGGTTCAAAGGGGGCCAAAGAAAGGCCCTCTAGTACAATGGCCAAATCCCAAGTCGGCACCCTCATACGAACTGCAGGCCTCAGCCTCATAGTGCCACGAAGGAAGCGAGTTATAAGTGGGTGTCTCCCAAGAGAAACTCCACTGAAAGGGACATGGTAAGCAGCTAGTGCCGCCACATACACCTTTAGTGTGGAGGGGGATAACCCTGCTGAGAAACGATCCTGCAGAAACTCCAGCACTGCACCCACTGGGCCGTTAACTGGGTCCTGCCAGTGTTCTGCACACCAAGAAGTGAAAAGTTTCCACTTCAGGGCATATAACTTCCTCGTGGACGGAGCTCTGGAGTGAAGGATGGTCTCAACAACCTCAGTTGAGAGACCAGATTCTATGAGCTGGGCCCCCTCAGAGGTCAAGCCCACAGTTTCCACAACTCTGGGCGGGGGTGAAATATCGTACCGCCCTCCTGAGAGAGCAGATCCCTCCTGATCGGAATCTCCAAGGGGGTGCCGTCCAGAAGAGATATTAGGTCCGCGAACCATACTCGGGCCGGCCAGAACGGGGCTACTAGAAGTAGGCTGACCCCGTCCCGGCGAACCCTCTCCAGAACTCCTGGTAGCAGAGCAACGGGGGGAAAAGCATACAGACGTGACCTCGGCCACGGCTGTACCAGAGCGTCCAACCCCAGAGGGGCTGGCTGACTGATGGAGAACCACAGATGACAGTGCGTTGTGTAGGGTATGAGCGCAGAATCATGGAGTCAGCATTCCTTAACACAATAAACACACGTTAACAGGGGTTTCTAAAGCCCCAACCTATGACTCTTCCAATTCTAAATCTTCCGTTAGCGCCAGCCAGTCTGGAGGGTAGATTAGTTTGTGACACCTTTACAGCGTAATGAGTCCCCACAGAGATCCTCGCGCGATCCTGATTTGTTCGCGAGCCAACATCCAAGAAGACCGTTATCTCCAAACCCCCCCCCCAGCGAGGAAGGAATGCCAGATGCGCAAATGGACAACACACACTCACACACACACACACACACATATATGCATCTATAACATTAAAACCCAGAAATGAGTGATTGTGAAATGTAAACATGATGTATTCCTGTACGTTTGAAGTTTATACTGTATCCTGTCTATCTAGGACTGTTAGTTATGTAGTTGAACCTTGCGGACTTCTATAAAGGTCTAAGAGTTTATATATATCCTTGTATGCGTAACAAACACGGAGTGATTGGTATTAAACGAAATCGCTCAACTTGCTCGAGCCAAATATATGTAAGAAGTTAATGAAAATTATAGTTTACTATGTTTTCCATCCTTGGAGTGAAAAGAGACCAAAACTAACATCACTGGTGTTCTTAGATAACGGCGTTTACGACCCAAAGGAATGTTCACAGAACTGCCACCCTCTCTGAATTCTAACCAAGGAGGAGAAATGAATCCTGTATTCATATATATACAGTATATGCTATTATATATCCACTTGAGAATTGTATGAACAATGTATCTAAGTTCCCTATTTCATGAGTTGCCTTTTTGTGGTTTGGTCTATGTTTCTCGACAACTCTAATGCGATAATGTTTAAACTTGGCCAACTAATGTTTAACCAAATCCATTTGTGGCAAGTTTGGTCTTGATAAACTCCAATCTTCATTCCCCATTTGTTAATTGACATTACATTTTGCTAAACTTGTGACACATTAGTATTATAAGAATTGTGAAGATTCTGCTCTTAAACACCCTAATTTCGTCGGTTTCAAATGTCTCTCTCTTAGACAACGAGCAATAAAAACCAAAGTCCCGCCTGTGAAATTCCAACCCTCTAATTGGCCAAGTCAACAGGAAGAGGCCCGGATTTCTCCAAGGTGATAAATGACGCTTCCCCCCTCCGCTCGTCTCTCTGTTACTCTGACTGTCAAAAATGTAGGGTCTCGCCTCCGGGCGAGCTCTTCGCCTTTCTTTTATTTGTTTCTAGTTTAGTTTGTGTTTTTCAGTCTTAGATAAGTCTCCGTGTTTAATTCCAATCGACGAGTGAAAAGAACACCGCGTGACATATCTCTTCAGCAAATCCATCTACAAGGGACCTTTAAACGAGCGCGCGCTCGTTTTGAAGGAGAAACACGCGCACGTGACCACGTGGCGAGAGACGCACACACGCGTCTTCACCGGCCATGCGAAGATGTGACGTTAACTCCGCGTGATTTCCCCGTAGAGATCTTTATTTCTTTTCTTTGTTAGTCAAAGTTTTGTTTTCCGTAGTCGACTCTGTTCACTTCCACAAAGTGAAACAAACTTAGCCGAACTATTTTCCTTTGGTAATGTTACCCCAAAGACTTGGAAACTCCGTTCAACGCGCGCCAAGCAGCACCCAGTGACGCTTCCTAAAGGACTCCGCTCACGCACGCGCAGGAATGCCACGACACAGAGAGACCCAGAAACTTAAGTATATCTCTTTATAGAGCTTCTAAGAAGCATTAAGATGATGTTTTCGTGTTGTCACAGGCAGGGGACTGTCAGGGGAATGTTGCCAATGCTCTCTCTCTCTCTCTCTCTCTCTCTCTCTCTCTCTCTGTCCCTTCCCCTCTCACACGTGTTTCCATTGTCCACACTCTATGCATTTCTCATTCATCGATGCCTTATCGTGTATTGTTGTTTATTATGTTTGTAAATACATATATCCCATGTAACCGTAGTAAATACATAAGTAGTTCTGCCTTATTAAATTCATTATATTCATCTGATTGATGTACTGCCTTTTTGCTCATTTAAGTCCCTTAAGTGCCAAAAGATCTTATAGCAACAAGCTTACAAATTAAAGATACTTTAAAGAGTATGTGTTTATAGGGCAGGAAACCCAATTCTTGTGGCCACAGAATTGCTTTTCCTGAAATCCTATAAAGTAAGATGATATTGTGGATTCCCACAGATATTAGTCTGACAATTGAGCTAATTAATTTTGCCTGGTTTGTAAAACGTGGTCCGTGCAGGTAATTGCAATCAACTTGTGGTTAAGTGCAAGGATACACAAGCATGCATGCAGGTAAAATTACATATCATCCCTTATCGGGAGTTTTATTAACATGTAAGACTGATCTAATCCAAACATGTATGAACAATTATTAATTACCAATTATTAATTATGATATGCAAATTCCCCACGGATTAGATCCGCCCAGAGTCTTTACATAATGGTGGAGAATAATGCAGGCACATTTTAAACTTGTTTTTGAGCAATTCAGTTTCAATCGATGTCTATATTGTGATTTAATAATGTACGCGCGCCTCGAGTGAGCGAACGCAACGCAACGCGAACTCACTGGCTGACTGATTAAAGGCACAAAGCCGAGTCCAGTTCAGCACATTAACAGCTGCAAAATAATGTCTAACATTCCTTTTGCCATTGTTAATAACTAAAAGTAAAACTGCAGTTTCATAGTATTAAATTTGTCCAACAAAAGACGAAGAAACCTCTTTTGAATTGTGACATTTTAATGTTAAACTCCCCTGTCCGAACGAGATTCTTCTGTCAGGGTGAAGACTAGATTTAGTGAAACGATGCTCTTTCACTATTCTTAAGAAAGGCCTGATATTATAATCGTTAGATTAACGATGAACTCCTGGTTAAACATTGACGTAGCTACTCAATTGTAAAAAACCTAAAGCATATTTAATCATAAGTGCTATTTGATAATATGTCATGGGAGTCGAAAAAACAGACGAATATTTCCTGTTTTATTTTTGCACGACGCAGCGAAGCAATCCTGCCAGACGTGTTTGTTAAAATATAGCACCAAAAAATCCAAAACCGAAAAACATTTTTAATCATAAGTGATATTTGATAAATGTTATTTGGATTCGAACGACAGACGTATAATTCCTGTTGTCCATATTAGTGTGTGGAAGCGAAGAAATCCTTCCGTGCACACGTGTGTCGAATAGAAAAAACCCGCCGAGGTTTAAAATTCATAAGCGAACACGTGTGAATAATAGCGCTAATTGTTTATGTGGGAATTGAAAAACCGATGCCTAATTCCGGTTGTCCCTATGTGTGTGTGTAGAAAAAATTCCTGCCACGCCGTTTTGTGAAATATAGCTGAAAAAAAAAAAAAACGCTGAGATTTTATTTTGGATAAGTGTGATCTTACAGAAAACAAAACGTCTGCACGCTCAAATTTGAATCACACATGGAAGCAGGGTGGTTGTTATTCCGCTGACAAACACTAGAGGGCAGCCCTTAGGCCTAAGTGCTTGACAGTTCTCGAATTACGCACCGCCCCCTGACTTTACCCTCCATGAGCGAAATGGCGCCATCTCGTGGACACTAGTAACGAGGCCGTCTTTTCCTAAACAATCTCTCTCATCACAATTTCAGATTTTTCCAGTGAATTTCTGAAATTGTGTTTCTAACTTTCAATGCATGTGCAAGTTCCAGTTTTACTAACATGATTTCACTCCCGACTGTGTACACTTATTTTGAATTTGGTTCAAACCACAGTTGAATTTAAAATTTAAAAGTAAGCAGTTACAGTTTCTGATGACCACTTAGGAGGAATGCGCCCCTTGTGGCCTCCCCCCTCTACGTCAGCTCATCACTTAGTTCCTAACAATCATTCTTTTCTGAAGTGGCTTTCTCCCAGTTGGTTTTATCTTGGTTATTATCATTGATACCTCACCGTAGTCGTGATCATCATCAAATATAATGCCAACCTTTAATTTCCTACACTTAATCAAATTTGGTTTGAAACAAACAAATTTCAAGATCAATTTGAATTAAGTCTCCTTTCCTGTTGGGAATGGTTTTATGGCTTTATTACTATATTTCCTTTTTCAAATTATTTTTAATAATTTTGATTTGATACGTTATGACAACTGTATCCTTACTATTCTAGAAGTTACTTAACATCTATGCATACGCTTGATTTGAATTGTATTTAAACCAGTTTGAATGCAATTTAAATCAAGTTCTCTGTCAGCCAGGTTGACCACTAGGAGGAAGTGGCCCAAACCCTTAGTGGCCCAAACGCGCCACTACAGCTTGCTTCCTCCTGTGCTCTTCCTGCTGCACTTAATCTCTTCTCTGAATGGAGGCTAGGTTGTTCTGATAATTAAAATTGTCATAATTCCCTTTTTGTTTGTACCATAATTTTAGTAAAACCGTTGCCTTTGATTTTTCTACAAAAAAATAGACACTCAATTTGATTTAGATAGAGAGAGCTTTAATTCACGTTGAGGTTCACTTGTCCTTCATCCTGTTTTGTGTTTGTAGGTAGAAATTTCTCTCGTGCTGTGGTGATTTGACAGTCATCTCTGCTTGGGGTCCAGCTGGCTGGTTCGTCTGACCTGCGTCACCAGCGCTGACTGAGCACGGGTCTCGGACTTTCCTGTATTTCTCCGTTGGTGCAGCCCGCAACACGACATCACCAATTTGGCACTGCCGGTTGTGTTCAAGGTCGGGTTGCGTGAGGGCACACATCGGTACAGATATGCGGAAGGGCCCGGGACACTGCTGTCAAGTGTTTGGGGACGACAGAGAGACCAACCAAAATGCTGACTCCAACCCGAATGACCTCAGTTCACCCCAGGGAAACTAGAAAAGGTATTAAATCCATCACTTAGTATTGGCCACAGAATCTAGAGATTCCCCCGGTCATTGAAGTGTTTGGCTCCCTCCTACTCTCCTAGCCACAAATCGCAGGCTTAGGCCTCCTCTTCCCCTGTAACACTTCCTGTGTACTATTAACGCCATTTCATTACAGACCTTTCCATCTTGGACGGTTGCATGTTACATAAAACTTTGCTATCTTGCCATTGCTCTTTTCTGTTGTGCTCTGCTCCTTTCAGTTCACTTAGAGACAGAACCTATCTGAGACAACAAGGAACGCTGAATAATAGTTTGACAACCAAGCCGTTAGCATCAACAGGTGACCCCTAAGCTACCGCCCCGTTAAAAATCTTTATTCAGGCCATGCTGACCTACCCAAATTGTCCTACCAAATGATTTAACTGTCGGCATCAGTTAACCAAAATTTTCATACGCGGCATAGCCCGTATTATAGCTTGTTAAACGTAGAACGAACCTGCATACAGATAGCTTTATTAATCCCCAAGGGGCAATTTAGTTCCATTGGTCTCTCTGTGTGTGTGTTGTGTTCCTCTCGCCCACAGTGAAGCCAGTATGTTCCGGTCCTACAGTCCCACAACCCGCTGGGACAACCTGGAGACATGGCTGAGATTCATGAAACCTCCATTCCTGACCAAGGTCGCCAGTGACTCAGAGCCCCGAGCCAAGAGCATCGCAGACGCGGACAGGCTGATGGCGCACAAACCAAGCCAAAGCTCCCACGACAAAGACCGGTCAGATACGTCAACCTCACTTGCCAGCTGATCGCACAAGCACGTCTCCACGAAAGGAGCCGCATCGCCCTGGAGCACGAAGTTGCAACGCTAAGGATGCAAGCCGAGGATGACAACGACCCCGAGCTACAGAAGGAAGTGGAAAGACTTCAAACTGCCCTATCTGATCTTCATCTGCACATAGACCAAAGAGTGCAGTCAGAGAAAAGAACCAGAGAGGAACTCAACGAGAAACTCCGACAAAAGTGAAGCCCCTTGCAAAGAGCAGAGACTGAACTTAAAGAGACTCGAAAGCCACGGCCTGCGAAAGAAACTCGCAAGAGGCCCGTGCTACCATCCACAAGCACGTTCAGCAGAGACAAGATCTCGAACACGAACTTGACACCGTTCACACAGAGTTGAAACCCTCTTATAGACTGCAGACGGACCGGGAAGGGGAAACGCACATCACAAAGTTTCCCTGACCAGCCAGTCCGCACCTTTCAGCCAAGAACCCAGAGCTGTACAGGGGGGGTGAAAGCCCACTGTTCAAAACATCACCAGCCAGCCCACAAGAACCCCCGTCAGCAGCGAGGGGGGGAAGAGCCTTTCCAGGAGAGCCCCGGCCACTAACCACGGCATGGCTCCCAAAAGACTTAACAAGCTGGCCAGAAACATCCCTATGTTCACTCCGAACCATGCAGGAGGCCACAACGTGCACGCCATCCGCAGGACATTGACTTTCACTTACAAACTGTTACCAACGTCACCGCGTGGGACAGATTGTACCTGCTCAGAATCACGTCCAGTCGTGATGCGCGCAGCGTCCTCGACCGTCAACCAGAGACAGCCCAGAGCGGAACCCCTCTCGACATGCCACTGGTAAGCACAAGTCTGAACCCACATCAAAAAAAAAAACAGTGCCGCCACATCTGAGACAGCTGAGACCCTGAAGTCGCTGAAAGAGCTTCTTCACAAAAGACTTTCCAAAGGAGACAAGAGGGACAAGACAGACATCCTATGTCTAAGCGTAAGACCTGAACCAGGCAACCAGAACACTGCTCGTCAGCCTCAGAGCACAGAGCTAACTGTCACATCACAAAATGACAGCATCACCCAGCCACCACAGCTGACAGCTGCACAGCCTGAGCGACACAGCACAGTTTCCCACAGCTGGGTCCAAAAGCCCAAAATACCTAGAAATGCTGCTTGTCTGTCTGTCTCCGCAGAGAACTACACAAGACCGGCCCTAACCGCCCATCGATCACCACACCAGCCCCTACGCTAAGACTCCTGGGGAACCTGATCGAAAAAGGGGGTGGCCCGGAAACTCTACCTAGCCATCACTTTGGAAAATGAGGTGAGCTTGGAAGCCCTGGTAGACACCAGCTCAGACCTCACTTTAATGTCAGCTCAGCCCTTTGAAAGACTCGGCACTAAAGCTAAGAGCAAAGATCGAACTCTTATACCCCAGACGTGACAGCTGAACGTGCAGTCGTACAGCCAGAACAACATCCGGCTCGAACAAGTAGTTCCCAGGAACTCCAGCAGCCATCCATGGGTACACAGCCTCAGCACCAAGTCAAGATTCAAGTTCACTACCCTGCACCTTCCAGCTCGCCAGAGACCAAGAAATGCTGCTCAACGATGCGTGAACTGATACAGAAGGCCTCTAACACATAAGGCCTCCTCAGAAAGGGTCCCCTAAGATTCCATTGTTTCCGAACTGCAAAACCAGAAGGCACACAGAATGAACATAATGCAAGACTCTGTAAAAGGGTCCCTGGTCAGCATAAAACATAAAACTTTTAAAGTAGATGAAAATGTGTGCTCGAAGAGAAGCAAGACTCTGCATTAGACAATTTAGAATTTAACTGATTTAAAGAAAATCTTGAATGGACGTGTATGCCTCACCTGCCAACACACTATGCACAACTTTTTCGAAACAAACATTTGCTACATGCTGGTTGAAATGACACTGCTAAACATTAGTTTCCATGACAATAAAGGGTTACAGGAAACCCTAGCTCCAAATAAGGCATACGTCACCTTGACGCCATAGTGTAGGAAAACCACCTGAGTTGAAACTACTGTTAACCTACAGGTTTAATTTGATCATTGCAATCCAAACGGAACACAACATGCGATAAGCATTTTGATCACTGGTTGCTGGCTTGTCTAAATGCAGATAAAACAATAGCTGGAATTGACATCTCTACTGTAAGTGAAAGAGTCTTAGATTTCCTTAATATAAGTAAGTTCAGCAGTAAAGCGTAAGTCTGTTTGACAAAAAAAAAAAAAATCTCATCTCAGCAGCTTGTAAACTGTACCGATATCTATCCTGCTTTGGTTAAAGAAATCCAAATTGCAGTATTGCTAAACCTGTTTCTGACAAAGGAAGCTCAGGACAGTGTTATATATACGTAGACCTGGGTGATGCTCCCCTTTCTACAATGTAAAGGCCTTACAAATTATTGTTAGATTGATGTAATTCACCTAAAATCTTTAGCTGCATCTACAAGCAGAGAGCTACCTAGCGATCAAAACTGTTCACTCGCTGAAGAGCCAGCATTTGTGCATGAGAGGGACGTAACTATAGATGCTTAGACAACCTTTGTCTTACAGCAAATCTATTTCCTTACTCGGTAAACAAATAGAATAAGTTGTGTAAAGTAAAGAGAAGAATTACATGAGTAAAACTAGCAAATGCCAAAACACAGTCGCATTTTACTTAATGTAACGTCAAGTTCTCAAAAGACTTTAAAGTATAGGCGCCCCCTTATAACCCTTTTAACCCGTTAAAAGGTGCAGACATTCTTCAGGTACTGTCGAATTGTTCTGACATGCTCTAGTTCCCATGACAATGACTTGTCACAGGAAGTGCTAACTCGTGATGTCACGTTGTAAACAAACCAGCCTAGGTGGCTAAGCTAACCTAACCTAGCGTCCATCCAGCTTAGGCTAAGCTAACCTAACCTAGCTTCCATCCATCCAGCTTAGGCTAAGCTAACCTAACCTAGCATCCATCTAGCTTAGGCTAGGCTAACCTAACCTAACATCCATCCCGCTTAGGCTAAGCTAAATAATAACTTCTACAGTTAGCATCATTTACTTTAAGCCTTAATTACAGCTGCTGTTTATACAGCCCAAAGTATTCTAGAATACTTTCTTTAACCCCAGTTAGGGTTTGTAATTCTTCACTTTCCGTACTTTCAATTCTACTCAGCTAAAGTTCACCTTCACTAGTTTAGGCATAGGCCTTGCTGAGCACTGTAGGCTAAATCGCCAATTAAACTTAAGCTTAAGTACATGTAAAATGTGTAGCTAGAGAAGAATCTGTATAGTAATGAGAATTTTCATCAGCAGGTTGACTAAACATTTGAAGGGACACACAGAGTGGTCGTGAACACGCAACCGCTGTAACCCACCATCGAGTGTTGGTCCAAGCGAATTCAAAGTTTAGTCACTAGTGCTACTGACTATTCTCACATTCAGATCATTCCCGCTGTTTTGACCACTCACCCACGTTTTATTTTTATTTTTACTTTAATAATAATAGCATTCAGCTATTACCTTGTCTTTTCGGTCATCTATATGATTCAATTCCATTTCCTCTCTTGTTGGAATGTGGTTCCATTTCCCATAGGGCCCAGAAAGGAAACAGAGACACCTTTATTTGTGATTTTGTTTATTTTCAACAAGTGCACTAATTTTTATGACCCTGCAACACAAGTAATTTCAACGATTACTAGGGCATAACTATAGTCCTGAGGATTGATAATAACCATAATTTGAATAGGAAAGCTGTCCTTTTTCCCCCTATCATTCACTTCGTCAAGCCGTAGTGAACCACTAGTTAAGTCCTGAGAAATAATTTAGTCATAAGAACCATCTTAAGTCAGTTATTTCATCTCGGCTATGCCCTTTCCGGGAAATACTCTCGGAACCACATAAGTCTTAGCCTCCTAACATCCACAGCGAAGATGATAAGGATACAAGACACACTTCACTAGCTAGATACACGTGAAACGCATAGCTTTATGCTACATTCCTAGCGAACCCATTAAACCTTGGTTCTGAACTTTTAGGGTCATGCATTAGTCTCACCCCAAGTGCGACAAAATGTCACAGAGCCTCTGCTTAACCTGACCTTAACGTTCCAGCTTACCAAAGACTATGACAAACAATGGACACTATGAGAAACCACCTCTCATACCCCTCCAACCACCCACGAACGCCGTCTGCACCCACCGACAACCAATGCCCCAGACAACCGACGTCTACCGGCACATGCTGCGTGCACAAGACAACATTCAGCGTTCTGCACCTGATGCCATCACTGCGCCACAGCTTGTGGTGCCACAGTGCAAAAGGGGGGTCATGCCAATGTATGCCCATGACGCACCATGTGCTGCACACCGCAGCACCAGAGACACTTGCAAGACACCGAACCAAGTGGCATACCGGCGTCCTCAAAAGCGGAAAGACTGTCCTAGCCAACCAAGGACAACACTCGCTGAAATTTTTCCTCCCTTTCTCTTTCTCTCTCCCTTTCACTTTTACCAGGATGCTGCTGTGCCTCCAGCCAACCAGAGAGCAGCCGCAATCGGACATCTCACCAGGTCCGGCATCAGGCATCGTCCTGAGGGAACAACCGGGACTCCTGATCACCAACTGCCGGACCCACACCCAGAAAGTATATGTTCGACTAGACCCGCGTAATGTTTACAGAGCACATTACCCCAGCGCAGTGGCCCAATACAGTTGGGCCGGTGCCCGATGGACAGAGGACTCCCTCACTCACGCTGAGGCCGATGTCAGGCACATGCTCAACCAACTTGAGAAAATGACTGTCACACAAGCGGAGCTAAGTGGACACAACCGCCGCTCCAAACGGTTCCTTGGAGCTTTGCTCGGAGCCGCCGCTGCCGTCGGAACTCTGTTTAACATCGGTATGTCTAGTGTCAACTCAGTGAACTTAGCCACCGTGAGACGGCACGTGGCCGAAATCCGGACTGAAATCCCACAGATAAAAGAGCAACTCAACACACAAAGTGCCTCCCTTCAGACCATCGGCAAGACTTTGAGGGGAACTGTGGTGGTTCTCAACACTCACAGCGTCCTGCTGAACCAGACCGTGAACTCTATGAAACAGCTGTTTACGGTTTTCCAGAATGACTTTGCTCAAACTCAGCTGGTCACAGCCCTGATGGCAGACATGCTGCGGGAGGTGAGCTCTTCCATTGACAGCCTAGCCATGGGAAGGATTCCACCGTACCTGATACCCTTAAGCCTTGTCCAAACGGTGCTGGCTTCCGCCGTCACCACGCCAACTGACCCTCTACAAATACACCTCACCTGTTGTCCAAGCCTGGACCGCAGCCGACACCGCGCTGTGTATCTCTATGGTAGTCAGCCACATCCTGTCACTAGGCCTGGCCTTCATCCTGTATAGGAGGCTCAACGAGATGCGAACATCGACAGCCAAGCTCACGAAAGCCGTGTCTGGAGGTTTCCGACGGAACCCCCGGAAAGAGGGGATCACACCAGACACCGCTTTGAATCTCATCGAGCTGAGCCCTCAGCCTCAATAACCACCTGCTACAAAACCCTCATGATTCACCTGCCATCCGCCATTGTGATGATTGTCGTCCGATGATGTCTCCACAGAGACGTCATCCGACGAAAAGGGGGAATGTAGGGTATGAGCGCAGAATCATGGAGTCAGCATTCCTTAACACAATAAACACACGTTAACAGGGGTTTCTAAAGCCCCAACCTATGACTCTTCCAATTCTAAATCTTCCGTTAGCGCCAGCCAGTCTGGAGGGTAGATTAGTTTGTGACACCTTTACAGCGTAATGAGTCCCCACAGAGATCCTCGCGCGATCCTGATTTGTTCGCGAGCCAACATCCAAGAAGACCGTTATCTCCAAACCCCCCCCCAGCGAGGAAGGAATGCCAGATGCGCAAATGGACAACACACACTCACACACACACACACACACATATATGCATCTATAACATTAAAACCCAGAAATGAGTGATTGTGAAATGTAAACATGATGTATTCCTGTACGTTTGAAGTTTATACTGTATCCTGTCTATCTAGGACTGTTAGTTATGTAGTTGAACCTTGCGGACTTCTATAAAGGTCTAAGAGTTTATATATATCCTTGTATGCGTAACAAACACGGAGTGATTGGTATTAAACGAAATCGCTCAACTTGCTCGAGCCAAATATATGTAAGAAGTTAATGAAAATTATAGTTTACTATGTTTTCCATCCTTGGAGTGAAAAGAGACCAAAACTAACATCACTGGTGTTCTTAGATAACGGCGTTTACGACCCAAAGGAATGTTCACAGAACTGCCACCCTCTCTGAATTCTAACCAAGGAGGAGAAATGAATCCTGTATTCATATATATACAGTATATGCTATTATATATCCACTTGAGAATTGTATGAACAATGTATCTAAGTTCCCTATTTCATGAGTTGCCTTTTTGTGGTTTGGTCTATGTTTCTCGACAACTCTAATGCGATAATGTTTAAACTTGGCCAACTAATGTTTAACCAAATCCATTTGTGGCAAGTTTGGTCTTGATAAACTCCAATCTTCATTCCCCATTTGTTAATTGACATTACATTTTGCTAAACTTGTGACACATTAGTATTATAAGAATTGTGAAGATTCTGCTCTTAAACACCCTAATTTCGTCGGTTTCAAATGTCTCTCTCTTAGACAACGAGCAATAAAAACCAAAGTCCCGCCTGTGAAATTCCAACCCTCTAATTGGCCAAGTCAACAGGAAGAGGCCCGGATTTCTCCAAGGTGATAAATGACGCTTCCCCCCTCCGCTCGTCTCTCTGTTACTCTGACTGTCAAAAATGTAGGGTCTCGCCTCCGGGCGAGCTCTTCGCCTTTCTTTTATTTGTTTCTAGTTTAGTTTGTGTTTTTCAGTCTTAGATAAGTCTCCGTGTTTAATTCCAATCGACGAGTGAAAAGAACACCGCGTGACATATCTCTTCAGCAAATCCATCTACAAGGGACCTTTAAACGAGCGCGCGCTCGTTTTGAAGGAGAAACACGCGCACGTGACCACGTGGCGAGAGACGCACACACGCGTCTTCACCGGCCATGCGAAGATGTGACGTTAACTCCGCGTGATTTCCCCGTAGAGATCTTTATTTCTTTTCTTTGTTAGTCAAAGTTTTGTTTTCCGTAGTCGACTCTGTTCACTTCCACAAAGTGAAACAAACTTAGCCGAACTATTTTCCTTTGGTAATGTTACCCCAAAGACTTGGAAACTCCGTTCAACGCGCGCCAAGCAGCACCCAGTGACGCTTCCTAAAGGACTCCGCTCACGCACGCGCAGGAATGCCACGACACAGAGAGACCCAGAAACTTAAGTATATCTCTTTATAGAGCTTCTAAGAAGCATTAAGATGATGTTTTCGTGTTGTCACAGGCAGGGGACTGTCAGGGGAATGTTGCCAATGCTCTCTCTCTCTCTCTCTCTCTCTCTCTCTCTCTCTGTCCCTTCCCCTCTCACACGTGTTTCCATTGTCCACACTCTATGCATTTCTCATTCATCGATGCCTTATCGTGTATTGTTGTTTATTATGTTTGTAAATACATATATCCCATGTAACCGTAGTAAATACATAAGTAGTTCTGCCTTATTAAATTCATTATATTCATCTGATTGATGTACTGCCTTTTTGCTCATTTAAGTCCCTTAAGTGCCAAAAGATCTTATAGCAACAAGCTTACAAATTAAAGATACTTTAAAGAGTATGTGTTTATAGGGCAGGAAACCCAATTCTTGTGGCCACAGAATTGCTTTTCCTGAAATCCTATAAAGTAAGATGATATTGTGGATTCCCACAGATATTAGTCTGACAATTGAGCTAATTAATTTTGCCTGGTTTGTAAAACGTGGTCCGTGCAGGTAATTGCAATCAACTTGTGGTTAAGTGCAAGGATACACAAGCATGCATGCAGGTAAAATTACATATCATCCCTTATCGGGAGTTTTATTAACATGTAAGACTGATCTAATCCAAACATGTATGAACAATTATTAATTACCAATTATTAATTATGATATGCAAATTCCCCACGGATTAGATCCGCCCAGAGTCTTTACAGTTGTGTCCTTGGAAGCGAATAGGTTCACCTCGGCGTGACCGAAACTCAACCAAAGGAGCTCCACCACCTCGGGGTGGAGCCTCCATTCCCCCGGCCTCGGCCCCTGCCTCGACAGGGAGTCTGCTACCACATTCAAATAACCAGGAAGATACATAGCTCTCAGAGACCGTAACTTCCCCTGGGACCACAGGAGGATCTGACGGGCCAACTTGTAAAGTGGACGCGACTGCAGGCCCCCCTGATGATTTATATACGAGACCACCGACATGTTGTCTGACTGAACTAGCACATGATGACCTCTGAGGTCTGCTAGGAAGTGTTTCAAAGCTTGGAACACCGCCAACATCTCTAGACAATTTATATGCCATGATAGATGATGGTCCTGCCACAGACCTTGGGCTGGACGACCACTCATGACCGCCCCCCACCCTGTGAGGGAAGCATCCGTCGTTAGCGTTACGCGACGACAAAGAGCCCCCAACACAGGCCCTTTGGATAGGAACCAGGTTTCATTCCACATGACCAGAGCAAAAAAGGCAGCGCCGCGTGACTTTGATCGTGCAGAGGGGATTTCCCCTCGGGGAGAATCCCTTGGTCCGGAGCCACCACTGCAGTGGTCTCATGTACAACAGGCCGCAAGGTATAACGTTGGACGCTGCTGCCATCAGACCCAACAGTCTCTGAAACTGTTTTACAGTGAGTAGCTGGCCTAGCTTTACTTGTTTCATAGCTGAAAGAATCGAAGCGATGCGGGTCGGAGAAAGTCGCGCCCGCATCGAGACCGAATCCCAAACGACGCCCAGAAAAGTGGTCTTCTGAGAAGGAGATAATACACTTTTCTTTGCGTTCAGCCTCAACCCCAACTTTCTTATATGAGCGAGAACAACATCTCGATGCCGAACCGCCATCTGCTCTTTCTGAGCTAAGATCAACCAATCGTCGATGTAATTGAGGATACGAATGCCCTGAAACCTCAGGGGCACTAAAGCTGCATCCATGCATTTCGTGAATGTGCGGGGAGATAAAGCTAGGCCAAATGGAAGATCCTTGTACTGGTACGCCTCGCCCCCGAAGGCGAACCTCAGGAACTTCCTGTGTTGTGGAAGGATGGAAATATGGAAGTACGCGTCCTTCAGATCTATCGTGACAAATCAGTCCTCGGATCTGATTTGTGACACGATCTGCTTGATAGTGAGCATCTTGAATTTTAGCTTCCCTACCGAGCGATTCAACAGGCGCAGATCTAAAATTGGACGCAACCCCCCATCCTTCTTTGGAACGATGAAATATCGGCTGTAAAAACCTGACTCCAAACTGGGAGGAGGAACCCGTTCTATAGCCTCCTTTTGAAGGAGAGCTTTCACCTCTTGTTCCATTACCAGAGCCTGCTCGGGGCCCACCACTGTGGGCAGAACCCCTCTGAATTTTGGTGGACGACACCTGAATTGGATAGCATAACCCTTTTTTACTGTGTGCAGAACCCACTGAGATATTTTTGGAAGGCTTTTCCACTCTGCCAGAAATACTACTAAGGGTACCAGTCTCTCGAGACTGGCCTCTGGTGTAGCTTGAGCAGCAAACACAGCGCCTGTAACGGCGCACCGGCAGGGAACGACTGGCTTAACTGCTCTGGGACCCTCCTCAGAGGGGGCGAGCGTCCCTCGGGAAAGCGCTCGCTGGGACCGTCTGTGCCCCGGCATGAAGGCGGGGTTGGCAGAACGGGCCCCTGAGGGCACCTTAGAAGAGCGGGCACCGTGTAATGCGGTGAACACCTCTCTCCCACGGCAGGGACCACCCTCAGCATCCTGACGCCAATGGCGTCAGGACTTCTTCTTTGCCGAAGCCTTCTTGGCCATAATAACTGTCCTCAGATCAGTTTTGCCAGAAGACTTCGGCTGAGAGTGCCGCGTCTGGTCCCACTGTTTGGAAGGGGGAGCGCGAGACGCGACACTCTGCTTCTGTTGCGCCCTATGTGAGGAGCTGACTGACGGCCTGGACTGCTCCCGCCCAGCAGTACCGAGGACATGAATTTTAAGAGGCATACATTTCTGAAACGCTGCCGACTGTTTCTTCTCTTCCTGAAATCTATCTATGACAGTATTGACAGAATCACCAAAAAGACCATGAGAAGAGAGCGGAGCGTCCAAAAGAAAAGCTTTGTCTTTTTCTTTCATGCCAGCGAGATTTAACCATAGATGCCTCTCTGCGGCCACCAGGGCTGCCATAGTACGGCCCATTAGCTTGGCCGACTCCTTGGTGGCGCGCAGAGATAAATCTGCAGCCTGACTCAGTTCGCGAACTACGTCAGTGCTGACCTCTTGAGTGCCACTCACATCCTTTAATAAGTCAGCCTGGTATGCCTGCAAGATGGACATCGTGTGCAGGCACGCCGAGGCTTGACCGGCCGCCGAATACGCCTTACCCACTAAAGCTGATGTACTTCTAAGAGGCTTAGAGGGTAAAAGTGGTGCTTTAAAAGAAGATGCAGCTTCAGCAGAAAGATGACTAGCAAGCGCCTCTTCTGCTTTGGGCATCGCCCCATAACCATGAGATTTTGCCCCCACAATGTTTGAATAAGTGGACGTTTGAGGGGTAAAAACACGATAAGAGACCGGCTTTTTCCACGATCTCGAAACCTCTGTGTGGAGATCAGGGAAGAAGGGCAAGCACCGGCGTGGAGGTTGAGAACGGGAAGGCAAAAATCTTTCATCTAATTTAGATTTTTCTCTAGACTCCTGCCTAACAGCTGGCCACTCGATGCTTAACTTAGAAACAGCACGAGTGAGCACCTCCATAAGCTCCTCACTTTCGGGAGAGCGAGATGGCGAATCATCGACATCTCCCGCATCCAGACTAACAACATCCAGATCCTCAGAACTGGATAGTTGCAGTACTGGGGCCTCAGTTCGAGGGGAAGAAACCGCAGAGCGTGCTTCCGAACCCGAGACTGAGGCACTGGATCTAACAGGTAAGGGCTGAGATAGGGCAGAGCCCGTCTCAAGCCCCGCTGTTAGATCCATCTGCGATCCCCACGAATGACGTCGCCGCTCAGCCTCGGCATAAGCAGGACCCGATCCGCGGGGATCGCGAACCGAACCACTGTCCTCAAAGAGTGATCGGCGGGAGCGGAGCGTTCTAAGAGGCAAACGCTCGCAATGCTCACAATCAGCCCCCTCGAGAGCTGACTGGGCATGCTGCACTCCCAAAAAAACAACACATAAGCTGTGTGTATCCCCGCCCTTTAAATAGCGCGAGCAGGGAGGAACACACTTCTTAAATTGTTGTTCGCTCGCCATTGTCTCTCAATATAACATATATATATATATATATATATATATATATATATATATATATATATATAGTTTTTTGAAATAGTGAAACTCCTGCTTAGTGACAGACAAAAACACTTGAGACAGATGCACATATAGCGCTTACTGAAGGCATAGAAGCTGTCGCGCTTGTGTTTTGGGGGTGCTTTATAGTTTCCTGGTCGATGACGTCACCCGCCTATGAGCAAATGTGCAAATATTTTTGCATGCCACTGTATGCATGTTTGCCTTGTTTAGACCTGCAACTTTAAGCTCACAGTTGATCTGACTAGGCGGTTGCCGGGTTTCCAGGGTGGTCTGGGTCAATCAATCTGTGTGGGAAGGGAGAGAAACATTAGCAGTCTTCTCACTTTTTACTCACAAATCTGAAGTGCTTGTATCCTTTTTTTTTTGGTAACGTGCACTAACACGCATTCTATGAAGGTAATATGATGCAATAACACTAGAACTACCAAGGCGGTCATTTTGACCGTTTTTGAATTGTACAGTGTAATAACTTTGTTAAAATAAAATCCATGTGGCTGTATGACTCTGACTTTTCCTAAATATTTGTATATTTTATTCTGACACTGTTATTTTATTAAAATCAGAAAACACAAAACAGTTCTGAGTATTTCTACCTAGAATGGCCATGGCGGTCATTTTGACCGCACGCATTAGATATCATAAAACGTCCGTTACATTTCCCGCCTCTGCAATGAGTGTCCCCGTTGCATAGCAACGATTTTTTTGTTCACGCTATTCCGATGCTAATAAATATTATACATTTGAGCAAACAAAATGTCATCAAAAAGAACAATGACAGCCACAGAGGTTTTAGCCATGCTTAGAATGCTTGACGATGAGGAGTCTGATGGAGGAGCAGATACGGATAGGGGTCCCTGGACAGTTCATCCAGCAGTGAGAGTGATTCAGATAATGAATTCATTCCCCGTCGAAAAAAGAGCCGGCTGGACATCTCCAATCCTGGAACTGACCTTGTTCCATCGGATAATATTCCAGGTATATTTCTCTTCGCTATCTTTTTATACTTTGCGAGGCAGACTAGCTCAATGATCGTTGTAACGTAACTTCAAAGTAAAGTTATTCATCTCTAACTACCTAATGTAGGCTATAACTTTACCTATCGGATCGGTTATCATATTAATTTTCCCCTCACACACCCACCACTGTTACCAATGCAAACAAGCAACCTTCCTGATGACCGATCCAGTCATTCACATTTTCACGTCAGGCACACACCTCCACCGGCACACACACCTTTTCATTATTATTATTCTATTGCTATTATTATTTGTCAGGCTATTAGAAATCATATGGGCTAATTAGTCCTATCAAGATTATGATTTCATGAACCAAAAAATAATTAGTCTGTTCTGTTTTTTTTTCTTTTTTTTATGGCAATAGTGCAAAATCCTGATCCATCAAATGTGCCTTCTGTGCCAAGACAACACAGTCCGCCACGAGATGACGAGCCTGGCCCAATAAACCCACTTTCAGCCGAAAGGCGTGAAACGGCGAAAGACGGCACAGTGTGGACCTATGTAAAGTTGGGTGAAGACAGAGGAAGGTGACAATGCCAAAATGTAATAACAGAAGCGGCAGGCCCCACAGCGCACGCCAAGCGCAATATTGAAGATGCCCTTACAGCCTTTTTGTGTTTGGTGGATAATGGCATGCTGAAACACATCAGGGACTGCACTGTGGCTGAGGCCCATCGAGTCAAGGAGGAAAACCTATGGGACATGACAGTTGAAGAGCTAAAAGCCTTCATCAGTTTAATTTACATTCGTGGTGCGCAAGGTGGAAAAGAGAAGGATTTGGCGACCTTTTGGTCAGCCGAGTGGGGCTGCGCTTTTTTCAAGGAGACCATGTCCCGACACAGGTTTCAGGAAATAATGCGATTGCTTCGTTTCGATCGAAGGGAAACCCGACGCACACGCCTGCGAGACAATAAGTTTGCCCTTATGAGTGATGTTTGGGATAAATTTGTCCAAAACTGAATCGCCTGCTACAAGCCTGGTGCCGACATCACTGTGGATGAGCAGCTATTCCCTACAAAATCAAAGTGCAGTTTCATACAGTATATTGCAAACAAACCGGACAAATTTGGAATCAAATTCTGGCTTGCTGCGGATGTCGACACCAAATATATGGTAAACGGTGCACCTTATCTGGGCAAAGACGAGACGAGGAGGCCAGGTCAACGACTTGCAGACAGTGTGGTGCTGAAAATGGTCGAGCCATACCTGGGGGAGGGAAGAAACGTCACCACCGACAATTTTTTTACTTCTTTTGAATTGGCAAAGGCACTTCAGCCCAAGAAAACCAGCTTGGTTGGCACGATAAACAAGAGCAGACGAGAGCTCCCCCCATGCATAAAGGCGCAAATGCCGCTGTTCAGCACAGAGGTGCAGAAAAGTGGCGATGCAACACTGACCGTGTAACATACTACCACAAGACCAAGGGAGGAGTAGACGTTCTAGATCAAATGGCTAGAAAATATTCAGTAAAAGCACCCTCCCGTAGATGGCCAGTAGCTGTTTTCTATAACATCCTCGACCTGGCTGCAATCAACGCACACATATTGTTCAAGAAGTGCACAGATGAGCAAGTTTCACGGAGGGACTTCATCATGCGACTGGCGAGCGAACTTCGCTCCGACCACATGGGATCAAAAACCTCACAACTGGTGGTGCGAGAGCCAGGAGTAAGGAGTCAGTGCCAAGTAAGGAGGAACTGCAAACAAAATAAAACCAAAGAGACATGTGCCAAATGTCGTAAAGTGGTGTGTGGGAGCTGCACACGAAAGGCGGTGTTTACCTGTGTGGACTGTGCATTAGCGTCAGTAAATGATGCGGGGTGTTTGCGCCATTCAAATGAGCTTTGGGGAAAACTTTTCAACCTGATTTTGTTCGTTAATTTTTTTGTTTTTTTTGTTTACTGAAACTAATAGTTCTAAAGCAGTTTTCTTTTTTAGCTAATGTTCGTTTTTTCTTAACCTGTTTTTGTGTACTGTATTGTTCTGCATACTGTCCATGAAAGTTTTTTACAGTGTATTCAAATGTAGGTAGTGTTTTTGTTATTGTATATATGTTATAAGTTCTTGTATCATAATATTTGCTTTTATTGTACAAAGAAAATAAGAAAATATTTATCAATTAGGCTGGAAAATAAATGTTCACATTCATTTGAATTTAAATGTTGTGTCCTGATCTTTATTATTACCTATCGTAACATTGTAAATCCATTTATTTTTAGATTTTGTATTGATTATTGAACTTATTTACACGTCAGGGCTGTACTAAACAGCTTTGACGTTTCCTAACTTTTTGAATGTCTATTCATGTGGTAAGTGCGGTGAAAAAAACATTTTTTGACGCAAAACTTTCCTCACATAGAGAGGCAGCACGTGTCGGGACAATCTTTCTTTCGTGTTTGTTTTAAGTGGTTTAAATGGCGATGACGTCATAACATGACGACAGGAATTAAATGTTTCATCGGAAAACTTAAAGAGAAGGTTCAAATGTAGTTGTGGCATGACGAAAATGACGTTTAGTACGGCAATATGAACGTCAAAGTATGAGCGGTCAGAATGACCGCAATGGTCGTTCTAGTAGTTATGGAATTCCGGTAGTTCTAGTGTTTGAACTTTGCCAATTGCATCATCAGTTCAAAGATAATCAATATAATAGCATCGAATACTCAGAGATAAAGAGTAAAAGATGTCTTTGAGGTCCTTCAACGTTATGGGCTGATCTGAGGTACAAAATCGCCCTGAGCCTCTTGTTGCATTTCCTTATATAGACAGAAACTTCTTTCACGTGGAAACATTTGCTAAAAATGGGAATTTGGATTCAGATTTTAAACCTTTTTGGGAGCAGAATGTCATTTGCCTAGAGGACCCACCCCTCCTCTATGTGCAAGTAATCTCTAAACTCTTAAAAACTTTATTACCTTTTGGTTTACTTCTTTGGGACTGAGACATTTGTATCAGTCGCACTGAGACATTTCAAATGATACCAAACATGTAAAATACTGTATGATAATTATTCACACTAAACCATATTGATTTTTGGGTGAATATCTGGTGATCTCAGTGTGAGAGAGAGACAACATGGGGGAGGTGATTGGGATGCTAGTTTCTCAAGAGAGAGTCAAATGTTAATTTCCATGAAGGTCCTTTGTCTTCTCAGGTTTACTGGTCGTTACTCAACCAGACTCCCCGGCATTTCTCAATTCTTACACCTGTGAACAGCAATTTGCAACCGAAAACAAAAGTGTCATGAACTGCAAAACAGATTGATCACTTAAAATCAAACTTTGTGTAAAAAAAGAAGCTGTTGCAAATGTCTAAATGACTTGTTGTGTACATGAGGCAAAAACGTTCCCGAAATAACCTTATTTGTACAGTTGCGTCTTTCTTTTAGCTGCACTTACAGTTTTGGCACGATTCTCTCACAGAATCTGGTAATTCACACACGTAATATCTCTCTCTCTCTCTCTCTCTCTCTCTCTCTCTCTCTCTCTCTCTCTCTCTCTCTCTCTCTCTCTCTCATAACTCAATTGCTTTAGTCTGCCATCAATGGCTCAAGTCTCCGTTATTAGCTCTAAAATAACGTTTTGATATTAGCTACGTAGGTGGTGTTGGATATTTTATCTTAAAATAAAAACCTGACAAAGGTCTCGACGCTCCGTCTTGGCCGATTTACCACCTTGTGTGCATTATTTTCTAATAATTCAATGGCTTGTCATCAATTAATCTTTACTTATACTACAGGGCTGTTGAAGGCTTGATTCTGATTGGTTGAGAACGTTCTAAGGTGTGCAATTATTTTCAGGGAAACGCACGGCTAACGTAGTTCCAGGCAGGTCTTGACCGCATTACAGTTCCATATCACTTCGTGTAGTTAACTGTAATAACGGAAAATAGGATACAATTCATAAAAAGAAAAAAACATGCAGCCCATGCGATTGATCTGCAATTTTCGATGTCTAACTTCACAATCAATGGAAACATGCAGTTTAATTTTAATAAACAAAGTATATAGCCCTATATAGTCAATAGAAAATTAAACTGAATAGGCCTATATAAATAAATTGATAGTCCTGCTGCACGGGTTTTCGTAATTATTGCAGATAATAGGCTATAACAAATAAATAATTATTGATAGGCCTATAGCCTACTTGTTAATAGGACTTTGTGTTTCATTTACTACTGTCAATATTAGGAAAAAAACATGAACGAACTAATTAAAATTAATTGAATTAATTAATAAATAATAACATTGAAGCACATGCCTCTCTCTCTCTCTCTCTCTCTCTCTCTCACTCACTCTCTCTCTCTCTCTCTCTCTCTCTCTCTCTCTCTCTCTCTCTCTCTCTCTCTCTCTCTCTCTCTCTCTCTCTCTCCAGGGACACACTTATTGTAAGGCCGGTTATGAATGTAATTTGATATTTTGTTATGATTGTCATGCCCAAACGCGTGTTCAACGCGTTCAGTCTGTGTTTAAAATCTGTTGCAGTCGATGGAAACAGAATGTTTCACCCAGTCGTTAAGTATGTCCAGCATTAGTCTGCTATCAGTGGCTCAAACCTCCGTTACTAACTCTAAAATAATGTTTTGGAATTAGCAATGGAGGCGTGGGATTAGATGCGCAATAAATTAGTCCTACAAGAGCGTTTTAATGACAACAACTTTACAAACGTCCTGAAATACATCATTTGAACAATGTTTCGATGTGTGGTAACTGTAGTATAAGCGGAATAATTGACTTCAGGCCGTTGAATTATAAGAAAACTCCCCTTCGCGTCGTGACCGCATTACCACCTCGGGTGTGCATTATTTTTCTAATAATTCAACGGGCTGTCGTCAATTATTCCTTACTTATCTGTGTTTTAGTTAAGTATGAATTAATGCACGTTTGTGCACATATATTGTGAACTATTACCATTTTGGTTTTGTCTGAAACTACTTTTGGCATTGTGTTATTTCTTCTCGTCCACAGTTTTTTGTTGTTGTAATTCTGTTATTCTTTACTGTTTTGTGCATTTCCTATGAGATGCCAGAGCTGCTCCAGCCTTTACACTAGATTGTGTCAAATTCATCTTGCAGGAACTTCAGTGAATGTTTTCTTATATTACAACAAAATTTATTTATATTTTTTCTGAATATTGTATATTGTATATTGTATCACTCTCAGGTCATACAGTTCATTCTTCAGTTCTCTTATGAATGCACATGGTGTTTCATAACATATTCATTCGTTTCATAGCATATTTCATTTAGATATTTTCTGTGAAACATGTATGCATTTTCTTTCTCAAAGTTGTAGACTGAATGGTTGGTGTTTGTTCGATTGTATGTGTCAACCTTGGAGTTAGAACAAAGAGAGAACCACTGTCTCTGTGGTTTCAAAAGAGGAGATGATATTCTGCTAATGTATGGATTTCAGCAATCCTTGAGACTGTATTCAGTGAAAACACGATTTGAAAACCTTTGTCACGATGTGTGTCACGTTGACTGGCGTACTCAAAACAACTTTGATATTTTACACTTTTCTTATTGCAGAAATAAACCATCTAGAGATGCATATTCTTTTATTGTCTTCGTTTTAAGCTTTTGTTATATAACAAAACACTTTGATATGCTTAAGCACACACTTGGAGCAGAATAAAAATGGTTTAACTTCCTGTAATGGTTTATAGAACAGTTATATTTGTTATACTGCATCCCAAGTGGATTGTTAAAAAAATAGGACACATGAACAACGTACTACAGTATATTGACTCTTATTCCATATTATAATGCTTAAACTTTTCAGAAAGTGAACACTTTGCCGAAGTTACGTGATGTTGTTTCTCACAGCTAAGTCATTCCTGACTGGCTCCTGTTGTATGTATGTGGTTATCATGTATTGACCAGGTAAAACATTGTGATTGCTTGGAAATACAGGCACAATCAGTGAGAACACTTTTTAAACAGAATGGACTTACATGTAATGCAACTTTTTTTTTTTTTTTTTTGGGGGGGGGTTGGTATAATTTATCCATCATCCATCCAGTGGCAATAATTTAGTTATGATAATTTGGAGGGCACATTTAAAAGAACACACAGCATGTAGAGTAAATGTGTTCACAATAGCAGTAATCTGCATATAGAATTTGAATGCATCGACAAACAAAGACATTTTTTTAATCTTCTGGTAAAAGCAGTGGATTTCAGAAGGGGTTATTTATCATACAAAGGCATATTGTCCATGGATTGTAATGCCCCTTGTAAAATATCTGGCACGCGCACTTAGGGTGCTTAGTAGGAGTTGGTGAACGTTATTGTGCACTACTTGTTTTTTAACCGTATGACACCTCATAGGGCGAGTGCGCGTTGGCAGTTTGCCTTGCCCCAAGAGCAACAATAGGATAGTAATAGCTGGAAGTTGACCAAAGCTTGTTTTTAAATGTGCATATTTATTATTTTACTCAGTAGCCTGTGGGTTAGCTGTGACAATATGTGATACTTGTTTACTGGCAGACATCCTGTAGCTGACATGATACAGAAAATTAGCTCTATTATACTGTACAATCTACGATTTACAGAATTGCTGAATACATACACTTAAAGTTCAGTGCTTAAAGGTACAATATGTAAGATGTTTGTAATAAAATATTCAAAAACCACTTGCACAGTGTGATATATTTCATGCAGTTGTGTACTTACAGTATTCCAAAAGTTCCCAAGGATTTGTAAATCCAGAGAAATTCAAGTTCCCTTTCGAGTGAACTCGCGATGCGCCAATGACGCTTTGGGAACGCTTCCAGCGTTAATGCGTCTGAAGCATCTATGTCAACTAGTCCAATGGAAGGAATGAACGTCACGGGCACAATAACCTTGCTATTACTATTGCAATTTGTTTTTGAAATGATGATGTGTGTGTGTGTGTGAAATAAATGACGTCATGACCAGGAAAGTATAATAGCACTTCCAGTTCAACTTGCATTAGCTTCTGTTGCCTCAGCAAGTGATTGTGTCAAACTGTCTGTTATATTTATTGTTGTCTGTCTGATATACACTCACCTAAAGGATTATTAGGAACACCATACTAATACTGTGTTTGACCCCCTTTCGCCTTCAGAACTGCCTTAATTCTACGTGGCATTGATTCAACATGTTGCTGAAAGCATTCTTTAGAAATGTTGGCCCATATTGATAGGATAGCATCTTGCAGTTGATGGAGATTTGTGGGATGCACATCCAGGGCACGAAGCTCCCGTTCCACCACATCCCAAAGATGCTCTATTGGGTTGAGATCTGGTGACTGTGGGGGCCATTTTAGTACAGTGAACTCATTGTCATGTTCAAGAAACCAATTTGAAATGATTCGAGCTTTGTGACATGGTGCATTTTCCTGCTGGAAGTAGCCATCAGAGGATTGGTACATGGTGTCCATAAAGGGATGGACATGGTCAGAAACAATGCTCAGGTGGGCATTTAAACGATGCCAAATTGGCACTAAGGGGCCAAAAGTGTGCCAAGAAAACATCCCCCACACCATTACACCTGCACCACCAGCCTGCACAGTGGTAACAAGGCAGGATGGATCCATGTTCTCATTCTGTTTACGCCAAATTCTGACTCTACCATCTGAAGGTCTCAACAGAAATCGAGACTCATCAGACCAGGCAACATTTTTCCAGTCTTCAACTGTCCAATTTTGGTGAACTCTTGCAAATTGTAGCCTCTTTTTCCTATTTGTAGTGGAGATGAGTGGTACCCGGTGGGGTCTTCTGCTGTTGTAGCCCATCCTCCTCAAGGTTGTGCGTGTTGTGGCTTCACAAATGCTTTGCTGCATACCTCGGTTGTGTGGTTATTTCAGTCAAAGTTGCTCTTCTATCAGCTTGAATCAGTCGGCCCATTCTCCTCTGACCTCTAGCATCAACAAGGCATTTTCGCCCACAGGACTGCCGCATACTGGATGTTTTTCCCTTTTCACACCATTCTTTGTAAACCCTAGAAATGGTTGTGCGTGAAAATTCCAGTAACTGAGCAGATTGTGCCATACCCAGACCGGCCCGTCTGGCACCAACAACCATGCCACGCTCAAAATTGCTTAAATCACCTTTCTTTCCCATTCTGACATTCAGTTTGGATTTCAGGAGATTGTCTTGACCAGGACCACACCCTTAAATGCATTGAAGCAACTGCCATGTGATTGGTTGATTAGATAATTGCATTAATGAGAAATTGAACAGGTGTTCCTAATAATCCTTTAGGTGAATATATATATATATATATATATATATATATATATATATATATATATATATGGTAACACTTTATTTTACAGTGTCATTTTTGTTACATATGTTACATGTAGTTACTATAGTAATACATTAAGCATACGTACAGTACATGCTACTAACCCCAAACCAACCCCTAATCCTAACCCTATAGTAAGTACATGCAGTTAATTAATATTACTCAGTACTTAAATGTATAATTACAGTGTAACCCTATATATATATATATATATATATATATATATATATATATATATATGTGTGCGGTAGGGTTTTAAAATGAGGAGGCAAAGTCCTCACATTTATTTTAAATATATATCAAATGTAAATTCATGTCCCTGTTACACCTATTTTTCCTGGTTAAATAAACATTACATAAAGAAGAGAGACCAGATACAATTCTATTTTGTATTTTTGCAGTAATTATATAATGTTCTATTTATTTAAAAAAATCATCAAGTTAGTGTTTTTATGCATTTTTACATTTATTCCAAAATAACTAAAGGCAGTAACAATTTAAAGATTTTTATTTATTTTTTTGTTGATTTTTGCCTTTATCATGATAGGACAGTATAGTGTGGACAGGAAGCGAGGTGGGAGAGAGTGGGACGAGATCGGGAAAGGTCCGCAAGCCGGGACTCAATGGCGCAATATGTCGATGCACTGTCCGTGAGGCCATTTGCGCCGACAGGCAGTAACAATTTAAACAATATATTTTATTTGTGAACTAATCTTCAGCTTTTCTTCTCATAAAATCAGCTTTCATAATCAACTTATTTTTAGCAGTCATCAAGCTTGTAAACACTGGTCACTGGCACGAAGATGTACAGTAGCTTTTATTTCCCCAAGCTGATTGCTCCATAAAAAAAAACCACAATCATCATGTTTTCAGGTCATTTCAAGTTTGATTTTGACATGAAATAAAGCGTGATATATAAGGTTGAGTTGTTTACTTACTTTTTACTTAGTCTTTCCTTTAATGCCATCATTGTCATTATTTTCTTCATTTAGGCTGATTCAAGAACACACACAAAATCATGAGGTGGAAAATATATATAGAGTATGTGTGTGTATATATATATTAGGGCTGCACCATATTGGGAAAATATGTGATATTGTTGTTGGGTATTGCGATATAAAGATAGAATGACCCCATCTGATTGGTCGAATTTGGATGAACAACCTGCGCATGCGTGCAACACACAAATCCTTGGCACATAAAATAAATGTAATTTATCGCACCTCTTTGCGATACGGATATCGCATATACTATTATCGCGATGAGGATAATTTTTCGATATATTGTGCAGCCCTAATATAGGCTATATATATATATATATATATATATATATATATATATATATATATATATATATATATATATACATACAGTATATATATATATATATATATATATATATATATATATATTATATATGTAACTGTTTTTTTTTGTGTGTGTTTTTGAGAAGACACTGCCTCCCTTGCCTTCATGGAGGAAATGCCCCTAGGCGAAGTGGTTGCTGTGAATGAGATAATAATTGTTAGACTAATTGATAACATTGCACAAGATGTGCAGTGACCTAATGACAGCTCAGGCACTTGTGAGCACAAAGCACTTGCATGCATGTAATTTAAAAACAATGACAAATATCATTGCAATTTTAAGTTTGAAATAAATCAATACAAAATATAATTCGAACAGTTTTAAAATGGAATGAATTTAGGTATCACAAAATTATAAATGTACAGTATGAAAAAATTATATTCTTTAGATCTGTTAAAGATTACATTTAACAGTGTTATTAAATTATTGAAAATATTAATATCCAAATATGTAATAAAAAAATATCTTATAGGGGCAGATAATTATACGAAATATTGTGCACCATTCCTAAAAATGGCATAGCCTTTTCTACCCATTTCTTTAAGAGTATACTTATGCTTCAACAGGGATTTTAAATGTTTAAGTAACCCCAGAAGTTGGATAACAAAGTTAGCCAGGTCTTATTTTCTCCTTGTAGTAAATAGGAATTCAGAGATATAATTGTTCACACGAGGAGGTAACCATAGTAACAGTATACTTCTTGAACATTTTTTGTTCTTATAGACATTTCATTCCAAGCATCAACCTCCCTGAATGTTATTGTATAAAGTGTGCACAAACCTGTAGTGCAGTAACAAATGGACATCCTTAATTAACTGTCCTCCTCTTGTTTGTAATCATCTCTAAGATTCTCTCGCAAGGACATGAACGTGTAAAATCAATCCCCTTTCATGCCCATCAATTATTCCAAATACATCCACTGAAAGAAGTTTTAAAAAAAACATTGTCATGGTGGAAAAAAATTGACAAGATTTGAGACTCAAAAATCACTCGTCTCGTTTCTAACAGTATGTGAACAGAAAAATAGGCAAAAGTACTGGCTGACTGTCCTCTCCAAGATTACACACCAAAATAGTCCTCTAGCATAACATCTGTATTCATTCAACTTCAAAGACAAAATAATAGCACAAAAAAATCAATACTCTCTTCCTGTCAGACTGAAAGTTTGCCATTTTCGCAAGCAGCCCCTGCCAGGATAAGAAGAGGGTGCCACTAGACATACAATCTTCAAGTACAAATACAGCTAAGCTGTTAAGCTGGTGATTGGGGTGGGAACGCAGTATGTAAGCGAATGACTTTGTGGGAAGTGAAGGGGCCTGCTGATTTCTCAATTATACTTCTTCCAGTGGCCTTGGAGACACAATGTGCTAAACGGCCCTCATTGCCACTCAACGACACCGGAAAAGCCTGGGCCCAAAGGTAATTTGGGGCTGATGCTTTAGAATGAAAACATTCTGTTATATTCTAAATTAATGTAACAGCATGTACATTAATGTACTAAAAACAGAAATTAATCATATGATATGGTTCTTATCTTATAGACAACTAGGACATGTCAACTAGTTTTGGCATGGCCACAATATATTAATTAACGTCATAACTCGTATGAACGTGATATGTCGTGGCCATGAAATGTAAAGTCATGGCTTTGAGATCTGATGTTGAGGGAACGACATATTTTTCTCAAGACCATGACTCCTTGACAACATCTATTTATATGGCCACAGTTAAATGCGTAAATAAACCTGCGTGACCATAGCAACCTGGGATTATCTATGTTTCAAATTGATATTAAAGGGACAGTTCACCCAAAAATGAAAATTATGTAATTATTTAATCAGCCTCATGTCGTTTCAAACCTGTGAGACTTTCGTTCATCTTTGGAACACAAATAAAGATATTTTTGATGAAATATGAGAGCTTTCTGTCCCTCCATAGACAGTCTATGCACCAACCACTTTGACGCTTCAAAAAGTTCATAAAGAATTCATTCAACTAACCCATATGAATTTAACGGTTTAGTCCAAATTTTCTGAAGAGACATGATCACTTTATATGATGAAGAGTTCAAAATCATGTAATTAATTAAATTACATTTTTAGTCAGTTAACAGCGATAATACAAACATATAAAGTTAACAGTTATAAAGAGTCTGTTAACCATTTCAGGCAAAAACAATCACACTAAAAGTACATTTGAACAAACCCACAGTATTTGTAAGTAATGGCTAAATATATCTGTGCAACACATACTGTATTTCATTTCACTCCCATAGTCACCAGAATTGATAAAAAATATTTACTGAAGTACAAAAAAGTGCCATAAAACTGTATGTGTAAAATAAATAATATGTATTTGCTTACCTATCTAGTAAAACACATGCGAGAGCGGTGTCTATTTTTCAAACTTGTCAAGTCCAAGTTTGGCGCGAAACGAAAAATAACCTGCACGTTGCCAGTTCCAAAGAAGATACCAATTGTGTTATCTTTTATTCACTTGGATTTAAATCAATATGCAAAATTCCCAGAGCAAGGAAAAGTTCTTACAACTATGAAAAACAAAATAATGGGTTAAAAGCACTGTTGCAAAACTGTTGCACGGTTTTGTAAAAGCTCATCCAATTGCAAAAAGGCCGGGAGCTTATTACTGTCATGGAGGCCAAACATTTGTAAGGTGTTCAATGTCAGTAGCTGTGTAAAGACTGCAATTCAAGTCTGCAATTCTCCGCTCATTGAAAAACACACAAATGCTTTTGTTAAATTTATTAAGGTAAAGTTAAGGACGTTAAGAACAAGCTAAACATTTTTCCTATGCTATACCCTTTAATCGTGAAAGCAGCCTGCTTTTAAACACATTTCTGATGCCATCTCAATTGATAAGATCTTGTCAAATTGACTTAAAGGTCTCATATATATATATCATTTCTCCAAGCAAAGCCTCTACACATCCCTTCCGATTTTGAAAAGTGGACCATATCCATTTTTATAAATATGCATACCCAAATGCATCTTGCCTTGCATGACACTGAGAATTAATCATATCTGTGATGGTCCATTTTGGAAATGGACTTTATTTATAGCTTTTAAAGTCTCGTGATTTTTTTTCTCTCTCTTCAAAAGCCCTTGCACTCTCTCATCTTTCTGTCAGAGTAAGATTGGCTTAATACATAATTTCTCACAATTGCATTAAAAGTAATACCCAATAACCAGCCATACATTTAATTGTTTATAAGGGCAACACAGCGGTCCCTGGTAGCCTTAAGAACCATGGTTTATTATTTAGGCTCTAGCAGTGAACAATATTAGAGTATTCAGTTGCAAGGCATCATATGATGTTTGTGTGACTATACATATCTATGTATATATATATATATATATATATATATATATATATATATATATATATATATATATATATATATAACTGAGTATAGTGCGGATATTACCTCATTGATAGGCGACAATGGCAAGGGACGAGACATTATTTAAAACATCTCGGTTACCTATAGCCCCTTTCACACAGCGTCTTGATCCCGGGAATTTGCTGGGAAATTGCCAGAACACATTCTGTGTGAACGCAAACACGACACGGGATTGATGCCGGGATTGATCTCGGGTTGGGGGTCTAGTAACATTGCCGGGATCAGTCCCGGAACGCAGGCTGTGTGAACAAAAGCCGTAACCCATGCCGTGTCGTAATGATGACGCTGAAGTGAACTGAAAGCAGGCTAGTGAAACGGTACGTAATGTGCTAGTTTATGATCGAATCAGAGAAAAAATGCAAAAGCGTGGTTTCTCGAGAGAGAAATCGCAGCTCATAAGCAAACTATAGACGCTGCTGAGACATTACATGTCACATCGATGTCACGGGTCTTTACGGGATTTTTACGGGTTGTGTTTGAACGCACTCTCTGATTCCGGAAAATCACTGGCAGTGTGAATGAACCAAAATCAAACGAACCCGGGTCAAATCCCGGGTCACTTTATCCGTTTATTTTCCGGAATCTCTGTGTGAAAGGGGCTTATGTAACCCTCAATCCCTGAAGGAGGGAACGGAGGCGTAGTCGACGTGTCGACTGATTGGGATCACGCCAGGGAGCCTGTCATCTTCGAGTACTGTTACAATGAGCCAATGCATATAGAAAACTGATATATATATATATATATATATATATATATATATATATATATATATATATATACTGAAAAACATCCAGTATGCGGCAGTCCTGTGGGCGAAAATGCCTTGTTGATGCTAGAGGTCAGAGGAAAATGGGCCGACTGATTCAAGCTGATAGAAGAGCAACTTTGACTGAAATAACCACTCGTTACAACTGAGGTATGCAGCAAAGCATTTGTGAAGCCACAAAACGCACAACCTTGAGGCGGATGGGCTACAACAGCAGAAGACCCCACCGGGTACCACTCATCTCCACTACAAATAGCAAAAAGAGGCTACAATTTGCAGAAGCTCACCAAAATTGGACAGTTGAAGACTGGAAAAATGTTGCCTGGTCTGATGAGTGTCAATTTCTGTTGAGACATTCAGATGGTAGAGTCAGAATTTGGTGTAAACAGAATGAGAACATGGATCCATCCTGCCTTGTTACTACTGTGCAGGCTGGTGGTAGTGGTGTAATGGTGTGGGGGATGTTATCTTGGTACACTTTTGGCCCCTTAGTGCCAATTGGGCATTGTTTAAATGCCACGGCCTACCTGAGCCATGTCCATGTTTCTGACCATGTCCATCCCTTTATGGCCACCATGTACCCATCCTCTAATGGCTACTTCCAGCAGGATAATGGACCATGTCACAAAGCTCAAATCATTTCAAATTGGTTTCTTGAACATGACAATGAGTTCACTGTACTAAAATGGCCCCCACAGTCACCAGATCTCAACCCAATAGAGCATCTTTGGGATGTGGTGGAACGGGAGCTTCGTGCCCTGGATGTGCTGTGCATCCCACAAATCTCCATCAACTGCAAGATGCTATCCTATCAATATGGGCCAACATTTCTAAAGAATGCCTTCAGCACCTTGTTTAATCAATGCCACGTAGAATTAAGGCAGTTCTGAAGACGAAAGGGGGTCAAACACAGTATTAGTATGGTGTTCCTAATAATCCTTTAGGTGAGTGTGTGTATATATATATATATATATATATATATATATATATATATATATATATATATATATATATAAAGTATAATTGATCACAATTTATCACCCCTATATAATTTTGTTTTTACTCGAATGGTTTAATAGCACTTGAATAAATGATTGAGTGATCATATACTCTAGTGCAGCCAAATTATGGCAGATCAACAAAAAAACGGACACCATTAATTCCATTAAATATTTTTAACGCGACAAACTGAGAAAAAAAATCAGCGCAAATTAGCACGATAATTGTGACAGCCCTAATATAATTCAAAAAAGCCACACACACACACACACACACACACACACAAAAGGTTGAATGAAGATGAGTCCTTAATGCCTTCAAAGATCTGCGTTGTAATGTTTATTTAGAAAGCATTTGTACAAATAGATCCGATAAAAAAATAAAAAAAACGTGATGGTCTCTTGGTTAAGTATCTGGACCAACAGGTTCAGTTTCTAATAGGGGTGACCTAGGATCTCAATCCCACTCTATCATCACCATTGTGCCCTTGAGCGAGGCACTTAACCCTATGTTGCTCCAGGGGGACTGTCCGTGCAATTACAGGACAGTAAATCACTTTGAATGAAAAAGCGTGTGATAAAATGCCAAGTGCTGACTGACTGATTTGGATTAATTTATCTAATGAAAAACAAGACCATCAACATGATATTTATTGCACAAATAGGTTTTTACATGAGTCAGCAGGTATCAATTCATATGCCAGATCTTGCATTCTGCTTGTGAAGACATTTACAATATTGCTGGATACTTGAAATAACAGGTGTAAATGAAGATCAAATAAAAGTCATTTCAATGACACAAACCTCATACAAGCAAATGGAATCTGGCAGGCTTCCATGATGTGCTGCTTTAGCTTCAGTCTGACCTCAGTCCCCTCACATGTAATCCCAGTTAATCAACCTCAGCTGGGGGTGCTTCATTAGTGGCTTCAATGGCATGCCTTCAAACTTGTAAATTACTGTGTTTTCAAAGTTAACACCCTCTCGATTGTGCTGAGAGATTTCGGGCAGTGTCCGCAGTCCCATAGCTGATCTTCGCTGAGTGCTTTTAGTTTTAATACTGATCACATAAAATGTCTATTTATACATTCAAATGTTCCAAGCGATCTGGACATATAGTGAAAAACAAAAAAAGGCAAATGTCAGAGACCCTGTATTATTTTCCACATTATGCATTTTTAAAATACAATACCCTGAATCAGATTTGCAGCAACCCATCTTCCATAAAAAAAATAATAAAATGGTTCATAGTTTGGCTGGACTAAAAATGTCATGTAGACTTTTAAAAATTAGCAAATGGATAAGCAATGAAATCATATCAACCAGTGCATTCTGGGAAGAGGACGAATTTGACTGAATCACAAAACCTTTTTACCCCTTTTATTTAATCTAAGAATTTGTGTTTGTGTATTAAATGATATTGAGTGTATTATTTTATTATAGTATATTTTGAATACTGCTATTCTATAGGAGAATGCACATTAAAAAATTTGAATAACAGGGAAGGTTATATAGCATTGTCACATAATATTAATAATAAATATGGATCCATAATTTCACAAACAATCTGTGTAATTAAAATTACATGACGGTCACATTAACATTTGGCACATACATACATGTGCTCACAGTATTACTGACTATATTTCAGATTTCACAGTATTTCAATGTCTGTGTACAGAATGTTCACTGCAGAAAAAAAAACAGAAGAGAAAGTCTCAAGAGAATGGCTTGAAAAGTCTCAAAAGAAACAAGTGATTCTAAAAATTAAAATCCTTGTTTTAAATCATTTCAAACACCAATTCAAAGACACCCTGACTTGGAAAGAGGTTATTTTGCTGTTGCATTTGGACACTTGTAGTTCAACCATTAGTAAAAACTAGCTGGCTTTTTACCATGGGATTAAACATTATATTAATAATAATAATAATTTCAAAACAGTAAATATCTGCACAGATGCACATTTCATTTTCTGAAGGCAAGTGAATTATTTAGTGTAATCTGGGAAAGCGCGGCTGTGCATCATATTTTAATGTGATACATCAGGGAGCTATTCTCCCTATGCATTTTTGCTTTCCGCATAAGGGCACATCCACAGTCAATCATAGGATTTATGACTGCTGGGGGAAGAAAAGAAAGGCCGTAACATTATGGTAGGCTTTGCACTATATGGTCATGAAATGTGCATGTAATCAGAATTTGGATATATACACTGCATAACAATCACTGGTCGACAATGCTGGAGTTTCTAAACAAAATGCAAAGGATTGAACAATAATACACGCTTTCCTCAATTGCATCTATTTTTTTTTTTATTTTTTTTGAGGAACCCCTAAAGGTGAGAATTAGAAAGTGGGGGCAGGGCACTCACATTTGTGAGTTGTAGGCTGAATGGTTACTCAGCAGTGAGATATTGCCTTTAGGCTCATTTGAATGAACAGCTGGTGGGTTAATGAACAGAAAACAACATGTCAATGGGTTCCCATAACTCCCCCAGAGATGTATATGAAGATTTTTAGACAGAAAAGAAAAATAATGGCAATGCTTCATTAGCCTTATTTTAAGCCTGTGTGACTTTGAATATCAGTATATGTGTATAAACATCATATGAATAGAAATTGTTGTGTTTAATGTGTTGTCTGCAGTACACAGTTCAATTGTGTACAAATGTTGTGCATGTTTTGATATTCATGCTATTAAATATTGAATATGTTGCCCATTTTTCACTCAAAGCACATTAAAACTCCAGTTGAAATAATTAAATGGTGCTAAACGTATTTTTAAAAACATCCCTGACCCATCCGTGGGGATATTCATATACAGACTCAAAAATAAACCACAGAGAGTGATGTTACTCCTATGAGGAAGGATATGCTAGAGATCCTTAGTGCCATTTGGCAAGATGATGAAAAATCCTTCCCTGTACTCCACAGCACTTTCCAATTACTCTTCTTCACACACTAGAAATCTTGGCTGTCACTCAGGGTGACTTGATTCTGACTGTAATCCCTCTGTCCAGCCCTTACTGGGGACTTTTTGATTAGCCAATTAAACTGTGGTCTCCCTGACATTTTAAGACCAATGGTATTTATTTCTATTTTAAACATAGCCATGTTCCGAATCAACCACTTACTGAAACAGCACAATCTTATTGATGTTTTAAAGATGTAACCACAAACAACATTTTATTTGACTTCAAAACGTCTAAAATAACAATTTCAGATGAAATATTCTTCTTTTCTTGATCAAGTCATAATCAAGTTGTTGTTGTTTTTTTAAAGGAATTGCAATTAACACAATCTAAAACTACTAATAAAAACATGCACAACTTATCTGTGTTTGAGAGTATCAGACAGTCTGTGTATTTCAGTGAGAGCCAGTAGATGATGACAAGTGACTTTCTTTTTGAGTGTATCATTGAACAATTCATTTAATCGATTAATTCAAAAGCACTGAGTCATTCAATTACAAAACAAGTAACTTTATATATCAGTGAGTCATTGAAAAATACACTCAACCGATTAATTTAAAAGAGCTGATTAATTCAGGAACAATACAAACACCATTAGGTTTGCACTGTAAAAAAAAAAAACAGTCTCCAACTCAAAGATTTTTAGTGACTGGCCAAATCTAAATTGGCCTAATTGAATTTCTGTGATTTTAATTTGATCAATTGTGGCAACAGTGGGCTCAATCAGAAATAATATGTTATGTCAGAAGTAATATGTTATGCCAATAGAAAAAAAATGTCAATCAGAAATAATATGTTACGTCAGACATAATATGTTATGCCAATAGAAAAAAAAAAATGTTTACCAAACTGTGTTGTTGGTTCAATTAAATATTTTAAATTGTAGTAGCAATTTTATTTCTCACTGTCCCAAAATAAAAATAAAATATGAAAAATATAATCCACTCTTTCCTCTCCATTGACGGAAATGTCCATAATTTTTCGGCTTTCCATGCTTTCACTGTTATATGATAGGGGGCACTATGACACATCTTCTGAAAGAGTACTGAATCTCCTGATCAAAATACAGGGGAAGAAGATGCATAAACAAGTGATATCATATGTAATCAACAATCACCAACATTAAACAGCATATAAATCAAAACTGCCTAACGTTAAATGTCGACCCAGGACCCATCTGTTCGAATCTGTTCATCAGCCCTGCCAAGCCTACGCTTCACGTCAGTCCTGCCGAGCCTGCTCTTCACGACAGTCCTGCTGAACATGCACTTCACGTAAGTCCTGCCGAGCCTGCTCTTCACGTCAGTCCTACCGAGCCTGCAATTCACGTCAGAAATAATATGTTATGCCAATAGAAAAAAACAATGTTTACCAAACTGTGTTGTTGGTTCAATTAAATATTTAAAAGTGTAGTAGCAATTTTATTTCTCACTGTCTCAAAATAAAAATAAAACATGAAAAACATAATCCACTCTTTCCTCGCCATTGACAGAAATTTCCATCATTTTTCGGCTTTCCATGCTTTCATGTTATACGTTAGGGGGCACTATGACACATCTTCTGAAAGAGTACTGAATCTCCTGATCAAAACACAGGGGAAGAAGATGCATAAACAAGTGATATCATATGTAATCAACAATTACCAATATCAAAACTGCCTAACGTTAAATGTCTATAGGACTGTGCAAGCATTAGCGGTGTTGATGAACTTGATCTAATCCATTTATGCTTTGATCATCGTTCTGAATCCGATCTGGATGTAGTCCAGTCTTTAACAAAAATGTGATTTTATCAGCTTTTTGGTTAAAATTTGTTTTTTTTATTAAACTTACCCACATCCAAGTGTTGATAAAAAAGAATGAATGAAGCTAGAATAAAAATGTGTCTTATTATTATTATTATTATTATTATTATTATTATTATTATTAAAAGCAGAGGCTCTGTGCTTTCCTTTAATATATTGCATTTTCAGATATTCATACAAAAAAAAAATTTGGGGGGCATGATACTTTTGTGAAAATGGTCAAAAACACTGGTGGCGGCTGGCAACTTCTTCTTCTTCTTCTTCTTCTTCTTCTTCTTCTTCTTCTTCTTCTTCTTCTTCTTCTTCTTCTTATTATTATTATTATTATTATTATTATAAATACTGGCGGGGAAAGAATTAAGTCCCAGAACAACAAGGTTGACATGATTAGCAAATTCAAGAAGTCTTCTGTATAACAGGATGTCTTGGTGTGGTGAAGAAAACATTCAAAAGCGGCACAACATTGGTCATAACCTGCAAATAAAACAAAAAAATTACATTAATGACAAGTTCCTTGTCACAGTTATCGTCTGCACCACTCTGTCATCGTATGCACTACACTTCCCAGCATCCCTCTTGTCTTCACACCTGCATTCACTCCCTCATTTACCCACACCTGCCTGTCATCATCATCATCATCCATGTCCCCTGTGCTCACCTCATTATTGTAAATTTGTGTCTGTATTTAGTTCCCTTCTGTTCAGTTAGTCTTTTTTGGTTCTATGTTGTATTCTGGTGTGTGTTACCTCTGTCCATCTGCCTGTTTGAACCCTTGTAAGTTTATATTATTATGGCGCTTTTCCACTGCATGGTACAGCTCGGTACGGCTCAGTATGGTTCGGCTCGGCGCGGCACGGTTCGGCTCGCTTCGCTATTCCTATGCGTAGTACGACTCAGCTCGGCGCGGCACGGCTCGGTTCGCTTTAGCTCGGTTGCTTTTCCACTGCAGTTAGTTCCGCTTCAAAGTGGGTGGGATTATGACTGATTGTTATAGTTTATCCGCTCCTTGGCAACCAACAAGAGGAACGTCTGTGCTTCTCGTCCACTGACCACGATTCAGCCATTTCTTTTTTGGAAGTTTTTTTTCTTCAAGCAAGTCAAGCAAGTAGTTTTAAAACAGGTGCTACAGCGGTGGCTGTTACTGGCTATTTAAATCTAGCGGGTTTGATGTCTCGCAAATACAATGACGCTGGTAGTGACGATTCTGTCTGTCTGACCAATCAGTGATCTACAGTGCTTCCACGTCACATTTTAGTATCAGTACGGTATGCTTGGAACCTCAACAGAGGTGGTACCATTTAAAGCGAGCCGAAGCGAGCCGTACCGTACCATGCAGTGGAAAAGCGCCACAAGTGAGCCTAACCGAGCCGAGCCGTACCGTACCATGCAGTGGAAAAGCGCCAAAGCGTGCCGTACCGAACCTAACCGTACCGTACCATGCAGTTGAAAAGCGCCATTAGTAAAAGTTATTGAATTGGAATTCTGGACTCCTGGTCTTCATCTTCCTTCACCACACACATGACAGAAGAACCGGCCACAACATGAGTTGGGAACTCGCTGGACAGATCGCGGTTATGACTAAGTCCTGCCGAGCCAGAGACTGTTCTCGTTATGCCCACCGAGCCAGAGACTGTTCACGTCATGCCCACCGAGCCAGAGACTGTTCACATCATGCCGCCGAGCCAGGGACTGTTCATGTCAGGCCCGCCGAGCCAAAGACTGTTTACGTCATGCCCGCTGAGCCAGAGACTGTTAACGTGATGCTTCCCGACCCTGAACCTTCTATCCCTGAGCCTTTCCCTAAGCCTGTTCCTGAGTCTGTCCCGGTCCCAGAGCCTGTTCCTGAGCCTGTCCCTAAGTCTGTCACTCCCCTCAAGAAAAATTTTCCGAATTTTTTTATTTTCCGCCCAAAGGCCCACCATTGCCACCCAAAGGGTCTTCTCTGTCATGGCCACCCAAAGGGTCATCTTCACCATGGTCAATCGAAGGGTCATTTCTACCATGGCCACCCGAAGGGTCATCTTCACCATGGTCACCTGAAGGGTCCTCTCCTCCATGGCCGCCCGAAGGGTCCTCTCCTCCATGGCCGCCCGAAGGGTTCTCTCCTCCATGGCCGCCCGAAAGGTCCTCTCCTCCACGCCCACCCGAAAGGTCCTCTCCGCCTTGGCAGCCTGCACAGCCAGCTCCCCCCTGGCAGCCTGCACAGCCTGCTCCGCCCTGGCCACCTGCACAGCCAGCTCCGCCTTGGTCGCCTGCACAGCCTGCTCCACCCTGGAGGCTTCCTGCCCCTGATAGGCCACGCTCTTGTCAGCCTTCAGGGTGCCCACCCTCCAGTCCTGTTGATGTATTATGGCGCAATGTCGCGCCTTTTTGGGAGGGGGCGTACTGTCACAGTTATCGTCTTCACCACTCTGTCATTGTCTGCACTACACTTCCCAGCATCCCTCTTGTCTCCACACCTGCACTCACTCCCTCATTTACCCGCACTGCCTATCATCATCATCCATGTCACATGTGCTAACCTCATTATTGTTCATTTGTGTCTGTATTTAGTTCCCTTCTGTTCAGTTAGACTTTGTCGGTTCTACGTTGTATTGTGGTGTGTGTTTCCTCCGTCCGTCTGCCTGTTTGAACCCTTGTAAGTTTATATTATTAGTAAGAGTTATTGAATTGGAATTCTGGATTCCTCGTCTTCATCTTCCTTCACCACACCCGTGACATTCGTGGACAGTTTAACGTAATTGATACGAGCGATAAAAAAGTGAAGGGTTGAATAAGAAAATCATGAGCTTGTTTGATATTAAAAGGCAATAAGCCCTGAAAGAGTCCGACCCCAATAGCAATCTAACAGCACTGTGTTCAGCGGTCGCATGGCAAACATATCACACAAATTACATCGATCAAATGAAAAATAAAACTATTGGCCACCATCAGATAATTAGGTAAACAGGAAAACGCAATCATGAAACCAATGAATGCATGAACTCGTGATTCAACAAAATACCGAAAATAACTTTATACCGGGTCCTATTTTTTTTCGCAGATGAAATCCAGTCATTTCAATAGCAATCCATGTGATTTGGATATTCGTGTGATGACGAAAGATTTCCCCACACAGATTTTTCATCTTGTTCAGTTGGTCATGTGAATTCACCATGTGAATTCACCATGACCAACAGAAAGCTGCTTGTTTTGAAAGTCACTTTTTTATGAGTGGTGCTTCATATATTACTACACTATTGACAATAGTCTATTGAGTTTTTCTATGTATAGTAGCATGGGTGAAAATACACTGCTTTTGTTATATTGCTCAAGTAATATTTTTTTTTCCTATTTGTTACTGAGCTTTCCATTAACTGAACTATGAATTGATTCAGCAGAATGGGAAAAAGTCTGCTTCCAAAACTTGGATGTCCATCAGGTCACAGCTGAATAACTCTTAGGATAGCTTCTTGCCACTCCATAGACTTCCATACTAAAATGAATAGCACTGTACATTTGGTGCTTTAATTTGACAGCAAACTCCCCTCTGCTGGGTTCTTTGATAGTTTTAGTTGATGGTTTAAGTTGTGAGATTGAATCAAATGTATCACTTGACTTAAAGAACATGCTATCAAACACATACTGACTGATATACTGTAGCATGACACACAACTGGTAGGAAACATAAACACAATACTTCTGCACCATAGCAGAGCCAAAAGAACATCCAATTACATCATCTTGGTACAGTGTTGTTTGATTTAACATGCTTTAAAGCTGCACGAAGCACAGGTCTTTTCAAAACCGCACACCGTCAGTGTCCAAGTGCTTCCCATTTTAGCCAGCCATGACATGTGGCTGACTCTAACCTACTCGGCCCTGCTTCAGTGGGCACCAGTGAAGTGGGTATGCAGGAACAGCTCGAACACTCAGCCAAATCCTCAAACTCACCTGGGAAAAGGTCAGTTTGACTCGTAGAGGAGTTGCCCTCCCCCGACAAACAAACAGAAAACAGTTCTACATTTTCATTTCATCTACATTTTCCTTATGGAATAGCCTATGGTCAGGAGTTAGTGACCATGATGCCACTGCAGTGAGCATAATGCAAATGGATTCTGTTTTAGACAAAAATGAATGATTGGCTCTCACAGACTGTAAAATCATTTTCAAGTTTGCTGAGTGTGTTTGTCATTCTTATCACTTGCAGGGTTCAGGGAGAGGTACCAGGGGCAAATGAAGGGCAGATGAGCATGTATGCGGCGGAGACTAGTCATGTTTTCATTACCTTGACAGATGATCCGTTGTCTCCTGAATTGTTTGGTAATACAAAGCAAATCGCCTGTATTATTAGATTACCGGACACATTCTCTTTCAGATATTGAAGTTGTATAAAACATCTGTGTCACTGAGACGCAGATGTGATTCCTGCTTGGTTTGATTTTAAAGGGATACTTCACCCAAACCATTAAAATATTGTCATTATTAATACAACAGAGTGTAATTTCAAACCTGTATGTGTGTTTTTTTTTTCTTCTTCTTCACACAATTCATAGTGACCAATATGTCAAATCACGAAATAGAGTACCAAAAATATTTGATTTACTTATTTATTATTTCATAATATACAGTGTATATAGTCATTCGTATAGTGTATCATGGTCTACTTTTCATGTGGACTCGTCTTATGTTTATATGGTTCTTTTCGAAGCTTGACAGACAGCCTGTATCCACTATGTGTCACATGCCTGTCCTGTCTTGTGTTGCACATGGGTGTTTTGTTATTTTGGGCCATGTGCTCTGGTCGTTGTCTGATCCCTCCCCCTCGTTACCTGATTATTGTTTGAGTTCTTCCACCTGTCCCCTCTTGATTTGTTCCCTTCTTAAGTCTCCTCTTGTTTGCAGTCTTTGTCGGATCGTTGTCTAATGTCTCCTGTTCCCTGTGATTCCCCGTTCCCCACTTCATGTTAAGGTTCAGTTGTTTAATTCTTATTTATTGTGTTTTTCCCCCTCGTGGGTTTTTGTTTTGTGTTTGTTTATTTTTGTAATAAATTACCATTCTCTGCGTTTGAGTCCTCACACCTTTTTTATCTTGCACGTTCCGTGACATAACGATCCGACCAAATGAGGACTCAGCGGAGAAGAGGGGCCATGCCAGAGACTGTTTACGTTCAGTCTACCCAGCGAGAGACTGTCCACGTTCCGTCTGCCCAGCGAGAGACTGTTCACGTCACGTCTGCCCAGCGAGAGACTGTTGCCGTCACGTCTGCCCAGCGAGAGACTGTTCACGTCACGTCTGCCCAGCGAGAGACTGTTCACGTCACGTCTGCCCAGCGAGAGACTGTTCACGTCACGTCTGCCCAGCGAGAGACTGTTCACGTCACGTCTGCCCAGCGAGAGACTGTTCACGTCACGTCTGCCCAGCGAGAGACTGTTCACGTCCCGTCTGCCCAGCGAGAGACTGTTCACGTCCCGTCTGCCCAGCGAGAGACTGTTCACGTCCCGTCTGCCCAGCGAGAGACTGTTCACGTCCCGTCTGCCCAGCGAGAGACTGTTCACGTCCCGTCTGCCCAGCGAGAGACTGTTCACGTCCCGTCTGCCCAGCGAGAGACTGTTCACGTCCCGTCTGCCCAGCGAGAGACTGTTCACGTCCCGTCTGCCCAGCGAGAGACTGTTCACGTCCCGTCTGCCCAGTCTGAGACAGATCCGGAAATGCCCATTTGTGTGGCCGCCAAGGCACTCACGGACTATCTGGAGCGTCTGGCTCGGATCCTGGACATGCCCGTGTCTGCTGTTCCAGAGCCGGAGCCAGTGTCTCCTGTTTCAGAGCCGGAGCCAGTGTCTGCAGTTCCAGAGCCGGAGGCAGAGCCAGTGCCCGTTCCAGAGCCAGTGCCCGTTCCAGAGCCGGAGGCAGAGCCAGTGCCCGTTCCAGAGCCGGAGGCAGAGCCAGTGCCCGTTCCAGAGCCGGAGGCAGAGCCAGTGCCCGTTCCAGAGCCGGAGGCAGAGCCAGTGCCCGTTCCAGAGCCGGAGGCAGAGCCAGTGCCCGTTCCAGAGCCGGAGGCAGAGCCAGTGCCCGTTCCAGAGCCGGAGGCAGAGCCGGAGGCAGAGCCAGTGCCCGTTCCAGAGCCAGTGCCCGTTCCAGAGCCAGTGCCCGTTCCAGAGCCAGTGCCCGTTCCAGAGCCGGAGGCAGAGCCAGTGCCCGTTCCAGAGCCGGAGGCAGAGCCAGTGCCCGTTCCAGAGCCGGAGGCAGAGCCAGTGCCCGCTCCAGAGCTGGAGCCAATGTCTGTTCCAGCGCCAGAGCCAGTGTTCGTTTCTGTGTTTGTGTTTGTTCTTGTGACTGTTACAGTTCTTGCGTCTGTCCCTGAGCCGGTGTCTGCTGTTCCTGAGCCGGTGCCTGCTGTTCCTGAGCCGGTGTCTGCTGATCCTGAGCCGGTGTCTGCTGATCCTGAGCCGGTGTCTGCTGATCCTGAGCCGGTGTCTGCTGTTCCTGAGCCGGTGTCTGCTGTACCTGAGCCGGTGTCTGCTGTACCAGAGCCGGTGTCTGCTGTACCTGAGCCGGTGTCTGCTGTACCTGAGCCGGTGTCTGCTGTTCCAGAGCCGGTGTCTGCTGTTCCAGAGCCGGTGTCTGCTGTTCCAGAGCCGGTGTCTGCTGTTCCAGAGCCGGTGTCTGCTGTTCCTGAGCCACCGTCGTGGCCGCCCGAGGGGTCTTCACCGTCGTGGCCGCCCGAGGGGTCGTCTGCTTCGCCCTGGCCGCCCGAGGGGTCGTCTGCTTCGCCCTGGCCGCCCGAGGGGTCGTCTGCTTCGCCCTGGCCGCCCGAGGGGTCGTCTGCTTCGCCCTGGCCGCCCGAGGGGTCGTCTGCTTCGCCCTGGCCGCCCGAGGGGTCGTCTGCTGTTCCTGAGCCACCGTCGTGGCCACCCGAGGGGTCTTCACCGCCCTGGCCGCCCGAGGGGTCTTCACCGCCCTGGCCGCCCGAGGGGTCTTCACCGCCCTGGCCGCCCTGGTGTGTCCTGGTGTGTCCCTCCCGTCCCGCCCTGGTGTGTCCCTCCCGTCCCGCCCTGGTGTGTCCCTCCCGTCCCGCCCTGGTGTTTCCTTCCTGTCTGACCCTGGTCTTATGGAGCGTCTGGTAGCCGCTCCGTAGGGAGGGGGTAGTGTCACATGCCTGTCCTGTCTTGTGTTGCACATGGGTGTTTTGTTATTTTGGGCCATGTGCTCTGGTCGTTGTCTGATCCCTCCCCCTCGTTACCTGATTATTGTTTGAGTTCTTCCACCTGTCCCCTCTTGATTTGTTCCCTTCTTAAGTCTCCTCTTGTTTGCAGTCTTTGTCGGATCGTTGTCTAATGTCTCCTGTTCCCTGTGATTCCCCGTTCCCCACTTCATGTTAAGGTTCAGTTGTTTAATTCTTATTTATTGTGTTTTCCCCCTCGTGGGTTTTTGTTTTGTGTTTGTTTATTTTTGTAATAAATTACCATTCTCTGCGTTTGAGTCCTCACACCTTTTTTATCTTGCACGTTCCGTGACACTATGAACGTCAAAACTGGGCTAAAATACAGCCTACTGCTATCACAATTTAACCCTCTGGGGTCTGAGGTGTTTTTTTGGGTCCTTGAGATGTTTTGACATGCCCTGACATTTGTGCTTTTTTCAGTTGCTTATAAACATATTAATGACAAAGTTGTCATTGCATTCTATTTAGCACAAACAGGGCTACCATAATATGTGAGCAACATGTATGTACATGTTTTTATTTTTGAAGGAATATTGTTTATGCATGGTTATTGAAAAAACTAAAACTTAAAGCCTCTGAAATAAGTCCACAAAACACATACTAAATATGTGTCAACAATACTTTTGACTAATGGATGTTGTAGCATCCATTTTATTGTGTTCTTCCACCACATCACACCTTCAGCAGTAAGTTAATATATAAATTTAGTGGTATCTGACCTCTAAAGGTTCGTAACACTCATTATTACTTGATTTAATGCATAGTATCTCAATTACAATTAAGTACAAATTAAGTGTGTTCAGTTGTGTTGAAGGCACTAAAACTTCTCGGTTATGTATGGTAACCCTCATTCCCCAAGGAGGGAACGGAGAAGTCTAGACTGACGAATGGGGTTCGCTTGCTAGAGCCTATCTACTTCGAGTGTAACTAAACGACCCAATGCATATTGGCATGCGATAATTGCACCAGCTGCTTTGCATCACGGCGCAAGCATATAATGAGGAGCAGGTGCCTTGCATCCTTGTTTTCCCGCTGAGGAGCTGGACCTGTGACTCAGCCGTACAGCGGAAGCTCATCATCTGTGGCGAGGGGACTGACGTCTCCGTTCCCTCCTCTGGGAACAAGGGTTACCATACATAACCGAGATGTTCCCCTTCGTCAGTCACTACGAGTAAGTCTAGACTGACGAATGGGAATATCTACCAAAATGCCACAGCTGCTGGCCCTTCCAGCTCTCTGCTCTGACCGCAGTGTTGGCCAGAAGTAGGAAATCTACGCAGAAAAGGTCAGTCACTGCTGTTCTGCAAGACTCACTTATTGTGACTTATTGGATAACGCTGGGAAAGCGTGTCATTGGGGAAGGGAATGCTGCAGAAGCCACATCCTGCCCCGGAGAGAGGCACTGTGACGGATACACATATGGACTAGCCAAGCAGGGTAGAACAACATATGGCAGTCTCTGGGGTGGTTCCAAGTCAAGTCAAGTCACCTTCATTTATATAGCAATTTTAACAATATGGACTGTTTCAAAGCAGCTTTACAGTGAAAATAGGAAATAGGAAATAAGAAATAGAGATTGTTTTGGCTTTACAGCAGCTCTAGAATAAAGTTATTTGTCCAGCTAAAGTTAGTTTTGATTGATCCACTTCTGTCGCAACGATCATTAGTTATTAACTATTAACTAGCTAACACGACACCGTTCTAACTGAACATTCTTTAATGCGATCCGGCCGCTCATTTGCATAAAACAGTGCCTGGTGGCTTTGATATTTTTTAGTTTTTTTCCAGCCTAGTTATAGGGGGGAAAGAATACCAGCAGAGACGATAGAGCAGGCTCTGTTGAGGGAAAGACACGGGCTTGTCCGCAGAGGAGCTGATCATGGAGGAATACACATATGGGGTCGCCGCAGGGACCGCTACATATGGACACCCAGCCTAACACAGGTTACACAATGCATACGAGTGTAGGTCTGGCGTCAAACGCTCCGCAACGTCTGACTGCTTCAGGGGTGACGGAGGAACTCACAGGGTTAGCCATTTCTGTGGAACACTACTGGAGCAAATAGCTGCACGTATCCAGCCCATGGGGACGGGAGTGGCGTTGCAAGCCGACACTAAGAACGGGTCCCTCATGCTACTGCCCACTGGGGGCGAGTATATGGGAAGATACCAGCTCTACACGGAGGCTATAGAATCTAGCATACGGGTTAGGTGTCACCCAGCCCGCAGCTCTACATATATCTGTCAGCGAGGCACCTTGAGCCAGCGCCCAGGAGGAAGCAACACTTCTAGTTAAGTGTGCTCGCAACCCGAATGGGCAAGGCACTCCTTGGGCTCCGTAAGCCAAGGCGATGGCCTCCACTATCCAGTGGGCCATCCTCTGCTTGGAGATAACCTTTCCCTTCTGCTGGCCTCCGTAACAGAAAAAGAGCTAATCTGAGGTCCTGAAGCTTTGTGTTCTGTCCATGTATAACCGCAAAGAGCGGACGGGAAAGAGAAAAGCTAGGGCTAGGTCTGCTTCCTCCGAAGGCAGCGCTTGCAGGTTCACTACCTGGTCTCTGAAGGTAGTGGTGGGAACCTTGGGCCCGTATCCGAGCCGGGGTCTCAGAAAAACATGAGAGTTGCCCAGCCCGAATTCTAGGCACGATTCGTCAACCAAAAATGATTGCAGGTCCCCTACCCTCTTGATGGAAGCCAGAGCTGTCAAGAACACTGTTTTTAGTGACATGATCTTTAACTCAGCTGACTGCAATGGTTCAAAGCAAGGTCTCTGCAGTGCGCTGTGCACCAGAGACAGGTCCCAAGAGGGTATGGGGGGGGGGGGGGCGGATTTAGTCTCTTCACTCCCCTCAGGAACCTGACAATCAGGTCATGCTTTCCTGATGACTTACCTTCAACTGCATCGTGATTTGCGGCAATAGCTGCAACATACACTTTGTGAAGGGAGACAGCCTTCACTCCACCCCATCTTGCAGGACAGAAAGCACGACTCTGATCGGACATCTTCGGGGTCTTGCCGGTGTGTAGAACACCATTCCACAAACAGGTTCCATTTCAGTGCATAGAGGCGCCTCGTTGAGGGGGCAGTGGAAGTCAGACAAGGGGCGACAGGGACAGCCCAAAGGGTAGGGCTTTGTACTGATATGCTCATCCCTCGAACGGTCTGTGTTGAGGAAGAATCGAGACATGAAAGTATGCGTCCTTCAAGTTGATCTCTGCAAACCAATCTTGGGGACGGATGCATTCGAAAATGCATTTCTACATAAGCATCTTGAACGGGAGCATGTGCAGGGCCTGATTCAAGGTTCGCAGGTCCAAGATCTGCAATAACCCACTACCTTTCTTGGGTACAATGAAGTAGGGATGTAGAACCCTGTCTTCATATCGGCTGGAGGGACCGGCTCGATCACGTAATTCACCAGTAGGACAGATCTCTGCCCACAAGACAGTGCCATAGCTGTTCCACACGGAGGTGAAGTAGATCCCCTTGAACTTGGGAGGGCGTCGGGCAAACTGAATCGCATAGCAGAGTATGATGGTACAGTTGAGCCAGCGAGACGGGCTGGGGGACGCTAGCCAGGCTCCCAGACACCATGCAAATGGGACCAACGGGACCACGGAAGTACCCAGGGTGGAGAAGCAAGGTGGAACACAGGGACTCGACACGGGAGGCACTGAGCTGGCCCGAAGTGGGGTCTGAGTGTGTTGTGCAACACTACCTGGTTCCAGGGTTGGGCAGAGGGTGCGTGGGTAGGCCTGGTAGCATCCCCACACACAGCTGCCCGCTGGCGATAGAGGGAGGCGGGAGTGGCAAGGCATGGAAGCGTCACTCACTTCCATTCACACCCTCTTGAGACCCAGAGATAGAGAAGCTGGTCTTATTGAGAATTTGGGTAAGCTGACTAAGACGCTCAGCGGCAGAACAGAATTTGAATAAACAAAAGATTCTCCACCCGGGCCTACACCAGGGCAGCTCGTTACATTGACAAGTTATCTCGTCATTCATGACACAATGCTTCCCTGCCAATGAGTTTTTACGCCTTTCCGTATTTTCACCGTTATAAGGTAGTGGCCGCTATTACACATCACGAGAACGAGTACAGTATCTCCAGATCAAAACGCAGGCAAAAAAGAAGCAGAAATGAGCGATCTCATATGCAACAGATGCATATGAAAAATTACACGATCATCATCAATAAACAGCATAAAAATAAAAATGGCCTGTTGTCATAGTTCCTAATTCCATGTCAAAACTCCATGTTTTGATCATCGGTCTGGATCTGATCTGATTGTAGTCTTTGACAAAAATGTGATTTTCTCTGCCTTTTGCTCTAATTGTTTTTTTTTTTTTTATGAAACTTACACACATTCAAGAAAGCATGAGGCTAGAATAAAGCTATTTTTTGTTTGTTTGTTTAAAAGCAGAGGGTCTTTTTTTTTCCTTTTGATATATTGTATGTTCAGATGCTTATACAACAAAATATTCTCTTTAAATTTTTTGGTGAAAATGACCAAAGATGCTGGCTTTGGCTGGCAACTTTTTTGAAAAAACGCTGGTGGGGAAATAGTTAAAAACACTACTTATTTAATAACACTGTTAAATGTAACCTTTATTAAATCTTAAAATAATTATGCATTTTTTTCATACTTTAAGTTATGCCTAAATTTTTAGTGTTGGATTTTTTTCACAATATTTTTTTTCTATTATTAAAAAATAGAGTTGATATCTGGTAGTTATCAGTGTCAGTTAGAATTGTAACATTGGTGCATTCCTATAATTAATGCCATTTTGGCTGAACAATTTATTTAGCACCACACAAAAGGTGGATCTGAATAATGTAAAATTAATAATAACAAAAATAGTAATTATAGATTTCAGGATCAACAGTACAATTTGCTGTCTGTGTTCCTAAACCCAGACAAAACCAATGTATACAATTTGTGATTTTCAGCCAATGAGAAATGCTTAAATATCAGCATGTGTGTGGCAGGGATATAATGGACGATATGATTGTTTGCCTGTCATGGGCCAAGGTTTACTGAGCTCTTGTCTCGTCTGCCAGCGCTGAGGCAACCACTGAATTTATAATTAACTTGTGAGAAAATGTGGTCATTTTTCTATTAGAAGAGACATCTTGTCAATTACAATCCTCACAAAGACAGTTGCAGCACTTCCTGTTGGAGGAAAGGTCAATAGCTGAGCATAATGAAAAATTGACTTAAAGCGGGAAAGAGATGAATTTTTTTCGGATGGAGAACCAAATGTGAATTTTTTTTTCCACCATATCATTTTCGCCCCCTTTTCAAAGTGTTATACAATCAGCTCTTAATAAAGTACTGTTGTGGAGGGCAGTCTATCAAGACTAAGAAGTGCAAAAATTTAGTTTTAATGGAGAAATGACAGAAGCGGTGGCCTTATGAGTGACATTTATAAGTAAAGACAGCCGCAGGACTAATGGCCTCTGAAATTTTCAGGACAGAGAAAAATCGGCTCCTCACTCTATAACAGAGCAGAGGTAGCCCTTTCAGCATTATGAATGAAATGTGCAGTAAATGGGTTCTTATCTATGGAGAGATTCAGGATTGTATCTTGAACTGGCCTAATTGATGGTAAAATGTGCTGCTGCTGTTGAGAGGATCCCATTTTTGATTAACACTCCACCAGGCCAGCCAAAGCATAAATCAAATGGTTTGTAATTAACAAAAAAAGTTTTGTAACTGAGAAAATGTGGCTTCTTTAGTACCAATTAACTGTGCCTTGATAGGCAAAGCGTGAGAAGATTAAATAACAATGTCAGTATCATAACAATACCAAATTAAATTGTGAAATGTTTGCTGTTGAGACATAAATACTAGAACTGAGACAAAAGAGGCACCTATTTTTTCAGTCAACATGCAGGACACATAAAACAGGAAATGAAATCAGAGGTCAGTAAGTCTTTTGAAAGTTCAGAAAATATGAGACGATTGGTTTAGTTCATGTTGTAAAATGCCTCAAAAATGTAATGATAAATTATTAATTAATAATTTATAATATTTGATAAAAAAATACCTTGAAATTATAATTAAAATAATTTTGAAAATAATGATTAAGTACATTTACAAAATGTATACTCACAATTCATAATATTTTATATGAAAAAAAGTACTTTTTACCTTTTTTTTCCTTTTTTTTTTGTGGACCCTCATTGGCCTAGAAAAAAAAAATCAAACATGTTGCAATTATGGGTTCTCTGGTTTACATTTTTTTAATTAATGTTTTAAACCCAGAGGTTGGGTTTGACCATATTTGACCTAAACATGGGTTGAAAAAATCCTGCATTTTTTAGAGTGTGCTACCAAGTGCACTCATGTCACAGGCTAATTATTAACTGTGCTGAATGTAATTAACAATATACAGCTCAGCATCGAAGCTTGTCTTTTCAATTAGATTTTGTCAAAGGTAGGAATGGTCCTTATACTTTAATAGTTACTTAGCAACCTGTTTTCCCTCCATCTGACAAAATCAGAGATACACAAATGAGCAAAAGGAGCTATTGTATAACCAGCCGTAGCCGCAACACCCAGCATGAAGCCAGGAAAAGCTGGGCGCGCTCCAAAATGCTCACATCGTTGCTGCCGTTGTGTTGGGCACAATTCTGAGCAAGCCAGGGCAGATTGAATATCATTTTCAGCAATATTGTGTGCTGACTCCATCTATCTTTTGACTGCTTTGCATTTCTTTTAATGTTCACCAGCACCTGCTAATGTGCAGGCTTACGTGCAGGCTTTTGTATCACCACTAGGTCAGCAAATGCATGTCACGGTGTTCTGTTATCAGTATAAACAGGAAAAAAAGAAGAAGAAAAAAAGAATCGGTTCCTCGCAGTCGTGCATAGTGCTTGAAAGGTGCTAACGGCAAAGCAAGCACACTGCATGGCATTAGTGTCTACAAATGTTAGACAAGGTTGTTCGAGTTTGGCATCGTTCCCACCGTATTATGTGTGGAGGACCACATGTATAATGCTCTGTGAAGTGTACAGCATAGTCGTCTAAGTGCTTTTGACAGGTCCCGGCAGGTGAAAGTTTAGAGAGCTGCGGGTATAGAGGCTTTAGCTGGTTTTAATGACAACGGCAGCATGTTTCTGAGACGTTTAAGAATTCAAATGTTGGCATCCTGCTTACATTTCGCCGCTATTTGGAGATTTATTATGATGTTAAATCATCATAGAAAATACAATCCATAACTGAGATTTCAGTTCTGCCGTATAGGGCCCTCGTCAAAGCTGAACTAGCATGGGTGATCACACGTACAGTACATGTACTGTCAATAGAGCATATCAAGCTGAAAATGATGGTATAACTGTTATGACAAATGAATGGCCTGTCATGGTAGACAGTGTGACCCTCACGTCATTGTTTTATAATGTAGAAGTCATAATAATCTCTCAACTGAAGTCACTGAGATGGAAACATTTACAACTTTCAGTTTTATCACCTAACTGTATTAACAACATGCGTGTTCTACATTGTCTTTAAGGAGTAAATATTAATTAATTAATATTCCTAGCTGAATTTTGAGGGCATTAAGATAAGATAAGATAAGATAAGATAAGATAAGATAAGATAAAACTTTATTTATCCCCAAGGGGAAATGTAGGCGTTACACTAGCATAAACAGGACAAAAACAAATATTACACTTAAGAAGACAAAAAAAACATATTGAAACTATATATCCCAAAGATAAATTATGTAGGAAGCTCAAAAAAGCATTATAACAGATATACCATTAAATATAAATTAAAAATATTTAAATAAATAAATAAATAAATATCGTAAATATACTCTCCTAAAAAAATAAAACTGGTCCATAGTAGTGTCAATACTGAGATATGCTGATATTAAAAAAAGTCTAGCTGCTGTTGGAACAAAGTATCTTCAGTAGCGCTCCTTCTTACACCGGGGGTGCAATAGTATCTGACTAAAGGAGCTACCTAAGGCCCCAACTGTCTTGGGTATGGGGTTGTTTAGGATGTTCGATAGCTTCGCCAACATTCTCCTCTCACCCTCCTGCTCCACTAAGTCCAGAGGACAATCAACAGTATAACTGGCCCTCCTAATCATTTTGTCAAGCCTTTTCTTATCACTCTCTGTGATTCCACCACTCCAGCAGACCAGAGCATAAACAAATATAGGTAACACTTTAGAATACGGTTCCTTCGTTAATGAATAACTACACAAGAACCAATGAGTAACACAATATTAACAATCTAGTAACTATTATTAACTAACAAGAAACTCTGATTAACAAACTAGTAAGTAATAGCGCACAGATGAAAGTGGTAGTTCACTATTAACAAATCAATAACTACTATTTTTTAATGCTTCCCAGAGAACTACTGAAAAAGTTTATTAACAATCTAGTAACTACTATTAACTAAAAAGAAACTCTGATTAACAAATTAGGAAGTAATAGTGCACATATGAAAGGGGTACTTCAATAACTACTATATTTTTTATGCTTCCCAGAGAACTACTGAAAATTTTCATAATTCATACAAAACTAATCAATAACCAATGCAGGATAAATGACTAGCACTACATTAACATTTGATCTGCCACTGTAAACGAATACACAAGGTTGTTTACATAATCAATATGTAATAGCACAGCAGACTGATAATAATTGGCCTATGCTGTCTATTTATCAACTGAATAATTTTAAAGAAATGGATTTTTAAATACAGTAGTCTGGACCTTACTTGTCCTGTGGCCAATTTTCCGGCATTCCTATGGACTGATATTGAATCACTAGAGTCACGGTGACGACTGGAACATATTGAGTCATCAGCCATCCAAATACCATATAGAGTGAATTTATTGTTTAACTTACCTCACAAAAAAATATGTTTTTATGTATGTCTCCTAGCTCATATATATATATATATATATATATATATATGCGTGTGTGTGTGTGTGTGTGTGTGTGTGTGTGTGTGTGTGTGTGTGTGTGTATCTTGTGAGTGAGAAGATTCTACACTTTATTGGCTTTTCATTAGTAACTACTGTCAGAATCAAGGGAATAAACTAGTAATGACTCAAGTGTTACTAAATATTTCTATGGGAATTACTAATTATTTGGATCCGTATTCTAACGTGAAGATCATGGGAACTAACTAGTAATGACTCAAGTGTTACTATACTTCTATTTTCTAAAAGTATACTAAAGTTCACCAAAAATCTCAAACGCTTGAAATGACTTTTGTGTTTGGTTGCACAAATCATGACTAGATCATGTAGTAACACTTGAGTCATTACTAGTTAGTTCCCATGATCTTCACTTTAGAATACGGATCCGAATAATTAGTAATTCTCATAGAAGTATGAAGTACCACTTTCATCTGTGTACTATTACTTCCTAATTTGTTAATCAGAGTTTATTTTTAGTTAATAGTAGTTACTAGATTGTTAATAAACTTTTTCAGTAGTTCTCTGGGAAGCATTAAAAAAATAGTAGTTATTGATTAGTTAATAGTGAACTACCACTTTCATCTGTGCGCTATTACTTACTAGTTCGTTAATCAGAGTTTCTTGTTAGTTAATAATAGTTACTAGATTGTTAATATTGTGTTACTCATTGGTTCTTGTGTAGTTATTCATTAACGAAGGAACACGTATTCTAAAGTGTTACCACAATATATTGTGTTAATTAATGTTGTGCTAATTTGACTGCATGAACCCTGGATTGTTCTGAATTGGATAATTGGTTTATTATTAGTGCACTGATTTTTGTTATTTTTTAGATACAATGTGTATTCCAGTTTCATTTTGTGACTTGGATATTAACCTTTTCTTTTCTTTGTTTTGTCATTTGTGGCCACAATTAGGCCACAGTTTATATAGTATATATATTCATAAGGTGTCTTTTGTTGTTATGTATTTATTTATTTTCATCATGTTATATATGTTATTTTGTGTGGCTCCAAGATAATATTCAAAGGCTTGCATAAAAGCTGAAAGTAAAGTGTTACTACAATTATTTATGGTTTTAGTCTTAGTTGACTATAATAACCCTGATTTAGAGGATTGCGAAATCATAATAATAATATTAACAATAATGATGACCTGCTAGTATATATATATATATATATATATATATATATATATATATATATATATATATATATATATATATATATAATAGGATTTATTGCAACCATGCAGTGTGTACCAACTCATATTCTAAGTTGGCCGGTGTGGGAAGAAACTAGCTGGAGCAGGATGGGAAATTAGTCCATGCAGACCTTTACACATGCAGTGTGGAAAAAGAAAAGTCAAAGTGATAGTTCAGCCGTGCATTTCCACCAGAGAAATGTAATGTCGGTTTAGATGTTATTGGCTCACATCATAAATTTCAGCATTTTTTTACCTGATTTCAAACTAATCTGGTTGCCTCTGAGGTTTGCTGAGGGTCTCTAGTGGACCCCAGTCCAGTGCTGGAGAACCATTGCAGTAGAGGAAGTGGTCATGAACCACTATTCCACTAAGACATCATATATCAGCAGGTGTCTGATTTCATGTACTTCCTTTTTTATTTCTGGATTCCACATTGCATCAGACACTTGATATAATTCAGTATAAGGCTGCCATCGTCCACAACAATAGCCCCTAAATATTTTTTTTTCCTCACAATTTCTACTCAAAATATTTTCGAACTTGTCCACCTTTTGGACCTGTTTAGATCCTTTTAAATAAGTCATATTGTGCTGTTTAAAAGTTAATTATTTTGTATACTGGGTGTAATAATAAGGTTAACATGCTTTAATGTTCAAATTACATTATTTTTTACAAACAGCACATTATTGCAGTACCTTTATTCCCAGTCTGTCTGAAAAGCTCTAATGGACCCTTTTCACATTTCCGGGGTTCTCAAACGGAAGTCGTCATAGTTTGGTAAGCTTCTATAACAGTGAATATGAGATGACAGCAAATATAATTTTCGAATTTGCATCTGCTCTAATAGAGAAAAAAATTGCGATAGCATTTCCACAACTTTCCACGAGAGAGATTGATTGCAGCACTCAGAAGAGAAAAATATGCCACATTTGCAGTCACTCCCTTAGCCATTGTATATTAGAATATACTAATATACCCCCCCCCCCCCCCTAAAAAAAAAAGCCCAGTGTGCTCTGATTGGCCAGCTGTTACTACATTAAATAAAATAAATGGTCCCACCTTATATTAAGTGGCTTTAAGTACTATGTACTTACATTGAAATTAATAATTTGATACGATGGACTTATTGTTTACATTGTACTTATATTTTGAAAATACCTGCATGTAATTACAGCTGTAATTAACTTATGTAATTACATTTGTAATTACACAGTTGACCCTTCCCTTACTCCTTAACCCATCCTTAAACCTACCTATACCACCACACCTTTCTATAACCTTACCCGTATCACACCTCAATAGCAGCAAAAGTGTTTTACAATACAACCTGAACACAATAAGTACATTGTTCTCATTTTTCGATGTGGCCAGTGTTGTGATTAGCCAAACACCTTAAGCATGTGTCAGAAATGTAATTCCTCTTACCATAATCGTGAGCTTCAGCTTCCAAGGGTTCAACATGTGTACACTAAAACAGTTAATGTTGTCGGTTTTACCGTTAGACCGGAACCAACTTTGCAAGTGTGGCGAGGTGGAGATATGGCAAAAGTTACACTTATGGGAAAGGTATAGCAAAAGAGTAAAACAAGAAAACAAAAGCAGACTACGCCACCCCGTTTCACTGAACGGGGAAATTTCACAAGAACACACAGGTTCGCTACCACAGAGGACAAGAGACGTGAATCTGAACACAAAAACACTTTATTTTTCACAATCCTATTTATTCTGAATACATCTAAAAACTATTGATTCGAGGAGTAGAAGTCTTACACTTCTTCAGTGAGCGTCAAACAAAAAAACACAAACGCACAATCACACTTTCAGGCTGAGGCTTACCCGTAAGGAGCTAGCTGGACAGCGAGAACCCGACGGCCACACCACTCACCACACTCCACTCCTCACAAACACTCACACTAGTTAAACAAAAGACAAGCAGGTGCCAGACAGACAACACACTCGGTGAAGGAAAAACCACCACCAGAAGGGGCACCAAAAGCTAGCTTCCCTACACCGGGGGCCTTCAGCTTCTGAAAGAAACACAAAACTATCAGACACAATACAATTTCACAAGTTTCTGCAGACACCTGTATCAACACTTTATAGTAAAACAAATTCTAACTATAGAAGAAACCAACACTTGGCAGATTTCTGGTCACAGAAGTTAAACCGGCTAGTACCTCCCAAGAGGTTCACATCAGACTGTCAGTTCAGCATAAAAATTTAAGCAGACAAATATTATATAAAACAAAAGAAAAAGTCACATACGAAATGAGAGCAAAGAAGTAAATCACAGAAAACAAATCCAAAACTAAATGTAGCTCATTTCTTCGCAGTCTTTAAGAAAAGCACTGGTCAAAGAGCAAAATAACCAAACTGCTGGTAGCAATATTACAAAAGGTAGGAGTTAAATGATACAACTGATGGCACATCTCATGTTGAATGACGGCTCTGAAACAGGCCACTCCCTTAAATCACCAGCATTGGCTTGAAGCAAACAACAAAAGAAAAATAAACTAGAGAAACAAACAAATTATACATCAAAATAATAAACGATCACATAGTAAGATTAATGGCAACAGAACAAAACAGTGCAGTCTTAACGACGTTGTTTATGGAGCATGTTGCCCCGCAGTCCACCAAGATGAACCGCTCACAAACAGCTTGACGCACTTTCCAATGGTAGATCGCTAGACCCCCAGAATACTCAGCTACTCAAAGCCTTGTTCATAGGATGCAAACCACAATTGTACCCGTGTTCCATTCTGACCCAACACATAAGCTGTACTGTGATGAGGACAGCCTGCACCCAACAGCGACGTCACACAAATCCAGACCCTAGTCTGGCTCCAGCAGAGATGCGTGCGCACACAAACAAAGGTGACAATGACAATGACACATACCCAGGTGGCCTGAACTCCGCCTTAAATATACCAGGGATGGCTGCCGATAGGCTGTCACACCCATCACTCAACAATTAATATTGCAGGATCTGATCCGCCCTGCCACACAAGCATAACATGAGCAGAACATTTCACAGTGGCAAGTTTTGATTTTGTAACTCTCTTACCTTTCTGATACGATGAATGTAAACATGCTGTACTCAAGCAAAAAAAAAAAAAAAAATTGTGGTTGTCCTTCTCAGGAACAGCGTTATAAATAAATATTAACCACTGAATCCTAATATCATCTCTCTTCGGAAGAGATCTCTCTTCGTTTCGCATCCAAACACAAAGCATCTCCACAATATGGCGACAACACTACAGTTCAGCCTCGTCTCTTTGCGTATGCCTCTGAATGGGCATTATGCTAATATTTCCCATTGTGACATAGACATTCCTGGAAGTAAAATATGGGTTTTGATCAATGCGTTTTAGGAAGGTCTGGATCAACATTCTCTGTAAGATATAATAAATCCCTTGGTGGGAGACTATGAGCTTTGAAACTTTGCAGATATTATATATGCAAAACATACATTACACACCAAAGGAAGACATTAAAAACCATCATATGACCCCTTTTAAGACATCACTTTGTTTTTCAACTTTAGCCACTGCAAAAGATGCTGGGGTCACTGTAGTAACCATGCATACGATTTTATTAGTAGAACATGGACGTGTTTCTAGAATTGACATGCTGTTCATGCACTGAAACCTTCACAGTCGCCATTACACATGGATTTTCTGCCAACAGGTTATACACTTTCATATTTGTTCAGTCCACATGCCTCCAGACATTTATCCAGAGTATAAGAATCTACATTAATTCTTCCTCTGAATCAAAAATGAAAAGACAGACTGACTGAGAATACATCAGACTTCTCGAGTCTCCTCTTGACATTTTGATAGTCGTTGTTGCTCTTTTTCCTGATCAGCTCTGCTGCCAATCATCTTCCCCTGTACATATCAGAATCCCGCTGTTGGTCATCCGTCGTTCCGTATGTAAATCCTCGCCACTTAGAAAATCATTAACTTTTTCAAAGGTGACAGGGTTCAATTTATATGGTGGCTGAAAATTTCAGTTGAGTGGGCCACAGTGTGTGGGTCTGTCCTCAAAGCTTCTTCAAATGAAAAGAGCAGGCGGCACGCTAAATTATTCAAAATGAAATAAGAGGCTCTGCCACAGTACAGTTCAGATCAGACAGGAGAAAAAAGGAGATACTTTTCAACAAGAGGGAGTGCATCCATGTTATGCATATTTCAGTCAGTTGCCAGATCTATGAAACATGCAGAATACCAGACTATAATGTTCTGTACTCTAATGCGCATGGATATTCCAGCTGCACCATGGCAATTTCATATTGTGAAATGTGTGGTATTTGATTATAATTTTTTGAAAGATGAAAATGTAATAACTAGTTAAATTATCTCCTTGAATATACTCTTAAGGCAGATAACACCATCCAGTTACATTTAAGAATAATGTTGATGTTACAATAGTTTCATGCATTTGTGTATGGTTAATGAAGAACAGTAATGATACTTAGTTACCAGAATAATTTTTTAAAAATAAATTAATACTTTTTAATATTTTTATTCAGCAAGAAAGCATTAAATTGATCCAAAGTGACAGTAAGATACGTAATGTGACAGTAATATAAATGTTAAAAAAGATTTCTGTTATAAAGAAATGCTGTTCTTTTAAACTTTCAAAGATTATATGAATCTGATTATATATATATATATATATATATATATATATATATATTTATATATATATTTATATATTTATTTATTAAGGGCTTTTAGAAAAAAATTCTTTCAGATACTGCGCAAAAAGGCATACACCATTTATTTCACATTTGTCATCACTTACTAACCCTTGTGTTATGTTGCGGGTCAACTTGACCCGTTTCGATTTTTTAGTTGTTGGAAATATTGGTTAACCTTTGTTTTTTTTTTCTTGATACTTTGTGACTTTTTCTCATTGATCATGATGAACATGCATGCAAAGTGTCAACATGCTGATGTGTTTTGACATATACATGTTACGTTAGAAAACGAGGACACAAGATGCAAGTACAAACTCTTTATTGAGTGTAAATAAAGATGATGATTAGTCCAGGTGATGCAGGCGGTGGCGCAGGGACTGCGATGGTCAGACACTGAGTGATGGATGAAGTGTAGGGTGCTCTGAAGGGTGACGACGTAATCCAGACACGAAACGAAATCCAACACGAAGAATCAGGAACACAGGAACTCGAGACGGGACACGAAGCACGGGAACAGGAACAGGTAACACGAAGACTTCATGCAACAATCTGACAATGGGAGTGAGAAAATGGTAAGTATTTATAGGAGATGAGATGAGTGGCAGCTGGTACTGGTGAGTGATCGCAGCTGGATGCTGATTAACTGTGATGATCCGGACACACCCACTCACACACTCACACACATGTAAACAACAAAGCACGAGACTAGAGAGAGACACTGTATCCATATACTGTGACAATACAAACAAAATTACTGTTACGTTCGTGATGTTCGCGGGTCAATTTGACCCATCATAGACAGCCATTCAAAAGCAACTGTACAGACAAACAATAAAAACATTTATTTTCTGTATGACAGGGCACTTCAACTCCAGTTCTAACATGCAAGTGTATCTAAAAGTGCTCTAACCCTAACCAAAAACACTTGAAAAAGCTAAAATTACAGTGTTCAGAATTATTTGCAAATTACAGATGAAAATCTTTGTCAGACACCGATAGTAAAATAAGCTCTCATTTCAATATTCAAGGTATCTAATATACCTAGCTTTTAGCCAAAACTTTTATGTAGGATTTTCAAAGGTAGCTTCACAGAGCCAAAAAATAAATAAAAAAAACATTTATTTGATGTATGTTTTTGTTATGTTTGGTTTCTCACTTCCCTGTGAGTGAATAATGAAACTAGGGAACTAGGTCTTAGGAAACTAGGGAAAGTTAACTTAGGATAATGAAACATTTTAATTATACAGCAATTTTTTTTTGTTCAGTTACGATGTTCAAAGTATAAAATGTAAAAAAAAAAAAAAATTAAAAAAATGATGTGCAAAAAAAGTCAGTATACTGTTTATTTTCCAATTTTGTCAAAACAAAACTGTTTTAAAAACATTTTCATGAATCATATTTCAGATATAATGTTTTTGTAATGTTTGACAAATGTCTTTGTTGTTTTTCATAGTGTGATTTTTGAGGAATTGTATTGAATCCAATTAGTGTCAATTTGACCCGGTCCAAAAGGGGAGTACACAGAAATCGAACAGAACACAAGGGTTTAACCTCTTAACCTTCGCCAGTGTGTCGGCGCACTGAAGCGTTCCCTTTCAAGGGAACTCGAGCTGCGTCAAACGCTGTGGGAACGCCCCTGCGTTGTGCGTCATGAAGCACGTATGGAATCAGCCCATCATCGACCAGGAAACTATAAAGCACCCCATAAACACAAGCGCAACAGCTTTCTGTGCCTTCAGTCGCTCTATATGTGAATCTGTCCCTGTGTGAATATTGTCTGTCTTTACATACTCTGCACCACACAAACAATTTATATATATATCTATATATATATATCTATCTATATATATATATATATATATATATATATATATATATATATATATATATATATATATATATATTAAGAGAGATATGGCGAACGAACAGCAGTTTAGGAAGTGTGTCCCTCCCTGCTCGCGTTATTTTACGAGTGGGGATACACACTTTCTTTGTGTTGTTTGTTTGGGAGTGCAGCATGCCCAGTCAGCTCTCGAGGGAGCTGATTGTGAGCATTGCGAGCGTCTGCCATTAAGGACGCTTCGCTCCCGCCGGGCGCTCTTCGAGGAGAGCGGTTCGGTGCGCGCTCCCCGCGGTTCGGGTCCCGCTCTTGCCGAGGCAGAGCGACGCCGCGTATCGTGGGGATCGCAGATGGATCAGCGGGGTTAGAGACGGGCTCTGCCTTATCTCTCCCTTCACCTGTGAGATCCAGTGCCTCAGTCCCATGTTCGGAAGCACGCGCTGCGGTTTTTTTCCGCTCGGGCTGAGGCACCAGTTATAAATAAGGTAGATGTGGAGGATTCGCCACCTTACACTCCCCAAAGTGATGAGCTAGTGGAGGTATTAACAAGAGCTGTAGAAAAACTCAGCATTGTATGGCCAGTGACTAGACAGGAGTCTGTTTCTAAATCAAAATTAGATGAGAGATTTTTGCCGTCACGAGTGCAACCTCCACGCCGGTGCTTGCCGTTTTTTCCCGATCTCCACACTGAGGTGTCGAAATCGTGGAAAAAACCTGTGTCATATAGAGTGTTTAGTCCCCAGACTTCAACATATTCTAATATTGTGGGGGCAAAATCATATGGTTATTCGGCTATGCCTCGCGTGGAAGAGACGCTTGCGAGTTTTCTCTCCCTCGAGGCTGCGTCATCTGTTAAGGCACCGGCATTACCCACCAAGCCTCTTAGAAATATTTCGTTTTTTGTGGGTAAAGCGTATTCGGCGGCGGGTCAGGCTGCGTCATGTCTGCATACTATGTCTATTATGCAGGCATACCAGGCTGACCTGCTGAGGGACGTGAGTGAGAGTGAGGAGGTCAGTGCTGACGTGGTTCGCGAACTGCGTCAGGCTGCTGATTTATCCCTGCGTGCAACCAGAGAGTCGGCCAAGCTAGTGGGTCGATCTATGGCAGCTCTGGTGGCCGCAGAAAGACATCTGTTGTTAAATCAGACAAATATAAAAGAAAAAGCTTTCCTTTTAGACACTCCTCTCTCCCCCCTGGGTTTATTTGGCGATGCTGTAAATTCTGTCATCGATAAATTCCAGGAGAAGGAAAAGCAAACAACAGCTTTTAAGAAATTTCTCCCTTTAAAAATTCATGTCCCTGGGGCTGCTGGGCGGGAGCAGCCCCGGCCGTCTGCGAGCTCATCATATAGGGCGCTGAAGCAGAGTGTCGCGTCTCGTGCTCCCCCTGCTGGACAGTGGGCTCAGCCGCGGCACTCTCAGCCGAAATCTCCCAATAATAGAACTGATCTGAGGACAGTTATATTAGCTAAGAAGGCTTCGGCTAAGAAGAAGTCCTGGCGCCACGGCGCGCAGGACACTGAGGGTGGTCCCCACCGAGGCGGAAAGGTGTTCACCTCTTTCTACGGTGCCCATTCTTCCTCGGTGCCCTCAGGGGCCCGTTCTGCCAACCCCGCCTTCATGCCGGGGCGCAGACGGTCCCAGCGAGCGATTTCACGAGGGACGCTCGCTCCCTCTGAGGAGGGTTTCAGAGCGGTTAGACCAGTTGTTCCCTGCCGGTGTGCCGTTACAGGGCGCTGCGTTTACTGCTCAAGTTACACCAGAGGCCAGTCTCGAGAGACTGGTACCCTTAGTAGAATTTCTGGCAGAGTGGAAAAGCCTTCCAAAAATATCTCATTGGGTCCTGCAGACAATAGAAAGAGATTATGCTATCCAATTCAGGTGTCGTCCACCAAGATTCAAAGGGGTTCTGCCTACAGTGGTGGGCCCCGAGCAGGGTCTGGTTATGGAACAAGAGGTGAAAGCACTCCTTCAAAAGGAGGCTATAGAACGGGTTCCTCCTCCCAGTGTGGAGTCAGGCTATTACAGCCGATATTTCATCGTTCCAAAATAGGATGGGGGGTTGCGTCCAATTTTAGACCTGCGCCTATTGAATCGCTCGGTAGGGAAGCCAAAATTCAAGATGCTCTCTATCAAGCAGATCGTGTCACATATCAGATCCGAGGACTGGTCTGTCACGATAGATCTAAGGGACGCGTACTTCCACATTTCCATCCTTCCACAACACAGGAAGTTCCTGAGATTCGCCTTCGGGGGCGAGGTGTACCAGCACAGGGTTCTTCCGTTTGGCCTAGCTTTATCTCCCCGCACTTTTACGAAATGCATGGACGCAGCACTAGTGCCCCTGAGGCTTCAGGGTGTTCGTGTCCTCAATTACATCAACGATTGGTTGATTTTAGCTCAGACAGAGCAGATGGCGGTTCGACATCGAAATGTCGTTCTCGTTCATATCAGGAAGTTGGGGTTGAGGCTGAACGCAAAGAAAAGTGTATTATCTCCTCAGAAGACCACTTTTCTGGGTGTCGTTTGGGTTTCGGTTTCGATGCAGGCGCGACTCGCTCCGATCCGCATCTTTTCGATTCTCTCAGCTGTGAAACAAGTAAAGCTAGGCCAGCTACTTACTGTAAAACAGTTTTAGAGACTGTCGGGTCTGATGGCAGCAGCGTCCGACGTTATACCTTGCGGCCTGTTGTACATGAGATCGCTACAGTGGTGGCTCAGGACCAAGGGATTCTCCCCAAGGGGAAATCCGCTCCGCACGGTCAAAGTCACGCGGCGCTGCCTTCGTGATCTGGTCATGTGGAAAGAAACTTGGTTCCTATTCAAAGGGCCTGTGTTGGGGGCTCTTTGTCGTCGCGTAACGCTAACGACGGATGCTTCCCTCACAGGGCGGGGGGCGGTCACGAGTGGTCGTCCAGCCCAAGGGCTGTCGCAGGACCATCATCTATCACGGCTTATAAATTGTCTAGAGATGTTGGTGGTGTTCCAGGCTCTGAAACACTTCCTAGCAGACCTGAGAGGTCATCATGTGTTAGTTCAGTCAGACAACACGTCGGTGGTCTCTTATATAAATCATCAGGGGGACCTGCGGTTTCGCCGGCTTTACAAGTTGGCCCGTCAGATCCTCCTGTGGTCCCAAGGGAGGTTACTATTTCTGAGAACAATGTATCTTCCTGGGTATTTGAATGTGGTAGCAGACTCCCTGTCGAGATAGGGGCCGAGGCCGGGGGATTGGAGACTCCATCCCGAGGTGGTGGAGCTCCTTTGGTTGAGTTTCGGTCGCGCCGAGGTGGACCTATTCGCTTCCAAGGAGACCACGCATTGTCATCTGTGGTTTTCCATCAGCCATCCAGCCCCTCTGGGGTTGGACGCTATGGTGCAGCCGTGGCCGAGGTCACGTCTGTTCGCCTTTCCCCCGATTGCTCTGCTACCTGGAGTTCTGGAGAGGGTTCGCCGGGACGGGGTCAGCCTACTATTAGTAGCACCGTTCTGGCCGGCCCGAGTATGGTTTGCGGACCTGATTTCTCTCCTGGACGGCTCTCCCTTGGAGCTCCCGGTCAGGAGGGATCTAGTCTCTCAGGCGGGCAGCATGATATTTCACCCCCGCCCAGTATTGTGGGCTTGGCCTCTGAGGGGGCCCAGCTCATGAACTCTGGTCTCTCAACCGAGGTTGTTGAGACCATGCTTCACTCCAGAGCTCCATCCACGAGGAAGCTTTATGCCTTGAAGTGGAAACTCTTCACTTCTTGGTGTGGAGAGCACCTGCAGGACCCAGTTAACTGCCCAGTGGGTGCAGTGCTGGAATTCCTGCAGGAGCGCTTCTCCACAGGGCTATCCCCCTCCACACTAAAGGTGTATGTGGCGGCACTGGCTGCTTACCACGTCCCTTTCAGTGGAGTTTCTCTTGGGAGACACCCGCTTATAACTCGCTTCCTTCGTGGCACACTGAGGCTGAGGCCAGCAGTTCGTACGAGGGTGACGGCCTGGGATCTGGCCATTGTATTAGAAGGTCTTTCCCTAGCTCCTCTTGAACCTATCGAAGAAGTTCCTGAGAAGTTTCTCACGTTTAAGACTATCTTTCTTCTTGCTATCTCCTCACTAAAGAGAATCTGAGATTTGCAGGCTCTGTCGGTTTCACCCTCGTGCCTGGAATTTTCGCCTGGCATGGTTAAGGCTTTTCTGCATCCTAGACCAGGTTACGTTCCCAAGGTCCCTACTAATGTTGTTAGACCTACAGTTGCAGGCCTTTTGTCCTCCTCCATTTCTGTCGTCTGACCAGGATAAACTTAATTTACTCTACCCTGTTAGGTCGTTAGACGCCTATGTACACAGAATTGCCCTGTGGAGGAAGTCAGAACAACTATTTGTGTGCTTTGGGCCACCCAAGAAGGGGTGTCCCGCGTCTAAATAGAGAATGAGCAAGTGGATGGTCGAGGCTATCTCACTTGCCTATGAGTCGGCTGTTCAGCCTTCACCTTTGGCTGTACAAGCCCACTCTACCAGGAGTATGGCGGCTTCTAAAGCCTTACTGTCAGGAGTTTCCCTCAGTGACATTTGTGATGCGGCTGGATGGTCTTCACCGCATACTTTCATTAATTTCTACGACCTAGACTTAAGTTCTACCCCTGGGGCACAGGTGCTCTCGTCCTCTGTGCGCTAGTTCTCACATGGCGGTCACTTGGTCCTATGGCGACGTGGGTATTAGCGTTCCCACAGCGTTTGACGCAGCTCGAGTTCCCTTGAAAGAGAACGTCTCGGTTACGTATGTAACCCTAGTTCCCTGATAGGGAACGAGACGCTGCGTCATTCCACCATACTCCCGGCATTCCCGCTAGCGCTTCCTTCAGTCCTATCAGAAGCTGTTGCGCTTGTGTTTATGGGGTGCTTTATAGTTTCCTGGTCGATGACGTCACCCGCCTATGACGTTCCATCTCTCCATTGGGCTGATTCCATACGTGCTTCATGACGCACAACGCAGGGGCGTTCCCACAGCGTTTGACGCAGCGTCTCGTTCCTTATCAGGGAACTAGGGTTACATACGTAACCGAGACGTTTTTTTTTTTTTTATTGTTTCAAACCTGTATGAGTTTCGTTTTTCTGTTGAACACAAAATAATATATTGTAAATAATTTTGGGAACCAGACAGTTGACTGTAGCCATTGATTTCCGTAGTATTTTTTTTTTCTACTTTGGAAGTCAATGACTACTGCCAACTGTTTGATTACCAAGATTCTTCAAAATATCTTAATTTGTGTTCAGCAGAAGAAAGAAATTCATAAGGTTTAAAACAACTTGAGGGTGAGTAAATGATGATAGTACACCGATCCATTCAGAATTACTAAACGCAACATACACATGACAGTTAAAAAAATACTATTGCAATCCTCACCCATCAAAAATTCACTTGTGAGATGCTGGTTTGCCTTATCCAGCTAAGTAACTTATTTGGCGTATCATCTGGCCACACCTTTTCAATGATTCTCTGTGATAGCACAATAGTAATAATACAAATAGATATAGCATCAATAACCCACATAATGTGCTTCTTCTGTTCTTCATTATGCTTCATTAGTGCTAAACAGCTTTCTCAGTAACTGACTGAATGCTGGTCATAACTCAAGATTAGGAATTGTGATGTGCAAATTTTAGTGTTTTTTTGCAGTGCTACTTGCACTTGTCCATGATTATCACTTTAATAAGCATTCATTAAAAGTTCAATATCACATGCATGCCTTGTGAGTTTTCTTACAATAACCCTAAATGCCTCATTTACCGGCATCTCACAATCAATTTTCCTCTGCGTTAATTAAAAAGAAAAGACAGACGGATGATTGGGGGGACAATTCAGTCCCTTGTGGATGGGACACGTCCCCTCAAATCTGGGCCAATGTCCTAATCTAATCTCAGTCATGCATTTCCTCATGGAGTGTTTTGCTATGTGGGCTCATGTTTTTGTTGTTCACAGTTTGAGCGAAAGTGCAATTTCTGAGGGACAATGGAACAAATACCAGCTAAACAATGAGGCAGTCTATTGATTTTCTTGTCATTTGCGCGGTTTTTTATGATCTTGATCACCATTAACAAGTACAAAGGGAGTGCCATCTGCATCTGGTCTGATTGTGAGACAGCTGCAGTGAAAACAAGAGAAACTGGGAAAGAGAGAGAGAGAGAGAGAGAGAGAGAGAGAGAGAGAGAGAGAGAGATAGAGAGGACGAGTAGAGTGACTGTTGTGTAGTAGAACAATGCGAATGGTAATCCTTCACAATCTATACTGAGCAGTTACCTGGCCAAGAATGGGATATTGGTTCTCTTGTAAAAGCACTCTCTGTTGGAAGCAACATTTCTGTGTCAATATCAGGGCTGTTGTTTTAGCTTAATTAAGACATCTTGTACAAAAGAACACTTTCCATTTGCAAATAATGAGTAATTTTGGCAAGCTATTGATCTAAAGTCTGTTTGTGCACATACTGTAATGTGGAGTGTTTGTATGCATGTGAGTTAGTGTCTAAAGAAATGTTTCAGTCTATTGACAGTTAATAACAACTTTCATCCGTTTTATGCTTTAAAAAATGAACTGGCATTAAAACAAATTCATAGACAAGTTGTTGCAGCAGTTGTCTGGCTTGGAAATTGTTCAGCTAGTTGAAGACATCATTAGGAATGCTTTATGGATATTTTTTGTGACATTACCCATAAGATTAAGTTTGAAATATTAAATCTAACAAAGTTGTTAGTGTGTGTGTGTGTGTGTGTGTGTGTGTGTGTGTGTGTGTTTGTGTGTGTGTGTGTGTGTGTGTTGGGGGGGGGGGGGGGGGGGTAATATCATTGCTACCGAATGCCACCCCTCACAGCAAAAATACTGTTTTGTCATTTACAGTAAATGCATTTATAATTTTTGCTAAAGTTTTCCATTCAAATAAATACTGTTCCCTTTCAAGGGAACTCGAGCTGCGTTGAGACGCGGTGGGAACGCTCTGCGTGATTGCGTCGTGAAGCACGTGTATAATCAGTCCAATGGAAGAGCGAGACGTCATAGGCGGTGACGTCATAGACCAGGAAGCTATAAAGCACACCAGAAAACAGACCGCGACAGCTTCTGTTGCCTTCAGCAAGCGATCTGTGTATTCTGTCCTTGTCATATTTATTGTTGTCTGTCAAGTTGCAATATATATATATATTATGGCAAAAGAGAGCAAGCAGCTTTTGTGTTGTTCCCTGCCCACGTTATATCACGGGTGGGGACACACACATCAGCTTTTTGTTACTATTTGGGAGTGGAGCATGCCACAGTCAGTTCTCGAGGGGGCTGACTGTGAGCATTGAGAGAAACTGTCCGTGAGGACGCTCCGCTCCCGCCGGGCGTTCTTCGAGGAGGACGGTTCGGTTCGCGCTCCCCGCGCGGGTCCCGCTGTTGCCGATGCACGGCGGCGACTCGCATTTTGGGGTTCGCAAACGGATCTGACAGCGGGGGTTGGGACGGGCTCTGCCCTATCTCAGCTTTCACCTGCCAGATCCAGTGCTGGCGATTTCCAGTTCCGAGGAATTGGTATCGTTAGTGTTTTGTTTAGAAAAAGAGAACAAAACAAATAAAGATATTAAGAAAAGGCAGATGTTTGAGTTTTCAATAAATGAATAAATAAGTCAGCTCATAACTCTGTTGAATAAAGAGGAGCTTTAAAAGGAGGTTTATCTAGTGTTGTTGCTAGTTAAATATTTTCTGGCCAGCTGAACTTTATGAGAGTGAAAATAAGGAGTTTATTAGATGAAATAAATCTAAAAACAGAAAAACTCTGTATCTCAGCCTCCTCGTCGGGGACTGCCGTTTTTCCCTATCTCCACACCAAACTGAGGTGTCAAGATCGTGGAATAAGTCGGTTTCTATTTTATGTGTTTAATGCCCTACGTCTAACTATAGTAATGCTATGGGTATTAAGTATCATGGTATGACAGTGCCTCGGGTTAAAGAGACGCTTGCTAGCTTTCTCTCTCCCGAGTCGGCGTCATAATTTTTAACCCCGACGTTACCCACCAGCCATCTAAATAAAAAAAATTTTTAGGCAACGCTGGTGGGTAAATTATAAAGACATGGATGAATGTGAGGTTGTCAGCACTGACGCTATTCGAGAATTGCATCGTGCAAAAACAGATAAACTATACTTGGGAGGGACGGTTTCAAGAAATCGTTTCTCCTCTGCGTCCTCTGGGTGGCGACTCTCTGAGGAGGGTCGCACACGGGCAGTTCGGTTGTTTTCCTGCCGGTGGCCACGGACTGATATATATATATATATATATATATATATATATATATATATACGTTTTTCTGATTTAAAAGTAAAGAAAAATAAGATAAAATTATGTCTGTTCTTCTGGATGCTCCGCTTTCAAGAAACTAAGAATAAACCGTTCAGCGGCGTTCCAGAGGTTTCTTCCTCACCAATCTATGTTCCTGAGACTGCTGGGCGGAGCAGTCTCAGTCTACTAAGCTCCTCGCAGCACAGCGAGCATTGCCATTTGGGCTCCTCCACAATCAAAGGGGACTTGGGTGGCGGTAGCAGTCTAGCCAGTTAGAGATATGCAAGATCTGAGGACTATTTTATCTCTAAAAAAGCTTGGACAATAGGAAGCCCTGATGCCGAGGCTATCTGGCTTCTAAAGGGTGGTCCCCTCCGGGGTAGGGATGGTTTTTGAGAAAATCGTTTCTCCTTGGCGCCCTCTGGGGTGCAACTCTCTGAGGAGGGTCGCAGCGCTGCCAGTTCGGTTTTCCTGCCGGTTCGCCGTTCAGGACACCAAGGTGTCAGTGTCCCCAAACGATCCTCCGAGGGGGGTCGTAGAGCAGTCGGTTCGGTTTCCCTGCCGGTTCGCCGTTTCAGGGTGCCGAGGTGCCTGCTTTTTCCAATGATCCTCCGAGGAGGGTCATTGGAACTAAGTTATTTAAAGGGAGGCAAGATCTGAGGACTGTCATCTCTAATAAAGCTTCTGAGGGCTCCTCCGGGGCAGGGACGGTTTTGAGAAATCGTTTCTCCTCGGTGCCCTCTGGGGTGCGACTCTCTGAGGAGGGTCGCAGCGCTGCCAGTTCGGTTGTTCCCTGCCGGTTCGCCGTTCAGGGCACCGAGGTGTCAGCGTCCCCATACGATCCTCCGAGGAGGGTCGTAGAACGGTCAGTTCGGTTGTTCCCTGCCGGTTCGCCGCTTCAGGGCACCGTACTGACTGTTCAACCAAATCCAGAGGCCAGTCTTGAGAGACTGGTTCCCCTAGTAGAATTTCTGGCAGCGTGGAAACTACTGCCACATATTTCTCGGTGGGTCCTGCACACTATAGAAAAGGGTTCAGAATTCGGTTCTTGTCCGCCCAGATTTCTAGGGGTCCTCCCCACTGTGGTGGACCCCGAGCAGGCTTTGGTTATGGAGCAGGAAGTACTGACACTTCAGCAAAAGGAGCTGTAGAAGGGGTTCCTCCTCCCGGCAGACAGTCAGGGTTTTACTGCCATTACTTCATTGTTCCGAAAGAGGATGAGGGGTTGCGTCCTACTCTAGACCTGCGTCAATTAAACAGCATATTATGCTTACGCTAAATATGATTTTGTCACAGATTCAGTCCGAGGACTGGTTTGTCACAATAGAGTTAAAGGACGCTTACTTATCTATCCATCCTCATCACAGGAGGTTCCTGAGGTTTGCTTTCAGGGGCGAAGCATACCAGTATCGGGTTCTTCCATTCGGCCTAGGTTATCACCCCACACCTTTTACAATATGCGTGGATGCAGCTCTGGCTCCTCTGAGATTCCAGGGCATTCGCGTATTAAATTATATCGACGATTGGTTGATTTTTAGCTCAGTCCGAGCTTTTGGCAGTTCAACATTGAGATGTCGTTCTGTCCCACATAAGGAGTTTGGGGTTGCGGCTCAACACCAAAAAGAGTGTACTCCTCCCAGCTTGAGGACCACTTTCTAGGTGTATTATGGGATTCGACAACAATGCAAGCACGTCTGTCTCCTGCACGTATTTCTGCGATTCTCACAGCCGTAAAGAATGTAAAACTAGGTCAGTCACTCACTGCAAACAGTCTCTGAGACTGTTGGGGCTCATGGTAGTTGCGACTAAGGTAGTTACTTTTGGCCTTCTGTACATGAGACCCCTGCAGTGGTGGCTCGGGACCAAGGGGTTTTCTCCGAGGGGAAATCCGTTTTTCGCATGATCAAGGTCACGCGGCTATGCCTTCGTGCCTCGTCATGTGGAAGAAACCTTGGTTCCTCGCCCAGGGCCCAGTGCTGGGTGCTTCTTGTCGACGCGTCACGCTATCGACGGATGCTTCCCTCACAGGATGGGGGGCGGTCATGAGTGGCCGCTCGGTGAACGGTCTTTGGCTGGGGCTCATGGCAGTTGCGTCCAACGTAGTTACTTTTGGCCTTCTGTACATGAGACCCCTGCAGTGGTGGCTCGGGACCAAGGGGTTTTCTCCGAGGGGAAATCCGTTTTCGCATGATCAAGGTCACGCGGCTATGCCTTTGTGCCTCGGTCATGTGGAAGAACCTTGGTTCCTCGCCCAGGCCCAGTGTTTGGGGCTTCTTGTCGACGCATAATGCTATCGACGGATGTTTCCCTCACAAGTCGGGGGCAATCATGAGTGGTTGGTTGGCGAAGGGTCCGGACAACACACTGATGGTCTCGTATATCAGAGCAGATATCCTGTTGAGGCAGGGGCTGTGGCCCGGGGAATGGAGACTTCACCCCGAAGTGGTGGAGCTTCTTAGGGAGAACTTTGGTCAAACTACAAGTCGACCTTTCGCATCGCTTGTACAATGCATTGCCCTTGTGTTTCTCCCTCACGCATCCAGCTCCGCTTGGACTGGATGTAATGTAATAGGTGTGGTTGCCACTACACCTATACGCTTTTCCCGATATCTTTGCTCCTGGGAGCTCTGGAGTTGTGGATACTGTGGGCTCGGCCTCTGAGGGGGCCCAGCTCATACATTCAGGTTTCTCGACCGAGGTCGTGGAGACCATACTCCAGTCTAGAGCTCCCTCCACGAGAAGACTAATATGCTGTTCTCTGCCTGGTGCAGAGAACGCCTTCTGAATCTCGTTTCTGCCCTTTTTGGTACAGTACTTGATTTCTGTAATGAATGTTTCTTTGCTGGGCTATCTCTGAGGAGAGATCCCTAATTTCATCTTCTCCGTGGTACATGAGGCTGAGGCCTGCACGTACTTGGATCTGCACCTGGTTGGTGGTAGTATTTCTTCACCCCAGATCGGGTTGTTGTAAGGAACTCAGCTTTTTGGAAATATTAATAATCAATAATATCTTGTTATTATTAATTATAAATATTTGGGTCAGTTAATTGGATTAACTTGATGTGGCTGAATTAATATTACAATCAATTAATCAGTTCTTCCAACGAACTATTTTGATTATTAATTTATTCTAATAAAGGGTATCTTCCATGGCCACCGAAGAATAATAATTTCTTCGCCTGTACAGTACTTTGAGCCAGTAGCAAAAACCGTGATCGTAAAGTGACTTGTATTGCAAACAAAACAGAACCAAATACATATTATGTACAAGTTTTATTAACTAAATATAGATATTTATATGAATATAAATAAACTTAACAACATACACACATGAATACATAAATAGGTTAGTGATATGATGAAATTGGAAACCGGAAGAGGGTCTATGAGAAGAACCATCAGAATTTCATTTTCACATTTCATTGAATTGAATACTTACATTTGTAATGGGAACAATTCTTGAAGTTGTTGAAAATTGAAGTCGTTGATGGTTCCGGCAGTGTCAAGTGGAAGTTGGTTGAGCGTTCTCTTTCTCCAGGAACGCATGATTGGTTTGGTCAAGGCCTGGGACTCTGTTGAGGCCACGCCGAGCACCCAGGAGAAGTGAGGAAGTCAAAAGGATGGGTGATTGGAGTCGTTGTTGGTTGGAGTCTTTGTTGGTTGGAGTCTTTGTTCCAAAACTCTTGAGATTGTCTTTGGTTCTTTGTGAGAGAGTCATCTCTCTTTTCCATGAGGCCGGATCTGGTTGGAATCGAGGCCTGCTGGGCCCTGGGGCCCCTGTGGAGGGGGAGGGGGCTCCCCAGTCTCACCAGAACAGTGTTGCGGCTGGATGAAAAAACTAAGAGAGGGCGGTCACTGTTGCCTGCCTCTGATATACCCTGAGAAAGAACCGAACCCTAAGGTTTGAATGGACCTATGAGTAAGGTGACATGTCCGAGAGGGGAAGCGGCTCTTAGTTGATTTATGGTCTTTGTCCCCAGCATGCTTAGACTGTTCATTCAAGCTCAAATAGACATAACAAATTCACATTGCATTCTAAGAGAAGGTGATGTACATCAAAATGTGTGTCATTAAATGAGGATTAATTTGCTAGGAAGCATGATACAGGTGAGGTTATATTGACCGTTGGGTGGTTGTTCAACCACATACACCCCAATCAAACATACCATGTTGTTATACCTAATAGTACACGAGACAGTAAATCATCACAGTTTCTGTGAGGCATGTTCCTTCATAGATCAGAGTAACACCGCAAAGTTTATTTAATTAAAGATGGTCTCTCTCTCTTAAGCATGTGGCGCATGTGGCCACATTCCTTTGAGGTCGTAAAGTCTGTTATCAGTCTTAAAGTGTTCTGTAACCGGACACCCGGCTGACAAAGTAACTTCATTTGTGAGGTTAGTTTTGGGGGAGAGTTTCATAGACCTTTATATTCATTAAATATAGTGAATATGAATAATTACTGTGTGTCTGATTGGTCCAGACCCTACATTGTATTTCTAGGTCCCTACTAAATGTGCGGTCATTTGTGCTCCAGGCCTTCTGTCCTCCACCTTTAATACCCCAGATCAGGAAAATCTTAAATCTGTTATGCCCTGTCCGGGCTTTGGATGCTTAGGTCCACAGAGCTGCTCAGTGGCGTTTATCAGAAACAATTATTTGTCTGCTTCGGGTAACCTAAGATAGGTTGCCCTGCATCTAAACAGATAATGAGCAAGTGGGTAGTTGAGGCTATCTCACTTGCTTATGAAGCGGCCGGACAGCGTTCACCTGTGGCTGTTCAGGCCCATTCTACTAGGAGTATGGCTGCCTCTAGGCTTTAATTTCGGGTGTTTTCCTTCAGGATATTTGTAATGCGGCAGGCTGGTCCTCACCTCATACATTTGTCAGATTTTATGACCTACACCTCTCCACTCCCGGGGCTAGGTTGCTTGCTTCTAGTGTGCGCAAGGACTTCACACAGAACGGGCATTTGTCTTATGGCGTAGTGGGTATGGGGTTCCCACTAGAGCTTTAATCGGGCCTTAAAAGTTAGGCCCGACAAGGCCCGAGCCCGACGGAATTCGGCCCGAGCCCGACAAGTACAATTTGATTTGCCTTTTGTCAAGTCAAGTCAAGAATGAGTCATTTTATTTATACATTTTTAACATCATTTATTTATGACTAAGGTATAGGGAATTTGGAAGGAACAAAGAAATAAAATAAGTCCTCGGTAACATCTCAGGCTCAGCATATGCCGCATACACACATAGCCTATAAATAGGCCTACGTGCCTATAAAAATTTGTCTTTCTTAACAAATTAAATCAAGATAAATTCTAAACTAAGATTTGTACTTGGCAATAACGAAATAAAACGAAAAGTTTCATAAAATTGAGATTATGCCTAAGACAAACGAAAACGGGACTTGCTTGAGGCCGACTCTCTCCACAATAAAGCGTCTTTATAGGAGACTTTCTTAACACATTAAGACACATTAACACATCCGTGGGGCGGCAGTGGCTCAGTGGTTCATGTAGGTTGTCTACAAACCGAAAGGTTGGTGGTTCAACCCCGGTTCCACCTGACCAAGTGTTGAGGTGTCCATGAGCAAGACACCTAACCCCAACTGCTCCCGACGAGCTGGGTGGCGCCTTGCATGGCTGACACCGCCGTTGGTGTATGAATGTGTGTATGAATGGGTGAATGTGAGGCAAAATATGTAAAGCGCTTTGGTGGCCATTCGGTCTGTGAAAGCGCTATATAAATGCAGTCCATTTACCATTAAATTAAGATCAATTCTAAATTAAGATGCGTGTTTGGCAATAACAAAATTAAGATAAAGGCTTTGCTTCTCTCTCCACGATCCGCGGCCACAAAAAATGCGACGGTGAACAGCAGCTGAAATTTAATAAAAGAATAATGCCAACATTAGCCTGTAGCCTATAATCTGCTGTATGTATACATTATGGATTATGGATTATGCATTTAAGACTAAATTAATATTTAGTTATAATTTGAAAAACCTTTACTCACCAAGATTAGGCTACATGTTTTTGTGGAGGAAAATTATTGAATCCACTGTAGATGGCTTCAGCGCGGTCCTGCGCTCACTGATGGTGCGTCCAGCAGCACTGAACACCCTTTCACTGCTGCTGCTACTGGCCGGGATGCATAGTACTGATCTGGCTAATTTTGCAAGTTTTGGGTAGGATGGATTGTTGGCCTTCCACCAGCCAAGAACATCCATTTCATTTCCCATGACAGCAGCCATTTCAATTTAGCGAGTGACCTCGTCATCTTCCCACTCAGCTTGCCTTACATTTTCCCACTCCGCAAAATTCGCCCTTTTTGCCAGGGGACTGTCACTGGGTTCGACTCCGGAGAGCTCTGGTTCTCGAATCTCCACATCTGGTGCACCTGCACCATGGCTTGCAGAAGAGTGCGGACATGAGCATGTACGGTATTCCTGTCTGAATGTGATAACATTCTCAGCTGATTAAATTTTGGCCAGAGGAATGTTGCGATCTTGTGAAGGTCCTGTATGATCACTTTACGCGCGAGCCAGTCTTCGTGCCGTTTACGCACGACAGCTTGCTGAGGGGAGTCCAGGACATTGGGCTGACAGTGGCGTTTCAGTTTCTCACTCCAGAGACACACACTATTAAGTGTTGGATACTTGTCTCCCTCAAGTTCCCGCTGTGCTTCATAGAACGGCTTCAGAAAGTTTATCAAAAAGTCCAGTGTGTCTGGTGCTATTTTCTCAATGCGCGCGCTCTCTCCTCGCGCCTCCAGCTTTTCATGGAGCTCATGATAAATGGCCTGTATAGAAGTCAGTGTGAGGTACACCGTACTGAACCGAGTGTCTCCCATTTGCAGCAATGTTGTTGACAGTTGTGCAGCCAACCCCAACTGTTTAACGTACCTCACTAGTGACTTAGCAGCCGAAATGGTATCTCCTATGTCCGGAGCACCGTCGGCTTTGGATAACTCGGCAATGTCGAGTCCATGGCGCAGTACCGTATTGATGAGATGGTCAATGCAGTCCAATCTCTGGTATGGCCGCAGAGCTAATTTAATGTTTGCCCCCTCATCGGTCACCCAAACAATTTTGCTGAGAGAGGAAGCGTCAAGGCCAAACTTTGTCACCAGTAGTTTCAATATCTCCCGTCTGATATTTTCTCCTGTCTTTGCCTCTTCCAAAGGGAACATTGTAGTTGTCAGGGTTTTATTCACCAGTTCCATATCCTCATTTATGAAATGGCATGTGATTGTCAAATAACTAATCTTCCGATAATCCTCTGTCCACATGTCCGTGGTCATTGCGACTGTGCCATCATTTAACAAAGTCTTAAGTTTCTGTACTAAAGCTTCCCTCTTTTCTTCTGCCATGTCAGTGCACCTCTTCGCAACTGTCACATGGCTGGGAATAACAGAATTTACGGGAACCCTCCCATATGCAGCCCCGACATTAATTAGTTCTTGCGCCAGCTCTTCAAACCCCTTACCATTTACGATATTAAAAGGCCTAATGTCTTTACAGCAAAAGCTGACACACTTCTCCGTCACCGTTTGTTTCACATTTGCAGGGATGGGTTTTGATGCTGTAACAAACGACGTGATTGTAGTTTGATCCTGGGCACTGGCAGGTGTTGAACAGCTTCGATCAACATGCCTTTTCAGCGACGAATTCCCTGTCGTTTTGCTGTCGTACTTTAACAGAATGTCGCATCTTTTGCATTTCACATATCCCACTGTCTCATTGTTCTCATTATGCACAAAGTCAAAATTTTTCCACACCTCAGACTTTGCTTTCTTTGTCTGTGCAACCAAAACATAATCGCCAGAGGCCAACCTCCGTTTCACCTCCTCAGCATCCATTTTCGCGCTAATCGAAACGCATCACCTGACCATTCATTTACCGTGCAATCCGGAGCGCAAGCCCGAGCCCGGCCCGAGCCCGCGTAAAATGATCGAAATTCAAACCGAACCCGACCGAACCCGACCGAACCCGTCGGGTCCCGTCGGGTTCGGGCAAAGATCTTCAGCTCTAGTTCCCACCGCGTCTCAACGCAGCTCGAGTTCCCTTGAAAGGGAACGTCTCAGGTTACGTATGTAACCCTGGTTCCCTGAGAGGGAACGAGACGCTGCGTTCTCCCGCCATACTTCCTGCATGCCCTGATCGACTTGCTTCAGGCTTTTTCAGAAGCTGTCGCTGTCTGTTTTCTGGTGTGCTTTATAGCTTCCTGGTCTATGACGTCACCGCCTATGACGTCTCGCTCTTCCATTGGACTGATTATACACGTGCTTCACGACGCAATCACGCAGAGCGTTCCCACTGCGTCTCAACGCAGCGTCTCCTTCCCTCTCAGGGAACCAGGGTTACATACGTAACCTGAGACGTTTTTTTTTACTGTATAGTCATCAAATAATCCTGAAAAAATTATCGCAGTTTCCACAACATAGGCACCGCAATAGTTTTCAACTGTGATGATAATAAGAAACGTATCTTGAGCAGAAGATATTACATAAGAGCTAAATATATATGCTATAAGAGCATATTTGAAGGATTTCTGGAGTAAAGGCTACTGAAAATTCAGCTTTGATATCACAATAATATATTACTGTCATGGGTTGCTCCACAAAGATGAAGATGAGAGAAGCAGTAGTTCAAATAGTTAAGTAACTTTAATAAAACAACAGAAGAATCACAGTAACAGTACAACAACAGACAAAGAACTGGAAAAACTGAAAGGCTTATATACAAAAGATAATGGACAGAATACAAACATGTGCATTCTAATTAATGAGTAACCAAGGAGTCAAACTAGTGGTGGGAAACTGAGAACAAAGGAAAACTAACTTGATAACAAAGGCAGGTAAACATGAACTGAACAATGAATATGGAACCAAAACTGAAAATATCTGAGTGTCAATTGCATTGCGAAATATATTAAAATATAACACTGCTATTTTAATTTTTAATATAATTCAGTGAACAAATCATTTAGATGTAAAGAAGCCACATTTTTGTCTCTTTCTCTCTCTCTAACTTGATGGACACAGACCCGTGCATATGACTGTTCATAGCAATCCAGTCATAAATATGAAATCAAAAACTTCACATTATGAAACACTTGAATTAAAAAGAACAGTAATACATTAATTAATGTAACTGGATTAGTCACATTTGAAGCTGTTGTGGAATGCTGTAGCCAATATATGCACACCTGTAACTGCACAACAGTTAAATTCTAAATTAATGTATCAAGTTGCAACACCAGACATCAGCAACCTTCAGTAACAATGGACACAAGCAGTGTAAAAACACACCCATTAAAACAAATTAAGATGTCTACATTGGAAATGCTGTCTGTGGTATAGTTTGGAAAATAGCTTGTTGAATCAGGTACAGCATAACCTACTTTTTGACACATTTCTACTGGATTGGTTTGGGTATTGTTGTTAGGACTCTGTGTAAGGATATTGCTGCTGTGAGCACTTACCTTTGGTTGAGTGGGCTAAAATTGGAGGGATTGCGGACCCCCAGGGCCCGCTAGTTCGAGCATCTCTATACAGTTTTATAGACAATGTGTTTTTAGATACCGTATATCTATAGACCAAACGACATGATCTTTATGCCTCCTCGAGAGTGTGTGTTATCACTCTATGGAACTTCTTTCATTAGTTTGGTTTATTTAAGTTTGCTTTGCTAAAAACTGTATTTATTCAGCAGGTAATATGCCTCTCAAAATGATTTCTGCAAAATATCACATATAGATGTGGTGCATTTCTGAAATGGTTCAATAATAACACCAATCTTAATTTATGTTATTTTTCTTGCGATTTCTGTTAATTTTCAGTATTTCTAGCCATTTAAATATACAAAATCAGGTAAGATGGAGCAATTTAACAATATAAATCAGATAGGCCTAATAAGCACAAATTAAAGGTAATATCTAGTATGATACAAGTTTATTTGTTGGTATCTAGGCTTTCAGGTTTCACTGCACCCCTCTGGAATATTAAACAACACAAGCCTGTGACTTTGCACCGATATGCCCTATTTGTTTTACGCTTATTTATACACTGACATGAATGTAGGTGTCTACGGAAGTCCCCCATTTCACCTCTTTTGAGACAAAGAAGTATTTGTAAAATCAGAAGCAATCATCTTGAACATGCCCCTGATTGCATTCCTGTCAATTGCACTGAATGTACCATACAGATAAAAGACTTTCAGCTGATGCCACAGGGGCCTTACCTAGCAGTCATCATCCTCTCAGCAAGGCAGGGACAAATGTAGACGTGAAAGCAATCATAAGCAAAATGTGACTAGATAATAGAATTTTGGTAAAGGCCAACCTCTTTTACAGTTAAACATGAATTTGAACCTAACATTTTAAACAGAAATTGACCCAATCAGTGAAATATTTATCATTTTAAAGTCAACTGTTTCTGCAATTTGATCTATTAAACAAGAAAAATGCAGGACGGGACCTGATGGACCGGGTTCACATTCATTTCAAGTCGCCATAGTATATAGTGGTGAACGTAACTACAACAAATATAATTTTTGCATTCCCATTTGCTTTAATAGCAAAAGAAACATGGTTATGTGGTGGGTTATAATCTTGCGGAGGTCAGAATTTGTCAATTACTCCACTTCACGAGGGGACTCGTAGGACTATTTCTTACGTATCTCACCCCAGCGTAATTTTAGAGCTAGTAACAGAGGCTTGAGCCATTGATATGCAGACTAATGGAGTTATTGTAGAGAGATTGATGTATTGCTTAAGCATGTGTGAATTACCTGTGTCTGTGCGCCATCTCAACAGTGTTCTGCAGCAGCATCTGTACTTATAGCGAAGCTGTAAGTTTACCTGCTTCAAAAACAGTGAAGATACTACCTTAATATTTTTTTGCAAATGCGAAACTATTTTATCGATAAAGTCGAAGGGCAGCACTTACGGTGTTAATAACTGTGGAAACGCGTACATCTATGAAAAGTGTCCATTTTATCCTTCAGCAATTTATGGGACCATGGTATTGTCTGGAATTTTTGTGATTAGAAAATAGCTTCATTATTTGGCTGTTGGTTAACATTGTCCAATAGGCTAAGTTTAATGGAAAAAAGATGGTTGTATCAGATTTAGAGGATTACAAAGTTTACAAAAGCACTTTTCCCTTTGATGTTAATAAATAGTATACATTTTGATTTCGTGTTGACTTTGAGAGGATTTTCTAACCTAAATATTCTCCCAATATTGTCGCAATAACACGTGTAACTTCAGAACTTTTCTGGCAAGTGGCCTCAGTGTGGACTCAACTTTCCACCCTAAAAGCTGTATCTGCTATCCTACAGATTTTTCCTTTTTGCTAAGGCAGCTCTGGCTTAGTGTAGCACAAATACGAGTGGGCCGATGATGGAGAAAAGAGCAACGAAATCAATAAATTAAAGTGCTCTAAGAGCTTTGAAGGTGGAGACATTTCCACTCTCCGAAGTAACATGCAAATACACTTTGAAGACCACAATACTGGCATAACAATCGTGATGCGTGGTGTGAAAGTGGATTATCTGTGGAATCGTTGTGTCATACAGCTGAGGGACGATGAATGCAGAGTTCACTCCTGACATCCCGAAAGCCCCGCCATCCGTGGTGCCATCAGAGTTCGTATCAGTAAAGGCTCATTAAAGCCGCAATCCAACTGGAGAAAGGGATTTTTGCAACATTAATTTTAACTCTGCCAATCCAGTAAATAATATTCTATTTACAGCCTTGGCTGCCTGCAAAAAAGGGTCATTTAGTGTAAATGGTGTCTTGCTCTGAGGCTTGCATTGGAAATTGTGCTCTAAATGAGCAGAGATATAAAATGCTCTGTTGGTGGATTGGAACGCAGAGGTTTTATCACCAACTTTTATATATGCTTATGATTTATTAATATGTGATTTACTATTATTATTAAATGGTGAAGTGTGAAAACTATAGGGGTTTATCTGATAATGTCATGTAAGGGAGTGTAATAAAAAATTATATAAAAAGAGTGAAGAAATAACATAATTCTGCCCAGCCAATACGTACAAATCTACTCTGATTTGGCAGCTGTTTTCAGTCTTCAAATAGTCTGAAATATCTATCACTTCTAATTTTTCTTGCCTGGCTTGTCCTGCCAATGGATGCGGCTGAATGACTCAATGGATACTCAGTGTTGACAATTATTGTCATTGATTTGCCAAGGTGATACGTTTGGAAAAAGAGCATTCGTGAGGACATGTAAACAACTGGCAAGCTCTGTTTTAATCTGATTTTTCCCTCCCTGAGTAAATCAATACACCAATTAATGTATTTCAAATAGCAATAGCGAGTGTCCTAAGCTTCAAATTAAAGCAAGGTCAACTTTATACTTAACGACTTTCTGTTTCAGCAATCCACAAATTCTCATTTCATCCTCTGCATTATTTTGTTCCTGTCCAAATCGATAGCAAAAACACAATTGCATATATTATTTATATAAAACTCATGATTAAATCAGTGGCTACTAGTGTCTAATGAAAAACTAATGACATTTTTAAAGACATAAACGCGTGCACGATGCGGACGCCAGCCAGGGGCTTGAAATAAATGTGAAAAAGTTTCAAAGATACTCACGCTATCTCTCACGAACTCCCACTTTCTGCTGCGTTTGCACGGGAAGAGTTAAGCAGGATGAGTGGGCCACACAGGACCAAAATAGTTCAATGAGAAAAGACACTGCAGATGTTAATGATTATAGATTTACACGGATGGACTTGCATGTGTAACGAGCTGCTCCAAATCATGCAATACCACCCTTAACATTTATGTCTCTGCAGACTGTATGCATTAATAGTCTTAAGAGGACTTGAGATGGCATATTTACCGAATTTCCAAAGCGGCCACCAATTTGCAATGCGAACAAATAGCATAACTCAATCAGTTTATATGAAACTGTTTACCTCTAAAATTGCACCAAAATGAGTAGTTAGCACCAAACGAGTTTGGGCTGAAAAGCTGAATACTTAAGATAGATTCGCTTGACTTAAAAAAAAATGACCACCATCTGGCAGACAAAAGCTACTTGCTGGTGTAAGCTTCAGCAATTCATTCATCTTGATAGATTGTCTTAACAGTCAACAGACAGATGTAGATCAGCCGACTTTCTCATTAATATGATGAAAAACAGCAGTGAGAAACATAGAAAAGGCCTGTTTGACTCACGCACACACACCATATGCACTCCATTGCATTAGGATGCATACTTATCATCCCATTTTCATTGTCACTCTTATATAATTGTGATCTTATATGATCTTATATATTGATATTATATGATCTTATATATTTATATTGGACCAAGCAGCTTTGACCTCCAAAAACATGTCATTCCAGTCACAGTAGGTTCAATTATTGTAGCTGTTTCATTTAGGAATAGGAAGGAAAGAAAACTAAATCCAATCTATTCTAAACTATATGTGTATGATTGCTGGAATCGCCCTCTCATTAAAGGGACAGTTCACCCAAAAATGAAAATTCTGTCATTATTTAATCACCCTTGTGTCGTTTCAAACCCGCAATACTTTTGTTCATCTTCAGAACACAAATGAAGATCTTTTTGATTAAATCTGGGAGCTTTCTGTCACTCCGTTAGCAGCTACGCAACTACCACTTTGACACTTGCTAGAAAGTTCAAAAGATGCTTTCAGAGTCAATTGGAGAGCCATTTTGACATCCAAACATGTCAGTATTTGCTGCTTGTTTGTCTTGGGTTTTTCATCTTTGCTTTCCAAAACTCGAGTTGGAGGGCACTTTGTGATGTGGATGCAGTTGTTTCCCTTAGGTGAGACCTTATGCTTTGGTTTTGTTATTTATTGATGGTTTGAGTCATTTTGTTCGTCTGTATTTTGAATAAGAACAGGTTTAAAGATTTCTGGTTGTCTTTGTGCCTCATCTTTAAAAACATCTCTGCAGCAAAACCAAAATGTTAATAGGCAAGACTAGCAACTGCAAACATTTTTTTTTCTGCTCTCACACCAGCAACTCATTAAGTAACAAAACAGGTCATTGATTTTACAGCTTTTCTCAAGGTTTTTATGAGATATAAGTGACCCCTCACAGGATCTGAGCCTGCTCCATTAAATCAGAGCGGTTCAAATGATCCCACAAACATTTCAGCCTGATTATCTGGAGGCCTTATAAACCACAAGCGAGGAAGTGTGTAATTTACCTAGGATAATGTGACATGAACTCTAATGTGTAAATAAGGCTTTTAATTCTGCTGAAAAGACTTCTGCTTAAGGTCTGCTTTTAGGTCTGGTTTACATATAAGACCAAAATTCTAGCTAAATACATCATAAAATATCTTGACAAGTGCAGTTTTTCTCTATCTGTGTGTATTTTCTGTTGAAACCAACCATTTTATTATAATAATTATTATTATTATTATTATTATTATTATTATTATTATTAATTAAGGCTGTCAATGTTTACACGCTAATGGATGCAATGAATTAAAATCATTAATGTGTTGAAAAAAATTTACGCAAATAACGCATTTAATTGCTAAAGCACGTAAAATTGCGTTAACTTAATTTACGTCATGCAATTAGATGATCTTAGAAGGCGAGAGATTACAGTAGCCTAAGCACAAGTCTATTATATATATGTGCGCTCTCGATGCACTGATCGATCGCACATTGTATTTATGCACAGACACATTTCAGTACATTCTCGTTGTTTCCACACACATTCAGGATAATGTTTTTATTTATCATGTGTATATTGCTGTGTTTAGTAATTCTGAATGGATCCGGGTGTTTTGGTGTGCATACATGTAAGAATTATATGGACTCCTCATTTAATTTGGTTATTTAGTGACCTTTTTTGGAAAGACACCTACATTTACCTTGAAAGACGCTTGATCACCCATCAATCTGATGGTTTACTTTGCTGGATATAGCAATGACAAAATAAACTTGTTAAAAAAGATAAATGGTGAATGCTTATTTGCACGATAAGTGTGTGATTAATCATAATTACATTTTTGTATCTATTGACAGCCCTATTATTATTATTATTATTATTATTTAAGTAGCCGATAATCTTTGGTTGATTTTATACATGATTAACTTGATAGGGATGGGACATTCTTATTCTAGAGAGCAGATAAAATGGTTTAATGTAAAAGTAATCAACCATACTTCTGTCTGAAAGTGAGTTATTCGACATTACCTTTTTGTTTATATAATTATTGTATAAATTGTTGTATCTTTGTCAGTAAATGAACTTCCTGTCTGTCATGGCCTTTGCTGCATAGATAGTCTGACATGTAGGACATTTTCATTCCTATTTCATCCCTGATTTAAATGAAAACAGCCAGTATTTCTGCTTCATCAATATGCTGCAATTGCCTCTCTATGACTAGCAGTACAGTTTCTGCTGTGCCTATTAGAAAGGGGGAAAAAAGAAGGCACAAAAAAGACAAAACATTTGTTTAATTATGAAACATAATCTACAGGGGAAAACACTTGCGTGTACGCGTGAATTGCATTTAACATGTTCCTTAAACAGGTCTACTCACCTCATTTTCTTAAGTTTCCTTGCTGAATGGCCAAAAGTATATACTTGTTTTCAGTGACAATGAAATACATTATAAACCAAGTACAAAAAATGTCAAGTTTTTTGTTTTGTTTTTATCAATTTATCAAATTGTACCATGGGGCGTTTTGCTCCAGAGGTGGTGTAAATTTCCCCCAAGGTGGGGTAAAATGCCCCCATGCACTCTGACAAATCAATTTGCTTTATACATTTACATCAAAATCAAAGTACAGACAATTTTAGCTTAAAATGAAAAAGTCAAGCAAAAAATAACAGTAGATACATTTGAATATTTATTAATGAACCATGCTGAAAATCAGCCTATTTGAATAATATTGTTAGCTGATGCTAAGTGATTAGCTAACTAGCCAGCTGATGCTAACTTGAGGTAATTTTTAAATATACTTCCACATATTTTTATTCAACCTCCTACTTAGATTACATTTGATGGAACAACAAAGGATGTGATGTTCAGAACATGGAACTTCAGTAATTATGATAGTGGGAAGTGAGAAGTGATGCCCCTGGGGCTGTTTTACCCCACAGACTAGGTTTGAAATAAAATGATGCCAATCTGAAATTGTAATCATATTTTCCTTAAATAACACATACTCCCTAACTACAGGCCTTACTATTCTCATATACATATACACACATATACACACACACACACACACACACACACACACACATAGACACACACACACACACACACACACACACACACACACACACACACAGACACACACACACACACACACACACACACACTGTGGACACACACCCCCTGAGCAGCAGGCAGCCATTTTTGCTGCGGCACCCAGGGAGCCATTGGGGGTTAGGTGCCTTGCTCAAGGGCACCTCAGTTGTGGGTAATGAGAGTGGAAGAGGGTGCTGTTCATTCACTCCCCCCACCTACATTTCCAGCCGGTACTGAGACTCAAATCCTTGATCTTTGGGTTACAAGTCAGACTCCCCAACCCTAAGAGGTCACAATACTGCCCTCCTTAACAACAAGCTTTAAAATACTTTTTTTCTTACTGCTGAAAATTGGATCACTTACTGTGAAATCCATTTTCTCTCACATATTTTGCCAGCGTAAACTTCGTAGTGAATACTTTAACATCACTCTTGTCAATGTAGTCCATAGCAACAACAAAAACGTATCTTGACTCCATCTAGTGGACATTTTGGGAGAAACAGTAAGGGGGGTGTTTTCACCCCACTCTACTCAATATTACGCAACAGATTACTGACCAGTGGACTTTTGCTACCTTCGTTCATGCCGGCCTAGTAAACTCCGGCATTTCAACTGAAGTTGGCAAATCGACATTGTATATATATATACTGTATACACAAACACACTCACCGGCCACTTCACTAGGTACACTTGCTCAACTACTTGTTAACGCAAATATCTAATCAGCCAATCTCATGGCAGCAACTCAGTGGATTCAAATTGAGCATCTGAATGACATGGTTATTGATTCCAGTTGGGCTGGTTTGAGTATTTCAGAAATTGCTGATCTATTGGAATTTTCACACACAACCATCTCTAGGGTTTACAGAGAATGGAATGAAAAAAGAGAAAATATCCAGTAAGTGGAATGCTGTGGCCGAAAATGCCTGGTTGATCCTAGAGGCCAGAGGAGAATGGCCAGACTGGTTCCAGCTGTGAGAAAGGCAACAGTAAGAGAAATGTCCATCCTTTTATGACAGTGTACTCATATTCTGATTGCTACTTCCAGCAGGATAATGACCATGTCACAAAACTCAAATCATCTCAAACTGGTTTCTTAAACATGACAATAAGTTCACTTCTCAAATGGGCTCCACAGTCACCAGATCTCAATCCAATTGAGCACCTTTCGGATGTGGTCAATATGGACCAAAATCTCTGAGGAATGTTTCCAGCACCTTGCTGAATCTATGCCACGAAGAATTTAGGCAGTTCTGAAGGCAAAAAGGAGGTTTAATCTGATACTAGCAGGCACTATAGGGACTGGTGAGTGTATATATTATTTGTATGATAAAAGTGTAGTTGCATGATGCTTTGAACACATTTATTAATCTTATTGATTTAAATACTATGAAATCAACCCATTAATTATATTAAATCATTTGTGAACCTAAAACAAACTGTAAAATCTTAGATACATTTGATTGCTAATGAGATCACTTTTTTGTGAACTAGCCTTTAAAATAATGTGAAGGGAAATTATTAACCTTGTTTACATTGACAAATATTATGTCTCAATCCTTGCATCATTTCAATTCGTTAAAAAAATGTGACTGATTAGTTGAATTGAAAAGTAAAATGGTTTAGAGTTTCTATATGTAGGGTTGAGGCTTTTTTTCTACATGAATCAAAATTGAACATAACACAAATATAAAGGATTTGGAATACGTATTAAATTACTAAATGAGAGCTAATTGTCTTAAAGGTTATTGTCATGACATTTTACAGTTTGAAATTAAATAAGGTTGTACAGCCAGTTCTGGAAATAAGAGGGCTTTCATAGCACTGAGTCTGACTATGGTCTCTCATCTCTCACGTGGGCTGTACTTTCCCCTTTACAATGGCCGTGCTGCCAAGGCACTTAACTGCAGTGATTAGCGAGTGTAACATTAATGGAACCCAGAGGAGAAACTTTTGGAATAATGCCCTCTAAATTTCAAACAGAAATTAGCCTTCTTTTTGGAACATTAATGCCTTCTTTTCTAAAATAGCTGGTCTCAGAAAAGCATAATTTTCTCAGAGAAATTGATTGAGATGAGTGCTCCACATAAAAAAAAAAGGTAACACTTTATTGTAAGGTGACGTAGTTAAATGTTACTACATGTATTTACTATAGTAATAACAGTAAATTGTGCATAATTACAAGTAACTATACCTAACCATAACTCTATAGTAAGTACATGTAGTAAATTAATATTACTCAGCAGTGCTATCAAGAGTAAGTACAATGTAATTACGTCACCTTAAAATAAAGTTTAACCCAACATTTTGTACAGTTTTTGCTGTTTCACTGCAATTAGTTTATTTTTATTTTTTTACACATTACACTGACTAAAAGCTATGCAATTAATTTGTCATCCAGCCAAATGATCAATCCAGCCAGAATAAAATAACAAAATGAAGAGTTAATGTTCACGAGAGAGTAACTATTCAAACGCACTATTATCATTTTAATTCTCTTTATAATTCTAAACTGCAGTCAAACAGCTGCGATTTTACACAGCCAATGTACCTCTCCAACAATCCCATTATATCTCTAAAATTAATAACATTCACAGGTTGCAGATTGCATGTTATTTAGATATCTCCCTGCTCTATAAACATGCTGTGCTACATATAAATAACATGCAAAGAATAGCAAAGAAACACACTGACAGTAGCGTCGCAGTAGGACGCCTAGTGTGTCTTCTCTAACTCTTCATTATCTTTTGTCAATTACTTGAATTTGTAGCTTTGCTTGATGTGCGTTTCTGCTGTCTCCTGGCATTAGGTGGCTGGCTGGTATTGCCAGTGGCCATGCGGGCATGATTTGATTGGCACAGTGGTTATTCACTGTAACTGGGTAATAATATCTAAATGTTTGTCAGATCTGAGGCCCCTCTTTGTTATTGCCATTATTTTTTTCTGTCAGAAACGTCACGTCAGATCTGAGAGTGTGTCAGCCGGCTTAATTTCCCTGAGCGGTATACGAACTGCGTTCAAGTCTTTCTGTGATCCACTGTTTACTGTGTGGCCACTTTTTGACTTTGTGCTAATGGTAGATTTCATTACAAAAATGAATGTTAGATACATGCAAAAATAAGCTGCAAACTGCATAGGTCAAATATAAATTTAGTTCGCCTTGGCACTTTAGAACACACACATTAGCTTTGTTGGGAAAATTGTTATAATTAAATAAAGAAAAGCTAAAACAATTATTTCTGTTATTAATCTGTCATATGGCTGTTATTTTTAAACATACTGTCATTTGGATGCCCTTCATACATCCTTGCATGCATTTTTATTTATTTATTTAAAGATTGTTTCTGGTGAAATGCTTGAAAACCAATAATTAAAATGGAAGTATTTGGCATATCCTAATTAACCTCTGATGGATGATTATCTCAATCAATAAATGCATATCACTGATGTTATTTTAGTCTGCATTTGCTGAGGGTGCAAATTGTTTCAGCTTTTGTGTTTCATTATTCTGACACCATTTGCAATTGATGCCAAGGCCCATATTTACAATAAACTGTAGTTATACTTTCCAACTTTCTCATAGAAACGCTGTGTCTTCTTCAAATGAAATTGTTTATTAATAATTCAGTACATTTTAACTATACCAACTTAATTTGTTGTACACAGAGGGACTATTCATGAAGAATCCAGTCCAGAATGCATAAGGTGTTTGAAAGGTCACACTTTATTCAGCTCTCTCTTGAATCCCAGTCTTGATGTTGGCTGGGGTTTGATATCTCATCACAGCAGACTGTCTGAACTGCACTACAGTTCGGTGTGCCTAAGGATGTGCTGTTCATGGTGTTTTCCTCTCATAGAAACTACTTTTAGACAGTTTAATATGCATTCACTTGTAGATAATTGATTTAACTGGAAATACGCTAATCCTTTTCTCAGTGATACACCTTGGTTAACAAGCTTATAATGAATTGACAACTCATTATATATTGTAATATGCCATTCCATGGTTTGTTTCCCAAAGCATTGGGTCACAACAATATTCATACAGATTTCTTTCAAAGTAAATGTTTCTCTCGCAATGTTCCCATGAATGTATTATTTTGCCTTGAAGCTAAGGACCTTATTAAATAGTTTTTAAAGCAAATGAACAGTGTTACTATCTGTGTTTTTATTGTTAACTAAAACTAAAACAGTAACACTTTACAATAAGGATTGATTTGTTAACATTAGTTAACAAAATTAGTTAGCATGTACTAACAATGAAAAATACTTCTAAAGCTTTTATTAATCTTAATTTTAAAATTGTATTTCAATATAGCTTTAACTTTATTAATATCAAAAGTTGTATCTGTTAATATTATTATTTAGTGGACCTGAGCCAACATGAAGTAACAATGCACAGTTGCATTTTGTCAGTAAATGCCTTAAGTTAACAAATTTATTGTTAAGTGTTACCTCTAAAACTATGTAAAATGTAGGAAACGCTTTACAATAAGGTCATACTAGTTAATGCATTAATTGAAATAACTAACAAACAGTTAGTATCATAGTTTGGTTGCACCAAAGGATACATTGCGACCGGATCCAAATACGTCAGTCAACTTATATAAATGTAAAATAAAAATAACAAACACTCTTGAGATCAAGATAAAAAACACAGTAGAAACATAACCATTATTCAGAGACAAAATACCATAACTCGCTAGAGTGTGGAACTGAGAAAAACAACTTTAAAGATTTTTAGTTGTCTCGCCAAATTAATTATAGGTAGGACACTGGAAATCTGGCAATTAGATGTTTTAATTAAAATTATCTACAGAAAAAAATCTTGAGCTCAAACTTGACCTTTGACCACTATTTTAAAGTTACTGTACTCTGCCTTTGTATTGTCAGCAAAAAAAGAGAAGTCATGCCAAGGCAAAAGGCAGTAACTTCCACATGATCAATATTTGGTTTCTGATCACCATTAACAAAATCTTCATAGTAAAACCTGTATAAAATCTAGTGATCATGGCATTTATTTTGTATGATTTACAATTACGTATAGCCATCTACTTATTGCTATCCTGTGCTTTGGTTGCATTCTGTGTGTGGAGTGGTGGGTCGAGGTAAGGGCGACGGGCTGACAGGATGAGGTGGTGGTATGGGCCTGGAGGCCCGAGATGCAGTAGGTGACTCGGCCTCACGCCAAGCTGGTTGAGGGGAAGCAGAGGCGCAGAGGTGCACGGAGTGAGCAGCTGAGGCAGAACTGAGGAGCTGGACCACACCAGTGGTGCCGACGGATATAGTGGTCTGGCCGTGACCTGCAATGGAGACGGGATGATGACAAGAGTCAGGGATATGGACAGAAGACTTACGGACGGGACCGATGAAGAATATGATGACTCAAGGGTGGGGACTTAGGAGGGAATTGGATTCGCGGACCACAGATTGATCAGGTCCACGTCCACTCCTGGCTCTGAGATGGACTGCGTCGACTCCGGGGCTGGTCCTGGAACGACCCCGGTGGGCGCCTCGGGCTCGCTGGCAGTGAGGGAGAAGTTACCATTCTGGATCAGCAGGAGGAGACTCTGTCACGGATCGCCGATAAAGTAAGATACTTAAGACTGAATATAGTTCACAAAGAGTTTACTGGTGACACACATGCAGACAAGTTGACGTTCAACAATAACCGACAAAGGATATAACAGAACAGGGACTATAAATACACAAGGTGAATGAGGGAACTAAACAAGCACAGGTGGAGGAAGAGTAAACTAATTAGGAATAACAAGAACAGTTGCAGACAGAACTAATTGAATTGTTACAAAAACACTGTTGTTGTGTACATGAGTGGCCAAAACGCATGAAAAGTTTCAGTTTTTAGTTGAAGTGGTTTTAGTTGAAAAACAACGAAAATAATGGAAATACAAATAAAGCTAAACAGAAATATTGAAAAACAAAATCACATAAAAAATTTTTGATATAAATAAATAAAAAATATGTACTAAAACTGAAATGGAAATAAACTGAAAATATAAAAAGGAAAGCTGTTTCAAAATATGAATAAATGCAGTTTGCAAGTATAAATAACACCGGTTGGTATGCTGATGGGTACAATAAGACTGCACCAAATGACTTATGCCACTTGTGAATCTAAGAATAACTTTTTTAGGTAAAATGGGAAATAGTTGCTGTGCAGTAGTAATATTTGTTCATGTGTTGTAATACCCAAGGACATTGGATATTTCTCACTGGATATTCATGTCTATGGTCTCTTTATTTTAACTGGGATGAGTAGTGTCTTTTTCATGGATGAAGTGAACAGTGCTGATATCAAAGCGCAGACAAATGAGGGGCTGGTGGCAGGTCCGGTGTTGGCAGGGGAAGGAATCCATAATTAACCCCTGACCTCCTTTCATCTCTAATGGTTGAGCCTCAAACTGATGGGGGGGAAGTAGGTTAAAGCATTATGGGACATCATCTATCACGCTATTTCTTTTACTTACAACTCGGAATGACCTGGATTTTTTTTTTTTCATTTTCATACAGTACATGCAGTGATGTTAAGTTAATATTTTAGTTCAATTCAACCACATTGCTCTGTGCATTTGTTTCAGAAATTCTGGATTGGATATTGTATTTCAGGACTAAAAGTCTCAGCAGTGTCCCACTCCTTTTTCTCCCCTTTTCTTTGACAGAAAATCATGCGCTTGTGATCAGAGGGAACCTGACCAGTCATTTTCCCGGTAATGGCTTAGGTGTGATGTGTGGTGACATTACTGCAACAAGGCTGTTGACACAGTAAGCATCTCCTGGGCTCCTGGGGTACAGATGTCCTTAGGCCTGATAATTTACTGCCACACATGTCAGCAAATGCTTGTACGGATGTACTATATGGAATATTCCCACTGCTAGCATAACCGGATCCAAGTTATATTTTATTAATGGCCAAGTATAACTAGAGTTACGTCGGATGACGACGAATGGGGTTTTGCTTAGAAAGCCTATCAACTTTGAGTATTACAAAATGAGCCAATGGCAAAGAAATGACATAGGTCTGCGGAATTTGCATAGCGTAACACCGCCCTACCTCGTGGGTATAAAAGGAGGACGCTGGCAACATGCAGATATGTTTTCGCTTCGGAGCCAAGTTTAATTCTTCACTCCCTAAGCCATCTCTGATTTTGTCAGCTTCTTACGAGACGAGCAAACTCTCTGGTGTTGGTGTGATGGCGATCTCCCGGCGAGTGCATGCTTCCTGCTTATCTGTGCGTGGTTTGCCAGTAAGTGTGTTTCTCCGCGGGCGCTTCAGCATTTGAGTTTCTCTCACAAAAGAGCTTGCACGCGGCATGTCTTTTTAAAGATGCCTCGCCCGTGCACTTCTGGTTGCGGTCGACTTGTGTCTGACTCTGATGGGCACGAGCGCTGTCTGGTGTGTTTGGGCATTAATCACGCTAGAGCAGCGCTCGTGGATGAGTCATGTTCTCTCTGTGGGAACATGACCATCGCAACACTAAGATCGAGACTCAATGATCTCGCAAGAGTGAAAGTCCCCTCATCCACACCCCGATCTAGCGTCTCCACGAGAGACTCTACTTCGGCTGGTGGCCAGGGTGACTGTGTGGAACAAAGCGCCGACTATCCGTCCATGCCCCACAGCACCTTCTTCTGTGTTGCAACCGGCGGGTGTTCAGGGGATTGCCGCGGGACCGTCTTTTGATGTCCCGCGGGTTTCCTTTGGCACTCCAGAGGAAGACGTGATGTCAATCGCAGCATCACAAGGCTGGTCTGATTCGTCTGGAAGTGACGACTCGTCACAGCTGCCACCTTCGGGTGTGCATACGGCTGTGGCTCAGTCTGATCTAGAGATAATGGCCATGCTTTCCCGGGCGGCCGCGAGCATTGGTTTAGAGTGGACCCCTCCACCCTGTCCCGAGCGCTCGCGGCTGGACGATTGGTTTTTGGGTGCAGCTGCTGGTTCCCGTCCGCAGCCTGCCCCAATACCTTTCTTCCCGGACGTGCATGATGAAATCTCAAAGTCCTGGAAGACTCCCATGTCTTCCCGCCACTGCTCGTTGGTTTCATCCGCCTTTTCTCCCCTCGATTGGAAAGCTGCCCGTGGGTACACTGGGCTCCCCCCGGTTAAACGCTCTGTTGTGATGCAATTGTGTCCTCAGAGTGCTTCTTCTCGCGGCGAGCCTAAGCACCCATCCAAAGCCTGTAGGTTTTTGTCTACGTTAGTGGTGAAGTCTCTCCGGGCGACGAAGAGACATCTGTGGCTGAACCTGGCTGACATGCGAGATGCTGAGCAGTCCCGGCTGCTCAACACCCCCATGTCCCAGGCCGGCCTATTCGGCGGTGCGTTGGAGGATTTCGCCCAACAGTTCTCCACCACCCAGAAACAGACTGAGGCTATCAAACATATTCTGCCCCGACGGCCCGCTGCTGCCTCCACCCAGCTGACCGGGCAGAATCCTCAGTCTGTTCGCCGCCGAGGGCGCCCTCCTACGGCTCCCGCCCTTCCTGCCCGGCCCAAGCAGCAGCCTCCACCCGGGCCCTGTCGCGGAGGAAGCCGTAAGAAGGCGCCCCAGCCAATGTTCCCTCTAAGCTGTGCAAGTGCGCATAATAATATAATATATATAATAATATAATATGTAAACAAATTGCAGCATTTAAACTGATATATTATACCACTTAAAATACTTAAATTCGTTTTTTTTAATATTATATTATATTAGGCCTATATTTTATTATATTATAAGCCTAAATAAAGAATATCACGGGCTCATTGCCATTAAAAACTTTGAAACCCCCTGCTAAAGAAAATATTGGAAATTCATAAGAAATAAACAATCATTTAACTTTGATGTTTTAATGCTTCCTGTACACAATTAATTGACTGTACAAAAACACTGTTTTTCCCAAACCATCTCAGTGTAACAGCTTACTTTTCTTTCATACTATGTTCTATTATTGTAAAGAATTGAACTGTCCTGCAGAAGATTTTGTAAATTATTTTTCATAGGATTTCTTGGTAAAGACTGTACAGTTAACAGCACTGTGAAAAAAATATCAGGTAACCTAAAATGTGCTTCATTTAGTGACTTCATAATTAACTGCTTGTTTTTCAAAAATATGATTTAATACCAATAAGTTACATCAAGGGTCAAATAAAATAGAAATGCCACCTTCAAGTTAAAAGTTACAACTGAATGTTGAAACCATTGTGTTTCTATGTATACTGTACAGGTCAGGTATAAAGAATATTTTTGCTCAGGTGGCGAAATATGTCCGCCCAATAGAAAAAAAAGTTTTGCTCAGCAAGAAAAAAAATTAGAGGGAACATTGGCCCCAGCCCTCTCCAGCCCCGCCCCCCGCTAAACGACGGGCCAAGCGGCGCTCCTGGGATGGGCTGCTCAGGGATGATGAATGTTACTTCTCAGGAGGTGGTAGCAGGACCACTCCTTCCCCCGGTGGAGGGCCGGGGGAGAATCTTTTGTTCTCCGCTCCCCGCTGCTAACTCCCGGGTGGGCAGCACCCTAATGTGGTTAAAGAAAGAAGTGACATTTCCATCCCTGAGCACACAGAGTTCTCGGACGACACGGTGCGCCGCCCGTGGGCCATGCACCCCTCGTCCTCCTCTGTCCCAGAGCCGGATGACAGTGCGCACCGTCCCCGGACCGTGCCGCTCTCATCCTCCTCTGTCGCCAGCCCCCTGGCAGAGCAGACCCCCGTGGAATGTTCATCCTTGCCTTGTCTCCTCTGTCAGGGCGTGGTCAATGACTGTACCCCCACACCGGGGCGCAATGCCGTCCACGTCTGGGCCAGTCATTCCGCCTCGCTGCACCACCGATGGGAAGTCTGTGGTTCGTATGACCCCGCTGGTACGGTTCTTGGGAGCTTGGTTAGAGCTTCCCAACCTGTCCCGCTGGGTCGCTCGAACGATCAGGCTCTAATACGCGATTCAGTTTGCGCGGTCTCCTCCCCGCTTCAGGGGAGTCCGCTCCACTATTGTCAACGGCAATGCCCCTATCATGAGAGCGGAGGTTGCCACCCTGCTGGCGAAGGGTGCGATCGAGGTTGTCCCTCCAGCCGAAGTGAGGTCTGGCTTCTACAGCGCATACTTCATTGTCCCGAAGAAAACCGGTGGGTTACAGCCAATCCTGGACCTGCGCGTGCTGAACCGCTCCCTTCACAGGCTGCCGTTCAAGATGCTCACGGCCAAACGCATTTTCGAATGTGTGTGGCCCCAGGATTGGTTTGCAGCGATCGACCTGAAGGACGCCTACTTTAATGTCTCCATTCTCCCTCGACACAGACCGTTCTTACAGTTTGCTTACAAGGGGCAGGCATATCAGTACGCGGTTCTCCCATTCGGGCTAGCCCTGTCTCCTCGCGTCTTCATGAAGGCCGTCGAGGCAGCCCTTGTTCCCCTACAGGAACTGAACTATCTCGACGACTGGCTGATCCTAGCTCACTCTCGAGACCAGGTTTGCGAACACAGAGACCTAGTGCTCCGGCACCTGGCCCGTCTGGGCCTTCGGGTCAACACGGAGAAGAGCAAACTTTGCCCTGTGCAGAGGATCTCTTTTCTCGGTATGGAAACCGAATCGGTCGCCATGTCCGCGCAGCTTACGAGCGAGCGTGCACAGTCACTGCTGACTTGCCTGAGACAATTCGAGGGCAAGAGTGCGGTTCCACTGAAACTTTTTCAGAGGCTCCTGGGGCATATGGCATCTGCAGCCGCGGCAACGCTGCACGGATTGCTTCATATGAGACCTCTTCAGCTTTGACTTCGCGACCGAGTCCAGAGGTGGGCATGGCAACACGGCACCCTCCGAGTACCAGTTACTCCGACCGGCCATCAGACCTTCACCCTGTGGTCGAACCTCAGTTTTCTACGGGCCGGAGTGCCCCTGGAACGAGCTTCCCGGCATGTTGTTGTAACGATAGATGCCTCCACCACGGGCTGGGGCGCCATGTGCAATGGACGTGCTGCGCGCGGGCTCCTGGACAGGACCCCAGCGCCTATGGCACATCAGTTGCCTCGAGTTGCTGGCTGCACGTCTTGCTCTGCGTCGCTTCCGGGCCGTGCTCAAGGATTAACACGTACTAGTCCGATCAGACAATACCACCACTGTAGCGTACATCAACCGTCAAGGTGGTCTACGCTCTCGCCGTATGTCGCAACTCGCCCGCCACGTCCTCATATGGAGTCAGAAGCATCTGATGTCGCTTCATGCCATTATATCCCCGGAGCCCTGAACTGTGCAGCCAACGAGCTCTCACGGCTTCAGCCCCTCCCGGGAGATTGGCGACTCCATCCCCAGTCGGTTCAGCTGATTTGGGACCAGTTCGGGGACGCACAGATAGATCTGTTTGCCTCTCACGACTCGACCCATTGCGCTCTGTATTATTCCCTGACTGAGGGCACGCTCGGCACAGATGCACTGGCGTACAGCTGGCCGCGGGGCCGCAAATATGCGTTTCCCCCAGTGAGCCTTCTTGCGCAGACCCTGCGCAAGGTCAGGGAGGACGAGGAGCAGGTCATTTTGGTTGCGCCGTACTGGCCCATACAGACCTGGTTCTCCGAACTTGTATTCCTCGCGACAGCACCTCCTTGGCCGAATACCCTGAGTTAGGACCTCCTTTCTCAGGGAGGGGGCACCCTATGGCACCCTCGTCCCGATCTTTGGAACCTCCACGTGTGGCTGTGAGGCCAGTTTGAGTACCCTACCACTAGCGCTGGTGGCTATCATCACTTCCGCTAGAGCGTCGTCCATGAGACACGTCTACGGGTTGAAGTGGAACCTCTTCGTCAACTGGTGCTCTTCTCACCGAGAAGACCTCTGGAGATGTTTGATCAGTGTCCTGCTTTCCTTCCTTCAAGAAGCGTTGGAGCGAAGGCTGTCTCCCACCACTGAAAGTCTATGTTGCCGCTATTGCCGCATACCAGGTAAGTTTGTGGGGAAGCACGACCTGGTCGTCAGGTTCCTGAGAGGAACGAGGAGACTGAATCCTCCTCGCCCTCCTCTCGTTCCCTCTTGGGACCTCTCAGTGGTGTTAACTGCCCTGCAGAGTGCTCCCTTTGAGCGTCTGCAATCAGTGGAGCTTAAAGTTCCTGTCAATGAAGACAGCGCTCCTGGTTGCACTGGCCTCCATTAAGAGGGTAGGGGACCTGCACACATTCTCCGTTGACGAAGCGTGCCTGGAATTCGGGCCGGCTTACCAAGGTTCTTACCACTCCCTTCCGGGACCAGATGGTGAACCAGCAAGTGCTGCTCTGGAGGAGGCAGACCCAGCCTTGGCACTGCTCTGTCCAGTACGCCTCTCAATGCCTATGGCATCATCTTGGGCTCTAGCGCATGGCGCCTCGCTAACAGACTTCTGCAGAGCTGCAGGCTGGGCGACAGCGAACACATTCACCAGATTCTATAGTGTCCGAGTGGAGCCTGTGTCCTCTCATGTACTCGCTTCAACCAGCTAGTACTGGACCCGCTCAGGTGTCTTCACTTGCTCGCCATTCCACTCCACGGACTAGATACGTGCGATACATTACTCAAGTGAGCTTCCCCGAAAGCCCTGATTTCCTCCAACACTCCTGACGTCGGCGTCAATTGCCTGCGTGTCAGCTAAGTGTCTCCCGTGTGCATGGTCCCTCCTCTGAGTGACCCCACATGTGTATTCCACTGCAAGCCTCTCTGAGCATGTGTCTTTCCCTTGGCAAGCCACCTTGCCACCCCTGGGGTTGAAATATTCCACCTGCGGCTGGACACCCCAGTGCCCCAACTGCATGTTGCCAGCGTCCTGCTTTTATACCCACGAGGTAGGGCGATGTTACGCTATGCAAATTCCGCAGACCCATGGCATTTCTTTGCCATTGGCTCGTTTTGTAATACTCGTGAATTTTATTAATTTTAAAAGAAAATGTATAATCCATTTCCATTTTTCTGTGAAAAAAATGTTTATCTTATCATATACTTCTATACATTTACTATACTTGCTACACCAACAGTGTCTCTTATAGAAGATCATATTATTTGTTGATGTTTTTTTCACACACTTCTCTATGAGAGCAGGAAAGGAAAGAGCATGATTAAATTATTTATCACACACTATGCCGAGCCCATACACCCTATCCACAGTGGTCTGGACTGATAAAAGGACTGCAGATACACTACAAATATAGATATACTTTGCTATAGTTATAACTTCACTAACGGAGGTGAAGGGAAACAATACCCTCTAATACTATATTTTAAGCTACATATTGCAGGGTAATCAGAGCTGCTCCGCACATCCAAATGAGACTTGACATTTTCTTGACAGGCTTGCTTACTTGTTGCGATTAATTATTTATAATCGGCATACATAAAGTGTGTCAGGCTGGAGTGTAATCGTCAGAGTCTCATTAATTTGAAGGGCATTTGGTTGTCACTCATCTTTACAAAACGTCCTTATAAATGAGTGATTTTCACCAGCACCACAATGTTTCACAACAGGATTCTTGTATATACTTTCGGGGTTGTCTCTTTGTTTTTGTTCATGTTTTATTTTGAGTCAAATTGTCCATCTGTTTTGTTGAAAAGGGAAGAACAAAGATTTAAGCTTTAAAATGTATTCTAACCCAGATGTGTGCAAGTGCAACTATGTTGTCTTTGTCACTATGGCACGTGTTTGCGTATTCACCTGAAAGAGAAATATAGTGCTCTCGCAGGAATTTTGATAGCATTTCTCTCAAAACAAACATAAGCTGTGAGTTTATCCAGCACACCATGCAATTTTCTTCAAGGAGGAGTGATTTCCTAAGATGAACCCCAAACTGCTTTCGTATGCAGCATGTTCGATAGAAAACATCCTCTGAACGGATCTTTGCAGATATACAGCTGGGCTGAAATGTATTAAATGTCATTTATAGGCCCAGACAAGAATGACAGCTCCAAGCCATGCACTGTCCTTGTTAATTAAAGTGAGGCCATCTTCGAGAAACTGCCACAGGTTTGTTCCCAGTGCCACAGGGGATGATTATAGCACATGTAAATCTATGTAGCTGGAAGCACTTAAGTAGTCGTGATACCAGGACTGATCGAATTGGGGGGGGGGGGGGGGGGGGGATAAATGTGGGGTTTCAGTCACTTTTGCACTGATTATTTGCTTCACTGCGGCCTGTAAGGCATGAATAATAGTAACATTGCAGTTTGTATTTAAAAAGGCCATGTTATATTTTTTGACTTTTTATCAAACTTTGTTTTTAATTTTGTGTTTTTAAAATTTTCAATATAATTTAGGCATGCACTGCAATTCAAACGTTTGGGGTAATATATGGGGTAATAAAAACAGAGGTTTTCCAAGACGGGTTCCACTCAGAACAGGTCTCGCAAGGGTCAATCAAAGAAGTTGAGTCCTCATGCTGTGCGTCAGGTGTAGAAGCTGGCTTTTAAAAAAAAAACAGACGCATGAGTGCTGCCAGCATTGCTTTAGAGGTTGCAGAAGTGGAAGGTCAGCTTGTTAGTGCTCAGACCATACGCTGCACACTGCAACAAGTCTGTTTGCATGGCTGTCGTCCCAGAAGGAAGCCTCTTCTGAAGCTGGCTCATAAGAAAGCCTGCAAACAGTTTACTGAAGATAACCTGTCCAAGAGCATGAATTACTGGATGTCCTGTGGTCTGATGAGACTAAGATAAACTTGTTTGGCTCAGATGGTGTCCAGAATGTATGGCGATAACCTGGTGAGGAGTACCAAGATCATTGTGTCTTGCCTACAGTCGAGAATGGCGGTGGGAGCATCATGGTCTGGGGCTGCATGAGTGCTCCTGGAACTGGGGAGCTGCGCTTCATTGAGGGAAACATGGATTCCAATATGTACTGTGCCAATACAGTATACATTGTACATTCTGAAGCAGAACATGAAGCCATCCCTTCAGAAACTGGTCCAAACGGCATGATAACTACCCCAAACACACCGCCAAGATGACAACTGCCTTGCTGAGGAAGCTGAAGGTGAAGATGAAGGTGATGGAGTGGCCAAGTATGTCTCCAGACCTGAACGCTGTTGAGCACCTGTGGGGCATCCTCAAGTGGGAGGTGGAGAAGCGCCATGTGTCTAACAGCCTGCAGCTCCGTGATGTCATTATGGAGGAGTGGAAGAGGGTCCCAACAACAACCTGTGCAGCACTGGTGAATTACATGCCTAGGAGGATTAAGGCAGTGCTAGATAACAATGGTGCTCACACAAAATATTGACACATTGGACACAGTTTTGACACGTTAGGGTGTAGGGTGTACACTTAGGGTGTACTCACTTTTGTTGCCAGCTATTTTGACAATAATGGCTGAATGTTGAGTTATTTTCTGAGGAAAGTAAATATATACTGCTATACAAACAGCATATTGACTACTCTAAATATATCTCCAAGTTTCATTTCTATTGTATTGTCCCTTGAGATGATATACTAAAATGTTTGCTGAAATGTAAGGGGTGTACTCAATTTGTGAGATAGATATATATATATATATATATATATATATATATATATATATATATATATATATATATATATATATATATAGTGCCCTCCACACTTATTGGCACTCCTGTTTAAGATGTGGTCGAGGACTTCTAAAAATTCTCCTTTTTTTAAACAACAGAATCCAAATGCAAAAAAAGAGAAACATCCAACCTTTTATTCAAGTACATTACTTTGGTGGTAAAAAAAAAACACACAAAAAAACACACATTTAGAAAAAAACAACCTTGAAATCATGTGTCCCCTGATGTTAATACTTTGTACAACCCCCCTTTGCCAACAAGACAGCACTTAATCTCCTCCTATAACATTTCACAATATTGGAGAACACACAGAGAGGGATCTTTGACCACTCTTATTTGCACAATCTTTCTAGATCATCCAGTGTCCTGGGTCCTCTCTTATGCACTCTCCTCTTTAGCTCGCCCCACAGGCTTTCAATTGGGTTGAGGTCTGGGGACTGAGATGGCCATGGGAGGACCTTGAGTTTGTGACTGCTGAACGATTTTTGTGTAGATTTTGCCACATGTTTTGGATCATTATCCTGCTGAAAGACCCAATGACGACCCATCTTCAGCTTTCTGGCAGAGGCCATCAGGTTTTTATTTAAAATGTCCTGGTAGTTCAAAGCGTTCATAATGCCATGCACCCTAACAAGGTTCCCAGGGCCTTTGGAAGAGAAACAGGCCCACAGCATCATATATCCTCCACCATACTTCACGGTGGGCATGAGGTGCTTTTCGGCATACTCATCTTTTGTTTTACGCCAGACCCCCTTAGAGTGTTTGTTGCCAAAAATCTCAATCTTAAGCCTGTTTTATGCTTCTGAGTCGAATCTACGGCGTACCCCCGCAGACCCCTCTGCGTTGCCGCAAACTCCTCCGCCGTAGCTCGACGTGCACCTCCAAAAAATTTTAACTACGCGTCAAGATGACACAGACCACAAGGGCTGTGATTGGTCAGATGCACCGCGATGCAACTCAATCAGAAGCAGAACCATAAAATGGCCACGACGACGCAGAAGCATAATGAGGCCTGTAGTCTCATCTGACCAAAGCAAACGATCCCAGTTGAAGTCCCAGTGCCGCTTAGCAAACTCCAGACGTTTACGTTTGTGAGTGTTAGTGAGAAAAGGCTTTTTCCTTGCATGCCTCCCAAACAGCTTGTTGGCATGTGGAGAGCGTCTGATGGTTGTTTTGGAGACTTTGTGACACCAAGATGCCACTCTTTGATGCAATTCTGTTTTACTTCTCTTACCATCCTCCTCACTGTGCGTTCTGGCAAGATAAACTTGGGACCTCTTCCGGGCTTGTTTGTCACTCTTCCAGTTGTTTTAAACGTCTTAATGATTCCTCTGACTGTAGATACGGGCAAGTTAAGGCGAGTGGCTATTTTCTTGTAGCCATTGCCTGACTTATGAAGGTCGACACACATCTGCCTTACTTGAATGGTGTGTTCTCTTGTCTTTGCCATGTTGACAAATGGGTAAGAGAATTAGGCCTCCGTCACGTCATATTTATACCCCAGGGAAACAGGAAGTCATGAATTACTAATTAAAAGTTCCTAGTTCCCCTGACCACTACAGAAATATATATATAAAAAAAAAAAAAAAAAAATTGAGCGGAATTGTTAGGGGTGCCAATAATTGTAACACATGATTTCAAGTTTTTTTTTTTTTTTTCTAAATGTGTGATTTTTGTTTTTACCACCAAAGTAATGTACTTAAATAAAAGGTTGGATTTTTCTCTCTCTTTTTGCATTTGGGTTCTATGTTGTTTAAAAAAAAGGAGAATTTTTAGAAGTCCTCGACCACATCTTAAACAGGAGTGCCAATAAGTGTGGAGGGCACTGTATATATATATATATATATATATATATATATATATATATATATACACAGCAGAACTGTAGGTCTAACAACATTAGTAGGGACCTTGGGAACGTAACCTGGTCTAGGATGCAGAAAAGCCTTAACCATGCCAGGCGAAAATTCCAGGCACGAGGGTGAATCAGAGCCTGCAAATCTCCGATTCTTTTTAGTGAGGAGATAGCAAGAAGAAAGATAGTTTTAAAAGTGAGAAACTTCTCAGGAACATCTTCGATAGGTTCAAAGGGAGCTAGGGAAAGACCTTCTAATACAATGGCCAGATCCCAGGTTGGCACCCTCGTACGAACTGCTGGCCACAGCCTCAAAGTGCCACGAAGGAAACGAGTTATAAACGGGTGTCTCCCAAGAGAAACTCCACTGAAAGGGACCTGGTAAGCAGCCAGTGCCGCCACATACACCTTTAGTGTGGAGGGGGATAACCCTTTGGAGAAACGCTCCTGCAGGAATTCTAGAACTGCACCCACTGGGCAGTTAACTGGGTCCTGAAGGTGTTCTCAACACCAAGAAGTGAAGAGTTTCCACTTCAAGGCATAAAGTTTCCTCGTGGATGGAGCTCTAGCGTGAAGAATGGTCTCAACAACCTCGGTTGAGAGACCTACATTTATGAGCTGGGCCCCCTCAGAGCCCAAGCCCACAGTTTCCACAATTCTGGGTGGGGGTGAAATATCGTGCCGCCCGCCTAAGAGAGTAGATCCCTCCTGACCGGGAGCTCCAAAGGAGAGCCGTCCAGGAGAGAAATCAGGTCCGCAAACCATACTCGGGCCGGCCAGAACTCCTGGTAGCAGAGCAATCGGGGGAAAGGCATACAGACATGACCTCGGCCACGGCTGCACCATAGAGTCCAACCCCAGAGGGGCTGGATGACTGATGGAGAACCACAGATGACAATGCGTGGTCTCCTTGGAAGCGAATAGGTCCACCTCGGCGCGACCGAAACTCAACCTAAGGAGCTCCACCACCTCGGGATGGAGTCTCCACTCCCCTGGCCTCGGCCCATGCCTCGACTGGGAGTCTGCCACCACATTCAAATACCCAGGAAGATACATTGCTCTCAGTGATAATAACTTCCCTTGGGACCACAGGAGGATCTAACGGGTAGTGGTGCAACGGATCATCATTGATCCGTGATCCGTTCGGTTCAATATCTTAGGTTCGGCACACAAGTGATCCGCGGATTGATTTATGAAAAAAAAAAAAAGTTGTGCGCATGCGGCATGTTCAGTCCACACACAGCGTGGTCATGGCGAGCGGGGGAATAGAGGAGCTTGAACGCCCCGCGTCATTTAAATCCCCTGTATGGGAGCATTTTGGCTTCCCTGTCAAATATAATGATGAAGGAAAGAGGTTAGTGGATAAAACCGTGTGTAGGCACTGTGGCAGCATGGCCACGCATTTGAAGCGACATCGCCCCGATGTTTCACTGACAGGAGTGAAAACATTCGCGCAGCACTACCAGGCTCTCGCTCGTCCCTCTCTCTCTCGCGTGCGCGCTCTCTCTCCCTCATATGAGGCGCAGTCTAGGGCTTAAAAAAATCAAACTTCATTCACGCACACATAAAACACTTGCATACACATATACTAAGTAGTCAAACATACATGTATACTGCTGAATGCTCAAACAAATGCATATGAATTGCACAAAGACACACCTAAAGTCGCTCTCGCACATAACGTTACACGCAAACTCTACACACACGAGATGCGCGCACAAACAAACTCTCCACGCACATACTCATATGAGACACGCGCGCACACACACAAACTCCACGCACCTACTCATATGAGACGCGAGCACACACACAAACTCGCGCACAAACTCAATGAGACGCGAGTACACACAAACTCCGCGCACACACTCATATGAGACGCATGGTCACACAGTAGCCTACATGATGCATATGATTCTCAGTGTGAACACATTGGTAAGTGCATTTTTTGTTAACAGAGAATGAGAGTCCATTGCTTTTGTTTTTGGTTGTTTTGTTCATATATTTAAAATGTTTTCAGTGTTAAATAGTTTAGGTTAAGTTAAATCTTTGAAAAGGTGTACCTGCATTATTATGCCATTATCATTATTTTAGATGAAAATGGTCTCAGAACGACAATATTATCGTTTATCATCAATATTATAGTTTAGCGCAATAATTTCTTGGACAATTTATCGTCCAGCAAAATGTGTTATCGTGACAGGCCTAGCTATCATTTGTGTTTATAGGTGCAGACATTAGGCCTTTTTTTTTTTGCTGATCCGAAAAATGATCCGATCCGTGACTCTGATCCGAGAAACGATCCGAACCCTGAGTTTTTTGATCCGTTGCACCCCTACTGACGGGCCAACTTGTAAAGCCGGTGAGACCGCAGGATACGAATGCCCTGAAGCCTCAGAGCCACTAATGCTGCATCCATGCATTTCGTGAATGTGCAGGGAGATAAAGCTAGGCCAAACGGAAGAACCCTGTACTGGTACGCCTCGCCCCCGAAGGCGAACCTCAGGAACTTCCTGTGTCGTGGAAGGATGGAAATGTGGAAGTACGCGTCCTTTAGATCTATCGTGACAAACCAGTCCTCGGATCTGATTTGTGACACGATCTGCTTGATAGTGAGCATCTTGAATTTTAGCTTCCCTACCAAGCGATTCAATAGGCGCAGGTCTAAAATTGGACGCAATCCCCCATCCTTCTTTGGAATAATGAAATATCGGCTGCAATAACCTGGCTCCAAACTGGGAGGAGGAACCCGTTCTATAGCCTCCTTTTGAAGGAGCGTTTTCACCTCTTGTTCCATTACCAGAGCCTGCTCGTGGCCCACCACTGTGGGCAGAACCCCTCTGAATTTTGGTGGACGACATCTGAACTGTTTTTCCACTCTGCCAGAAATTCTACTAAGGGTACCAGTCTCTCGAGACTGGCCTCTGGTGTAACTTGAGCAGCAAACGCAGCGCCCTGTAACGGCGCACCGGCAGGGAACAACTGGTTTAAAGGCTCTGAGACCCTCCTCAGAGGGAACGAGCGTCCCTCGGGAAAGCGCTCGCTGGGACGGTCTTTGCCCCAGCATGAAGGCAGGGTTGGCAGAACGGGCCCCTGAGGGTACCGAGGAAGAATAGGCATCGTAAAAAGAGGTGAACACCTTTCCGACTCAGTGGGGACCACTCTCATTGTCCTGCAGGCCGTGGCGTCAGGACTTCTTCTTAGCCTAAGCCTTCTTAGCTAATATAACTGTTCTCAGATCAGTTCTATTTCCTGAAGACTTCGACTGAGAGTGCCACGTCTGAGCCCACTGTCCAGCAGGGGGAGCACGAGACGCTACACTCTGCTTCTGCTGCGCCCTATGTGACGAGCTGGTAGACGGTCGGGGCTGCTCCCGCCCAGCAGCCCGGGGGACGTGAACTCTCAAGGGAATGAACTATTTATTTTCATAAAAAGGTCTTTCTCTCCTTTTTAATGCATTTCAACTTGGCTCTAGCTTTTGTAGTAATCTAGTTTGGACTTTACATTTAGCAGTGTGCATACTGAATGTTGTTGGCTCTTATGACAAATTGCTTGTGATGTTCCTCATTGTGTCACATTAGATTAAAAAAAACATCTGCTAAATTAATAAATGTGACTGTACCACAGTGTATCAACTTTTAAAATTGATACAGTTCCCATATCTTTTTTTGTTGATGACAGAGGTCGTGTTTCCAAACTCTGGTGTATTGGCGCAAATTCATTTGTTAGAGAGTAAATCGGCTAATAACTAATAACATAGTTGGTACACTGTTTGTTTTATGTGTTAGCCTGGAAAATCACACTTCTGCTGTTAATGCATTTATGAAATGGTCAGTTTTTCCTATTTAGCATATGTTGTGTTTGCTTTTTAACATAAACAGACCTGATTCGGTTTTTGGTTCAATGTAAAATATGGCCCCGAAGCAAATAAGAACCACTGATTAGACACAGGTCCTTTTTATAGTATGAAAATATTTTGCTTTAATAAGGAAGGAAAACAAGGAAAACAAACAAATAGATAAAATGAATAATAATTTCATGACCCCGCCTGGAGATTAAATGACTGGAATTGCATGCTGTGAAAACACAAGCAAATAAAAACAAGTTATCGTTGTCAGGAAAGGTACTTCAAGCTGAATGGCTTTAAAAGCATTGTTGAAATCCAACTGGTAAGCAACTGGCCCAGACATTTTTCAGAGGACCCCCATTTATTCCGTTATTGCATTTTGTTAGCTCTGTTGGTCTTTTTGTTAAATAGACAAGGGTCCTAATTAAAACAATACGCTGCCACAACATGATTGCCATTTAATTCATCTTGCAGAAGCATTTGGCCATATTCCAGCAGTGCATCTTTAAAAGCATTTACTTCCACCAACCACTTGGCTGGTGTTCAAAATCACACAACAAGGGAGATGACATCAAATCATAAATGTGAGAAATAGGCTTGTGGGTGTATGTAATATGGACAGCTGCTTGTTTAATAAATACAACAGCTCTATCTATCTATCTATCTATCTATCTAAAAGCATATCATTCTCTTTTGGCAACATGAAAAGAGTGATTAAACACAGACACCTTGTCAGATGTGGAACGCTAACAAATGGCCTAATGCACTAACAAGTTCAAACGTGGTGTTTAACACTCTGCCAATCAAGCCTTTGGCTTTTCAGCATTTGACAGCATGGCCGTTTGTTCCTCAAAGCGACAAGACACACCACCACAGTGCGTTTAAGTCCATCTAAAACAGATGGCCTTTTTTAAACTGCTTGCAGCTGTTTCCTTAATTCTCACATAGGTCTATTTAGTCATTACGGGACAAGCTAATTCTGTCTTTTTACTTAATAATGTATGTCCCTTTCACTCTCTCAGTTCACTTTGCAGTGACTTCATTTCAGAAGCTTCTGGACGATATAATGAAGGGTGATTTGTGAGATATTACTATAAGCTCAATGCAGTGTTAAAGCACTGACTTGTTCCTAAAACAAAAGAGCATACCCCCTATTCATATTTCTGTATGGCTGCCATAATTGAAAACATCATCCTTTTTTTTTTTTTTTTTGCATGTGAAGCGTAATGTTTCTGATCACACCTAAATCCTCAAACCCATGAAATCCTCTTCATTGACAATATACAGTATCGTAATGCCAGTTACCATACAGTCTACATGTTTGACGATTCTGTTCTTTCCTTCACAGATGTTCCTCAACACATGTTGCATCTTCCAGTTTAAAGCTGATGTATGTTTTGTGCCATTTGCATCACCCCGCACTCACACAGAACCCTCACTAGATAACTGCAGATTACATTTTTTTTTTTGTTACATCTCTTTAGTAATTTATCGTAGGTAGTGTTTGCATTGTTTATGACTTATGTACAAATCATTGCACTAATGGGCCAGAACAAATTCCTTGTTTGTTGTAAACTTACTTGGCAATAAAGCTTTCTGATAAAGCTTTCTGAAGTTGGTCAAACAAACAGATCGAGCCAGTGTTACATTTCAAATGTTTCAACTAAAAAGTGAATGCTTCATTTTAGGAGTCAATGGCTTACTAGTCATTTGTACATACTTCAGCTAACCTCATTATCTCAAACATGATTCCTACCTGTATTTGATGATGTATTCAGTTTGTGTGTGTATCCAGCGAGCAACAGAAATCACATGCTCCCTAGACATTTTTGGCATTGTTACCCCTTAAAAGAAAAAAGAAAAAAAAGAAAATGGTATTGATTTTAGCACTGCACTGTATCATTCCAGTCAGTGAATGGAAAATATACAGTGGATCAGGTTTTAGAGGTGACTCTTCCTCAAACAGTCTAGACATGAGGACACCCGTAGTATTCACCACTGCCATTCATGTTTCAGAAGTGACTGAATTTTTATTTTAGAGTGACTAACTTTGACTTGTCAGATTCCAGCAACCTGTCATTATTTCAAATGTGTCAGCAGGTCTCCACAGCTACCTGTTAAAACTCAGACTAGAGTCCTGTATAATTTTCCCATCTTCCCTGCTCCCTGTGTGCTAAATTGCATTGGAAGATGGATTTTTGGCATCCGAGGCTGTCAGGTCTCAACCAGGGAAGACTTTATGCACTGGTACACCCACTATGAAAGTGAATTCTGTAGGGATGGAGGGGAATCAAAGTCTTGAGTCAAGTGTTGCCACTTCAGTAGCTCTGGTCATTTTTCTTTGTCAGATTTTCAGACTTCTAACAAGAAAGTGGATGCTTTGAGTATTTCTCTGCTGCGGAGTTATGTAAATGCCTTTAGCTTATTCTCTGGTTGGATCAGCGTGATCATTAGATTAGGGGGTAAGGAGGAAAAAACAGAGAGGAACTCTTGCCTTCAGTATGAAAGACAGGCCTTGTTATTCATGCTAAATTAGTTTTCTTCACGTTAACCTAAAACACTTCACGTATCAGTCTGTAAAGAAGTGTAAGACCTAAACTTCACTTCTGTTTTGCAAGTCAGTGCTTTTGTTGTGTGAATGTGGTACAGTTGGCAGGTGAGGGTTTTGTAAGCTCATTTGTGTTTGGCATGATTGGAAAATGAAAAGCTCAACTTTGTTCTGTGCCTTTCCCACTAGAAGGTGTTTGTTCTAATATTTTGTATCCTAAACCATTTTCGTTGTAAGGGCATGCATCACTAAAAATGGATGGTTTTTCACCTTGGAAGGCTCTTTCCTTCAAAGCGGCACAGGCGTGTTCCTTCACATGGGTCCGCATTCTGTCTTTCACCATGGGAGAAGATTATTCCTTTGTGCTGAAGTTCACATTCTGTGAACATGAGCTTCCTGTGGCTATACCAGCTGACATCAACCAGGAATGTTAGAGCTCAGCTTCCAAATTCATGCACAGACTTTGCTAACAATTCTGCTGGGACCTCAAACCAGTTTTTCATTCATTTGATCCATCTATATACTTTAACATATTCCCTACATGTAGCTGTGGACAGTTTTCAAGTTTTCAGCAAATTCACACCAACACATGTACATTTCCATGAGTGCTTCCTACAGTAGTTCTTACTATTTTCTGCTGCAGTTCAAGCGGTTCTATTACTACTTGTAGCTGCTGTGTGTTCACAAGTATATTACAGTTTAGAGTCTTGGCTTTGCGGTTTGTCTGTAAATATATGTCAATCATGACAACTCTCGGAATAGTTTTAGCATGTTATTGGAAATAGCAATGTTAATGTATTTGATCTTGGTGGACTGGACGTGCTAGGCTGCTGTTGGTTATGGACTTGCTACTTTATGGACTTGCTACTGCTAATAAATACACTGACACACTGCTGTGAGCATGACAATTATAAAAAGACATACATAAATCCCGTAGTAGATCTAGGCAGGTGGAGCTGGGGAGGTAGAGGGTTCACAGAAACTCTGATGGCGCGCTGCAGGACTAGCTTACATTTTTACAATTATTTCATGATATATTTACATTTAAAATATTTATTTTTTGATTGTTTAATTAAAATATTTACATTTCTTTGACTGCTGAGGTGTAACTTGATCCTCTGTATGAGCTGTGGTGATTAAGTCGTGATGTGAATTTTTGGTGTCAAGTTATGGCCCAATATTAATTTTAGCAATACACATTTTAAAATATTTAAAATATTTAACTGACTGCCGAGGCTAACTAGTCAACCCGAGCTGAGGTGATCAGTGTTGGGAGTAACAGGTTACAAAAGTTATGCATTACAGTAACATATTACTTTTGGCTGTAACGCAGTAGTTTAAGGCATTACTAATAAATTTTCAGTAATATTTTACTCTGTACATGTTCAGTAACGCTTGCGTTACAAGACACTTTTAGCCCAAAATTGAATTGTTGAAAAAAAAAAATGGAAAAAAGGGAAAAAAACAGCAAGACCGCGAGACACTAACGATTATAAAATGCAAGTAAGTTATTACCTGTTCGTGGTCAGTCAATAGCCGCGTGTGGTGGCCAATTTTGTAAATAAAGACTAAATGACAGATTCTGCTATATTTGTATAGTGATTTATTTCATTCATCTCCCTCTTGCTGGTGTACCTTTGTATTGTGTGACATAGTCCAGTGAAGGCGTGTTTAGGGCGGGTTTTACAGGAGTGCCGCGAGGCATGATTTCAGCCTCTGTGCTTGCGCTGGCCAGTGGAAAAGCGGCTAATGGGTGAAGATGGCAGAAGAAGACTGTACATTCACGAAATGGACGTATGCACATTACTTCAAGTTTGTCAGAGCTAAGGACAAGAACGTAATAATCAAATGCAACCTTTGTCTAAAACCGAAAGAACTATCGACGTTGCGAAATAGCACTAGCAAAATAAAAATAAAAAAACACCTCGAATAGTGCCATGCGACCACTCCACTTACTGAGAAGAGAACAAAAAACGCATATAGGCCGAAGGGTCTCTATTTATTCTTTGTTTTCTTTCTAGGCAGTTAGGCTATGTTTAGCCTATATGTTAATTTCTATGAACTAAAATGACTGAGGGTTGGTCCTCCAATTGCTCTTTATACTTCCAGAGAAAGCATAAGCTATGTTCATCATACACACTTTGTGCATGACAGTTTTGTGTTGTGAATCTCTTGAATTCAAAGAGAATAAAATAATGGCAACAATAAGAAAAGAACAAATGTGCATCTTGTCATGGCATTAGAGTTTACATACAGTCATGTTGTTTCTAATATAAATAGACCCAAACTATTCACAGATATTGATTATCTTTTTTACTTTTCACTTTACTACAAATACTTTTAACAGACTTGGATCGTTTGTGATTCTGTCTGTCATCCTTTCTTGCATGGTCTTGAGCCTTCACTTTGCCAATTATATGCTAAATTGTTAGTAGCCTGTATAGCCCACATTCATTATGCTACATCATATCACCTTCTACTGGATGTAAAATGCTCTGTAGTACATTTTGTCATTTTAGAATGTTAAGTTCTACTTATGTAGTTATTTTGGTGAAGTAACTCAAAAATAATACAGAAGTAATGTAATGCATTACAATTCTGAAACAGTAATATTGTAAGGTAAATAATTAATTTTAAATAACAGTAACTAGTAATCTATGTTTTATTACAGTTTGGAAGTAACTTGCACAACACTGGTGGTGATCAAGTAGGCTAGGTGCCATGTTTGCTTTTTTGTTTCATTTTAGAGCCCCTTTCTCCCCATAATTGCATGTGATCTCTTATAAATATACTAAAATGCATTTAAAATACATTTATTTTATGTGAAGTATACTACAGATTAATTTACAGGGCTCTCAAGTCTCACGCATTGGGCGTGAGACACACGCATTTCAACCCGTTCACACGCTCACACGCCACACCTTGTATTTCTCACGCTGAGGAGTAAGGGAACTTGTCCCGCTATACAATTAATGGATGAGGCGCAGGCAAACGGAGGGAAGTTCTCTGCCGAGTTCATAGCATCTGTCTCGAGTTATACAGAGTTAAATGCTAGCTACCAGCCAATCAGAAATTAGAATTAGTTGTTTCCGGGTAAATTATGTGTTCCCGCTGCATCGTTCGTTACTAGACAACACGCGCACACACGGAGTGGAAGTTGAAAGAGCACGATCTGATGAATGCGGTTTGCGGACATCTTAATTTATTTTTTTAGCATTTTGATTTTACGATTCCTGGACGATATCTCTTGCCTGTGATCAAAGACAGTGAGAGCTGATGTTGAGGGGCCAAATTCGTGCTAAATTATTTTTGATGCATTCAAAAACTCTCCAACTGCTTTTAAAGGGGTCATCGGATGCAAAATACACTTTTATATGGTATTTGCAAATAAATGTGTCTTTGCAGTGTGTGGACACAATCACCATGCAATGAAAAAAATCCATTCACTTTTTTTTAATCCTCAAAAAGCCAAAAAGTTGTTGCTCATTATCATTTAAAGAGACATGCACCGAAACGGGTCACTGTGAACAGAGCTGTTTTTGAAGAGGTAAAAAGGGTGTTGTTTTACACAACCATTGAGACATTTTAACCAAAGTATGTTACAAACTTTACATGAAGACCCAAAAGAATCATGCCAACTTGTGGAAAATGGGCATCCGATGACCCCTGTAAAGGTGACCGGTTTGGGTCTTGACATACATGCTCAGGGCAAGTTGTTGTGACACAATGTTATGTACATTGAGCACTGATGTTCAGTTGGCTTGTTTGGGGTCAAATTTATTTTTATATTTCAATAAATTTGTATTTTTTAAATATAACTATTTATTTTATTTGGATGAATTTGACTTTTTATCAGATTTAACAATTGTTATAATTTCCATTTGTGCTGGTCAATTATGAACAATAGGCAGAATTGAACTGCTAGCAAAAATTCAAGCGAATTTGGGTTGGGTCGAGGTACCGCTGCTGCAAATATTTGGGTGGCTCCTCCCCTAAATCTCACTCTAAACTTTTGATAAAACTTGAGAGCCCTGAATTTACATATTTATGTAAGTAATTCAAATAACCAGAAATTGTATTTTTTGTATATTAAATTGGTATGCTGCTAAATTGGAACAGCTAATTTTGTTTATAAAATTATACCTTAGTTATTCAGATATAGTGCTGAAGTCAAACTAAAGCTATACTTAACCCATTTAAGCCAACCAGCATCTATAGTTGCCATTTTCATTTTTTTAGAATTTTGTTAGATGTTATCCATGTTTTATTTCTCAATGACATGCAAGCAAACAACCAAATAAAGGATGAAAAAAGGTATTTATTTCCTTCCTGTCACATGGGGCTGTCAACTGGGGCAAAACCTCACATGGGGCAAAACCTCCCAAAGAAAGGTAATTTTAATTTTACTAATAAGTATTTTTGGTTGACACACACACACACACATATATATATATATTATATATATAAAATTTTGTGTAGGTGCAACAGGGAAAAATTACTCACCGTGGGACAACATTGAGTATCGTGGTATAGCAATATTTTTTGGGACAAGGTGTCACTGTGGCACCACATAGCACAAGACTTATTTACTTGATATTTTAATGGTTTTATTTTGGTCCATCATCACTGATATGATGACGATACTATGTTAAAATTGCTGAACACTAGGACAAAAATTGAGCCCTAGCATTGTAGCCACATCAGCCCACATTACCCACCACCCCCCACAGCGGCAGCCATGTGCATTTAAATGTGAGGTAGTTAGGGGGGTTGGGGGGCATGCTCCCCGAGAAAATTTTGATTTCTCTGACCTACATATGTGCAATTTAAGACGTTTGAAGCGCAAAAAATGGATAATAAATAGCTTTAAAACCATGTCAGTGTGCATTAGATTATTTGTAAATACCTGCTCTCTCATCTTAATCTTTCTTTTTCTCTCAGTCTCCTTATCCTGCCGTATTTCTTCCCCTCATAAAGCTGAACTTTGACTAAAAGTCTTTTCATTTTCGTCTGTGTCAGTGAAGAAAGTAAACATGCTCAACTGATGAGTTTTATGAATCAATTTCTTAGGTAAGTTAATTTAGTCAAGGCTACCAGATCAGCATTGCCAATAGGAACCTTCTACAAGCTTTGAAATTTGAAAAGTAATTTTAAATACATATTATAGGCTACGTTTAACGCAGTTAGAGGAATTGGCAGATGTTCCCTTAGGCATGCGTTGTGGAAACGCGTCAAAGCATTCTCAGGTATAAATATGCAGCATTAATGCACAGTGATTCTGAACGAATATTTAATGTCGATAATGGTTACATAATGTTAAAACTAATCCTGCTATTGATATCTTTGTAAGACTGCCGACCCTATAGAACAGTGGAAAACAATGTCCGGCGAAATATCGAACATTAAACTAACTTTACCGCGCTCAACCACCATGAGTGCATTTCACGCATTTATAATCACTCGCATTCAGCGGGGAGGAATGGAGGTTGGTCGGCCAGTCGGTCCATCTCGGGACCAGCAAGATTCGTTGAGATGAATTAATCTATTTATTTAATAATTTATCTGAGGTGCCGGAACGCAGTTCTGGACCGTTCCGGCCCACTTCAACCCCTGCATATACATAATCATGAAGGTCTCAAGAATCATCCAAACAAAACGTCTCAGGTTACGACTGTAACCTATGTTCCCTGAGAAAAGTGAACGAGACACTGTGTGGATGACGCTTTGGGGAACGCCTAATGGCCCAGCCTTCGTTGGCAGATAAGCTGTTTGTACAGCGCCTACAGCATCCTGGTGCCTAATCACATTGGCCATGGCAGTGTACTCTGCAAGAAAGCTAGCACCCTTGAAAAAAGGGGAGTACAACATACGCCACTCTCCCTCAACAGAGGCCCGAGATTCAGCGGCCTACCATCTACGCATGGGCATCAGCTCAGTGCAATGCTCTGGCTTCAGGGGAGCGTACTTCGACCAAAGAAGTGAAGGCTTACTTCCTACTCGACCCGAGCCATAGTGGTGTGAGGTAGGATAATACAGAACTGGGAGTGAAGTGCTAAGACCTACCCTGTATCACAGGGGAATACTCACACCTCACCCTGAGGTTACCAGGGTGCGGGCCTGCAAGCAGGTCTAGTGGTGACAGAAATGTCTCTGTGCCCTACCTAGGGGAGTGGGGCTTGAATGATAGCCAACCACCTACAACCCAGCGCTCGAGCAGTAGCTCAGTGAGGTGAGTGAAGCCTATACTGGCAGCCTAATCCAATTATGGATAATCCAACTATGCAAGTTCTGCACAGCAGGGTCAGGCAGACAGACCCAGTCTTCTTCATGAAACGAAAGACGGCCTAACCCTGCTCAATAAAGACATGTACCACGGAGGCCTACCATGTCCTTTATAAACCATCCTCTGCATTACTCTAGTCACCCCAGAATGCAGAGAAGAGCTCAAGGGGCGAAATACTCAGGAAGAAGTCAAACGGTCCCGTGGGCCGGACATAAGATCTATCTGAAGCTCTAGCGTCAGTCAACACTAAATAAAACATTCTATTAGAGAGAGACCAACTACTCTACCCTGAGGTGGCTAACAGCCCGAAGGCTAAAGCCCCGTTCACACCGCCAGCGACAGGCAGCGACAAAGCGACATGATCCCATTAATTTCAATGGAGCGCTGGCGACATCCGGCGACACGAGCGACAGTGACCGTTGGCGACAGAATGTGGGAGTGTCAAGCGACAAGAGACAAGCGACAAAAGTTGAGAATTTTCAACTTTATGCAAATGAGAAGCGATTTTCGCGAGCGACAACCAATAGGAAAGAAGCCTTTCAGTGGAGCTCACGTCACCGTCTCGAGTGCAGGCAAGACAGAAGAGTTTGTGGACGATTTCACTGTTTTATATGATTTGACTGTAACCACATATATGGATATAATAAAATGATGCATGGAAAAGAAACTGTCGACATCTCAGTGAGTTTAATTCATACATTTATAGTTCGAGTGGTGTAGTTTTATGATGCAAGTTTAGCACTAACCATTGTTAACAAGTTTAGCACTGCTGCAGTTCATTTTACAGTTTCCCCTGCATTACGTTGCCTATTAGGGACAAGAAAATCGATTATTTGTCAAATTCGAATGACGTTTTAGTAATTTATGACAGTATGAGTGAGTTTAATTTGTATATTGATCGATCGTTAATCTAGTAAATTATTTAATCTACTGAACAATGCTGTGGTAATATAAAAACACTCTCCCAGCATATACTGTTTCTTTTGAGCCTAATTCAAAGTCAAATTAAAATTGTATAGTTGTATATATCACTTGTGATCGTATTTTGTATAGATATGGCCAGACGTGCAGTCTACCAATAACATTAGAGCGACAGCACTACGAACGCTCACAAGCGACTTGACAGTACAGAGCCTAGCGACATACAGCGACAAAGTCGCTGGCTGTGTGAACGGGGCTTAACATAGTTATCATTCTGGCCAACTGACGGGGAACTTCAGGACCCTAATAATTCAGGAAACTTCTCTTACCTTATTACCCTGACATGACCCCATAGCTCTATAATTACTATAAATAATTACTTTTGTAAAGACCAGTCAGCTCACCTACGCCGTGCGGAGTGAAGACTCGCCAGATAGTTCTTTATGAACCTGGGGTCCACCACTTTACATGCCTGAAAGGGGCGTTTCCACTAACCAAGACTAGGCGGGCCATCAGAACATTGTTCTCATCATTGTTCTCCGGGGAGGTTATCCACTACCAACGCTGTGTGCGCGTTTGTGCTGGATAACCTCCCTCAAATCCCTCCTGGTGCGGGAGTCACGTCTCTTCTGCGCCCTGCTCCTCCTAGGAGGGGGCGCACGAGAGGTGACGCTGGCTTGATGGCCCTGCCTACGGTCCTCAGACCGTGAAGGGCCAGGCCCTCCCGCCTGCCTGGCTGTGGACCCGGATCTCAGCGGTAAACAGGTCTTAAATGCTGCTGAGCGCGCCTTCGCCTCCCTGAACTTCCCCACCAACGCCTCTTCGGAGGTGACAAAGAGTTCGGAAGGCGAAACCAGTAATCAAGGAGAAAGGCCTTTTCTTTCTCCCCGATTTCGGCTAGATTTAGCCACAAAGGCCTCTCCGTGGCCACCATCGCCGCCATCGACCACCCAATGGTGGCACCAGTTTGCTTGGTAGCCCGGAGAGCAAGATCTGTGGTACGGCGCAGCTCAGCTACTGCCTCAGGAGCAACCCTGCCCCCTGGTCGAGATCCCCCAGCAGGTCGGCCTGGTATGCCTGCAGCACTGCCATTGAGTGCAGTGCAGCACCGGCCTGACCTGCTGCCATGTATACTCTGCCATTCAAACGAGCCGTTGTTTTCAGCGGTGTGGATGGCGGGGTTGGAGCTCTCAGTGTCGACGCCCGCAAAGACACGAGAAAGTTTGCGATCGTCTTGTCAATGGGCGGCATCGACACGTACCCATGCTCTTCGATCCCCTCGACATCAGCGAAACTGGTGCTGATGTCGGTGGATGCGGGCAGAGTATGGGTTCTTCCATGCCCTCTCGACCTCAGTGTGAAGATTGCGAAGAAATGGAAGGCTCCCTGAGCTGGTGGTGTATGGCTGGGGAGAAACCGATCGTCAAGCCTACCCCGAGCGGTCTCTCTAGTGCCTTGCCATGGCAGCTGCAGCCTGCCGGCAGCGCGCTCCATAACATCCATCAGCTCTGCAAACACAGGGCAGGGTGGTTGAGGGGGTTTCAGGAACTACCTGATTATAAATCTCCTCAGCCATCTCCTGATCATCCTGAAGAGCAGCAACTGCAGGAACAGTTGGTGAAAAATCTTCCTCATCGACCTGCAGTTCGCCCTCGTCAGCCGTCAAATCATCTGAGAGGGTTACAGCCCTCTCAAGGTGATCGACGAGCTCCATCTGGGAGCCCCATGATGCAAGTCGCCGCTCTGCCTCGGCACGAGTGGGACCTGAACCACGAGGACCAGACGCTAAGCCCCCTTCACTCGAGAAGAGGGCCAGAAGAGAGCGGGGCGTTTTAAGAGAAAAACGCTCACATTTCGCACAGAGGGCTCCCTCGAGAACCTCCCGTGCGTGCTCTTCTCCAAGCCAGAAAACGCACAGCTAGTGAGTGTCGCCCGGTGTCAGAAACCTCGGGCACGGGTCGGCACATTTCTGAAAGCAATCTGCCTTCGATGTACGTTTCATTTTCTCTCTCTTACCGTTTCTTTGAGTAGCGTTTCAAACAGACAGTCCCTGAAGACGATACGATGATTTGTCATTTTTGCAAGGCGCCCTTTTATACTTCTAGGTCGCACGTTAATCATTCACGCTAATGATTCACGGGCTGTCGCAGGTCAATGTCATTGCCGTGATTTGATTGTGATTTCAGACACCTGTCATGCCTGAGGCCTTCCCCAAAGCATCATCGACGCAGTGCGAGTTCCCTTTCAAAAGGGAACAAATCTTAAAAGAGATCTATAGTTTTTTGTATACTTAGTCAAAAGTCCATGCGCCAACTATAGTTGCCAGTGGGCAAATGCCTTGTAAGTACATATATCATGGGGAAATGGGGTATACTGTGTTAATAGGTTAATAAATCAAGGTTATTGGTCTTGTTTAGTGCTTTTTGCTTTCATAATGACCTATTGACTGGATTGGCATCCGATCAAAGAAGTGGTGGTGGCCATGCTACAGTTCTTTGTCTTTTGAACCTCGTTCAAGGCGACCAGGCCATCGAGACCTATTTTCAGGACTTTTGTGGACTCAGCCATCAGGTAGATTTTAATGACGTGCCTCTAAAGGACATTTTTCGTTTTGGGCTGAATGAACCGGGGCGGTCTCGATTACCAGCCCAATACATTGACTATGCCTTGTTGCTGAGTGGTTCCTCATTTACTGTGGGTATTGTGGTATGGGATGAATATAGTATCAAAATGATTAACACGTGCAAGCACACTTATCAATGAACTTGATACATGTTGCAGAAATGTTTTATCCATGCCTTTCAACTTGCGTGTAAAAAATTCAAAATTGAATGAATGTGTAGCAATTTGTACAAATAGAGACATTTTTGAGAATACAAATGTTTTCTTTTGTATTAGTGTATCATAATTTATGCATGCAACAAAGAAGATGTGCATGTCTGGATCAGGTGACGCGCTTGCATTCATTGAGTTCTTTTCTGAGTCGATCTCATTTGATTCATTTGGATTTTGAGACTTTCTTTTCGCTGTTTTAAGCATTTCAAAACCCACACACAAACAACTACAAATGAATAGGCCTGGTGCTAATTATTAATGTGTGCACAACTACCCATTTATTTGACAAATTCACAAATGTGCGTCGCTACATTTAAACTAATACAATACAACTTGTGTGTGCAAAATCCAGAATCACATGAACGTGCAGCATTTTGTACAAATAGAGACATAGTTGTTAATACAAAACCTCAATTTTATTATAATTTTATTTGTATTAATGTAGGACAGAATTTGTGAATGCAACAAGTAAGATGTGCATTTGTGGATGAGTCGACACGCGTGCATTCATTGACTCGTTTCTGAGTCGATCCTTTTTGATTCATTTGGATTTTGAGACTTTCATTTCGCCGGTTTCGCCTTGCACGATCCACACACACTGTCTGAGAAAACCTGCTACCACTAGATGGCAGTATTCTGCTAAAACAGACAACGGCAGCGTAATCAAGCGTGATCCCCATTTAAAACGCATAATGTGAGTGATATTAAATTGAAGCACCAAATTTTCATAAGAGCAAGAGACAAGAGCCTATATGAACTCGACGCGCAACGTTTCACGTTAATGGCATTTCCTTCCTGAGCCTGTTAAAAAGAAAAAAATTTAACATGAAATTTCGCAGTTGCATTCATATTATAGGCTTATTTTATGACTACACATTGTAGCAGACATTTTCAAAACAGAACAAAACAGACATTTTTAAATTCCAAAGTTTCACAAGCTTTGGAATTTGACAATTTCTGTTGTTAAAAGACGATTTTCGCAGGACATTTGTTTTCCCTTTACCCTTGGCCTGCCACTGTTATATAGTCTTACTATAGCACAATGAGTTTTAACAATATGCAAATGTAGCACACGTGTCAAATAATATTGCACTTGTTACTAGTATTAACCATAGGCCAGTAGGTTCAATGGAGGTGTAATGAAGACAACACTGGTTAAATGATAAAGTTAATCTTTGTATTTAAATGAACTATTAGAATTAATTGTTGATATTAAAAAAATAAAAATAAAACAACAAATTGTGAGTTCTTTTGCTCAATAACCACAGTTATATGTATTCAATTCAATTCACAATCAATTAACAATTTCACTTTTCTCAGTTTGTTCAAATAGTTGGGTGCACCCTCTAGGCTATAAGGATATATCCTAGATTACTACACTTTCAATATCAATATCAAATACGACCCCATAAACATTTACAAATGGTCACAATTGTAAATTTGACAACTCACTGAATCACATGCAAAAATAACTCATCCGAATTGAACAAGATGCATACAACAGTTCAGAAGAAAACAGTTAAATGAATCAGTTCAAAAGGGTTGAATTCGAAAAGTTCAGTTCAAGTTCGTTAGAGGATCCGATTCAAACGATCCGATTCAAAAGACTCGGTGCACTGACTCAGTTCGGAGAATCCAAAGTTCCTTAGAACCATGGAAAAATGATTCTATAGTCCAAAGGGGAAAAAAAATCGATTGTGCAGGGAAATAAAATACTCTGAGCAGTCTTGCAAAAACGAAACTCAGTCCTGTTTAAAAAACTAGCAGGCAATCAGAACTCTCCTACCCAATTCCACAGGTGTTCGTTTGAAACTCAAATCTTGCATCGTTCAATGTTCATCTCGCTGGGAAGGCTCGCCATCGTCACGCTGAAATGAACGCAGTTCCAGCGTAGTACAAAAAAAAACCCGACCTGCATATGTAACAGGCAGTATACATTTAGTTCACAATAACACATTAAATTCACTGCGTTTAGGTTAACAACAGAAAATAGTAGCACTTGTTATCCTGTTGAATATATTGTGCTGCACTTCGATCCATCGTAATTCGTCAGCTTAAATAATATTATGCAACTTCAACAAGGAAAATCACTCGTTCAATATGATCAACAACAAAACATGAACATTACGAACTCATATACCCATATTTTTACCATTACATTACTTTTTGCTCGTTAAACATCAGATCATATCAGCATTTCATGCTGACAAAGAAATACGATTTCACTCTCTCTCAATTTAACACATCTGTACACAATTATTTGCATTTATGAAAGTTTACACATTTCAAAATGTGTACTCACCAAATCCAAAGAACATAGATTATATAAATGTCTCTTTTTCAATCATCTCTGACGATCTTAACTTTTACAATCAAAGTTATGCTGCTGCTCGTAAAATGGCTTCCCCCATACAGAAACTAACGTGGTGGGGCGGGACATCAACATAAATCTCACGCAATTAATCATTAAGATGTCAATCATCACACTGACATGCATTTCTTTTTTTCCGATTTCATCATTTTTCTTACGGTCTTTACTAATTTCTGGTTAGTTTTAACAACTCTTTATTTAATTCCTTTTTAGAATTCATTCGTAAAATTATACAGGGTTACATTCTCCCCTCTTAAAGATAAGCAAGTCTCTTTGCGTTTTATCTTTTACTTGACCCTTCAGTAACTCTAGGGCAGCACTCAATCAGTTATAGGTAAATCAGCAAGACTCATCGGATTAACCACTGCCTCACTCAATGACTGGAACAAGTTTTGGACTACTGAGGTAAGGGGATTTAAATGTGGGTAATGGAATTTCTTTGGAGGTTTTGGGACCCTGTTTGATCTTCTTAGATTTTGATCTACACTTGATCTTGCATATGCATTAACTTGTTCTCTTTCTTCTTCCAGATCATGAACATCCGTGGACATATCTTTTTCCTCCTCATCACCAGCTGGATCGGATGATGGTAAGTATCCTCCTTCAATTCCATTTCCTGTTGATACAGTTTCTGGTACTTCAGGATCTGTGGGTTCATACATTTCTGTCACCTCTCCTAAACTTTCATCCAATGGAAGAATGTAAGCTGGACTGTTCACAGGCTGGGGTAATTCTGTTTCATGAGGTAAATCTGGTCCCTGAGGTAAGTCAGATCTCGGAGGCAAGTCTTTTTCTTTTCCATCATCCACTTTTGACTTTGTGGTGTCATATGCATAGGTAATCTTTGTTTTTCCAGTAGGAATTCTACTGAATATGCAAATGTCATCCTCTGAATCCGATTGTTCCACATTCCTCTCTGTCTTTGGCTTCGTGTCTTCGGCTTGGAGATGTTTACTGGATCAGGAACACTCTCCTCAGAAAAACTCTCCTCAGAAGAAGTAAGGAAACCACAAGGTAATAGTAGATCCCTGTGTAACACTCGTAGAGGAATATCCTTATCTTGTGGACAAACTTTATAAACTGGCAGGTCTCCTACTAGTTCCACTACTATATGGATAGTATACTCCCACTTGTCTGCGAGGTTATGTTTTCCTCTGATTCGGACGTTCCTCACTAGAACTTTATCTCCCACTTCAAGAGTTGACTCATTCACTCGTTTGTCGCTTAATATCCTCTCTGGGAACCCATAGTGGACAATGAATCCATCCCAAAGGCACTTACCCACAGTCTTGGCTTTCTGGTTGGTGGTGGGTATGGCAACTGCATACTTGGTGTAATGGTCCGTCATGACAAGTACATTCTGGACATTACTTCGGTCTGGTTCGATGGAAAGAAAGTCTATACAGAGCAACTCAAGGGCCCGTGTAACCTGGATGTTGACCAATGGGCCAGATTTCTCTGGCAAAGCTTTCCAAATCACGCACCGTTCGCAGGTCTTAATCTTCCTTTCAACATCAGCACTCATCTTTGGCCAATAAAAGTGAGAACGGACAAGGTCGAGGGTGCGATCTACTCCCATGTGGCCCATCTGATCGTGCAGGCTCTCCAGCACCGTTGCACAGAATTTAACAGGTAACACCAATTGGTGAGTTGTATTATCGTCCAACTGTTGGCGTCTGTACAGAACTCCATCCTTTAATTCTAAGCGGTTCCACTCCCTCAACAACAAAGAAAAGTCTGGACATTCATACCTCACCGTCCGGCATGGCATCTGGCCTTCTTCTAAGTGGCTAATGACTTGGTTTAGGACAACATCTTCCCTTTGTTCACGTTGCAGGTCTATAACAGTTAAACAGGGGACTGCAGACTCATCTTCAGTCAGGTCTTGAGCAAAACAACCAGGAATAACCTCCTGTTCCATTGCCAAGGATTCCACTAGAGAAACAGAAGTTCCACATCCTTGCTGAATCAGATGTTTGTCCCACACAGCTTGTACAACAGCACAGTCCATGACAACACCTTTATCTCCACCCAGATGCTTGAAGGCGAATTGCTGTATCCGTTCCAGTTCCTTTTGTGATATCATGTCATTGATCAGCTCACCATGGGGACGTCTTGATAACCCATCGGCATCTTGGTTTTGCTTTCCTGCTCTATAGGTCAGATCGAAAGAGAATGTGGCTAATGCTGATAGCCAACGATAACTTATGGCATCAAGCTTCGCGGAAGTTAGGATGTAAGTTAGAGGATTACTGTCAGTTATGACAGAGAAGTGATTGACATGCAAGTAGTCAGAGAATTTCTCGGTCACTGCCCACTTTAATGCAAGAAACTCCAACTTATGGCGGGGTAACGAGACTCACTTCTAGAAAGACCTCTACTGGCGAAAGCTATGGCTTTTTTTTCTCCATTTTGCTCCTGATATAATGCGGCGCCAAGACCTATGGTGCTTGCATCTGTGTGGAGGATGTAAGGTAAGGTCGGGTCTGCAAACCCTAACCACTGGTAAGTTTGGAAATAATGGTGTTGAATGCTTCATCACAAGCCGTTGTCCATCGGCTCCCAAGTGACTCTTTTGGGTTAAAATAGCTTCCTTTCAGCTCACTGTTCACGGTCTAACGATTCAGTGGGGCATAACAAGCAGTTAATTCATTAAGGGGTTTCACTATCTTGGAATAATCGCGGATGAACCGTCGATAGTATCCCGAAAATCCCAAGAATGATCTTAGCTCCTTTAGGTTCTTTGGTTTTGGCCAGGTCTTAAGAGCACTGATTTTTTCAGGATCTGTCTGGACTCCTGTCTCCAATATGATATGGCCTAGGTACCGGACTGAAGTTTGGAAGAATTTGCATTTTTCTGGGAATAATTTCAACCCATACTCTCTGAGTCTTCGCAGTACTTTTAGAAGCCATTCTTCATGTTCCTCAGGGGTGTAGGGTATGGACCAATCAGACACATACTAATTATTCATTATATACAAAGGTTTATGAAACTCCTCACACAGCCCAAATGAACAAACACAAGGGCAGAAACAGTGTCATGTTACAGGGCATGATAAGGAGATTTTACAACCTCCGAGGAATGTGGCCACATACTCAAGAGAGAGACTATGAAACAGAAACCCTCTTAAAAACAGACTTTGCTGCATTAATCATAGACTAACTGATCTATAAATGAACATGCATAAAACTGTGAAAGAAACAGTGTAAATGGTTTACTGTCTCGTGTAATATTAGGTATATATTATGGTATGTATCCTGGTATACAACCAACTAACGATCAATGTAACCTCACCTGTATCATGCCTCCTACCTAATTAATCCTCATTTAATGACTCACACTTTGATGTACATCACCTTCTTCTAGAATGCAGTGTGGATGTGTTATAGCTATCTGAGCATTAATGAAGCTATAATCATGCTAGGGACAAAGATCCGTAAATCAACTAAGAGCCACTTTCCCTCTCAGACATGTCACCTTTCTGATTGGTCAAGTTCAACCCTTAGAGGAGGATCTTTTCCAGGCCTTATTAGTGACAGTCCACATGTGACCTCCCTCTATTAGTTCTTTCATCCAGCCGCAACACTGTTCTGGTTATACTGGGGAACCCCCTCCCCCTCCACGTGGGCCCCAGGGCCCAGCAGGCCTCGATTCCAACCAGATATGGGCTCAGGCAGGAGAGAGATGACTCTCTCACAAAGAACCAAGGACAATCTCAAGAGTTTTGGAACAAAGACTCCAACCAACAACGACTCCAATCACCCATCCTTCCGACTTCCTCACTTCTCCTGGGTGCTCGGCGTGTCCTCAACAGAGTCCCAGGCCTTGACCAAACTAGCCATGCGTTCCTGGAGAAAGAGAACGCTCAACCAACTTCCACTTGACACTGCCGGAACCATCAACGACTTCAGTTTTCAACAACTTCAAGAATTGTTCCCATTACAAATGCAAGTATTCAATTCAATGAAATGTGATGTGTCTCATAGACCCTCTTCCGGTTTCCAATTTCATCCTGTCACTAACCTATTTATGTATTCATGTGTGTATGTTGTTTAGTTTATTTATATTCATATAAATATCTATATTTAGCTAATAAAACTTGTACATAATATGTATTTGGTTCTGTTTTGTTTGCAATACAAGTCACTTTACGATCACAGTTTTTGCTACTGGCTCAAAGTACTGTACAGGCGAAGAAATAATTATTCTTCTGTGGCCAGGGAAGATACCCTTTTCTTAGAATAAATTAATAATCAAAAGAGTTCGTTGGAAGAACTGATTAATTGATTGTAATATTAATTCAGCCACATCAAGTTACTCCAATTAACTGACCCAAATATTTATAATTAATAATAACAAGATATTATTGATTATTAATATTTCCAAAAAGCTGAGTTCCTTACAGGGGTCTGGGAAAACACTATTAAATCATCAAGGAACACCAAGACCTCGGTGAGATGTAGATCCTCCATGCACTTTTCCATCAAGCGTTGGAATGTACTTGGTGCATTGGTAATTCCTTGAGGCATCCGATTAAATTCCCAAAATCCTAAGGGACAAGAGAAAGCGGTTTTGTATTTGTCAGACTCCTCCATTTCTATCTGGTAATAACCAGACTTCAAGTCCAGAACTGAGAACCACCGAGAACCCGTTAAGGCAGAGAAAGACTCTTCGAGGTTAGGCAAAGCATAGGAATCTTTCACAGTTTGTGAATTTAGCTTCCTGTAGTCCACACTAGAGATGCTCCGATCAGCATTTTTGGGGCCGATCACCCATTACCGATCACCAAAATCATGATCTGCCAATTGCCGATCACTGCCGATCACCGAATGGCAGGGGAATGGGAATCTTTTATCTATAATCTAGCAGAGTTTGCACCATTTGTCGAAATGTGTTGATTTAATTGTATTTAGAAAATGAGATGTCTTAAGGCTACTGTAGGCCAGCTTTCCCAAATAAGGCAGAGTAACATTAAATTATTCCAAACAAAGAGGGATCAGGCAGACCAACACACATCAGATCAGCTTAATGGGAGGGGATCAAGTTACACTTAGGCATATTTGGAAATTGTAGCCTCTTAATGCACCCACTACATTTACTAATTGGCAACAAAATGTACAACTTGTTACACCAAAACTGGCTACTAATAAAAGGACAAAACTATGGCAAGTTTTTTTCTGTTATTATTATGAACGTCTGATGTAGTTGAGCAGAATGCTCTTTTATGAAGTTACTTCATTAAAGGACATATTTAATGAGATTATGCCTGAAAAGGTTTTGGATTTTTTATCATATGTTCATTTAAAAATATATATTGTATAAAATTACTTCTTGTTTTGTTTTATTGTATTTATATGATATTTGTATTTTTATAATTGAATTTTTGCCATGAAAATAGCTTTGAATGCTGACATGGCATTAAATAAAATAATCTGAATCTGAATCTGATGTAGTTGAGGAACCAACTACGTCAGATCAAAAAAAATAAAATACCACCACCACTTTTGAAATATCTCGAATGTTTTGTAATGGTACATTTTGAATGTACCAATACAAATAAATAAAAACATATCCAGTTAACCCAGAGCATTCATTTTGTTCATTCGTTAAATAAGAGGCGATCTAGCGCTGAAATGTTTTTTTTATCAAGTGATCAAAGTGCTCGTTGCCGCAGCGATCAGTGGCGCAGATACCGCGTTCTGTTGTGGCTCGCGCGGTGCACGGCCTTCACTCGGACGTGCTTCAATCCGTTGGGAGACTCCCTATTCGTTCCGGTGAAGGAGAACTCATGTTGCCACTGCCAAGCTCCACTCTGCTGTTGTGTGCCCGTGCGCCACGCATGCAGGTGGGAAAAAGTCGCGCGAGTAACTTACGTCACGTGATCGGCTTTTTTGATCGGCACTTTTGGGGTTCGCCGATCAATCTATTTTTAGCCAATATCGGCCGATCATGATCGGCGTCCGATCAATCGGAGCATCCCTAGTCCACACATAGTCTCACGTCGCCATTCTTCTTTCGTACGACTACGATTGGGGACGCAAACGGAGACTCAGATTCCCGGATCACTCCTGACTCTTTTAACTCTTGCAAATGCCGTCTGACAGCAGCCAGGTCATGAGGATGGATAGGGCGTGCCCTTTGCTTACAAGGGGTTTCGTCAAACAGCTTGATGTGATGCTTGACCTTGGATGCTCGACCGAAATCAAGGTCATGTTGCGCAAAGACATCAGACATATCACTGAGCTTCTTATTGATTCTATCCTTCCACTCTTTGGGCAACGGTGAGTCCCCAAAGTCAAAGGTAATCCCTGCTTCGGAACAGCTTTGATCAGCAGGTACAGATTCCTCCTCGCGTTCTTGAGGGATGATACTCTCGATGGCATGCACTTCAGCAACCACAGCATTTGGCTGAAGCAGTACATCCCGAAGAGACTCATTCCGTAGCTGGACAGTCAACTTTTGCGTTGGGAATGGTGGCACTTGAACTATACCTCTTGAAAAAAGAATACTTCCAGGGAGGGAGGAGTTTGATGGGGGCTCCAGAAGAACACATTCTTTAGTGGATAAGCAATTCACATTTGCTTTTCCACAAAGAGCAACGGTCTGCTGTGCTGGAATCACTACGGGCTCCTTGCTTTGTAGTCTCACCAATCCAAGGCATCCATTGGCATTCTGTTTATGCCGTAATTGCAGAGTTTTGAGGACAGCACTGTACCCGTATCGTGGAGAATGGTGTTCAAGGATATTCAAGTTAGAACATTCAGCATACAAAGAATCAAGCGTATTCATCCCGATTAAGACTTGAGATTGGTTTTCTGGTTTGAAGTCAGGAACGACTAGTGCCAGTGTGGAAATTTCAACCTCAGATCCAACCATGTCTTCTGGAAAAGTTATTGGAATTTCAACATATCCTTTGTATGGAACTGGCTGACCATTTGCTCCACTGACCTCAAGCAGAAGATTCAGGGGCTTGATGGGATGATTGATCAAGCAAGCTTGGTAAAAGGACCAAGGAACTGTGGTCACTTGTGACCCTGTGTCAAGTAAGCAATGACATTTAGTCCCTGAGATTTTGACTTGCGCTGTACACTTGGATCCGACCAGACGCTGAATACCGAATTTGTGGTGTGAAAGAGATTTGTGGTGTGGGCCTGAATTTTTTCTGGGGGGACAACCTTTAGGTTCACTAGTTCCAGTTTGTCCCACAACTGGAACTGTTAGGCGTTCCAGTTGTACGCCTAAAGAAGCCGCACCAACATGACTGTTCTCTCTATCCCACTCTTTTTGCTTCAACCGCAGTTCGTTTTTTTTTCTTTTCAACTAGTCCAGGGTTCGGATAATTTTCACAGGTTACAGATATGTGGCCATCTTCACCACATCTGAAGCAGTAACCAGGGCGTGGTCTGGATTTCGTGGCAGGACCACCGGTTGACTTAAACTTGTTTAGCAATAAACTCAGGAGTGCTAGGAGAGGGTAAAGTCTTATGCTTGGGTTTGACAGTCTTTCTGGACTTCGGGAGGGTCAGTGAAGTTAACTGTTCCTTTAGCTCAGCAATTTGCTTCTTCAATTCAGCGTTCTCAAACAACAACTTTGACTCATGAGGAAGTTTGCTTAAAATGGCAGCATCTTGGCTATAAATATGAGCAGATCTAGGGGATGGCTGTGGTTTCTGCTTAGAAGCACTGATGTGGCTTCTCATGCGCAACCATTTCTGTGCACTCTTGTCTTCTCTGGTTCTAAGGGAACGCAGTAAGTCTTGGAAATCGATAGGGTCATCTCTACGAGTTTCGAGACTAAGCTCAGAAATAAGGATGTCATCCCAGCAGCCTCTGCAAAACTGCCGTAAGAGATGATGGTTGCCCTCAGACGATTTAATTCCACCTCCCCTGACTGGCTTGCTCAGAGCAACTTGTAGCCTTTGGAGATAGCTAGATGGTTTATCTCCATCATTCTGAAATGTGTTCATGAATTTTGAGAACAACTCATCACCATCATCGATTGCACCATAAGCTGCATCAAGCACGTTAAGGTAAGCTCTGGGAGAAGTACGAGGCCCCAAAGACTTGACAATATCAGTGGCAGGAGGTAAGAGACTCTCCATAATTCTCCTTACTCTTTGTAAGTCAGACACAGAAGGGTCATCAAAGAGTAATTCAACATTACAACGCCAAGTGTCATAATCAGATTCATTATTGGGCTGGGGAATTCTCCCTGAGAAAGGGCGGAGCCTAACTACAGCACTGGATGGAATTGCTTCAGCGACTTCGCTCTTAACTATATGCTCCACAATAACTTTCTGCACCTCAGCAGGATTGAGCTGAACGTGACTCATGGTGCCTGAAAAACTGTTTTTCAGACCTTGGTAAGTCATCTTGATCAATTGTTGGCTCATTGTGAATGGAACAAGGACTCTGGACATTCTTCTTGGATGCATTCTGCTCTTTAATGGAATTGAGCTCATCAAGCGCAGGCTCATCTGCATCCATCTCATCTGGAATTAAGGAGCTTGAGATCTGCGAGAGTTCCTCTCGTAGTAAAGCATTGAAGGATTTTCCACTTTGCTTAGCAATGGTTTTCAGGGTGGATAAGTAAGAGGTTGTGGCACCAAAACTCTCCTCACAAGAGTAGACACTGCTCAGGGCTCTTATCTGATAAGTTAAGCTTGGGTCGTCTTTATCTGTGTAGCTGAGAGGTAGAAAGGGACTTATTGATTCAATAGCTGATCCAAAGTTGTACTCTTCAATGGTGTGGTCATGATACTTGGACTCAGGATTGTTAATGGGAAGGACTCTTGCGATGGAACCATGACGTTTTAGAAGATCAAGGACTTTTTCATCCTCAAGAGTGTTAATTGGTCCACTAACTAGAAGAGCATTTAAAACTTTGACACTTTCCTTCGGTACTATTTCCATGTTTTCAAAGTCAATTTACTTGCCACACTAATAAACTGATTTAAATTTCTCGTTTGTTGATTTTTCCTTTTTGGATGTAAAGTATAAATAAAGCTATTTATTACACCTCCGGGCTGGCTCGCCACTTAGTATGTAGCACACGTGTCATATAATATTGCACTTGTTACTAGTATTAACCATAGGCCAGTAGGTTAGACTATGGAGGTGTAATGAAGACAACACTGGTTAAATGATAAAGTTAATCTTTGTATTTAAATGAACTATTATAAATAATTGTTGATATTAAAAAAATAAAATAAATCAACAAATTGTTAGTTCTTTTGCTCAATAACAAACCACAGTTATATGGATTCAATTCAATTCTCAATCAATTAACAATTTCACTTGACTCAGTTGTTTGTTCAATTAGTTGGGTGCACCCTCTAGGCTATAAGGATATCCTAGATTACTACACTTTCAATATCAATATCAAATACGACCCCATAAACATTTACAAATGGTCACAATTGTAAATTTGACAGCTCACTGAATCACATACAAAAATAACTCATCCGAATTGAACAAGATGCATACAACAGTTCATAAGAAAACAGTTAAATGAATCAGTTCAAAAGGGTTGAACTAATCAGTTCAAAAGGGTTGAATTTGAAAAGTTCAGTTCAAGTTCGTTAGTCAGTCGCAAGTTCGTTGTCAGTCGCAAATCACGTAGGCACCTACGTGTGTATAGCTGCATAGCCTACATGAGAATGCTTTGACGGGCTACCACAGCTCAGGATGCACAAGGGAATGTCTGCAAATTCCACTATCTGCGTTAAAACGTATATATTTTTTTAAATTAAAATAACTTTTAAAGGTGCTCAAAGCGATGTCACGCGTTTTTTAGGCCAAAACATTTTTTGTCACATACAACAAACATCTCCTCACTATCCGCTAGCTACCTGTCCCCTGAACACACTGTAAAAAAACATGGTCTCTGCAAACACCCCAGGCTCCACAAACTGCAAAAAAAAAAAACTGGGCTTACCCGCACCATGAAACATAACAAACTGTTCCAGCCAATAACCGATAAGAAGGGTTTGGGGGTGCGGTTTTGGGGGTTAGTGCGCAGATGAGGAGGAGGGAGGGTCTAGCTAGCCTTTGTTTTGTTTGACAATACTTTAAACGTCAACAAGAAGTGATGTCACCCGACATCGCTTAGAGCACCTTTAATATTTAAAAACAGACATTTTCAAATTCCAAAGCTCGTAGAAGGTTCCTGTAAGACTGACTTACAAGTCAAATTTGGACAATACTTCCCTTCATGTAGCCTATGTAGCATGTATTCTGCAGAAAAATGATGTATTTCACCAAAAGGGTTTTTTCATGTTTAAAATGGTTGTAGTATGCTCCTAGTGACTAGACTGGACTAGACTAGACTAGACTATTTACTATAACCTTGGTATCGTTCATTTGAATGAATGACTGGACGTTTATATTCTTTTTGACTGTGTGTGGAATTTGCAGATGGTCCCTTTAGAAAATGCGGCGAATATCAAACCTAAAACTTACTTTACTGCGCTCTCGGACCGGTTGCTCTCCCCTACCCATGCAAAGTTAAACGAAACTGCAGAATTTCATGGAAAGGAAGATTTTCTTCCCATAGAGCCTATTATTACGAAAAAGCTTAACGTCAATGCAGTAAGACGGCGATATTAAAACTCAGTAGCAGATACACCTTATTGAACATGCAATGCGCTATTGCACGTGAAGCGTTTTATAATGATTTTCTATGTGTGCTGTTCATAATCTGATTGCCTCTATAAAGTATGCTTTATTAATAAGGTAATAGGCCTATATTGTGTACTAAATTTGGTGCTTCAATTTAATATCACTCACATTATGCGTTTTAAATGGGGATCACGCTTGATTACGCTGCCGTTGTCTGTTTTAGCAGAATACTGCCATCTAGTGGTAGCAGGTTTTCTCAGACAGTGTGTGTGGATCGTGCAAGGCGAAACCAGCGAAATGAAAGTCTTAAAATCCAAATTAATCAAATAGGATCAACTCAGAAACGAGTCAATGAATGAACGCGTGTCACCTCATCCACAAATGCACATCTTACTTGTTGCATGCACAAATTACGATACACTAATACAAAAGAAAACATTTCTATTCACAAAAATGTCTCTATTTGTACAAATTCCTACACATTCATTCAATTTTGAATTTTGCACAGGCGAGTTGAAAGGCATGGATAAAACATTTCTGCAACATGTATCAAGTTCATTGATAAGTGTGCTTGCACGTGTTAATCATTTTGATACTATATTCATCCCATATTGCGGATGAGGAACCCCGCAATTCCACAGTACCCACCAAGCCTGAGCTTCTTCACGTCATGCCTTGACCAGCCTGATCTTCACGTCACGCCTGATCTGAGAGACTGCTCACATCAGTCCTGCTGAGACAGAGACTGTGCACGTCATGCCTGTCGTGCATGTGTTTTCGGAGGAAATGGTCCCGAGATGGCCGCCGCCGCCGTTCTAGAGTCTTGTCCTGAGATGGCCGCCGTTCCAGAGTCTCGTCCAGAGATGGCCACCACGGCCGTTCCAGAGTCTCGTCCCGAGATGGCCGCCACCTCCGTTCTAGAGTCTTGTCCCGAGAGGGCTGCCGTTCCAGAGTCTCGTCCCGAGATGGCTGACGTCGCCGTTCCAAAGTCTCATCCCGAGATGGCCACTGCTGCTGTTCCAGAGTCTCGTCCCGAGATGGCTGCCGCCACGCCAGAGTCTCGTACTAAGAACATTTTGGGGAGGGGCAGTAGGTACCTGATTAAGGCCTCAGAGGCCGAGCCTCCTTGGTCCCCTGCACTGCCGCCTCTACCCTGCCTTCCTGCACTGCCGCCTCCGCCCTGGTCCCCTGCACTGCCGGCTCTACCCTGGCTTCCAGCACTGCCAGCTCTATCCTGGCCCCCTGCACTGCCGGCTCCGCCCTGGTCCCCTGCACTGCCGGTTCCAGCCTGGCCACCTGTTTTGCCAAGCCATGCCAAGTCTTTGTTTTGTATTTTGTTTTATGTTTTGGATCTTCTGAATAAACTGCACTTGGGTTCTAAAAATTTGCCTCCAGTGGATCCCTACGTTACATACAGCTATGCACTCAACAGTGCTATGGTCAACGCCTGGTGGAATGCCTGGTATAGAAGTAATTTTTTTCTTCATTCTATTTATTTTTATTGATTTATTTTCATATTTTTTTCATTAACTTTTTTTTAGATTTTTGATACACAATGCACTGTTGGGGCAACTCAGTGGCTGCACTTTTTTCTGCACTATGTTCCAACACTTCAAGACAAATGTATTTGTTGTTTGTTATGTGTACCATACACAAGAGGTTATAAATTAGATGCAGCTTTTTTTGGGTTCGCATCGAATGTTCTTTGACTATTATACATAAACACATTTATTATGAATAAAGATTGATCTGTTGAAAGCAGTTATTTTGAGTTAGATGCCAAATGTTCTCATCCTATTCAAATTTGATATTGAAGGGGTGCATACAACATATTTGCCCACCGGCAACTATAGTTGCCACACATTCAAATACGATTTTCAAGAAAAAAAAACAAAAAAAAACCTGGGGAAAAATAATGCAGAACATCTTCACAGAGGACACTATTAACACAACTATATGTATGAAACCATTCAGAACATTTGGGGCACAAATGGGTAAATTATATTTGATTGTGCTAAAGTGGAACTATTGCAAGTATACATTTGGTAAAATTTAAATATCTTGCATTTAATACTGATATTATCCAGTGATCATCCTATCCTTACTAATAGTGATATTAAAACACATTTTAAGCTTAATATTAAGAAATGTGTATTGTGCAATAAATAAGTACTCCAGATAATGTTTAATTATAATATTTATATCAGTTAGTCTCAAGCCATATATCTGTAATTATGTTATGGATGGCAAATTATGGATTTGTAGTACTTAGTATGAAATAAATGTATTTTAAATACATTTTGGCATAGTTTTTTTTGTCACTAGGGCTATTATTATCCCTAGCAATAAAAGTGGCCATAATAACATAAAACTGTAATACAGTAGCCTACAAGAGTTGCAAGATATAATACAAGAGTTGCAAGATATAATACAGTTGCAAGAGTAAACTATGTATCATGTTGTGGTTCTGTATTACTTTAGTCCCCTTAACTGTCACGATCCCGTATACGGGATACTTAACTTTACTTCGCTATATTACTACTAAATCCTAATCTAATTATGACAAACTATATATCGTTGGAAAGGTCTAAGACTCCTCAATAGATATTTTGGCGCTGTTTTTTCTTACAAATTATGTTTGAACAGTAATATATGAATTTATGACAAGAGTGCGCCTCAAAAAATCGACGTCATTACAGAAGTTTCGGACCTTTGTCACAAAAAGTCGACGCACACACTTTTAATAATTGAAACTTTGGTTTTTAATGCTAAAAGTTCATAATAAAACATAATCTAGTATTTGTCAATAAAAAAGATAAAATTATATTTTAAAAAGTAAAGTAAGAAGTCCTCTAAAAAGTATAATATATATGATATATATATATATATATATATATATAAATATTTTTTTATTATTATTATATCACATATTTTAGTAGTTATCATAAATTAGGTATCATTTGAAAGCTTACGAACTCAGAATTCATCCTGTGAAACCCGTTTTGAAATTGGATGTTGCGTTACCATCGAAACGGTATTTTTTTATTAGGTCCCTCCCCTTTTGGGCATCATCTTTCATAATTTATTATCAAAACCTTTTCTAATATTGACAAAACACATATTTTCAGAAAGTTCTGAGTCTCAAGGTTCCATATTTAGTGACAGAAGTGATATTTTGATAGAGATTTATGAATTTGATACAGCAGATTGCAAACAATTAAATTCAATGGAATGCAATGGCACCCGGTGGCTATTTTTGGTACTACGCCTAAACAAAATCTCATGGGAACTTAAATTTTTGTGATATCAACTTGAAATTTGGAACACAACTTGGTTAGATATATAGCTTTCATTTTATAGTAATTTTATAGTAAAAAATATTTTGTAAAATATTTATTTTATATAAAAAAATAAATTAATAAAGTATATTTGATTTACTGTAAATTATAACTTCCATAACTTTTTCATGCTTTAATTTATTAAAGTGCTTTCACTTCAGTATTAATCTGCTGATTGTTTTCTTTAAAACAAGACCAAACTTATGTCTGTATTCCAAAGAATTCAATTTCAATGAATTACAATTATTTAAGTTTGTATAGTGCATTTTAATGTCAATTATCAAAAGGGGGGGTGACAGCTAAGGGTTACCAAGTCTGTGGTTGTTATAAAAATGTTATCGCTGTGTCCTCTGGCTTAACCACAGTCCCCGAAGGTCATAAATTGGGCAAAGATTCCTCCTCAAATCCACATCTAGAGCCTCTACCTGCTGCAAACAGCTTCAACAGCTGCCAGCATGTCAGATGGACACAGCTTGAGGAGGAGCTCAACGGAGGGAAAAGATGGAGCAATCGATCTCTTTGCCTTCAGATGCACATGATTGCCTCTCCAGCCTCCCTAAGTGGGGCATGTGACGTGATTGAACAATCAGCTGCATTACCCGAGAGAAATATGAACCTCTCTCACACACTTATGTCTCAAACCTCTGGGATACGTCTTTGCTTACCTCTGTCACCACCTGAAAAAGCCACACAGATCACTGGAAGCATCTGTTGCAAGACTAACCATGACTGATGTGTCGCGTTTCTCGGCAGCAGGCATATGTTCACACCTATTTGATGTGCAGAGGAAAACTTTTTTCTTGCCTTCCAGAGAACATTGGTCGTGTTAAAGGTTGTATCAGTGATTTCTGGCCCAAAAATAAATGTCTAATCTTTCCTAACGATCCGCTAGCTGCACACCCCATAAGCATGCCGTCCAAAAACCGCGTCTCTGTAGGCAGCATAGGCTCTGAGATCTGCACACAAAAACAAATGGGTACAACCACCACTCAAAACCAAAATAAACAGTGTTCCAACCAATCACTGACAGGGGCGGGTGTTCCTCCGATTTCGCATCCAGCCGTGCACGAGCGCAAAACCTCACAACACCCGCCCCTGTCAGTGATTGGTTGGAACACTTTATTTTGGTTTTGAGTGGTGGTTGTACACATTTGTATTTGTGTGCAGATCTCAGAGCCTACGCTGCCTACAGAGACGCGGTTTTTGGACGGCATGCTTATGGGGCGGGCAGCTAGCGTATCGTTAGCAAAGATTAGACATTTATTTTTGGGCCTGAAATCACTGATACAACCTTTAAAGCAGATTTAATCCACAAAACTTCTACGGTACTCAGCAGTAATCTGCGAGTATGTTGAGAAAGGCAGAGGGGTTTATTTCCAGTTTGTTCCCTTAACAATTTAAGACAAATTTTCCACCCATTTTTAATTAATACCACAGGTGTACTCCACCTAGAATTAACCAAGCAGGTCACTTGCACATAAACATCAACTGCAAAGCACACAGTACAAACAATAATGTGTAAATAAAAACACACCATAATTAATTACTGTAATTGATGATGGAATTCTAGAGTCAGCAGGAATCACGCAGGATCCTTAAATATAATTAAAGCTTCCTTGATTATTCATGGCGAAGTGGTTTATGATCAAGTATTTTATAACTTGCAATTTCACATTATACAAAAGACAGTTCTCTATGGCACCTTATTGGGCAATTGGTTTATAACTTAAGCTGTTTATTTGATTTTCTACAAGTAACTTTCACTTTGGTCTTGATAACATCTGCGTGTAATTAGGCACAAGGTTGCTGTAATTAAGCAAGCCACTGGAGATAGGACTGATAACATTATTTATAGGTCCATCACCGCTGCCGAGCTGGCCACCTCACTGGCTGGTTTTAGCAATCACTCATAATTAAATGTGAAAAAAAAAAGCAGGCTCCAGAATGAAACTGTGACATTAACATATTAAGTTATGATGTAAATGCAAAAAGAGACTTTACTTTAAATATTAAAGTACCAAATATACTATATAGTTTGTTTAGAATGAACGTTCTCAAATCTTTCACATTCTCAAATATTCGAGGTTTAATACACAAAGTTATGCTAAAAGTTAAGCTTAAGTTAAGTTAAAGTTAAGCACAATCAACAGCATTTGTGGCATAATGTTGATTATCACATCAATTATTTTATAATGTCCTTCGTGTTTGGGGTTGGTAAGTTTGTTTATGTTTTTGAAAGAAGTCTCTTATTCTCACGAGGTTGCATTTATATCCTCCAAAATATATTGTGAATTATTATTATTATTAAAAGTTTTCTGTTTTGATATATTTTAAAATGTAATTTATTCCTGAGATAGCAAAGCTGAATTTTAATGTCATAATTACTCCAGTCTACAGTGTCACATGATCCTTCAGAAATCATTCTGATATGCTGATTTGGTGCTTAAGAAACCTTTCTTATTATTATGGAAACAGTTGTGCTGCTTATATTTTTGTGGAAACCTTGATTTTTTTCAGGATCCCTTGATGTATACAAAGTTAAAAAGAACATAATTTATTTGAAATATACATATTTTGCACCAACAAAAAGTCTTTACTGACATTAAATAGTGGTTTATAGTTTTAATATTTTGTTCACACTCATGTGATGTCAACTTGCATATTGTTTACATGATGTGGCTATATTACTAAAACAGTGACCATTTTAACATTTTGTCAACGTTGAACCTTGTTGCTAATGTTGGTGACTCTGGTTCAAGTCTGACATGCAACATCTTCTTTAAAAACTGGAAAAATCTAGTCAAAATTCCCAGGACCACATTTTTTATGAAATGAAGCCTAATGTGTAAATTCATTGTTCATGCTCCAAATGTGAACATGTCTTCAAAGGCGGATGAAGACAAGAGCACATGTGCCTCTCATAAAGAATTAATTCTGAGAAGCAGGGGATAAACTTACCATTTATTTCGCCTTCAGTTTTAGTCATTGTGGTGTTTCTGCCCAAAGGGAAATGCACCTGGAGCCAAGTCTGCCTACCTGGCGGCAAGCCCAGGGCATAAGATGGTGTAAGCAATACCAACGAAAAAATGAGACAGACTGTACATCCTGAAAGACAATCGGTGCATATTTTCATAACCTAAAGTCTTATACAAAAAGTGCCGGTAAGCTTGATTTTACAGTCCCCATTTCCAATCAACGCATTAGTGTCAGTCCAAGTATATTTTAACAAAATGCATTAAAGACAACTGTGCTGATCCATTCTGCATTCTCATATTTACAACTGCGCTAAACAAGACATGGAAGAGAGCATTATATTATTTTCCTCGTAGTTACACTGGCAGGGTGCAATATCTTTAATTCTGTGATCCTTGTACAAAAAGACTACATAGATCAGATACGTTCTCTTTGCAAATCATCCTCTAGCTTTATGAAATTTTCGGATGAAATTTTTGAGAACATGCAGTCGTAATTAGTGTGGACGTACAGCAACTTATGCCAGGTTTTAAATGGAATCCCAGAGGGAACGGGTTTGCTTTAGTGTAACATTGCAGCAATTCTTTCATTCACTCTTTCAAAGAGGATTACATGAAGAAAAAGTCATTAACAAAATAAGTGAAGTTTAAGCGTTAAGGTGACTTTAAGAAGTTTGTCGTCTCAAGTTTGGCATGTTGTAACTTTGTCTCCTGCTTTTTGGGGTCATAAATATACATGTGACAGTGACGACCTCTCCGGGCCTCGGTGAAGGTCCTTCTCTGTTTTTCTTCTCTTGTGAAGGATGGGAGTGAGTGAGGTCCTCTCGGTGATAGGCACGACTCTTATCTTGAGATTCTACAGAGAGGGCTTCCCTTTTCTCATTACATTGACTGGCATTGTCAAATCACACTGGGTGTGCCCTTTCTTTCTGAGCTTATCTATTTGTTTTCACTCATTTTCCAGAAGCGGCGGTAAAAAGAAAGTGACAGCACTAAACGAGAAGTCCTGTCTCTCGATCCCATCACATTCTTCTTTGAGAGTGATGTGTGAAACCGGCATGCCAAGACTCTGACAAGCAAGAAATGATCTTTCACATTCACTTTCACTTACAGTGTCTGTTCACAACTGAAACGTGTGTTTTGATACAATTACGATAAACAGAAAGTGCATTGAAAATACAAAACCGGAGAGAACGGGGTAAAATCAATCAAGTGCTTTATTACCATAAACTGTTCCTTTGAACTCTCCAGTGTCTCTTAAATGTCTGAAAATATATTGCTTCTGCATGAGAGGCTCATAAGAATATTGAAGAATACATTGGAGAAATCTGGCACAAGACCCCTTGGAAGTATACGATTTGAAATCCATCATCTTTGCTTAAGGCTGTAAAGTTCTGCATCTTTGACAGTAAAGACTTTTACGTTGTTACAATAAAATTATATTTAAAATAAATGCTGTTCTTTTGAACTTACAGTAACACTTTATTTTGATGGTCCACTTTAGACATTCTAAGTAACTTTGCAACTGCATGTCTATTAACTCTCATTAGAGTATTCGTAGACTGTCTGCATAATATCTGCTAACACTTTATTGTGATGCTCCTAACATACATTCTACTGACTAAGTAACTTTGCAACCCCCAACCCTAACCAAAGAGTCTACTAACAGTCTACAAATACTCTAATGAGAGTTAGTTGACATGTAGTTGCTAGTTACTAAAAGTATGCCTAAAGTGAACCATTGAAATTAAGTGTAACCTAACTTTTACATCATAAAATATACTGGTATTGGTATACTTTAATATATAATGTTTTTTTTAATGGACTTCAACAGAGATTGATGCTTCTAGAGCTGTGTAAAAAAAAAATAATATATATATATATATATATATATATATATATAAATAGAGAAACTTTTTCTTAGAGATGATATGGATAACATTTGTTTGGTTTGTATTTTTTGAGAATTCAGACACTGCATCTCCGGCTGTCACTGTTAGTGCGGCAACAAACGGATGGAAACAAAAACAGCCCTGCCATAGACTTCTCAAACAATGCTCATGTTTGTTGATTTCAAAAAGGACGCTTTGCTTTAGTCTCAGATGGCACGGTTTCATCAAATATGTACTGTATCTATAAAACAAACATTTTCTGGGTTACAAGAATAACTTACAAATATATTCTTTGGTGATAAACTATTCGTGCTTGTCAGTATTTGACAGACACAACTGTGCAATAATTAATGTCCTACTTCTCATTTCAGTTAATTTGTGGGTTTATTATTATTTTAGTTATTATTTTAGTTATTATTTGTTGAATACAGTTAAACTAAAATGAGTGACACTTATCAAACAAACCTTTGCCATATGTGCACTTCATGCAGGTTTCGGAAATCCACCACAGAAGAGGGCAGCTTATATAAAACATCCATATTCACAAGTGCATTTGTTCTTAATATAGATCAAATGTTTCTGCAAAAAAATTATTTAATCTTTGTTTTGTCAATCAAGTGCTGCTGACTCGTCACTTTTCTTAACTGCTAATTGCAATCATTAAGACTCGATTAAAATGCTGATTACACATTCATTTTTGTTTGAGATCTTACTATTTTAATATGTCAAATTAATGGATGTCAGTTTGGAATTTCATTTGTTGTATTACATTTATAAATATTATTTTATTCTAGCCCAGTTTCTAAAGCATCATGTACACTGTTTTTCCAGGCTTTGACTTTACTTATTTGATAATGTTCATAACTTTATTTAGAAGTAATCCCCCCTCCCCCCTCCACCCAGCCTTTTTTATGGATCTTTTCATGAACAGAAGATTTAATTACTCAAAACTTCCCAAGCTTGTTATATGTTCATTAGCTCAGGATTGCCATTGATTGACAACAGGGTGGCCAGACTCGCTCAGATCAGCCTGATATTCTTCTATTGCTGGACTGAGCTTGACATTGGGCTTGCTGACGGATGAGAAATATTACTGCCAGATCGAAAAGCAAAGTGGAAGATAGATGAGTTTAATGCTGCCGCTATCGTCACATCTAAGCACCACATCTATTTATTAATATTTGGTTAGCCTCCGCAACAATCCATCTCTATTTGGGTAATACATATAGGATTGGATCTGTCATTTTGGTTATTTACTAGCATTTGTCTCTCACTTCCCTAGTGGGCTCTCAGTGGCCCCGGCCAGGCAGCTTTGAGGTATCTTCCCCCTCTAGGTGACAGCACACTGAAAAGCCTATGCTGACAGTTACTCGGAAAAGTCACACAGCGTTATCATAGAAAGAAATGCAGCAGACATACAGTGCAGAGAAGTATAAAAGTCTTGAGCGCACAATGAACCCATATGAGATTAAAACAATATAATATACTACATCAAAATTTGTATAAAATATAAATACATCATTTTGCAAAATGTACATTTATTTTATTAAATATTTATGTATGTACTGTATGTATGTTTGTATGCATGTATGTATGTATGTACTTTTGTCCTATGTATGTATGTAATTACTTACTCACTCACTCACTTACTTTCTTTCTTTTTATTCTGGCATAGTAGGGAACCAATTGGCTGGAGTTTGTAATATCTAAAGGGGGAGAGGGATTTTGCAACAAAAAAAGCTATATAAAGATTGACTAATTAAAAACATTTGTTTAAGAATCTGCACTATTCTTTTTCTGTTCTTAGTATGAATCTCAAATCATTCTGAATAAGATTCATACTTTTTTTCAGTTCACCCTTTCACTCAAATTTGCATACTGTAATCCAGTGGTTCTCAAACTTTTTAGGTGGCGATCCCCTTAGGCATTTAACATCCTTCTGCGTATCCCCTCTCTTCCAGTCTCACCAATAATTGCCCCCTTAACTCGATCTTCCAGTGCATTTTTTCAATGAGAAATATGCAATGATGTTTAAACCGAACTGATAGGCCTACTTTTACATATTAAATTAAAACCACCTGTACGTAGCAGTAAGCCACTGTCTTAATGAGAGAGTCATCGAGTCATTCATTCATTGATTCAATAACTAAGCAAGTGGCTGGCTGCGTCCAAAATCACATACTCTCTTGAGTAGGTACCTATTTTGAACTAGTAATTACTTCACCGCCTCTAAAAATGTATGCTCTGTATAGTATGAATGTGTGTGGTATGAATGTAATCTGGACATACTACATTCGCCATGATGTCATTATCATGTGACATACCAACGTCAGTTACGCAGATTCACTGCCATTCACAAATACTGGTTCATACTGTTCCCTTTCGAGGGAACTCGCGATGCGTCGATGACGCTTTGGGAACACCTTTGCGTGACTGAGTCTGAAGCACTACTGTCAACTAGTCCAATGGAATGAATGAAGCGTCACGGGCGGGTGACGTCATGACCAGGAAGATATAAAAGAACATCCGGTGCAATGCTCGCGTTAGTGCCTTTTGTGCCTCAGCAAAGCGCTCTGTGTCAAAACTGTCTGTTATGTTTATTGTTGTCTGTCTCTCATTATATTGTATTATGGCGAAACAACTATTCAAAGCCTGTGCTTCTCCTTGCCCTCGTTATATCACGGGTGGAGATACACATGAGCTTTGTGTAGTTTGTTTGGGAGTGGAGCATGCTATGTCAGCCTTCGAGGGGGCTGACTGTCAGCATTGTGAGCGTCTCCTGCTCCGCATGCTCCGCTCCCGTCTGTCCACATTTGAGGATGATGGACAGGCTCGCGAACCTCGGGGTTCTGGACCCGCGGCTGCCGAGGCAGCTCGGAGAAGGCTCACTTGGGGTTCGCAAATGGATCTTTCGGCGGGGTTGGGGACGGGCTCTGCCTTATCTCCTCCTTTACCCAAAGGATCCATTGCTCTCTTGCCGGTGTCGGAAGCCCGTGCTGCGGCTTCTTCCGCTTGGGAAGAGAGCCCGTTGCTTCAGTGCTCTAGCTCTGAAGAGGTAGAGTTACTGAGCATTGGTGAGAGCGACACAAACACAAATAAAGAAAGTTCAATAAGGGGAGAGGATTCGCCATCCCTCTCCCCAGCACACGAGGAGCTTATTGAGGTGATTACTCGTGCTGTAGATAAGTTGAAAACTATTGACTGGCCAGCAGAAAAGAGAGATTCTCGTCCTAAAAGCAAATTAGACGAGCGTTTTCTCACTTCTAATGTTTCATCTCAATCACGGGCCCTTCCATTCTTTCCTGATCTACATGGTGAGCTATGTAGATCATGGAATAAACCATATTCGTCACGTATTTTTAGTCCCCATGTTCAAACGTATCCAAATATAAAGGGGCTGAAAGATTTTGGTTATGGGTCGATGCCCCCAGCGGAACAGACGCTCGCGAGCTTTCAGTCTCCTGGGTCAGCATCATCCCTGAAGGATCCCGTGTTGCCGAATAAACCACTAAAGACCACATCTAATTTAGTGGGTAAGGCTTATACGGCAGCAGGTCAAGCTGGAGCCTGTCTACACACGATGGCAGTGCCCCAAGCCTATCAGGCAGATCTGCTGGGGGATATAGATAGGAGTGAGGGAGTTAGTCCCGACGAAATTCGAGAACTTCGTCGGGCTACAGATCTTTCTCTCAGAGCTACGAAGGAGACCGCCCGTGCTATTGGGCGGTCTATGGCAGCCCTCGTAGCTACTGAGAGACATCTTTGGTTAAATCTGACAGATATGAAAGATAAAGATCGGGCTTTTCTTTTAGATGCCCCTATTTCTCCCTCTGGTCTTTTTGGTGACTCAGTGAATTCGGTTGTTGAAAGATTTCAAGAAAATAAAAAAAAAACAATCTGAGGCTTTTAAAAAATTCCTTCCTCGCCGTGTCCATCCCCCTGGGGATGCTGGGCGTGAGCACCCCCAGCCAAGCTCCTTGCACCGTGTGCAACAAAAAATATGTGTTGCGTCTCGTGCGCCCCCTGCTCCACTTTGGGGTCCTCATGGGACCGGTCTGCCAACCCCGCCACCCTTGGTGCTTCGGGGCCAGTGGTATCCAGCGAAAGTTCGGCGCAGTGTCGACTCGACATTGCGTCGGACGTGAGCCCTCTGAGGGGGGTTCAAAAACAGTCAGTTCGGTTGTTTTCTGCCAATATGCTTCAGGTCGCCGAAGTGGCTGTTCCTTTAACACCAGAGGCCAGTCTCGAGAGACTGGTACCCTTAGTAGATTTTCTAACAGAGTGGAAGAATCTGTCGAATATATCTTCTTGGGTCCTGCAGATAATAAAGGTTACAGAATCCAATTCGGTTCTCCTCCGCCTCGTTACAACGGGGTGTTAATCACGGTAGTACATCCCGAACAGGCTCTGGTAATGGAGCAAGAAGTTCATTCTCTCTTAGCAAAGGGAGCTATAGAACAGGTGTACTCCCCCGACAGAGAATCGGGGTTTTACAGCCGATACTTCATTGTTCCAAAAAAGGATGGGGGGTTGCGTCCAATTTTAGATCTTCGTTTGCTGAATCGTGCGGTCATGAAATTGAAATTCAAGATGCTCACACTCAAACAGATAGTGACTCAAATCAGATCCGAGGTCTGATTTGTCACGATAGATTTGAAGGACGCTTATTTCCATATCTCCATCCTCGCTCAACACAGGAAGTTTCAAACACAAAGAATACCAATATCGGGTGCTTCCATTCGGTCTAGCTCTGTCACCCCGCACGTTCACGAAGTGCATAGATGCAGCTCTGGCCCCGCTCAGGCTGCAGGGCATACGCATTCTGACCTACATCGACGACTGGCTGATTCTGGCGGAATCAGAACAGTCAGCGGTTCGGCATCGAGATGTCGTTCTCGCTCATATGAAGAAATTGGGGTTGAGACTCAATGCCAAGAAGAGTGTGCTTTCTCCACTACAGACAACCACTTTCCTTGGGTTGGTATGGGATTCAGTCACGATGCGGGCCACACTATCGCCCGTTCGTGTAGCTGCTATCATCACAGCCACAAAAGAGTTGAAGCTAGGACAGTCACGCACTGCAAAACAGTTCGAGAGACTGTTAGGCCTCATGGCAGCGGCGTCCAATGTGATCCCATTTGGCCTGCTGTACATGAGACCTTTGCAGCGGTGGCTCAGGACCAGAGGGTTCTCCCCGAGGGGAAACCCACTTCGTATGATCAAGATCACGCGGCGGTGCATCCGCGCCTTGATTATATGGAGGAAACATTGGTTCCTGTCCCAGGCTCCGGTGTTGGGAGCTCTTTGCCATCGAGTTGCTATCTTGACAGACGCTTCTCTCACCGGCTGGGGAGCGGTAATGGAAGGCCGCTCAGCTCAGGGTCTGTGGGGGAACCATCATCTCTCTTGGATCATAAATTGCCTCGAGATGATGGCCGTCTTCAATGAGTTGAGACATTTCCTCTCAGACCTGAGGGGCCATCATGTGCTCGTCCGTACAGACAACACTTCGGTGGTCTCTTATTTAAACTGACAGGGGGGTCTGCGTTCGCGTCCACTCTGCAAACTGGCGCACCAGATCCTCTTGTGGTCCCTAGGGAAGATACTCTCCCTGAGTTCAGTGTTTATCCCAGGGTACCAGAATATAGGAGCAGACACCCTGTCGAGGCAGGGGCTGAAGCCAGGGGAATGGAGACTCCACCCCGAGGCGGTGGAGCTCATTTGGGAATTTTACGGCCAAGCAGAAGTGGATCTGTTTGCGTCCCAGCATACGACGCACTGTCCACTTTGGTTCTCCCTCACGCAACCAGCCCCCTTGGGCCTCAGCCACATCTGTACACATTTCCCCCTGTTGCTCTGCTCCCAGGAGTTCTGGAGAGAGTCCGCCAGGACGGAGTAAGTCTATTATTAGTAGCTCCCCGCTGGCCGAGTCGTTTTTGGTTTGCGGACCTAATTCATCTCCTAGACGGCCCTCCTTTCGAGATTCCTGTCAGGAGAGACCTTCTGTCTCAGGCAGGGGGCACAATATTTCACCCCCGACCGGAGATTTGGAACCTATGGGTTTGGCCTCTGAGGGGGCCCAACTTTTAGAGAGTGGTCTCTCGACTGAGGTCATTGAGACTATTCTTTGCTCCAAAGCTCCAGCCACGAGGAAATTATATATACTTAAGTGGAAAGCTTTCACGTCTTGGTGTCACCAACAGCAGCGAGATCCAGTTAACTGTTCGTTCAACACAGTACTTGAGTTTCTCCAGTCTCGTTTCACGTCAGGTTTATGTCATTCTCCTTAAAGGTTTACGTGGCGGCCATTGCGGCTTTCCACGCCCCTGTGGGTATTACATCTTTGGGTCGAGACCCCCTGATTATTCGTTTCCTTCGTGGCACCTTGAGGTGGAGGCCTGCAGTTCGAACTAGGGTGCCGGCATGGGATCTGGCCATAGTTTTGGAAGGCCTGTCTGGGGCTCCCTTCGAGCCCCTAGATTTAGTTTCAGAAAAATTTCTGACTTCCAAGACTATCTTTCTGTTAGCCATTTCATCCCTTAAAAGAGTTGGAGACCTTCAGGCTCTTTCTGTGTCTCCCACCTGTTTGGAATTTGCACCGGGTATGGTTAAGGCGTTCTTATACCCTAAGCAGGGTTACGTCCCTAAGGTGCCAACCAATATTCCAAGGCCTATTGTACTGCTGGCATTCTGTCCTCCTCCGTTTACATCTTCGGACCAGGAAAAACTGAATCTCTTGTGTCCAGTGCGAGCACTGGACACTTATGTCCACAGGGCTGCCCCGTGGAGGAGATCTGATCAGTTGTTTATCTGTTTTGGTTCAAAGGTCTTCCTGCTTCTAAACAGACAATCAGTAAGTGGATAGTCGAGGCTATTTCTCTTGCATATGAGTCCTCTGGCCAGCCATGTCCTTTGGTGGTCAGGGCTCACTCTACCCGAAGTATGGCGGCCTCTAAAGCCGGGAACATACACCGGCTCGGGAACAGACACTGGCTCTGCCTCCGGCTCAGGAACAGGCACTGGCTCTGCCTCCGGCTCCGGCTCAGGAACAGGCACTGGCTCTGCCTCCGGCTCAGGAACAGACACTAGAACAGAAACAGTCACAAGGACAGACACAAACACAGACACAAACACTGGGTCCGGAACCGACATGAGCTCCAGCTCTGGAACAGGCACTGGCTCTGCCTCCAGCTCAGGAACAGACACTGGCTCTGCCTTGGGCTCAGGAACAGGCACTGGTTCTGCCTCCGGCTCAGGAACAAGCATAGGCTCTGCCTCTGGAACAGGCATAGCAGAGACCGGCCTCTCCAAGATCCGAGTCAGACGCTCCAGATAGTCCGTCACAACTTTGGCGGCCACGCCAAAGGGGATCTCTGGCTCGGTCTCAGACTGGACAGACGGGACGCGAACAGTCTCTCGCTGGGCAGACGGGACGTGAGCGGTCTCTCACTGGGCAGACGGGACGTGAGCAGTCTCTCGCTGGGCAGACGGGACGTGAGCAGTCTCTCGCTGGGCAGACGGGACGTGAGCAGTCTCTCGCAGGGCAAATGGGACGTGAGCAGTCTCTCGCTGGGCAGACGGGCGTCTCCTCCTCCTCCGTCCATGACGGCGAGAAGCCGGCCCAGAACTGCCTTCCACCGGTCCAGGATCGAAGGGGGATCTCAAGTGCAAGTGCGGTCCAGGATCTCAAGTGCAAAAACAAGGAGGATTTAATAACAAAAACCGTACAAACACAAATCAAAAACCCACGAGGGGGAAAACATAATAAATGAACATGAAACCAACACTGATTCTGAACATAAGAACATCAACAAGGAACTGGGAAGACGTATGACAACGAACCGACAAAGGCTGCATACAAGAGGAGACTTTAACTCTTCGGGGTCGCCTATCACGCCGGCGTGATCAAGTTACATGACCAGTTTAAGACGTCGAAGCATAAAAACAAAGTCACGTTGAGCGCTTCCGTCCACTTCTGTCGAAAGTGCTGGCTTGAAATTCTATTTTACTTTTTGTTTTGTGTTGATAGACCAAGTAAAAACAGAGATATGATAATTTAAACTTTATATAAAAAAATACTGACGCGTTCATAAAAGAACGCAAGATGGGATGCGACAGGCGTTGCATTTATTCTAATAACTTCGTCGGTTTCTGTCATAAAACAAAAGGGAGAAAAATGTGTGAATCTGCTGACTCTGCTCTTCAGGCTGCACATTTTAGGGAATGGAGGAGGAGCCAACTGAGCTAAGACGCAAAATTGAAAGGCAGAGGATTTACGGAGTTGATAAAGAGAGACATATACGTTATATATAGAGAGAGAGATTATTGCTAGTTTTTGGAAGAGTTTGAGTAGATTTTGAGAGTAGTTTAGGAGTAGTGTTGATAGTTTAGGTAGTTTAGGAGTAGTTTAGGTAGTTTAGGAGTAGATTTAGATAAACTGTTTTGAGGAGAGGCACAGATAAAAAATAAAAATAAAAAAACACCTGATTTTGTTGTAAATAGTTGTATGTATAATTTGATTTTGTGTTCATTTTACCTTTTGTATGGTATATTTGCACTATTGAGGAACCCCTCTTACTCAAGGAATGAAATCCCTGTAATGTAGCTATCTGTGTAATTGTACATGAAGTGTTTTGTAGAGTTTCTAAGCAAAAAAGAAAAGAAAAAACGCCTATTGCCACACCTGCTTTTTGCTGCATATAGTTTAATTTTATCTCAATTTTACATTTTTTTATGTTGTTTTTGCACTATTTGCGAACCCTCATACTCTGGGAATGCAAGGCCTTAAATATAGCTCTCTGAATAATTGTGTGCACAACATTTTTTAAAAAGTGGCTGAGCTAATAAGAAAGAAAAAAAGCCTATGGCTACACCCGCTTTTTTTTGTAAATCATATTTTTTTTGTATATAGGTTGATTATATCTGAATTGTACCTGTATATGTTGACATTTACAACTTGTGTTTACAATTTAAACCTTTTAAAATGCTTCATTGAGCATGTTTGTGTTTTTTGTAGTAGAAAAGCTATAATTTTTCTATTCGGATTTTGTGTTTTTTGTGTGATTTTGGGTCCAGTATGTTGATAGAGTACACCAAAGTGAAAAACTAATTGTCTGGTCATATAGGTGATGTTGTGCTGAAAAAAATTATACCAAACATTGGTATGGTAAACATTTGTTTATGTTGCAAAATTTAAAAAAAATAAAAGTACTCAAAAACGGCCAAAATAGCCCAAGACTCCGAAGGGTTAAAAGGGAACAAATAAAGAGGGGACAGGTGGAACAACTCAAACACTAATCAGGTAACGAGGGGGAGGGATCAACAATCACAACAGCACATGGCACAACATAACAAACACCCATGTGCAACACAAGACAGGACAGGCATGTGACAGTACCATCTTGGAGGTGGTTGGGGAGGATGGAGGTAATTGGCGCAGCATCTGCAAACTCAGACAAACTTAAGTACCAGTTTTTTATACTATGAGTGTCAGCACCTGATTGGCTAGAAGTGAGATAATGCGTGATGCGCTGATTGAGTCTTCCTGACAGAACTTACGCTAAAGCTTTCGTTTCTGCCGTGGCTTTCGTTGGAACTATTATTTTGTTGCAAAATGGAGCAGAAAAAAATACTAACAATACTGTGTTTAAAATTAACATCACTTAATATTACCCTTTCATGTGTCAAACTGTTGTATAAATCAATGTAACATTTGCAATCATGTAGATATTCGGGACACATTGCGTTGTTGTTCATATATTAAAATATCAACATTAAAAACAAGAACTCACACAGGGAATATTTTTTTGTATTGAAAAAGTTTGAATCTTAAATTGATCTCCATGCACAGTCTGTGTCTATTTTTGTTATTCAGGCTAATAAGTGCTAAAGCCCCACCTTTACAAAGATACATTGTCGATAACGGCAGTAATATAACGCAATTTGCTAAGGCAGCATACTGTGCACGCAACCTATCATATGCTCACTGCTTGTGTGGTTGCAGTCAGTTTTGACCACAAAAGTTAAGGTAATGATTATATGTCATGTATTTATGGCATTTCACCTGCTAGAAATACATGCTCAGTTTTAATATTATTTTAAGGTAGAATTAAATGAATGGCAAAATTAAGCATTTTGTTCATGTACCCCCTCTGTCACATCATGCACTCCCAGATTGAGAACCACTGCTGTAATCAAATAAAAATTCAGATTAAAAATTTCAAATGGAAAAAAAAAAAAAAACTAGTAGTCTCAGACTTTGGACCACCTTAGTGTGCATGTTAATGTCCTGCCAATTAATCAATTGCTGAATTCAAGGAGCATGAAAAGCTGTGTGAAAAATACTCTAGGTGTTGAGCTTTTGACAACTTTATATTTTTGGACCACTAATGTAAATGCGGTCTAATTAGTGCTGATATTTGAAATAATCTTCGAATCTATTTTCCTAATTGTCAAGATGCCTGTCCAAAGGCCAAGTGTTGACAAACATGAAATGCTCAGAAAAAGAAAAAAAGAGTTTGCATGAAAAAATCCAGCTTTGATTTGCAAGTCAAGGGGGACAGGCAACATCTATGCTAATGTTCGGTCTTAAGTATTTTGGAGTACCTTGCTTCTGATTAAGCTCTCCAGGGCCTCGCAAGCCAGTTAACATGTAAATGCAGCAATTGCATTCCCATTAAAATTCATACAAAGCCTGATAAAACTGCGTGGAGCTTTTCTAGTCACAACATAGTTTTCATTTTTTTATACAATTATGTAGTGACTGTGTCCCTATGTGGAGTGATGGTAATTATAATGTTTGAAAGAAAATATACGTTTACTAAAACAAAATATGAAACATAACAAAGCATTTTATTGCAGTTTACATTTAACATAATATAACATAATATGCCGTTTGAGAAGGTTGTATAAAACAAAGGCATCATTTACACTGTTCTCACTCCTATATGAAAACTTGTGGCACGGATTAATGTAATTCAGAGGAAGCATCTCCTATCATTGATAATTAATTTTCATTAGTGTTATGCTTTGCTGCTATGCTATTTTTAATTTTGTGTGTTTACTTGTGATATGTGCTATGTATAAAATGCAAACAACTGTGATTCTACTACATTACAGGTTAAAAGTTTGGAATAATGTTTTTTTTGTGTGTGAAAGGTCTCTTATATGCCACCATTGATGTTTTCAAAAAATACAGTACAAACAGTAATATTGTGAAATATTATTAGAATGTAAACTAAAGTTTTCTACTTAAATATATTATAATATGTAATTAATTCTCGTGATGCTCAGTTATCATAATGTATTATTGGTTTTTAACTCTCTGATGGTCTTCAAAAAAAATCACACTCGTGGTCTTCGGGGTCTATTGGACCCCAGACAACAACATTTAATTGTGTAACCGAACAATATTTTTTTTTTTAACAAATATAATTTTACTCGGTTCATTAATGTTTTTACTCAACATTTGTGCAGTTTTTGTAGAATTTATGATTTTTTTAAAAATTCTATAAATAAATAAATAAATATTTAATTAAATAGGATTTTTACAAAAAAACAGCATTTTATGTTAAATAAACTTTATAAAAGACCCAGATTTCTAACTTTCATTCCTGGGGATACCATGGATAATTTTACAAGGTTTAATGTAAGATTTTTGCCCATTTTTTGGAAAATACAGATTAAAATTTGTAATAAATCACTTTAACCACTAGATGGCTATAGAGCTCCATTATATGCTATTTGCTATTTGAATTACTGAAAGATATAGTTTCTAAAGTTGGATTCAGTTGGATTCATATCTAAATATTATAAAATCACAATTATAACAAAAATAAAATCATTTTTGTCAAAATTTTGCATTTTTTGTACTGAAAAAACACAGCACACACAAAAACAACCACAACAGTGAAGTGCCAAACCTGCAGACAGGGTTGGAGCAAACACAGGGTGTGTGTGTGTACATTTTATTTTTATTTTTATGTGTACAGTGTCACCAATTTATTTTTGAGGTGGTTCTTCATTTTGTATGATTTTATTTGACAAATTATAAGACTTTTTATAGCCTTACAAATGTATTTCTGTGTGTGTGTGTTTGTGTGTCTGTGTGTGTGTGTGTGTGTGTGTCTGTGTGTATGCGCGCGCACATTTTCAATGCGTCTAAGTGTTACCAATTTATTTTTCTGGTGGTTCTGCATTTTAGATTATTTTATTTTACAAATGATAAGAGAACAGTTTTTATAGTCTGTATGCATTCCTGTATAAATGTATTCCTCTTTATGAGGTGGTGAGCATGATAATTTTGGATTGTGGATGTTTTTTGCATTGTTGGAAGTGTGCCACTTTATTTCTGTCATTTCTGTCTATGTGTTCTACGTTGTTTGTGATTTTGATGATGTTATTTTGTCTATTTTGATTGCGGGGTCCAATAGACCCCGAAGACCACGAGTGTGACTTTTTTTGTCACGCCAACATAAAAACAGATATCATACATTTTTTTTTTTTTTTTTGTAGATCTAGAAAGTGTTGAGAGCCGTAGAAAGTTTCAAACCATTTGGACAAAGAGAACATTTTTTTTAATTTGAGCAAAAGTCATTTGGGGTCCAATAGACCCCGAAGACCATCATAATTAATAATGGTTCTTATGTTAGCATAAGATACTTCTTTAAAAAAAAAAACAACATTAAAAAGATGTAGTCACCACAAAAACACAATTGACATGATTTGTTTGTGCACATCATTAAAGTTATTATTATTATTATTATTTAATTTGTGTGCTCTCATAATATTTAATCAAAATAACTTCCCCTCCCTCTTGCAGTGACATATCTTCTCTGATGTGTTTACAGGTGTGAGGGCGGGGTAACCTTTCACTCACATGAGATCGGCCAATAGAACATTATTCACATTTATTTACACACTTCAGTACAGAAAAAAGTTAAGAAAAAAACCTTATTAACCGTAAAAAAACATTTTGTGGCATCACATCGTCTAGGTTACATATGGTAACTCTTGTTCCCTGAAGGAGAGAAAGGAGACGCCACTTCGAGACTGACAAATAGGAATCTCGCTAGAGAGGCCAATCTACTTCAAGTGAAATGAAACGAGCCAATGAACATTGGTGTGCAATCATTTGCATCAGCTGTTCAGCCACGCAAAGGGGGTATATAATGAGCAGCTACTACGATTTTGCTGAGGAGCCGAGCCGATAAGCGACGAGTTCCGTTGTGACGACGAATGGGGTTTCGCTTAGAAAGCCTATTAACTTAGAGTGTTACAAAACAAAGAAATGCCATGGGTCTGCGGATTTTGCATAGCGTAACTCCGCCCCACCTCGTGGGTATATAAGGATGTACGCTGGCAACATACAGAAACGTTTTTGCTTAGGAGCCAAGAGGTCCTCTTCACTCCTGCAGCCTATTCTTTGATTATCTTCGAGAATCTTCTAGACGAGCAGCTTCCAGTCGGTGTTGGTGTGACGGCGTGTTCCAGCGAGTTTCACATTCCTGCCTGCTGATCTATACAGGGGTCTGCAACAGCATGTGTGTTTCTCTTTGTCTGAGCGGACTAGTACGTGTTGGTTATTGAGCAACGCCAGAAAGTGGTGCAGAGCAAGGCGTACTGCCAGCAGCTCGAGGCAATTGACATGCCGGGGGAGAACTTCTTCTTCAAAGAACTGACATTCCCATCTCTGAGCCCCCAGAGAGCGCAAATGGCAGTGCCTTCACAGCCTTCCGTTCTAGATGCTCATGCATCTAGAAACGCATTTTCGCATTTTCGAAACGCATTTTCGAATATGTGCGGCAACAGGATTCGTTTGCAGCGATCGTCCTGAAGGACGCCTACTTCCATGTCTCCATTCTTCCTTGAAACAGACCGTTTCTACGGCAGGTATACAAGTATGCGGTTCTCCCGTTCGGGCTAGCCCTGTCTCCTAGCGTCTTCACGAAGGTCGTCGAGGCAGGCCTTGTGCCGCTACGGCAACACGGGGTTCGCATCCTGAACTATCTCTGGGACTGACTGCTAGCTCGCCCTCGAGACCAGGTTTGCTAACACAGGGACCTACTGCTCCGGCAACGCCGCTCGGATTGCTTTATATGAGACCGGTTCAGCTTTGGCTTCGCAACCGAGTCCCGAGGTGGGCATGGCATCAAGGCACGCTCCGAGTAGCAATTACTCCGACCTGCCATCAGACCTTCACCCCGTGGACAAACTTCAGCTTGCTACGGGCTGAAGTGCCCTTAGAACGAGTTTCCAGGCATGTTGTAGTCTCAAAAGATACCTCCACCACTGGCTGGGGTGCCATGTGCAATGGACATGCCGCCGCGGGCTCCTGGACAGGACCCCAGTACCTTTGGCATGTTAATTGCCTCGAGCTGCTGGCAATACGCCTTGCTCTGCACCACTTTCTGGCGTTGCTCAAGAACCAACACGTACTAGTCCGCTCAGACAATACCGCGACAGTAGCGTACATCAACCGACAAGGTGGTCTACGCTCCCGCCGTATGTCGCAACTCGCCCGCTACCTCCTCTTATGGAGTCAGAAGCATCTGAGGTCGCTTCGAGCCATTTATAATCCGGGAACCCTGGACTGTGCAGCCGTCCAGCTCTCACGGTTTCAGCCCCTTACCGGAGAATGGCAACTCCATCCCCAGGCGGTTCAGCTGATTTGGGATCAGTTCCGGGACGCACAGGACACACAACTGTTTGCCTCCCACGACTCGTCCCATTGCGACCTGTTTCACTCCTGACCGAGGACATGCTCGGCGTGCATGCTATTCCTTATATACCCACGAGTTGGGGCGGAGTTACACTATGCAAAATCCGCAGACCCATGACATTTCTTTGTTATTGGGTCGTTTTGTAATACTCTAAGTTGATAGGCTTTCTAAGCGAAAACCCCATTTGTCGTCACAAAGGAACGTCTCCGTTCCCTACTCAGGGAACGAGGGTTACATACGTAACCGAAACATTACCATATGTAACCTAGATGTTCCTCTTCGGTCGGTCAGTCGACGCCACGTCGAGACAGATGAACAGGAATCCTTACCAAAGGGCCACAGCTGCTGACCGCATCCAGTGCCCTGTGCAATCCTCTTGCCCTTCCTTGCATAGAAGAACGATAGGAGACGGCTTACACAGAGTATATCTGTCAATGTTTTTCCTGATAACCCATACAGTGAGATTCTTGGATAACACTGGGAAAGGGACTAGTCGTTGACGTCATTCAAAAAAACACAAGAGATGGGACTCCTTTGCAACATGCCACAATTTGCAATTAATTAACAGAAAATTATACAGATGCTGACAGACAGCTCATAATGGGGCCGGATATAAAAAATGGATATAAATCCAATCTTCAAACAACGCGCTATATTCAGATTTAACGGAGTTCACGTCACCGAAAGCAACAGTAATGAGCTACATTTTATTGATTAGCCTATCAGCTAATTTCAAAATCAAACACCGCAATAAGAGAGACAGCACTGGTAAGATCATTTTGTTTCTTTACTTTTAACTAAGATGATTGTGTATTAAGCGTCTGCGACTTACTTTCGCTTTGATTTGCGATAGTTTGCGTGTTGGCTTGATGAATAGATGCTCATCTGCGGTGATGCGTGTTGCCATAGCTTCGTCATATAGCCTAATGAATATAACATGACAAATTGGCTAAGACACTCTCACACGTTTATTTTTAGCATTGTTGGGAGAAGTCCAATTTACATATGTGGTTTCAACAACCAGATGCATTTACACTTGTCCAGTTTCATCTGGAATGCGGCCCAGACCTCCTGAAGTGGTTTGAGCGATCGGATTTAAATCCGTCTCGAATGCGTTTCGGATGGCATATACACCTGGTCTTTTCACGATCGGATAGCTATCAGATCACAGAAATGCATTAAGTGGCCAGGTGTAAATAGTCCACTGTTTAAATAATCATTTAGGATGAAAAGAAAAAAGAAAAGAAAAAAAGCTATAAATTCACATCTGCGCGTTAGTGATGCGCAGATCTTAGTAATACAAAATAATATTCCAATTAATTATGGGTGAATTAGAGGTACATCATTAATATGTTTAAATAAATATAAGAAAAAAAATGTTTTAATGATTTTAATAAAGAGACTGAACTCTCATTTCCCGGTAGAACAGTGAGCATGCGTCATGCTTTTACTTTCGTTTTCAACAATATCTAGTGTTAGGTTAGTAAAGTGTATTTACACACACTTGATGTAGCCTACCAATGCTGCTTTCTTGCTGCAATGACCCTCTTGGGCTCTTCATCTGTTGTCGTCTGCAACATGTTAGTATCAAAATTAGCGCAATCATAGTGTCACATGATCAACGCGACTAGTCGATGTCAAGCTTAAAGTGTCACGGCATTGCATTAAGGTCGACTAGTCTGTTCAACCCCTAATGGAGATATACATATGTACTAACCCAATGGTTGTACAGCATATGAATACTGGGTGACTTAGGGAAAGACACGTGCATCTACCCGTTTAGGGTGAGAACACAATAGGAGATGTGTGATTGTCACCCGTTGAGTGCCGTGATGCCACGCCGATCTTGGGACTCGGCCGTGAAGCCAATTCTGAAGCGGTGTCATATGGACCAGCCCGAGCGGTGTTACCGCTGTTGCCGCTGCCATATGCCCCAAGAGTCTCTGAAATAAATTCAGTGGGACCGCTGTCCTGCCTTTCAACACCGACCGAGCGCGTTCCTCTGTGAGTCAAGTCAAGTCACCTTCATTTATAAAGCTCTTTTCACAGTATGGATTGTTTCAAAGCAGCTTTACAGTGATAATAGAAGTTACCGTAACAGATTGTTTAGGCTTTACCACAGCTCTAGGACAAAGTTATTGTCCAGCTAAAGATAGTATTGACTGATTCACTTCCATTGTGAAGATCATTAGTTAGGGGCCGCTAACACGACACCGTTCTATTTGGAAAAAACCCTAACGCGCTCCGGCTAACCATCCGCACAAAATAGTACCTGGTGTCTCGAGAACACTCCCTGAAATAGGTTGGAAGGTGAAAACGATTATCCGTTTTCTCTGCGCAAACCTCAAAAACGCAGACGGCGTGCACATGCGCATCACATGTTCAGTCGATAGGTATGTGCGTTTGAATATATATGTGCACAGGCATGTAGTCCTTCTTCACATATCAACCCTCAACAAACTAATTGTCTGGCCTTAAAAAATGATAATACATAAAATCTTGTCGCGTCTGCGTAACCATGCGGACCAGAATTATCCTGATAACTTTTTATCTGTACAGAGGTAAAAGGAAGGAGGCCTTCACAGGGGAGAGACTAGTTGACACTTCAGGACTGTATTGCTGTCGTGTCCAGGCACTTGTCCTTCCTCAGATCTGTATACGGCCTGGATCCTGCGAACTTCGATAAACCTCGGGATAAACAGAGAGACTTATATTAGTGTAGACGCCATCCTTCTTATGATGTACCAAGTACATCACGATTCATCGGAAGTTTTCCCGGTCCCGGCTGATCTTCTCTTTGCAGCCTAACTTTGAATTATAGAAGTCTATAATGTGGTATGTTTATGATAGGCCAAAGAGATGTGTTTTTAGTCTAGATTTGAACTGACAGAGTGTGTCTGCTTGTGTCTGCAATATTGGGAAGATTATTCCAAACTTGTGGTGCTAAATAGGAAAAGGATCTACCGCCAGCAGTCGATTTTGATATTCTAGGTATTATCAACTGGCCGGAATTTTGAGATCGCAATGGACGTGAAGGACTATAATTCGTTAAGAGCTCGCTCAAGTACTGAGGAGCTAAACCATTTAGTGCTTTGTAAGTAATCAGCAATATTTAAAAATGTATACGGTGTTTAATAGGGAGCCAATGTAGTGTTGACAGAACCGGGCTAATATGGTCATACTTCCTGGTTCTGGTAAGAACTCTAGCTGCTGTGTTATGGACCAGCTGTAGTTTGTTTATTAAGCGTGCAGGCCAACCACCCATAATAGCATTACAATAATCTAGTCTTGATATCATGAATGCATGAAATAATTGTTCTGTATTTTTAATTAAGAGCATATGAAGTAATTTAGATATATTTTTAAGATGAAAAAATGCAGTTTTACAGATACTAGACAAGTGACTTTCAAATGAAAGATTGGTATCAAAGAGCACACCCAGGTTCCTAACCGACAACGAGGACTTGACAGAGCAGCCATCAAGTGTTAGACAGAATTGTAGGTTATTACGTGAGGAAGTTTTTTGTCCAATAATTAAAATCTCTGTTTTTTTTTTTCTAATTGCTAGTCATCCAGTTTTTTATATCTGCTATGCATTCCGTTCATTTTGTGAATTGGAAAGTTTCATCAGGGAGTGAAGAAATATAGAGCTGAGTATCATCAGCATAACAGTGAAAACTAATACCTTGCTTCCTAAAGATATGTCCTAAGGGTAGCATTTACAGAATGAACAGCAACGGTCCTAGTACTGAGCCTTGTGGGGCCCTATCTGTGCGACCAAATCCAACTCCATACTGAGAAAAGAAATCCTCTGCATGGGGGTAAGTTTGCTCTTTTCCAAGTTGACCTGAAGACCAAACTGGCTGAGGTGCCTGAGCACAAGGTCCCTGTGTTCGTACTAACTGATCTCGAGAGTGTGCTAGTATGAACCAGTCGTCGAGATAGTTGAGGAATGCAAACGCCCTGTTCTCTCATGGGAACAAGGGCCCCCTCTATGACTTTCGAGAAGACACGGGGAGAAATCATCATCTTCCCACAATGGGTACATGACTCATCCACGAATGCTGCATCAGCATGTTCAATGCCCAGACACACGACGCAGCATTCATGACCATCCAACGATCCCAGGTAACGACCGCATCCAGAAACACACAGGTAGAGTGACATCTTTAAAGAGACGCGCTCTACCCGTGTAAACTCTTTCAGGGGACTGCTCTCCTTGGTGCTGAAGCATGCAGGGGAACGGTCGCAGCAAACACAGATAGGGAAGTGTGGAACCAGCCGTAAGAACGGCCTTTCAGCGCTCTTGGCGCACCATACCAACTGTAAGAACAGCCCTTTCGTTTTGCTCAGTTTACAAACAACACAAAAACAAAAAGACAGAAAGAGAGAGAGAGAAAGAGGTCGACCCCACGGACGCGCTAAATCGCCCGCACCAGACGTGAGAGATCCTCCTGGAGAGCTTGGTCATTTAATATAAACAGCTTCACTGAAGAGAACAGCATCGAAACGCTCAGCTCCGAAGCAAAAATCTGAAGTGCAGTCGCACCTTCTGCTCATTATATACCCGCTCTGCGTGGCTGAACAGCTGATCCAAATGATTGCATGCCAATGTGCATTGGCTCGTTTAGTTTCACTCGAAGTAGATTGGCCTCTCTAGCGAGATTCCTATTCGTCGGTCTCAACGCGGCGTCGACTGACCGACTGAAGAGGAACCAGCACATTTTTGAACACACCCCTCCTCTGGATAACATTTGTAAAATAAAGTGATTTGCTGCCATCAAACAGTGGTATAATTCATAGGCTTTCTATAACACTCTACATTAAAGACATGCCATGCTGATTAAGAAAAGATTTAACCATTGCAAAGGTTAAGTGACTGGGTCATTGATGGCTTGACCATATTGATAGGCTAATTTGTAAAAGATTGATTATATGTCTACTTAGTAGGACATTAACTTGTGTATAGGTGTTAAGTGACTATGCATTGTCATTGTAATTTTTATATGTATATAGATCAGCACACATCATGCACAGTTTCTAAAGAGTCCTTTGCAGGATTTCTTATTTGAAACGTCTCTGGTTACGTATGTAACCTTAGTTCCCTGAAGGGAACGAGACGCTGCGTGAAACGCTGTGGGAACACCCCTGCGTGAGTGCATCATGAAGCACGTATGAAATCAATCCAATGGCGAGACGGAACGTCATAGGCGGGTGACGTCATCGACCAGGAAACTATAAAGCACTCCCAAAACACAAGCGCATCAGCTACTGATAAAACTGAAGCAGCTGACTCCTGACAAAAGAGCTTTAGAAGCAGCCATACTCCTAGTAGAGTGAGCTCGGACAGCCAAGGGTGAAGGCTGACCAGCCGACTCGTAGGCAAGTGTGATGGCCTCAACCACCCACTTGCTCATCCTCTGCTTAGAAGCGGGACACCCCTTTTTGGGTAGTCCAAAGCAAACAAACAACTGTTCAGATTAACTCCAGAGGGCAGCTCTGTGGACTTAAGCATCTAAAGCCCTAACTGGGCAGAGCAGATTAAGCTTCTGCTGGTCCGACGTCAGAAAAGGAGGAGGACAGAAGGCTTGCAGTACAATAGGCCTAACAGTATTAGTTGGGACCTTAGGAACATAGCCCGGTCTAGGAAGGAGACAGGCTTTTACCATGCCGGGTGAGAATTCCAAGCACGAGGGAGAGACCGATAGAGCTTGAATATCTCCTATCCTTTTTAAAGAAGAGATAGCAAGAAGAAAAATAGTTTTTAGAGTAATGAATTTCTCAGAAACTTCTTCGATGGCCTCGAACGGTGCTAGAGAGAGACCTTCTAGAACAACCGCAATGTCCCAGGTCGGCACCCTCGTGCGAACTGCTGGCCTCAGCCTCAAAATGCCACGAAGGAAACGAGTTACAAGTGGTTGTCTCCCGAGAGAGGCTCCACTTAAAGGGACGTGGTGAGCAGATAAGGCCGCCAAGTACACCTTCAGTGTGGAGTGGGATAACCCTGTGGAGAAACGCTCCTGTGGGAATTCCAGCACTGCACCCACCGGGCAGTTAACTGGGTCCAGCCAGTGTTGCCCAAACCAGGACGTGAAAAGTTTCCACCTCAAAGCATATAATTTCCTCGTGGCCGGAGCTCTGGATAGGAGGTTGGTCTCAACGACCTCAGTCGAGAGACCAGATTCTATGAGCTGGGCCCCCTCAGAGGCCAAGCCCACAACTTCCACAGCTCTGGGCGGGGGTGAAGAAGCGACCCACTCGCCTGAGAGAGAAGGTCCCTCCTGATCGGAATCTCCGGAGGAGAGCTGACAAGGAGAGATACAGGATGTCTGCCCCTTGATTTAGATACCCTGGGATATAAATCACCCTCAATGAAAGAAGCTTCCCCTGGGACCATAGAAGGATCTGGCGAGCCAGCTTTTATAATGGGCGCAAACGCAGACCTCCCTGGTGATTTATGTAGGAGATCACCGATGTGTTGTCTGACCGGACAGAACATGATGACCCCTCAGGTCTGGGAGGAAGTGTTTCAGAGCCTGAAACACAGCCAACATTTTTAGACAGTTTATATGCCAAGAGAGATGATGGTCCTGCCACAGACCCTGAGCAGGACGACCACTCATGATCGCCCCCCAGCCCATGAGGGAGGCATCCGTCGTTAGCGTTACACGACGACAAGGAGCTCCCAGCACGGGCCCATGAGAAAGGAACCAAAGTTCTTACCACATGGCCAGGGCGCGAAGACAACGTCGCGTGACCCTGATCATGCGGAACGGGTTTCCCCTCGGGGAGAACCCCTTGGTCTTGAGCCACCACTGCAACGATCTCATGTACAACAGGCCGCAAGGAATAATGTTGGACGCCGCTGCCATCAGACCCAACAATCTCTGAAACTGTTTGACAGTGAGTGACTGGCCTAGCTTTGCTTGTTTGACGGCCATAAGGATCGAAGTGATACGAGCAGGAGACAGACATGCCTGCATTGTCGTCGAATCCCAAATTACACCCAGAAAAGTGGTCCTCTGAAGCGGAGATAGCACACTTTTCTTGGCATTGAGCCTCAACCCCAGTTTCTTGATATGAGCAAGAACGACATCTCGATGCCGAGCCGCCTGATGCTCCAATTGAGCTAGAATCAACCAATCGTCGATATAATTTAAAATGCGGATGCCCTGGAGTCGCAGCGGAGCCAGAGCTGCATCCATGCATTTCGTGAAAGTTCGGGGAGACAGTGCTAGGCCGAACGAAAGAACCCGATCTTGATACTCTTTGCCCCCGAAAGCGAACCTCAGGAACTTCCTGTGTTGTGGAAGGATGGAAATATGGAAGTATGCGTCCTTTAGATATATTGTGACAAACCAGTCCTCGGATCTGATTTGTGACACGATCTGTTTGAGAGTAAGCATCTTGAACTTGAACTTCCCTACTGTACGATTTAACAGGCGCAGATCTAAAATTGGACGTAACCCCCCATCCTTTTTCGGAACGATGAAGTAATGGCTGTAATAACCTGACTCCCTGCTGGGAGGAAGAACTCGTTCTATAGAGTTTTTACCTCCTGTTCCATAACCAGAGCCTGCTCGGGGCCCACCACTGTAGGTAGGACTCCCCTGAATCGAGGATGACGAGACCTGAACTGATAGCGTAACCCTTTTTGACTGTCTGCAGGACCCAATGAGATACATTTGGAAGGTTTTTCCACTCTGCCAAAAAATCTACTAAGGGTACCAGCCTCTCGAGGCTGGCATCTGGAATATTTGGAGCTGCAGACACAGTGCCCTGTAACAGCGCACCGGCAGGGAACAACTGGTCTGACAGCTCTGGACCCCTCCTCAGAGGGAACGAGCGCCCCTCGGGGAAACACACGCTGGGACCGTCTACGCCCCGGCACGAAGGCGGGGTTGGCAGAACGGACCCCTGAGGGCACAGAGAGAGAATGGGCACCGTGTAATGCGCAGAACTCCTTTCTCTCACGGTGGGGACTACCCTCAGCATCCTGACGCCAGAGACGTCAGGACTTCTTTGACGAAGCCTTCTTGGCCATAATGACTGTCCTCAGATCAGCCTTACCCCTCGAAGACTTCGCCTGAGAGCGCCGCGTCTCGTCCAAGTTTTGCTGAGGAGGAGCACGAGACGCGACGGTCTGTTTCTTTTGCGCCCGGTGTGAGGTGCTGGTAGACGGCCGAGGCTGCCCCCGCCCAGCAGCCCCGGAGACGTGTATGGGAAGGGGAAGAAATTTTTGGAGCGCCGCTGCCTGCTTCTTTTCTTCCTGAAACCTCTCGATGACAGAATTTACAGAGTCACCGAAGAGGCCAGCAGTTGAAAGCGGGGCGTCCAGGAGGTGTCCACACCTCAGTGTGCAGGTCTGGAAAGAAAGGAAGACACCAGCGCGGAGGCATACTACAAATCTAGTTTAGATTTTAACTTAGACTCCTGCCTATCAGCTGGCCACTCAATGCTTAATTTATCCACAGCTCGAGTGAGCACCTCCATAAGCTCCTCACTGGCAGGAGACTGAAGTGACGAGTCCCCTGTCTCTAATGTGTTATCAATACTTTCAACATCCAGCTCCTCAGAACTGGATAGTTGAAGAACAGGTGGCTCAGCCTGAGCGGAAGAAACCGCAGCGCGTGCTTCCGAACCCGGGACTGAGGCACTGGAATTAACAGTTAAAGGCTGAGATAAGGCAGAGCCCGTCTCAAACCCCTCTGTTAGATCCAACTGCGATCCCCACGACAGGCGTCGCCGCTCAGCCTCAGCAAAAGCGGGACCCGATCCGCGGGGAGCGCGCACCGAACCGCCCTCCTCAAAGAGCGATCGGCGGGAGCGCAGCGTCCGTAGAGGTAGACGCTCGCAATGCTCACAATCAGCCCCCTCGAGAGCTGACTGGGCATGCTGCACTCCTAAACAAGCAACACATAGTAGATGTATATCCCCGCCAGTAATGAAGCGAGTGCAGGGGAAAACACACTTCCTAAACTGTTGCTCGCTCGCCATAATGATATATAGTTTTTTATATATATATATGAGAATATATAAGTGAAAACTCCTGCCTAGTGACAACTAATGACAGACAAAACACAGTATTGAATGATTTCACACACACAGAGCGCTTGCTGAAGTAACAGAAGCTGATGCACTTGTGTTTTGGGAGTGCTTTATAGTTTCCTGGTCGATGATGTCACCAGCCTATGACGTTCCGTCTCGCCATTGGATTGATTTCATACATGCTTCATGACGCACTCACGCAGGGGCGTTCCCACAGCGTTTCACGCAGCTCGAGTTCCCTGAGAGGGAACTGAGCTTATTTGACTTATTTGATAATTAATATTTTACAGAGTTCCCTATGCAGTATGTTATGTTATGTTATGTTATATTTTATTTTATTATAAAATTACATTGTATTGCATTACATTAAACTATACATTCATATTATACTCTAGGCAAAGAGTACAGAAGTACCAACAGGCGAAAATCCGTTGCAGTTTTGACAACAATCGCTAGATGGCGCTGACAGCACACCATTTTGGACTGAACCAACGGTTTTACCGTTAGCACAACTGTACAACATTATGTCTGGAAATAATTGAAAACAAAGAAAACAGTGTTCTTCCATCAACTGCAACAACTACCAGTGTACAATTAATCATTTCATAAATGTAAGAGATAAAGTAGAAAAGGTTTTAATTAACGTTAAAGTGAGCAGCGTACGTAAGTCTCCATACGTAAATAGTGGCATGGAGGTGTACAACAGTGAGTGCAGGGAAGTTGTGTGTGACAAGGAAAAGTGCAAAAAACTCTTGTATACATGGTGAAACTATTCAATAGAGTCAGAATCCATAATATATTACGGACCCAAAATCGACCACTCTCACAGCCCAAACAGAAGCGCAACAGAATTTTTTTAAACCTAAGCCATCTGTAAATCTGTACATAACTCTCTCTTTCGGTATCAAATGTAACATATGTTGTACAAAAGTTTTTATCAGTCAAGATGAATTAAATTATAATAAAATGAGATGAGACGGAAACGGACTTTTGATTTGACCGTGGCGACTTCTTCAACGGGGGGGGGGGGGGGGGGGGGGGGGTTGGGGGGGTTGAGATAGTGACGGAGACGGACTTTTGATTTGAGCGCGGCGACTTCTCCAACGGGGGGGGTGTGGGGGGGGGGGGGGGGGGTGTGGACGGACGGACGGACTTTTGACTTCAGCTCGGCGTCTTCTAAGGGCCCTGTATTCCTGCTGGGTGGCATTTTATGCCGTTGATAGCTTGATGACTTGTTAAACTACCAAATAAACGATTTTTACTACTCGTCTCATGCACAATGTTGCCTTAGGCATCCTGTTGGCAAGGTCGTAACCAACAGGTTACCATGATGCCAGATACTATTGGTCTGGCAACTGTCACAACACAAGGCAAGCACACACAATACACTTATGTTTAGCTTTTCAATTCATCTTTACTTTGAAGACTACAATTTTATGAGGATATTGATTTGACAGCATTGTTCTTTTTTTTACTTGTTTACTTTTATTTTTAATATGCTATAAATAAACATTTGAGTACTTATTTAAAGCTACTCCAGTGGTAAATGTTCCAAAATAATATCATGACAAATAAGGTTGAAATCTCAAAGATTGTATTCCTTTAGTCACCTGTCATCTGTCGTTTTGCCATTTGTTTCAAAGTAAGTGCATGTTTTCACAAGTGCATGACGTCCTTTATAGTTAAGGACTGTAGACAACAGGAAAGCATAACCAGTGACAATCTTTGATATGGCTGGAAGCTGTTTTGAAGGATATTAGAGTTGTATCGCGTGTACAAAATATTGTTTTGCTTATATCAATTGTAATATCACTGATGTGTGCTCATATTAATCAATGCTTTTTTGTTATGTAAGCACATCCTAAGGCAGAGGAAAGCCATTTAAACACAGACTTTTTGTATGTTTTATTTATTTATTTATTTTTTACATAAAACTGTTCAAATATTCTCCAAAAGTTGAAATAATCTTCAATGGAATGAGCTTCAAATAACTTCTTCACTCTGAGGAATTAAGCTATTAATTAGTGACTCATATTAAGAGCTTTTCTGCTCCATTTCTCACTCATTAATACAACTTGTCCTTAAATCATTTGTCCTTAAATTTTAACCTTTAGCATAATCACAGTATGTACATCCAATGTAGGACAGACCTGCGATGTATCTATATTATTGAATTATTAAATATATGTTTTTCTTTAAAAAAAATACATTGATGTGCCTTTACCTTCCTTGCAACAACCTAAATTGTGTACAGAACTCAATCTTTAGAAAAATTACTGAGCTTCATACTTTTTAAAACTTTTCATGCTTTGATTCTAATTTAATTTGTCTATACAACGAGTGCAAATGACTGCACATGTCCCAACTGGGTTTGATTTATTAAAAAATAAAAGATTATCTGTTATGGTCTTTCTCCATTATTCACTGATAAGCAGGAGGTTTGCTAGAGGACTGAAAAAAAGTGAAAGAACCGTCTTCTACTGTATTTTAAGTATGCCCAGACAGAGTTTGGAAACAGGCACAGCATTTCTAACAGCTTTACGCCATTGAATGCTTACGCCTCTTAATGCTAATTTGAATACATTAAAAAAACTCAGGTCTTTCCGATTTGTCATCCCAGCATGGTCACTCTAGTTTAATCCACAACACAAGAGGGTTTTGGCGAGGTCACAGCTGTGTAAAGTCGATAATAAACTGTTCTAAACACTTAGCCCCTACTGGCAGATCCCATAACTACACCATTCTGTAGGCAAAAAGTGTATTCATTAAAATAACAATTTTAAAGGCAACATATAATATGCATATATTTTTTAATGAATGAGAAGGAATAAATCCAGTGACCAGTTATAAAACTGACAGTGCTCTACACTGAAAATGACATGTAATTTGTGGGTGAAACAGTGTTATTTTAAAGAGGTCCTATAAAACCCTTTTACAAAGTCTTTTTAGGGTGTACTAGAGTATGTTTTTATGCTTGATTGTAAAAAAAAAAAAAAAAAATTATTTCACATTATTACAGCTCCTCTCTCCCCAGTCTAGGTGAACGCATCATATTCGATGGAGCCCCTCCTTTCCACATACAAAATGTCCTGTGATTGGTTAGCTGGCCCAGTGTGTGTGCTTAGCACGTTTTCGGGAAATGTCACACATAACCACAAGCTCTACTCATATGTAAATATTAATGATGGCATTAATCGTGCTGAACGGATTTCAAGCACAGACTTTGCAAGCACGGATTCCACTGGAAGTTTCAGAGTGGTATGTTTTTTTTTCTGTTGGTAATTTTCTTCTAGATATAATTTTATCCACCATTTAATCATATTTGTTGGAAAACCATGGTAATACAAACAGTAATCAATCACAAAACCATGGTTAATTGTCATAAGGGGTGATGAACAGTCTTACAAAAGCAAGAGCATACAAAAGCTAGAGTAAACACTACATCAATACTGTAATGTTAGTTAACATGCTAGTGGAGGCAAAGCTTTTTCACTACATCATAGCTAGCATAGCAACTATATAAAACGTACAATTGGAACTGTTAATAGAAAACACAACTACAAATAACAAGACATACTTACAAGGAAACCGGAAGAAGGAGCCCAGTTAGCCGAGGGGGTAGAGGGTAGAGGCGCAGCCGGAGACTTGGAAGTCTGTGGCGGAAGCTGAGTGACAACCAATCGAGGTTGATCCGGAAGGACGAGGGAGCCTGGAGCAGTCCCAGGGCAGACGGGCCATGGTGGAGACGAGGGAACACAGAGCCAGGGCAGAGCCGATGGGCTGACAGGCTGAGTTCGATTCATGGGCCTGGAGGCACAAGGTGCAGCCAGGGACTGGTGGAAGGGAAACCCGAGGCAGAGCTGAAGAGCCGCACAGAGCTAGCGTGGCGGCAGAGCCAAGAAACTGGATGAAACCAGTGGAGCCAGCAGATCTATGGGACTGGACCTAACAAGTGAAGGGGATGTGACCAGGAAGTTGGGCCAGAACACCGGAAGAGGAAGATCTCCGGACTGAACCGGAGCATCCAGATATAGCTGGCTGGGACCGGCAGAAAAGGCAAAGACTCAATGGGTGGGTACTCAGGAGAGAATTTGATCAGCAGACCACAGATTGATTTAGGCAGTGGTCTGCTCCTGGCTCCAAGATGGAGCAGCACCCGTAGATTCCGGGGCTTTGATGGGCTCGCAAACTGTGAGGGGGAGGTCGTCGTGTAGGAGCATCCAGCCTAAATACTGCAGCACATTCCGATGTTCTAGGAGGAGGAGGAGGCGCCATGCTGGAGGCGCCATCCATTTTTAATCTTTTTTTCTGTCACAGAAGGCTGTATGTAAGCACAAGACGTAGCAGAATAGGTATGAATTGTCTTTTATTCAAAGGAACACTCACAATAAAACATCGACCACGGAACAATGAGTCAACAAAACAGGAAGTTTATATGCACAGGTTAACTGAGGGAACTAAAAGGATCAACTGAACGAATGAAAACAATAACTACTGCAGACAAGACAGGAACTAAACTAAACAGATAATGACCGTGGCACGGTTACAGATTTTCAGTTTTCATTTTAATTTTAGTTAAAGTTTTGGTAATTTTGTGATTTTGTCATTATTATTCTGTGTAGTTTTAGTTAAAGTTTTTTTTTTTTTTGTATATCAAGTTCGACAATGAAAATGAGAAAACTTTCCTAGGCAATTAGCTTAAGTAAAATAAGTTTCTTTATTTATATGGAAATAGCCCACCTTATTGGCAGAGGCTATTCACAATAACTCCACCCACCAATGTTGGGTTGAGCCAGGTAGTATTACAAAAGAAACTAATTTCCTTACAGGATCGGTGATGCGGAAAGTAAGGTGGGTACCTACATGCTAAATAACTACAGACTCTGCATTCAGATCACAGGGTTTAATGACAGTTCACTTTCTTCAAAACATTAAGGGTCCAAATATGCTTTGGGGTGAGTACTTTCAGAATACCCCGTATAATGCATTCCTCTTCAGAGTTGTCACTGATTTACATCTTCATTAGGTCTGCAATATATGTATGGCTGTTTTTGAAGGGAGCATGTATAATGTATAAAACATAAGTAAGAATTCCTGACAAATCTTTTGGTCTTTGAATTAAATTTAGAGGAATACAGACAGGCACAACGGATAAACATTCATGTAAATGTAATTCTCTCAAAGAGAACCGGAGCAAATCCTTACTATTGATGCCAGTCGTGACTGTCCTGTAGTGGGTGTCTTATGGAAGGAAAATGATAAACCATGACAAGTCATGTATACCAAACACTTCACAATGCGCAAAGGGCATTTTTATTTAATATCTCACTGTTTAAAGCATACAAAATAATAATAATAATTGTCCGCATCTGCTTTTAATAATTCCTTTTATTTTTTTATTTTTTTATTTTTTTATTTTTTTTAACTAAGACGATTGTGCTTTATTGGGTAATGAAGATAATGTTACATATTTTACTACTTCAACTATTGAAATTAGTTATTATTTCAACTGTTTTATGTCTCACTATTATTACAAAATATTATTTTGGTTTAGAATTGGTATAATGTAATTTCTTCTAGATCAGAAAAAAATATATATAAATGGCTACACTGGTGTCCATTATTCATAGTGTTGTCATTAGAACAACAAAAGACTGTTTAGCTCACACTAACACATTGAATATTAAAGGAGTTGTTAACTTTCGATAGAAAATTAGCCCAGGATTTACTCCACCTAAAGCCATCCTAGGTGTTTATGACTTTCTTCTTTCAAACGAATACAATCGGAGTTATATTTAAAAAATAGCCTGGCTCTGGTAGTGAATTGCAATCAACAGATTGAAGCTCAAAAACATGCATCCATCCGTCATAAAATAACTCCACACGGCTCCGGGGGGTTAATAAAGGCCTTCTGAAGCAAAACTTTGTGTTTGTGTAAGAAAAATATTAATATTTAAAATGTTTTAAAGTAAAATAACTAGCTTCCGGCCAAACAAACATACGGACAAACAAAGTGTAAAATGCAGCTTATGCCAGTAATGGGACGTACTGCTGATATTTACGTTATGCCATGACGCGCTGCGCGTCTTCCGATGTCACAAGTTTCGTAAGTTGTGCATTAGGGACTACGTGGACTGTGTATGGCCGTTTGGCAAGAAGCTAGAATTTTACTTTGTAACGTGTTAAATATGAATATTTTTTCTTATACAAACTTATCGTGTTGATTAAGAAAGGCCTTTATTAACCCCCCGGAGCCACATGAAGTTTGTTTATGACGGTTGGATGCACGTTTTTGAGCTTCAATCTGTTAGTTGCAATCCACTGCGATTATAAAACTGGAAAGAGCCAGGATATCTTGTAATATAATTCCGATTGTATTCGTCTGAAAGAAGAAACGTCTCTGGTTACGTATGTAACCTTAGTTACCTGAAGGGAAGGAGACGCTGCGTGAAAACGCTGTGGGAACGCCCATGTGTGAGTGCGTCATGAAGCACGTATGAAATCAGTCCAATGGCGAGACGGAACGTCATAGTCGGGTGACGTCATCGACCAGGAAACTATATAAGCACCCCAAAACACAAGCGCATCAGCTTCTGATAAGACTGAAGCAAGTGCTCACGGGCATGCTGGGAGTATGGCACAGACACGCAGCGTCTCGTTCCCTTCAGGGAACTAAGGTTACATACGTAACCAGAGACGTTCCCTTTCAGGAACTCGAGCTGCGTGAAAACGCTGTGGGAACGCTAATACCAACGTCTCCATACGAGCAAGTGTCCGTTGTGTGTAGTCAAGGCGCACATTCTTACGAAAGCACCTGCGCCCCTGGAGTGGAGCTGAAGTCAAGACGGTAAAACTTTACGAATGTGTGCGGTGAGGACCAGCCTGCCGCATCGCAAACGTCCAGAATTCATACCCCTGACAAAATAGCCTTAGAGGCAGCTATACTCCTGGTTGAATGAGCCCGGACAGCCAAAGGAGAAGGCTGCCCGGCAGACTCGTAGGCAAGTGAGATGGCCTCGACCACCCACTTGCTCAACCTCTGCTTAGATGCAGGAGAGCCCTTCCTAGCGGGTCCAAAACAAACAAACAATTGTTCACATTTTCTCCACAGGGCAGCTCTGTGGACGTAAGCATCTAGAGCCCTAACTGGGCAGAGCAGATTTAGTTTCTCTTGGTCCGACGTCAAAAAGGGAGGAGGACAGAAAGCCTGCAGTACAATAGGCCTGACAACATTAGTTGGAACCTTGGGAACATACCCCGGTCTAGGGAGGAGGAAAGCCTTAACCATGCCGGGTGAAAATTCCAAGCACGAGGGAGAGACCGATAGAGCTCGAATATCTCCTATTCTCGTTAATGAAGAGATAGCAAGAAAAAATATAGTTTTTAGAGTAACGAATTTCACAGAAACTTCTTCAATGGGCTCGAACGGTGCTAGAGAGAGACCTTCTAGAACAACCGCAAGGTCCCAAGTTGGCACCCTCGTGCAAACTGCTGGCTTCAGCCTCAGAGTGCCACGAAGGAAACGAGTTATAAGTGGGTGTCTCCCTAGAGATGCTCCACTTAAAGGGATGTGGTAAGCTGATAAGGCCGCCACTTACACCTTCAGTGTGGAGTGGGATAACCCTGTGGAGAAACGCTCCTGAAGGAATTCCAGCACTGCACCCACCGAGCAGTTAACTGGGTCCAACTGGTGTTCCCCACACCAAAAGGTGAACATCTTCCAACTCAAGGCATATAATTTCCTAGTGGCCGGAGCTCTGGATAGGAGGATGGCCTCCACGACCTCAGTCGAGAGACCAGATTCTATGAGCTGGGCCCCCCCAGAGGCCAAGCCCACAACCTCCATAGTTCTGGGCGGGGGTGAAGGATCAACCCACTCGCCTGAGAGAGAAGGTCCCTCCTGATCGGAATCTCCAGAGGAGAGCTGTCGAGGAGAGGAATTAGGTCCGCAATCCAAACTTGGGCCGGCCAGTACGGGGCTACCAACATTAGACTGACCCCGTCCCGGCAAACCCTTTCCAGAACTCCTGGGAGCAGAGCAATCGGGGGGAATGCGTACAGGCGTGACCTCGGCCACTCCTGTACCATCGCGTCCAACCCCAGAGGGGCTGGATGACTTAGGGAAAACCACAGTCGGCAGTGTGATGTTTCCCTGGATGCAAATAGGTCTACCTCGGCACGACCGAAATGTATCCACAGGAGCTCCACCACCTCGGGATGGAGTCTCCACTCCGCGGACCTCGGCCCCTGCCTCGACAGGATGTCTGCCCCCCGATTTAAATACCCCGGGATGTAAATCACCCTTAATGAAAGAAGCTTCCCCTGGGACCATAGAAGGATCTGGTGAGCCAGCTTGTATAATGGGTGCGAACGCAGACCCCCCTGATGGTTTATGTGAGAGACCACCGGACCGGACAAGAACATGATGACCTCTGAGGTCTGGGAGGAAGTTTTTCAGAGCCTGAAACACTGCCAGCATTTCTAGACAATGAATATGCCATTGAAGATGATGGTCCTGCCACAGACCCTAAGCTGGGCGACCACTCATGATCGCCCCCCAGCCTGTGAGAGAGGCATCCGTCGTTAGTGTTACACGACGACACGGAGCCCCCAACACAGGCCCTTGGGACAGGAACCAAGTTTTTTTCCACATAGCCAGGGCGCAAAGACACCATCGAGTGACCCTGATCATGCGGAGCGGGTTTCCCCTCGGGGAGAACCCCTTGGCCCTGAGCCACCACTGCAGCGGTCTCATGTATAGCAGGCCGCAAGGTATAATTTTGGACGCTGCTGCCATCAGACCCAGAATTCTCTGATATTCTTTTACAGTAAGTGACTGGCCTAGCTTTGCCTGTTTGACGGCTAAGAGAATCGAAGCTATACGAGCAGGAGACAGACGTGCCTGCATCGTTGTCGAATCCCAAACCACACGCAGAAAAGTGGTCCTCTGTACTGGAAAAAGCACACTCTTCTTGGCGTTGAGCCTCAACCCCAACTTCTTGATATGGGCGAGCACGACATCTCGATGCCGAATCGCCTGATGCTCCGATTGAGCTAGAATCAACCAATCATCGATATAATTTAAAATGCGGATGCCCTGGAGTCACAGCGGAGCCAGAGCTGCATCCATGCATTTTGTGAAAGTTTGTGGAGACAGTGCTAGGCCGAACGGAAGAACCCGATATTGGTACGCTTCGAAAGCGAACCTCAGGAACTTCCTGTGTTGTGGAAGGATGGAAATATGGAAGTATGCGTCCTTTAGATCTATCGTGACAAACCAGTCCTCGGACCCCTGATTTGTGAAATGATTTGCTTGAGAGTGAGCATTTTGAATTTGAGCTTCCCTACTGAGCGATTTAACGGGTGCAGATCTAAAATTGGACATAACCCCCCATACTTCTTTGGAACGATGAAATATCGGCTGTAATGACCTGACTCGCTTCTGGGAGAAAGAACTCGTTCTATAGCCTCCTACAACAGAAGAGTTTTCACCTCTTGTTCCATAACCAGAGCCTGCTCGGGGCCCACCACTGTGGGAAGAACCCCTCTGAAGCGAGGCGGGCGTGATCTGAACTGAATCACGTACCCCTTCTCGATAGTCTCCATTGAGATACATCTGGAAGGCTTTTCCACTCTGCCAAAAATTCTACTAAGGGTACCAGTCTCTCGAGACTGGCCTCTGGAATATTTTGAGTGGCAGACACAGTGCCCTGTAACAGCGCGCCGGCAGGGAACAACTGGTCTGACCGCTCTAGACCACTCCTCAGAGTGGGCGAGCGTCCCTCGGGAAAACGCTCGCTGGGACCGTCTACGCCCCGGCACGCAGGCGGGTTTGGCAGAACGGGCCCCTGAGGGCACCGAGAGAGAACGGGCGCCGTGTAATGCGGCGAACACCTTCCCCTCTCGGTGGGGACCACCCTCAGCATCCTGACGCTTTTGGCGACAGGACTTCTTCTTTGACGAGGCCTTCTTGGCAACAATAACTGTCCTCAGATCAGCCCTGCCCCTAGACGACCCCGTCTGAGAGCGCAGCGTCTCGTCCCAGTTTTGCTGAGGAGGAGCACGAGACGCGACACTCTGTTTATGTTGCGCCCTGTGTGAGGAGCTACTCGATGGCCGGGGCTGCTCCCGCCCAGCAGCCCCGGAGACATGAACACGGAGGGGGAGAAATTTCTGGAGCGCTGCCGCCTGCTTTTTTTCTTCCTGAAACCTCTCGATGACCGAATTTACTGAGTCACCAAAGAGGCCAGCAGATGAAAGCGGGGCGTCCAGGACAAAATACTTTTCTTTTTCTTTCATCTTGGATAGGTTAAACCATAAGTGTCTCTCTGTTGCCACCAGGGCTGCCATAGAACGGCCCATTGATTTGGCCGTCTCTTTGGTGGCATGGAGAGATAGACGTGCTGCCTGACGTAATTCTCGAATTACATCAGTGCTAATTTCATCCCCCTCACTCACATCTTTTAATAGGTCTGCTTGATAAGCTTGTAATATTGACATAGTGTGTAAACACGCTGCCGCTTGACCTGCCCCCGAGTAAGCTTTGCCCACCGAAGCCGAGGTGTTTCTAAATGGCTTGGTGGGCAATGCAATGTCTTAAAAGACGATGCCGTATCTGGAGATAGATGACTCGCTATCGTTTCTTCAGCCTTAGGCATTGCCCCATAACCATACTCTTTAGCCCCAGAAATATTAGAATAAACAGATGTTTGCTGGCTAAATATTCTGGATGACACTGGTCTCTTCCATGACCTCGACACCTCGGTGTGGAGGGTCAGGAAAAAACGGAAGACACCGGCGTGGAGGTGCAGCACGAGAGGGCAGAAATCTTTCATCTAGTTTACTCATTGAACGAGATTCCTGTCTACCAGCTGGCCACTCGATGCTTAATTTTTCTACAGCACGAGTGAGCACCTCCATAAGCTCCTCACTAGCAGGAGACTGAAGTGACGAGTCCCCAGTCTCTGCTGTATCAAAACTTTCAACATCCAGATCCTCAGAACTGGATAATTGAAGTGATGATGCCTCAGCCCTGGCGGAAGAAACCACAGTGCGTGCTTCCGAACCCGGATCTGAGGCACTGGATCTACCAGGTAAGGGCTGAGCTAAGGCAGAGCCCGTCTCAATCCCCGCTGATAGATCCATTTGCGATCCCCATGATTGAAGCCTTCGCTGTGCCTCGGCAGCAGCGGGACCCGAACCGCGGGGAGCGAGCACCGAACCACTCTCCTCGAACAGGGCTCGGCAGGAGCGGAGCATTTTTATAGACAAACGCTCGCAATGCTCACAATCAGCTCCCTCGAGAGCTAACTGGGCATGCAGCACTCCCAAACAAACAACACACAGATTGTGTGTGTCCCCACCCGTAATATAACGTGGGCAGGAATGAATACACTTTCTGAACTGCTGTTCGCTCGCCATGATATATATATATATATATATATATATAGTCTCTTTTTATAGTTTATATATATATATATATATATATATGTGTGAAAAACTCCTGCCTAGCAATTTCTAAGGACAGTCAAAAACACCTAAGACACAGACTTTTTCATACACAGAGCGCTTGCTGAAGACTCAGAAGCTGATGCGCTTGTGTTTTTGGGTGCTTATATAGTTTCCTGGTCGATGACGTCACCCGTTTATTACGTTCCGTCTCGCCATTGGACTGATTTCATACGTGCTTCATGACGCACTCACGCAGGGGCGTTCCCACAGCGTTTTCACGCAGCTCGAGTTCCTGAAAGGGAAGTCATATACACCTAGTATGACTTGGGTGTGAGTAAATCATGGGGTAATTTTCATTTTAAAGTGAACTAATCCTTTAAGTGCATCTGCCTTCATTAATAGTGTGATTACCTTTTAATGTGGAAACATTCATAAGAAAGACTAACTATAATCTTATCTAAAATTAACCTTTTGGCTTGACTGATGTCTATACCGTAGTTCCTGAGCTCTAAATAATAAGCAACATTTATAATAACAATTTGAAACAAATGCAATAATAAGGGGACGTATACACTACACCTTTTATACCAAAAATGTGAATTTGTGAGAAGAGTCACATCATGTGTATTACATGTTCAGTCTATAGTGTTTCTTTACAAAGTGACATCGCCAACTACTGTCCTGGCATGAAAATTACAGCGTTTCTAGTCATCTCCGTGGATCTGTGTGAATCGGGATTGATAATGTTGTCGTCTGATAACGCTAAGAAAAACCTTTTCAGTTTTTTGTACATTGTTGTCATGCAAACGTACCCAAACTTTCTGTATTGATGGACACCTTCATCTCTGCAAATGTTTAGTATCGAACCTATACAGACCACAACAAAGCCATATTATATTGCTTCTGTTGAGAAAATGTGGGCAAATGAAATATCTGACATCCTGTAGGTGTTTTTTTTATTTTTTTATTTTTTTATCAATGCCTATTTATATATTTCATCATATTTGCCAGGATGCTGTGAATTTGACTTTTTTACAACTGTAAGGCATGTGTAAAACATCAGGGCTTTCATTACAATATGACCCGAGGCGGTGTGCGGCAGGCAGAAACGGCTTGCTTGTTTATATCCTTCACCTACAATGAGTGCAATGAATGCAATGAGGTTGAGAACCGTTTCAATGGATAATTCTCGTCACTAAACATTTAAAATTTTGTTCTATCCCACTTAATTATCTGGAAGAAACCACTGCAATGCTTAATGACTGTTAAAGGTACAGCAGATGAGAAGAAATCATGCAGGTACCATAAGTGCTTTTGATAAATGTGTTTACAGTAACTAATACTGTTAATTCACAAGCAGATTCATACAGCTTTTTGCAAAAAATAAATACATAATAATAATAATAATAATAATAATAATAATCACAGGCCTTGTCAAAATGATAATAATTCTGGACTCGTTGAGGGAATATAAGGAGACTTGACTCATACATATACATTTTGTATTAACCGTTTTCTGTAGGCACTTTCTACAGTTGAGCAAATTACAATTATACCACTAACAAGCCAGACTGAAAAGATACAGATACCCTCCAACCTCTTTGGGCCCTTCAAAGTTCAAATGACTACACAAGATAGTCTGATCATTGCCATGTTTGAGGTCACCCTCTGTTGTCTCTATGATGTTCTGGTTCCTTGAAATCAAATGTTTGAATGGGGTTGTCAATCCATGTTCACAGCTTAAAGAAATCAATAAGACATGGGAAGCATGATGAAACTTAAAGAAATCTCTGGACTGCTCTGAGTGTGGTGAGAAGATGACGTATATTTGACATGTGTACTTTGCCAACAGTGCTGTAAATGCCCTTTCATGACAGTGAAGTGGGCATAAATGTTGCACGCCTCATAAATATTCAATCAAACATGTACAATATACGCTAACAAGCTCTACATTGAAGAACTGTTGAGCCACCCATATTATAAATCACAGCTATTGTTTTTGCAATACTGCTTGGGGATGCTAGTGGAGCAAATATTACATTCTTTAGCTTAGAAACAATAAAATAAATTATTTAGTATAATATTGTCACGTGTCTGTCCTGTCTCATATTGCACATGGGTGTCTTTGTTATATTGGGCCATGTGCTCTTGTCATTGTTTGATTCCTCCCCCTCGTTACCTGATTAGTGTTTGAGTTCTTCCACCTGTTCCCTCTTGATTTGTTCCCTATTTAAGTCTCTTCTTGTTTGCTGTCTTGGTCGGATCTTTGTCTTATGTTACCCCTGTTCCTTGTGATGGTCTTCGTGTTCTTGGTCAGTGTTTGTCATTCTAGTTCAGTTCTGTTTTATGTTTCATTGATTATGTTTTCCCCCTTGTGGGTTTTTGCTTTGTGTTTTTGTTTTCATTTGTTAATAAATATCCTTTAACTGCACTTGAGTCCTCTTCTCCACTTTTTGTAAATTGGATTGTGACAGAAAGATCCGACCACTTGTGGACTCAGCAGCATGGAGGACGAGGAGTTTGACTGGGTGAATCCGGATGATAATTATATGGACGACGATTACTTGGATTGCCCGGACTATACCCTCGCCACATTTGGGTCAACCCAATTTTCGTCCATCTGTAGGGACAGCTCAGGACCTACTTCTCGCCGTCACGGACGGAGAAGGAGGGGGAAATGCCCGTCTGCCCAGCGAGAGACGGTTCACGTCCCGTCTGCCCAGCGAGAGACGGTTCACGTCCCGTCTGCCCAGCGAGAGACGGTTCACGTCCCGTCTGCCCAGCGAGAGACGGTTCACGTCCCGTCTGCCCAGCGAGAGACGGTTCACGTCCCGTCTGCCCAGCGAGAGACGGTTCACGTCCCGTCTGCCCAGCGAGAGACGGTTCACGTCCCGTCTGCCCAGCGAGAGACGGTTCACGTCCCGTCTGCCCAGCGAGAGACTGTTCACGTCCCGTCTGCCCAGCGAGAGACTGTTCACGTCCCGTCTGCCCAGCGAGAGACTGTTCACGTCCCGTCTGCCCAGCGAGAGACTGTTCACGTCCCGTCTGCCCAGCGAGAGACTGTTCACGTCCCGTCTGCCCAGCGAGAGACTGTTCACGTCCCGTCTGCCCAGCGAGAGACTGTTCACGTCCCGTCTGCCCAGCGAGAGACTGTTCACGTCCCGTCTGCCCAGCGAGAGACTGTTCACGTCCCGTCTGCCCAGCGAGAGACTGTTCACGTCCCGTCTGCCCAGCGAGAGACTGTTCACGTCCCGTCTGCCCAGCGAGAGACTGTTCACGTCCCGTCTGCCCAGCGAGAGACTGTTCACGTCCCGTCTGCCCAGCGAGAGACTGTTCACGTCCCGTCTGCCCAGCGAGAGACTTTTCACGTCCCGTCTGCCCAGCGAGAGACTGTTCACGTCCCGTCTGCCCAGCGAGAGACGGTTCACATTCTGTCTGTTCAGTCTGGGACAGAGCCCGAAATCCCCTTTGGCGTGGCCGCCAAGGTTGTGACGGACTATCTGGAGCGTCTGGCTCGGATCTTGGAGATGCCAGTCTCTGCTGTTCCGGTCCCAGAAGCAGAGCCAGTTCCTGTTCCTGAGCCGGAGGCAGAGCCAGTGCCTGTTCCTGAGCCGGAGGCAGAGCCAGTGCCTGTTTCAGAGCTGGAGCCCATGTCGGTTCCGGACCCAGTGTTTGTGTCTGTGTCTGTTCTTGTAACTGTTTTAGTTCTTGTGGCTGTTCCTGAGCCGGTGTCCGCTGTTCCTGAGCCGGTGTCCGCTGTTCCTGAGCCGGTGTCCGCTGTTCCTGAGCCGGTGTCCGCTGTTCCTGAGCCGGTGTCCGCTGTTCCTGAGCCGGTGTCCGCTGTTCCTGAGCCGGTGTCCGCTGTTCCTGAGCCGGTGTCCGCTGTTCCTGAGCCGGTGTCCGCTGTTCCTGAGCCGGTGTCCGCTGTTCCTGAGCCGGTGTCCGCTGTTCCTGAGCCGGTGTCCGCTGTTCCTGAGCCGGTGTCCGCTGTTCCTGAGCCGGTGTCCGCTGTTCCTGAGCCGGTGTCCGCTGATCCTGAGCCGGTGTCCGCTGATCCTGAGCCGGTGTCCGCTGATCCTGAGCCGGTGTCCGCTGATCCTGAGCCGGTGTCCGCTGATCCTGAGCCGGTGTCCGCTGATCCTGAGCCGGTGTCCGCTGTTCCTGAGCCGGTGTCCGCTGTTCCTGAGCCGGTGTCCGCTGTTCCTGAGCCGGTGTCCGCTGTTCCTGAGCCGGTGTCCGCTGATCCTGAGCCGGTGTCCGCTGATCCTGAGCCGGTGTCCGCTGATCCTGAGCCGGTGTCCGCTGATCCTGAGCCGGTGTCCGCTGATCCTGAGCCGGTGTCCGCTGATCCTGAGCCGGTGTCCGCTGATCCTGAGCCGGTGTCCGCTGATCCTGAGCCGGTGTCCGCTGATCCTGAGCCGGTGTCCGCTGATCCTGAGCCGGTGTCCGCTGATCCTGAGCCGGTGTCCGCTGATCCTGAGCCGGTGTCCGCTGATCCTGAGCCGGTGTCCGCTGATCCTGAGCCGGTGTCCGCTGATCCTGAGCCGGTGTCACCACCACGGCCGCCCGAAGGGTTCTCACCGCCACGGCCGCCCGAAGGGTTCTCACCGCCACGGCCGCCCGAAGGGTTCTCACCGCCACGGCCGCCCCGAAGGGTTCTCACCGCCACGGCCGCCCGAAGGGTTCTCACCGCCACGGCCGCCTGAGGGGTCTGCTCCGCTGAGGCCGCCCGAATTGGGGGCTTCACCGCCCTGGCCGCCCGAGGGGTCTTCACCGCCCTGGCCGCCCGAGGGGTCTTCACCGCCCTGGCCGCCCGATGGACTTTGTGTTTCGTCCTGACCGCCCGATGGACTTTGTGTTTCGTCCTGACCGCCCGATGGACTTTGTGTTCCGCCTTGGACTCTCAGGACTAAGCGCCTTGTCCCTCCCATCCCGCCCTGGTCTGTCCCTCCCGTCCCGCCTGATGGAGCGTCTGGTAGCCGCTCCGTAGGGAGGGGGTAATGTCACGTGTCTGTCCTGTCTCGTATTGCACATGGGTGTTTGTTATATTGGGCCATGTGCTCTTGTCATTGTTTGATCCCTCCCCCTCGTTACCTGATTAGTGTTTGAGTTCTTCCACCTGTTCCCTCTTGATTTGTTCCCTATTTAAGTCTCTTCTTATTTGCTGTCTTGGTCGGATCTTTGTCTTATGTTACCCCTGTTCCTTGTGATGGTCTTCGTGTTCTTGGTCAGTGTTTGTCATTCTAGTTCAGTTCTGTTTTATGTTTCATTGATTATGTTTTCCCCCTTATGGGTTTTTGCTTTGTGTTTTTGTTTTCATTTGTTAATAAATATCTTTTAACTGCACTTGAGTCCTCTTCTCCACTTTTTGTAAATTGGATCGTGACAAATATGAGTTAAGAGTAGCACATTGCTGGATTAATGTTGACGGAGTACTTGAGCCAGAGGGTACTTATGTGAAAACAATGTTAGAAACCCTGATCTAAGTGTCTCCGTTTAGTACCATTTTTAAATTATCAAGCTGATGTAGTACTTTTGATTCAATTAATTCACTATAGAATTTCCCCAGGACACATACATGATAGAGCTTTTATACTTCAACAGATGTTATACAACAGCTAAAGCAAAGATAATATTCAAGTTTTAACAACACAAAACTTTTTTTTTTAAAGTATCATGGAGCCTTGTCATTCCTCCTTTTTTATTTTTTGTGTCACTTCTACTCATGTGTCACTTTTTTCACTCATGTCCAAATGCTCATTCAAGTGACTACGTTCTAACCTCGGGTAAGAATGGTTTAAATGAAACTAAGACCCTGTCCTATACACTAGTACGAAAATCATATCTGTCAAAGTGGCAAAAATCAACAAGAAGAGCATTCCTGCTCTGCCTCAGGGAAGTCCACTCAATGTATTCACTTAAGTCCTCGTGAGACAATAGCTAATGTTCAGCCACAAACTAGTTTGCACTTGAAGCGGAAAGAAATCAGTGCACGCCCAGTATAAAAATAATACATCAATTGGTACATAAATAATGTAATTTAGAGCAGTAAACACGTTTAAATAGAACTGTTTTTGTTAACAATTGATTTTAAATAAGAAAGTATATCAAAAAGCTATAATTAGAGACTAATTTCAACATGTAAAATGAGGTTAATTCATTGACAGCTCTAATGTACTGTACATGTACATATGCCTCCATTTGCTAGCTGAAGGCAACATGATATTGTGCCATTCAATCTTTTAATGATTCAAGATTTTTGTTTGTGGCAGATAGTTTGAGCAAAATGAGATATCCACACACATGTGCCAAACTTTTTTGATGCACTATTGCCCAGCTCAAAATGTCACATAATTCCAAGAAAAGTGTGATTGGTGGTTGAACATGTCATATAGATGACATGTTTGTATCTGAGTGGACGGTTCTGTCCAGATTAAGCTGGAATATGCACCAAACTTAGGGCTAAAATTCAAGACGTTGGCTTGCGAGACTGACAGTGTTTGTCTAGTGAAAATGACAGATTGTCTTGTTGAGCAGGTGTCTGTGTTGAGCCAAGCTGTCTGTATGCAAGAATAATTTGCTGTACTGTGAACAGAACAGTGCAGAATTGTTGGTACATATTACCTGGAATTACTTGAATTCTGCAGTGCTTTAGATGACTTACAAATGAGAATGATTTGAAATATGACAATATTGAGGGAATGTATGTGACAATATGTGATCAATATTATATTTATTATATTATATTATATTATATTCTATTTTATTTTTTTTTAATTTAGAATTGTAAGATATATTTTTATTGTTTATTGGGCCATTATTTATTCAGTTTTGGTACAATTGTATTGTTGGGACACAAGCAAGACCTGTAGCATTTCAAAACGCTTTTGTATGCCACAGTCACACTTGTGAACCAGCAGTGTTGCGGGTCTGGTACAGGTATTATTAAATCAGGATGTTGGTGTGTAGAACTGGAGAGGAAAATATCCTCAGTGGATTAGATCGTGAAATAATTTTATATTCCGTTTTAAACAATGGCATGAAAAGATAAGTTAATCAAGGAAGTGTCTACCTGTATCCATAAACTGATTTGTGACACATGCAGGAGTGTGACGACAGCAGCCTCGAGGGATTAACTACTTCCACTGTTTCCCTGGTGATGGACGAAACGCTACATTTTCTCTGCCACATAAACTTTATTTACAGTCACAGCTGCTCAATTTTTCAACACCTTCTCTTATTTTCCTATTAGCTGTTCCCGTAGGAAGAGGGAGTAGACAAGATTTTGCAACTATAAAACTTTCCAGCTCACAGAACAGTGTAACTGAAACTCTGCATGGATCTGTTCACCAGGAGTCACAGGTAGGCACATGAAAATTGACCTACTCCGGTGTTATACAAAATCACATATATTATATATAGACGTAGCTTGCAAGTCAGTGATAATATTCAGTCACCTCTGTCTTCTTGTGTCCTCATTATCAAGACCCTCACACATTTTCAAACCATCAGTGTATCTGTAAGTGAACCAGAAAGCAGGGTGAGATCAGAACTGCAGATGAGTGAAATATATCTGAAAGATTAATAAAGTGCGGTGAATATAAAATGGGAGGAGACGCATTTAAATGGACAAAAACCTGAACGTCGCAGTCACCCAAGCCCCTCTCAGGTTCATCTTAATCTAAGCCTGCAGGGTAAAGCAGTTGTGGATAATATGGCAATAGTTTTAGTGCAATGGATACCCTTAAAAATCATTGACCCTTTTTACAAAGGCTCCTTGCCTAATTTTAGACACCCATTAACTGGACATGTAAAAAATAGATGGGGTTGGACTATGCAAGCACACATATTGCATGATAAATGCATGCTCTTTTGGTAAGTAAATATGGAGCTGCCAGTGAAGAGACCATCCGTTGGGATTGGTTTTAAAGTGATAATTTTGTTTGCCCACACAAGAATTCCGAATAACATTTTATTTTCTCCAACTTTAAATGTTCAGGCAAGGGACCTGTGCCAAATGCTGTTGTCGAACATTTTCATTATGATATTCTCTTTATTCCACAGACATATGAGGCTGTTCTATATTTTCATTTTATTTATACAGTAGCCTATATATTATCATCCCACTAATACATTACACATTAATTACACAAAAATTAATACATGTATAGTACAATGGATGTATTTAACATGATTAGACACTTTTATAACCATCTTTGATGTATCTCCTATATTGAAAAACGATATAACTAAATTAAAAAGTATGCTAAATTATAATTAATTAATTTATTTTAAAATTATACTATAAGTTAAACTAAATTAACTTGTTTTATTCAAGTGAAAATAAATATTCAATATCGCTAAATCACCCTTGTAATGAAGCTATGGTGTTACGGGAACTGGTGAACGTTTAAACATACTTTAATAACAAACAAACACAAAATGAAAGTAAAGGCGGCAGCCCCTCACGGACGACTGCCGCACATACATAAACAAAGCACAACGTAAAGTCCAGCCCTGGTCCTCTCTCGTGGCCCGGTCGTTGGTAATCACGCCTCCGACCTCATACCGTTCTCTCACGGCCCTCAGCCTCCTTGCCACAACCCTAAATACATTAACTTATACCAATAAAACAAAATGTTACGTGCTAAACTATGTACAACTAGTTATTTAATGTAACAGTTGCAGATTACCAAATTTTACAGTGCACAGTACATCAAAGCCATGTTTAAACATTCATATATAGGGCTTTGACATTCATTTTTTTGCTCACCAGCCAATGTGGCTAGTGGTTTGCCAAAGTTATAGCCACTCAGCATTTTCATTGGCCACAATATATCATATACCAATATCTACCATATAGATATTTTTTTATTATCTCATAATTTGGCAGCAGGTATATTAGGCTGCTGTCAATTTAAGATCTGAGATACGGAGCCATTGTCCTGCTACACAAGCGTTGAAACATAACTGACTGTGTTTACATAAATATTCGCCAAGACTGGCATTTTGTGTATTTGTGCAATTACAAAAACTCAGTTTAGTTCTGAGAGGTGGCTTCATATGGAAGCTTGTTTACGCCACAGAATAAAAATTAAAAAAGGTAATTACGACTTTTTATCTCGCAATTGCGTTAAACAGTCAGAATTGCGAGATATAAAACTCGCGAGATAAAACACTAAGCAATTACTTTTTTGTTTTTTATTCTGTGGCGGAAACCAGCTTTCATAGCTTTATGCGTGCACACTTTGGGTATGAAAAATCGGTGCAATTTCCCACGATGAAATTCAAGCCTTTTAACACCAACAATATTCATCCGGAGCAAAACGAATGAGTGAGTGAGGGGAGGCTGGTTTGTGTGTCAACTCGCTTTTGGAGAGCTGTAAAACGACGGCTCTAAAAACCTGAATCTCTCATTGGAAGGTGAACATGTTCTATTGACACTTTGTCCAAGAGAGACTGTAACTCCCGTGTTAGCAACATAAACTGCTCTTGTAGGCTAACAATTGCAGGTCACCAATTTTTACAGTGTATGGACAAGTGATTTATTTTGTTTCAGTAACTTTATCATATTGTTTTATTGTTTGGTCCTGTGATGTTTGTGCCATATGGTCGATTGATCTGACCCCTGTCCATGTGTTCATAAAGAGGCTGAATTGTTCTCTTTGTCTTCTTGGCAAGTACAGTTATATTGATGTAATGGTATGTTGGACGACTGTATGATATCAGCAGCAGCCATTCATCTCAGTTATCTTAGCATGTGCTTCTCTCTCCATAGGCATGGAGGGGGTGACATTGCCATTGCTATCTACAGGCTTAGACTAAACAGAGTGCAGAATAATCTTTCAGACCTAACAGATAACTTGTGGTGAGAAAATATTAACATTCTCCATTTAAATGCAATAAGATTTGCCCTAACTGGGGGTTTTAAAATCATCATCATCAACATTACAGAAATTATAATTTTCCTTAATTTAACTTGAAATATTGGAATATAGGAATATTCAGAAGACCAAATCATGTTTGCTCCCTCAGGTAATGGCTACCTCAGCACATAACCATTTTAAGATGTACAGACCTATAAATTCAGCCTAAATTTTCATTGCAATACATAGCAAGAGGCCATTGAACTGAGCATTAACACAGCATGCTCACAGAATTTCTCCTGTGATTCTGATAATTCACCAATGGAAAATCAATGCTAATATGTTTTCATATAATAATATACCATTGATTTATACTTCTACTCTTTCCTCGTTAAATGGACTTAACCCCCAAATGTCATTATAAAAGCATTAAGGATCGTTATGCATGCTTGTTCCTTTAGCCCTATTTGTGCATTGAAAGTTATTGTGACTAAATATCGTCTGGACTTCACAAATACGATATTCGGTCAATTTACTTTGTAACTTTTGCGTAACTACATTCTGACAGCATGACCATGATGTGTTGTTCTCCATCTTACTACAGTGCATCATTTTTGGGTTACCTTTGATGTTCTATTTTCCTTCCTAAGAAAGTGGAGCATCTCTGCAGAAAATGAAAACAATAACATGGTTTTATCTATACTGTTGCGGCAATAATGACTGTGAAACTATGAAAGATGGATGTAAAAAGCTTTTTTCAGAGCCATTATGGATTTGCTGCACAAGGAGGAGGGAAGCAAAACTAGTTGACTTCCCTTATTATATTTTCAAAGCAGTTGTTATTAGGTAATTGAGCTCAGACAGGTGCAAGCAAACTATGTCAGAACTAATATCAGTCTGAGGCTGTTCACAGCATGACTTCGTGGAAGAGACTGGCTATGGCAGGTTTCTCTCAGCCTGCACTCAGTCCTGTTAATTGAACTTTTATTAACTCAGTTTTCTTCTTCTTTTTTTTTTTTGCTTCAGTGCAGCGGCTTTCTACAGAGGACATGATGACAAATGCAACACACTGAGTTTCTGTGATTAGATGGTATACTAGGCTAGTATTACAGCACAGGGTTGCAGATAACATCAAGATTTTGAGTATAGATGTGACCCTGCGGAGGCGATTTATTTTCAAATGAAACATTCAAAATAAGAAACCAATTGAAATGGAAATGTATTATTTATGTGTAATTACCTACACAAAATACTAAATATTGGCACAATCAGCAAGACTTTATGGTTTATTTCCTATTATTTTAGAAGGTTAAAAAAGATTAAAACTAGATATTTCAGTCCAGCATCCATTATGTCAGAACAAAATCCTGTTTCCGATCATAGCACTACTTTAATTGATATCCCTATTTTTGTTTGAAAGATGATCAGGTAGCTTGACCTTTTGACATGTTATTGATCCAGAAGAGAATAATGTGTAGTCCTGAGATTGGAACAGAACAGGAAAAATATTTTGGTCTGAGAGGCTGCATGAATTTCACCAAACAAAGGAGTGTTAAATACCCCCTAACCCCTAATAACCAATTGAACAAATTGGTTGAATGAATGTTTTATTGAATTGCTGTTTTTAAGCAAATCGGTTGAATAAATGAGCCACTGACTCGCTTGTAAAGACAGTCTCTTGTCACCACCAACTGGTGTATCGATGTAACCTGTAGAAAGATTCTCAAAAAAAAAAAAGTGTTATTTTAGTATTATTTAAATGCTGTTAACATTTTCAGTTGTATGCATTTACAGTATATATGGAAGCTTGTTTCCGCCACAGAATAAAACATGTAAAAGATAATTGCTTTTTTTTGTTTATATCTTGCAATTCTGACTTGACAACACTCAATTCCGAGTTTATATCACACAATTAATTTTTTCTCAGAATTGTGAGATATACACTTGCAATTGTGAGTTAAAAAGTCAAATCTTAAGGAAAAAAATAATGACAAACACGCAATTGCGACTTTATATCATGCAATTCTGACTTTACTGTATATCTACTAACTGCGTGTTATCAAGTCAGAATTACAAGATATAGACATGCAATTATGAAAAAAAAGTCAGAGTTTACATCTTACAATTCTGACTTTATATCACGCAATTGCGACCTAATATCACGAAATTCTGACTTTATAATACACAATTGCAACTTTATCACGCAATTCTGACTTTATAATTGTGAGAATAAAAGTTGCAATTACCTTTTTTATTTTCTATTCTGTGGGGGAAACAAGCTTCCATATATATATATATATATATATATATATATATATATATATATATATATATATATATATTCACATTTTTTATTGTACTTTTATTCTAAGCTTTGGTCATTTTGTCATTTGCTCTTGTCAGTTCTTTTATGTTTTAGATTTTTTTATAAAACTTCAACTTATTTCAGTTAGTAGCCAGGGTAACATGTTTTTTAAAAAAAAATTAAGAATATTTCTTATCTAAGTTTATGATTTATTATTATTATTATCATTTTTAAAATTTTAGTTCAGTTTTCTTATTATTAACAAAAAACATATTTAATAGACTTGGTTTGCAATAACAACACTGCCACTAATGTCTTCACTGACAGCCCGTTATTAATTTTAATAGTCTTCAAGTGACTCAGTTGTGCGGTTGACCGATGAAATGGAAAGAACAAAAACAGTACGTTCCTTTTTGACTAAACATGACAATACTCTTCTATGAAATTTGATGAGCCAACTCCCTCACAGAAGAACCTCAAAGAGTGGGTTAATACAGTTTATTTTTCTTTCCCAGCAATGATCCAAAATTTACACAGAACAGAATAAACCTGTTAAAAACAATGGCTGTGATAAAGTATCAACAGTATTATGTCAGGAAGTTAAGTACCTAGAGACAAAACAATATGCCATAAAGTGAAGCTTGCCATTGTTGCCCATGAGACTAAATTACTAGGTTTACTTATTCCCCAGTAATAACCACTTTAACAAAAACCTACGATCTTATACACCTTTGAAGATGGTTTGTTTACCAAGCAGGGGCTTTTTTCCTGCTGGCAAATTCCAACAATAAATTTAAACAGCTGAGTGAAAACCGAGTGAAATCCTTCATCTTATCAAGAGGATTGTACCGTAGTACCTTGTGTGTGAGTAGCAGATCAAAGAAATAAGAAACAAGCGTTATCAACAATCTACAGTATTTGTTTTCTTTCTGTTCTATTCTGAGTAATCTTTTACGACATCGGTATTTCTCTACAACTTACTGAGACAGACACTTGACATTCAAAACACATACATATAAATACATATAAACACATACATATAAACAGATACATATAAATGCCAAAAGGTGCTGTATATTGGAAATAATTATTAGGTCATACGTTTGACATTTTTGCAGGAAACCAGTCTCCGATTGTTCTCAAAGACGCGACCAGTGAATATTTATTTTTTAATTCTTTAGAAACAACATCACATTTTCATCATTAAAAAAATACACGTAAAGGACTCAACAGCACATTTCAAAAACCTTACAAATTCTGTTGAAGTAACTTTGCAATTACATGTCCACTAACTCTCATTTGAGTATTAATAGACTGTCTTCTTTATCTGCTAACTCTTTATTGTGATGCTCCCCCAACAGACATTCTACTGACTAGAACTTTGCAACTACGTCAACTAATTATAACCCTAACCCTACCAGGCTACTAATACTCTCCTGACACTCTAATGAGAGTTAGTAGACATGTAGGTGCAACGTTACTTATAGTCAACACAATGTGTTAAAGGGACCATCAAATTAAAGTGAAACCAAATTCACCTCTAAACAAATGAGTTTTAGCTTCACCCAAGTTTATTAAATGTGGAACAGACACTATTGTATAAAGTCTTTCAGCTCCATCTGACCAGTGGCATATTCTGCCAATATTCCACCCACCCTGCCTTTCTCAGCAGTCCCTGTGCACAGTAAGCACTAACTCTATTAGATTTACAGCTCTAAAGTGTACTTAGTCTGCTGCGTCTATCCCTAATGAACATGCTTTTTAATTTGAGTACAGAGCTACTGCTTCAAGACATTTGCTTTCATTATCAGATAGATTAAGTCATAATTTATACGTGGCCCCTTTACTTTTTCTTCGCAGTCTAAAGACAATGAACGTTTTTAGGGATACTTTGAGGAAAGGTTCCTTTTCACCTGTATTTCACTCAAAATGTACACATTTTCTTAAAGGGATAGTTCACCAAAAATTAAAATGATGTCATAATTTACTCAGCCTCAAGTTGTTCCAAACCTGTATGAGTTTTTTTCTCTTCTGTTGAACAGAGAAGAAGACATTTTGAAGAATGTCGGTAACCAAATTATGGTAGCCATTGACTTCCAGATTATGGAAAAAAAATATTAGGGCAGTCAATGGCTAACCAGCAAGCGTTTTGCATTTAAAGCAACACTAAGTAAGATTTATTACCTTAAAATAATGTTTCCAAAACAGTTTCAGTTGTTCATCAAGTCGTGACATGGTGAAATGCACTTATGCCACAGCATTGCGGTCCTTTATCTGATATATCCACGCTAAGTAAGATTGCCAGATCGGGTCGCGTTTCTGTAGTTCTAATGAGACATAAAAAAAACTACTAATTTGACTATTAGCCATTGTTGATTCCAAAGCTGGTGCTGGATAAACAGAGAGCATGTGCGTGCGCGTGCGTGTGCGACAGTAGGCTGCGGTAGGCTAAATTATTTACGACAGCGTTAATGGACAATTCCGCTTCCAACCTGTAGGGCGAACGCAGAGGAAAAGTCACTTGGTGTTGCTTTAAAATACATCTAATAGCTGTCCAAACCCAGCCCTGGCGTCTAGGCTAAAACAAGGCAAAATTTGGGCTGTCCATGAAAATGTAATAGACGTCTAACCATAGCCCAACAATAGACGCACACAGGTTACGCATATAAAATGTCAAAGAAATTAAACCAAAAACCTTGTAATCACTGTTGACTTTGCTTACATGATGGAATATCATTTTTGCAAGTTATTTTGGCAAAAATGACATGTAACCAAATTCAAGGTTATTTTGGCTAGAAGTGGGTTACTCATACATACCCAGACTATATTGGGTCTTTAGTTAACCTGGGGTGCGTTTCCCAAAAGCATCGTTGGCCAACTATGATCGCAATTTCCATTGAACTCTATTGGTAACGACGGAACATGCGACCATAGTTGGCTTTGGGAAACGCACCCCTGTACAGTGAAATGATGGCTATTGCTTGTTGGTTACTGCCAACTGTATTCTTCAAAATATATGTGTTTTTGTTCAACAGAAGAAGGAAACTCATACAGGTTTGGAAGAACATAAGGGTGACTAAATGATGAATGAATTTTCAACATTCTGTCCTCATTTATTCATCGTCTATAGTCGTAATGTTTTTTTTTTTTTTCATTCAATATACAGGTACCGGTAATATGATTAGAATATCATCAAAAAGTTGATTGATTTCAGTAATTCCATTAAAAAAGTGAAAGTTGGATATTATATTCATTCTTTACACACAGACTGATATATTTCAAATGTGTATTTCATTTAATTATGATAAATAAAACTGACAACTAATGGAAATCTCAAATTCAGTATCTCCGAAAATTAAAATATCACTTAAGACTAATACAAAAAAAAAGGATTTTTAGAAATGTTTGCTAACTGAAAAGTATGAACATGAAAAGTATGAGCATGTACAGCACTCAATACTTAGTTTGGGCTCCTTTTGCCTGAATTACTGCACCAATGCGGCGTGGCATGGTGTCGATCACTCTGTGGCAATGTTCAGGTGTTATGAGAGCCCAGGTTGCTCTGATAGTGGCCTTCAGCTCTTCTGCATTGTTGGGTCTGGCGTATCGCATCTTCCTCTTCACAATACCCGAAAGATTTTCTATAGGATTAACGTCAGGCGAGTTTGCTGGCCAATTAAGAACAGGGATACCAGGGTCCTTAAACCAGGTACTGGTAGCTTTGGCACTGTGTGCAGGTGCCAAGTCCTGTTGGAAAATTAAATCCGCATCTCCATAAAGTTGGTCAACAGCAGGAAGCATGAAGTGCTCTAAAACTTCCTGGTAGACGTCTGCGTTGACCTTGGACCTCAGAAAACACAGTGGACCAACACCAGCAGATGACATGGCACCCCAAACCATCACTGACTGTGAAGACTTTACACTGGAATTCAGGCAACATGGATTCTGTGCCTTTCCTCTCTTTCTCCAGACTCTGGCACCTTGATTTCCAAAGGAAATGCAAAATTTACTTTCATCAGAGAACATAACTTTGGACCACTCGGCAGCAGTCCAGTCCTTTTTGTCTTTAGCCCAGGCGAGACTCTTCTGAAGCTGTGTCTTGTTCAAGAGTTGGCTTGACACAAATAATGCGACAGGTGAAACCCATGTCTTGCATACGTTTGTGCGTGGTGGTGCAACTGACTCCAGCTGCAGTCTACTCTTTGTGAATCTCCCCCGCATTTTTGAATGGGTTTTGTTTCACAATTCTCTCCAGCGTGCGGTTATCCCTATTGCTTGTACACTTTTTTCTACCACATCTTTTCCTTCCCTTCGCCTCTCTATGAATGTGGTTGGAAACAGAGCTCTGTGAACAGCCAGCCTCAATGACCTTTTGCGTCTTGCCTTCCTTGTGCAAGATGTCAATGGTCGTCTTTTGGACATCTGTCAAGTCAGCAGTCTTCCCCATGATTGTGTAGCCAACAGTACTAGACTGAGAGACCATTTGAAGGCATTTGCAGGTGTTTAGAGTTAATTAGCTGATTAGAGTGTGGCACCAGGTGTCTTCAATATTGAACCATTTCACAATATTCTAATTTTCTGAGATACTGATTTTGGGGGTTTCATTAGTTGTCAGTTATAATCATAAAAATTAAAAGGAATGAACACTTGAAATATATCAGTCTGTGTGTAATGAAAGAATATAATATACAATTTTCACTTTTTGAATTGACTTACTGAAATAAATCAACTTTTTGATGATATTTTAATTATATGAACAGCACCTGTATAACAAAAGGAGAAATTATGAAGAATGTCCTGGCTGCTCATTGGCACAAACTGTGAACACGGTTCTAAAGTTGCTATGCACTTGAACAACTTCCATTTTGCTATTTCTTATTTATCAGAATCACATCGATGACACCATGCCCTCCATTATATATGAGAGCTGCAGCAGAGGGACATATTTTCAAAAAGGTAAAGGTTATTTTTAGGTAAAATATTCCTTTAAAGGTTTGAATGGTTTCTTGCTATTTTAACATAAAAAAAAATAAAAAAAACACACACACAACAATGTAACAATACAAATCACTGTAGGCCGCAGTGAGTTTCTGAGTGCTTATTGAAACACTGGAAAATAAATCCATTAAAGCCCTCCACAATTCAACAGTAGAATCAAGCAATGATGGTTCCAGCATTCAGTTTTGAAGAGATTCTTCTGGTTTGTAATCCTGAGTGGCTCTCCAATAATTCAATTTCCTTTACGTCTGATTTAAATTCAATAAACTAATCCATTATTTAATTGCCATAATTTGTTCTGAGGGACTGAGTACGCGGAATTGCCACTTATTGTGCTTTTTTTCTGTCATTTCAGTGAAGAATTTTTAAGTAGAATCCAATGACAAAACATGAACATCCCGCAATCTCTGAACGCTGCGGAACTTTCAGGGCTCCCTTTTCTTGTTCCTCAAGGGCTTATGAAACAAATACAAATGAATACATTCGGAAATACCCGTAGCATGAAAACTGACAGCAGCTCATTAATTTTGAATCACCTGTCCATATCCTGGTGGGTTTCTACTGTGATCCATTCCTCTTTCACATTACATTTGTTCTGTGGAATGGTTTAACTGAACGATATTATTTATGAAATTGCACCACACACCCACCCATGCAGCTGTGTAGCCCTATCATCAAATTAACACGAGCACAGTGGAGTGAACTAAAAAATGCTGGCTGCCAAGAGCAATCAACCTCACAAGCTGAGATGTGTCGGCACTGTCATGTTAAGATCTCACTCTGAGAGCATTCGGGTGGGTGTGAGCCGATGGGGCTGTGGGGAGAAGTCGGGCCCCAGTGTGTCCTCCACCACCAGCGGACCTGTCACTGGCCCTGTGTGATCGTCATGAACCGCACTGACAAGAGTGACCCCGGCTTCTGATCCGGCCCCACAACCCTGGCGCTCACAGGCTTAATCTGCGAATGCTATCGCAGTGCCGGATTGCTGCATCCAGAGGCCATGCAGAGAGGACAGGTCATTACCGAGCGTCCTTCAAAGTGCTCCTCGCAGTCACAGCTCGGCTCTACGTTGTACTCGGTATGAAGCGAGGTCTGGAGCCCGCTGAGCATTTTCACTGATACTTTAAATATCTGAAGGGGACCAGCACCTAGTGTGTGGGCCGTGACCCGCAGAAGACCTAATACTCGCAAGTCTTGCAAACGAGTCCCTCAAAGTCTCCACTCGCTAATTGTGATACTTCAACTCTGCCAATTAGATGTCATGCAGTTATGTTACACTCCAGAAACAGTTTGTAATGATGTTCCCTCTGCTCGGTGAAATGATTTTTACATTATGATGTGCACTTTCTATATGAATCTTCTTCTATATTGAAGCTGACTCTCTAATGAGAACCGTTAGGATCCATCTTTAATTTTCATACTTTTTGAAGGAAGAAAAAAAGATGGATGCTTTCTCGCTTAATGGTTGATGACTTATTTATTGTTGTGTTTTTCTTAGAACTTATCCATTTTTTGTCTCTTAGTCTCATCGGTTGGCATACAAAGATGTCAGATGAGTATTTCAGTTATTTCTAATTCTTTTTATGCACATAATATTGTCAATATTGTCACAGTGGAACACAAAATTAGGTATTTTGAATATTTCAAATGTTCTGTCCATACAGTGTAAATCAATGTGGTCCAAACAAAATATTTTGTGTTCTTTCCACTTTATCACAATTAGTAATTTAGTACTTATTATGGATATAATACTTAAGTGCAAACTGAATGCAATGTTTTTGGAAACACGCATGTTATTTGCAATTAAATGGAAATGTATTTTAGTTTAAATTTATGATAAATCAGATCCACTTAAGTACATCTTTATATGTAATTTCATAATAATTTCTGTTGGCTTTAAAACATAGTTAAAGTGTCGTTGAATACTAACATGTATTTATGGGAAACTAAAATATACTTTAATGTCATTTCTATTGATATTTGTTTATGATGTATTTAAATAGGCCTACATTTTTATTTACACATTTGTAATGACAAAGTTGCAATGTAGTACCTGTAAATGTAATATCAAACACATTGCAATTCAAATTATAATATTTTTTTTTTTTACATTTGCTTTAATGTAAACCTAAGAATGTAAGGTTATTAAAACATTATAACATAACGTTGTACATTGTACTGTAAAAACATAACAATACAGTTTAATAAATAAATAAATAAATAAATAAATAAATAAATATATATATATATATATATATATATATATATATATATATATATATATATATATATATATATATACTTTAAAGATTTGAAGAACACTTAAAGTGCACATTCAATACAGTTGCATTTTTTACTTTTAACACAGAATGCATATGACATGGAGTGAATTTTACTTCATTGTGATGTGACTGTTCATTTAAACCGACCTATTATGTTCTGCATCATTTTCCCAGAGGTATAAAGACAACTGAAATCATGACTGCAGGCAAAAACTGCAAATTCTGGAAGTGCCACAAGCCATTGTGGTTGAGACAAGGCTGCATACATAAAAATCAAGGACAATGTGCATGTGACTGTACTTACTTGTGATATTCAATTTTTAAAGGTTTGTAGCAGGTTGTATGGTGAAGTTGTTCTGTATTGATCATATGAGGTCTTGGGTATTTAGCTGCACAACATGCCTTCGTAAACGTGCCTTTAATGCTTTAGTGAGGATTGTGAGCTTCTGAAAAGCTGAGTTAGAGAGGATAAGGGGAGCCAATTTCATATTTTCAGGATGATCTTGATGATGTTGTCTGTCTTGATGATGTTGTCCCTGTCAGTTTATGACAATCAATAAGACAGCACAATTGAGATGAGATGCTGGGGATTAATGAAATAATAGACTTAAAATAGACACTGCAGAAATTAAGTCAGCATGAAAAGATCTTTGTGGATGGTACCAGATCTTATTTTAAGTCTAACTTTTCTAAAACCTTTGGAAATATGATTATATTAGAGATAAAGAAGAATAAATTGCAGGAATTATTGAGCAAAGTTCTAAGTGCTCACTCTTCATTCAGCAATGGACTATTGCCCTCTATTGGCAGAAATTCTTTCTGCGTTTAATCCATGCCTTTGTGTGAAGAACTATTATTGAGATAATGCATAGAGGGATGGAGAGCAGAAACGAATATGAGATATTTGCTTTGGCGTGTTTCAATGCGCACTGCCCTGCAACAAACTGTCTAAAACTTGGCAAAACCAATGACAATTTTACAAAGTAATCATTGTGGTTACAGAGCTCATAATCCTTGCAGCCTATTAATATTTTTACTTCATCTTTAAGCTCTTTCACTGTGTGTCACTCAGTTATTTTACAACTGAAGAATACAAATATTTTTTTTCTGCTCTTACATTTTATTTAATATAAATGTAAGTAATGTTTTTCTTCATGCAATTATATAATTTTTTAATCTGAACAGTTGAGCAAAAGGTTTATTCTGTATACGTTAAAAAAGTATGACTAAAAAAGTCACTTTTTTATGTTTTTGTTTTAATATTTGAACCAAATATTTCAAAATTAAATTACATGTTTTCTAAATATAGATTGTAAGTTAATAAGTATAGTAATATATTTTATTTTAACACATACAAAAAAAACTTAATATACATTAAAATTAAATGTATCCCTAGTGCTGGGTAGATTACTTACAAAAATCCATTACTGAATACAAATTACATGATGAATTTATAGTTAGAAACGTAATATATTGCGTTACTCATTTTAGGTAATGAACGTTGATTACTTTTTGATTACTTTTGATACAACTCATTAATCATATTAACTTGAATATTGTAGCATATTAATATAAAACTGCAATGAGAAAGAAAATGGGCAACACTTTATTTTACAGTGTATCTGTTACACTTGTTACATGTAGTTACTATAGTAATAACCATAAATCATGTATAATTAAATGCAACTAACCCAAAACCAAACTCTAATCTTATACTAAGTACATGTAGTTCCCTTTTAGTCGATGATGTCAGACGTAGTCGACGGTCGACTGAATGGGGATCGTGTCAGAGAGCTTATCATCTTCGAGTACTATTGAACGAGCCAATGTAATTGGCGTGCGTGAATTGCATCACACACTCCGCCCCTGCAGTGCGGGTATAAATACGGAAGTGGATGCATGCACTAGTTGCCTTTCGCTTCGGACCCGATCGTCTTTGATGTCTCTGAAGAGTGCTGTTGTATTCAACGAGCGAGTGTGTCGGTGTTCTTGCGGGAAGACCTCCCAGTGTTGGTGCTCTACAGCGTGGTGCAGCGGTGATCGCGAGCTTCTCAGCTCTCAACTGCTGTTTTAACAGCATCAAATTTCTACTGTTTTGTTGTGTGTTGATGGTTGGTTATAGGGGGCGAGAAGTGAGTGCTTCACTGTTTTGGTTGAAAGACTAATTCAGTGTTTGCCACGGTCATCCCCTGTGTCCTCCGGCACTGGTGACGGTTCCATTCCTAAAAGAGCAATACGGGTGTGAGTGTGTCTTTTTCAAGATGCCATTCCATCCGTGCGTTTCTGGGTGCGGTATGGCGCTGTCTCCCTCTGACGGTCACGAAAGCTGTGTCACATGTTTGGGCTTACAGCATGCTGAGGCAGCTTTTGTGGATGACTCATGTTCCCATTGCGGAAACATGGCCTTCTCGGTGTTGAGATCTAGACTCGCCTTCGTCAAAACCGTTGGGGCAGTCCCCGCCTCTGGACCCCGCTCTTGTTCTTCCTCTCGGTTACCTTCCCAGAGAAAGACTGGGGTTCAGTCCAAGCTGGGTGATCTGAGGATCACAGTGAGGGGTAATCCGCCCGGCCATGCCCCGTGGATCCCTCACTCCTCTTTCGCACCGCAGCCGGTGAAGCTCCCCAATGAACCTGCTGGTCCCTCTGTAATGGACCGACCGGTCGTTTCATTTGGGGCCCCTCCAGGAGGCACTATGTCTATTGTAGCGTCGGGGGGGTGTTTGCTGGACTCTGGAGATGACGACTCGGCTGCGCTGCCTCCTCCTGGGAGACCAGTGTTTTCCGAGCCAGATCCAGAAATGTCAGCTTTGCTGAAAAAGGCCGCCGAGGCGGTAGGGCTCGCGTGGAACCCTCCACCATGTCCCGAGCCGTCTCGGTTGGATGATTGTTTTATCGGGGCGGGCCGTGCTGGTTCTCAGCCTGCCGCCCCGGTACCTTTCTTTCCTGAAGTGCATGAGGAGCTGACGAGGACATGGATGGCACCTTTCTCTGCCAGAAACCGCCTAAGTAGCTCCTCCCCCCACACTACCCTTGACGGGGAGCGGTGAAGGGTTACGAGGCTACCCCTCCAGTGGAGCGCTCTGTCGCGATGCAACTGTGTCCGGTGGCCGCTGCTTCCTGGAGGGGTGATCCTCGTCATCCCTCTAAAGGCTGTAAGTTCTTGTCCGCTCTTACGGGCAAGGCTTACAAAGCTTGTGGGCAAGCCGCTTCCTCTCTGCATGCCATGGCGTTGCTCCAGGTCCACCAGGCCCAGGCACTCATGAACATGCACGAGGGTAGCCCGGACCGTGAGCTCACAGGTTTTCGTAGTTGCCCCTTCTGGCCCAACCTGACCTGGTTCCCGTTGACAGCCTTCCTGACTTCCCCTGATTCAGGGACGGGGCACGATGGCAGGAGGTGAGGAGGTCCTGAAAGCTTTCGATCATTTCAGTGCTCTCTTACCTGCAAAATGGGCTGGAGTAGGCTGTTTTCCTCCTCCCTCAAAATAATGTTGCCTATATATATTGACGCATCATGATGCAGAAGCATACGAAGCACGTCCTGATTGTTAGGTTCCTGAGGAAGCAGGGTATTGTAAATCCTTGTGTCCCTCTTTATCCTCTTGGACCTTATCTCTGGTGCAACTACACTGCAGAGACCGCCCCTGAGCCACTGCTGGCAGTGAGTTAAAAATTCTGTTAAATCGGTTCTCCTGCTCGCTTGGTCTCTACTAGAGGGTAGGGACTTGCTCGCTTTCGGTCAACATTTTGTGCCTGGAGTTCCGGCCGGATAACTCTCATGAACCGAGACCCCGGCCTGGATTGTGCCAAAGGTTCCTACCTCTCCTGTAATGGGTCAGGCCTGCAAGCGACTGCCTGGAGGAGGCAGAACCAGCCCTGGCTTCTCTGTCCGTCTGCTTCATAGCGGTAATAGACGTGTACAGAACGCAGCCTTAGACCTCAGACCAGCTCTTATCTGTTAGGAATCAGCAGAGAGGGAAGGCTGTTTCCAAGCAAAGTGGCCCACTGATATGGTTGCCTTATTTTCAGTGAAACATTCTTAGATGCTCGAAGTCCTCTTAGGTGTCGAGCTCCTCTATGATGAGTGTTTTTGCTCCGCCTGGGCGTTGACAGAGTGCTTTGCTGACAGATTTAGAGTTGGGGGCTGGGCGACACCTATTGAAATGCTGCTTCCAGTGGGCTCCCTTCTTATGAAGCCAATTTCACCATGCCAGTTCAAGTGTCGGCTTGCTGCGCCATTCCCCTCCTATGGACTTGATACGTGCGCTTTCTACTCCAGTTGAGTTCTCTTAAGTCAAACCCTGTTGAGTTCCTCCATACCCCTCTGACGCCGGACGTGCGGAACGTCTGGTGTCAGGCCTACCACTCGTAAGCCGTGTGGAACCTGTGTTAGGCTGGGTCCATATGTTGTGGTCCCTACGGTGATCCCATATGTGTATTCTTCCACGATACGACTCCACGGTGAGTCCGTGTCCTCCCTCGGCAGAGTCTCTCTCTCACTGTCCGGTGTGTCTCCCCCCGTCTTAGGCTGGAGCCACCCCAGTGACATTCCATATATTATACTGCCCGGTTCCCGCCCAGTTCATATGTGTATTCTCCACGTTACCTCCCTCTGGGTTGAATGTGGCTTCTATTTAATTATATATGTCTAATGTCCGTTTTTGTATCTGTAATTTCAATAAACAAGGAGATTTCGAGAACATATATAAGCAATATTTTTTTAGAAATAACAATTTAAAAGATACAATTAGGAAGAATTTTAAAAATGAGAAGAATTAGGGAAAATCTGTGAATTATGAATAATTTACTGACATTTTGTGAATATTAAGTAATAATGTAATAAAATGAAAAAGGAACTGTTCTGATTACAAGTATTTTAAAGTGTAATTTAATCTAAGCACAAGTATTTAATTTGAAAATTATGATTAGGCCTACGTAATACATATTACACATAATCAGTTACCCTGTGATGGCAAAGCTGAATTTTCAGTATCATCACTCCAAGTCTTCAGTTTCACATGATCCTTCAGAAATCATTCTGATATGCTGATTTGCTTCATGAATAGAAAGTTAAAAACTTTTTGTTGTATCTTTATGACCCCAAACTTTTGAACGGTCTGTATATGCACTGTTACACTCCATCGATACCTTGATCAATGTTCCAAGGCACAGTAGTCAGGGGTGCCGCTAAGGCCGGAAAAGTTAGGACAATTCTAAGGGCCCACACACTTTTGGGGCACCCAGAGATCAATTTTATTAACGGAATGGGTGCGCAAGGGGGCCCAACCTCATATTCTTTCATAGGGCCCAACATTTCTGTATTGTCAAGTGCGGACTGAGAACTACGCTGTCACTTCTTACTGTGGCATAACAGTGCTTCATCTTAGCATTTATTGTGTGTTTCTTGGAATTCAATTTCAAATAGTGGTGATGGTCACCAGTGACACCGCAAGAGATAGCAGTTATTAGAGAGGTGCTAGTTTGATCCCCTTATGGGACACCAGTTGTTTGCAGTTTCTTATTGTCTAAAAACCATCCTATCCCCTTTGGCTGTGCCCTTTTGTGCTGGTCCATAGATGTAGCAACATTACATTTTTACTTTGCCCCTCATACAACCTTAAGCAAAGGACATTGCTACATTAAGCGATTGTGTCGGGCGTTGCCCATATGATTCAACTCAGGTGGAATTTGCTGTGCACTTCAACATCAGTTTCCATCAATTCACGTTCTTTCACACGTGTTGGTGTAAGAGGTCTATACATATATTTTTAATGATGCATTTCTAAGAGTGGTAGATTAGAATAGCTCATGAGTCACTGGTGAACACATACCTCCATTTCACGGGGATCTCTCTGCTATGGGCATTTTATAGGAGCAAGGTGGCCTAGTCTCTCCATCCAAAGCTTTACTTAATGTAGTTTGGAGGGGTAATTGGATAACACAGGTTTATCCTCTGCAAGCACTTTGTATGAGCAATCCAATTTCACATCCTCCTGAAAGGAGAGCCATTATTCCTCACCAAAGGGTGATGCTGTAGTCACCCTTGCACAAAAAGCAGCTGGAGATTTTCCACAAATCCTATCAGCACTTAACCTAGTTACCGGGCAATCTGTATTATTGTCCTATAATTTTAAAATTTGCCCACGCTCCTCTGTGCTATTAGTATCCACACAGATATAGGCCCCACAATCCATATCCAAAGGATCTGTGTTTATGTTTATCTAGTTTCCAAAACTCTTTGCCAAAGAATGTTCTTTAAATGAGTGACTAACTAAACTGTTAGACATTTCAAGGGTTTTTTACAGTAACTTACCAGCAGCACTGTACAGTACCATTACCGTATTTCAATATTACAGTAACTACATGGTATTGTAATTGTGTAATACAGTGCATTACTGTAACAACCAAACTAATCAGTACACTACTGTAATAATTTGTATTTGTACTAAATATAAATTAGATTTCATAATTTTGATACAGAATTGATTTTATATCATAAAATAGTGTCATCATGTGTCAAATAGTGTCAAATTATTTTTAAACTCTTTTATTTTTTATTATTATGTTTAGTATAAGAATATATATTTGTAAACAGCTTTTTGTCAATAGCATATTCAAACATTTCAGCTGAACTAAATTAAATTATGCCAGAATTAATTGTAATATTTACATATTCTGAATTCTGTCCAAAAATGCTGAGATCCATAGAGAGAAAGACTGATATCGATGATTTAGCCCATTCCAGTTTGTCTGCAGTGAAGGGGTTCCTGTTTGAGAAAAATACACAGTAAGACACATGCAAGAAAGCACTGTCTGATGATCGTTCTCCTTCCTACAGTAGTTAAACCACCTGTGCGCTGATATTAGGACCTTCCTGGTCAGGTGGGACTGCAATGGTAGAGAGTCTTCTGTCTAGTAAAATATCAAAATAATGCAAAAATATAAAGTTGTTTAAAATGATAGATTTGGTATGAATGAATTAGTGAGAGTTTTACTGCAGTGCTCACCGGGATACATTTAATCTGGTGAGACTGAACATAGAAAATGGTCCATTTTCTGATTGGTTAATTTGCTATGTAATAAATATAATGTTAGACATGATGCAAAGGTCACTTATTTGATATAAAGTTAGACAATTTTAAAGAGATTTTATAAGATATTGTATGCTGCCTAGTCTGCACCAGTGGCTCCAAAGCACTTATCAAATATTGATAATCATTTCAGCAAACTTATGTCAAAATATATCAAAAATATGATTTCAAGTACAGCTTAGGCCTACCTCAGGAATATTGCTAGAAGTCACTGGCGCGAATTGGCGCTTTGTTGCAGTTGTTTTAAACACATTCAAAAATTGCAGTAAATATTAAATTCCATTAAAAAAAAATATAATATTTTATAGTTTGCAAACTAATGCTAAAACTAGAAAGGTGGCCGCTAACCATACAACTTGCTAGCTAACATACAATTCTATTTTCTCATCAGTAGGCCAACATTAGATACAACCAAAACAGAATTTTACATTAGTTCAATAATCTAACAAAGTCTGTAAAATGAAGCGTTAGCGCAGTTTACCATAGTAAAGTTTGTTACCGCCATGTTGAAGAGTATAACATAGGTTAAACTGGGGTGCACAAACCTGTCAACACACTCAGAATCTTTTTTACCTTGCTTGCTGGTCTCTCTCTCCCGGTGAAGTGAATTCCGCGATCCAACAAAAGACAGTCAGAACCCAGTGATATTACACTGGATGCTCAGCCACGACACAACAAATCCCAGACAGTGTACAGTGATGCCCCGTTATATTTCTGACAAGGGACAAACAAGTTTGCATTTTGCATTAATGGTCCGGTTGCTTCAACGTGTCCAATTTAGACAGCCTTTGACTGTTATAGCGTTGTAGGCAAAAATTATGAAATAAAACGCATGATGGAATGGACGGTGCCAGAGAGGCTGCTACGTCAAATACAGTAGTATACAGCAAATTTGTAAAAATAAAGTAGGATTAAGTGTCTGTATGTGGTGTTTGACGTCACAGAAAATTTCCATGATGCAATGGGATTTGCAGTTGTTTACTGTAAAGAGAAATAGAAAATGCTACATTGCTGTCTTTTTTAGTATTATATTGTGCATTTTTATATAGCTGAGGTAAAAGTCTCCTAAAAGAGATCCCAGTCTGCCCTAAAAAAAGTTGACGGTACAAGCATTTCACTACCAGGAGTACTGAGTACCGGGTAAATTCTGTACCAACTGATAGACGCTGCTTTCACATGCTCTCGTTCTCGTTTGTTTGAGCGCTCTCTGAGAGTCAAAGGTTTATATTTACAGAGTGTTTTTACAAGCGTTCCACATTTCAGCCAATCACAATCATATCTGTTGAGTTCGTGAACGAAATGGCCAATCAGAGGTGCTAGTCAGTAAGATACTCAGAATCCGCTTAACACCGCTGAAAAACGCACAAGGTTTTGTTTTGTTCAACGCGAGCCACAGTTTTTTTTTTTTTCGCGAGTTTTCGCGAGATTGCAGAATTTAGTGAGCTTTCGCAGTAGAGATTGGCAGCCTTGATAATTATAATGGGAGGCTCTTCTCTTGCTTTCTGTTTATTACCCATTCACAGTCTGAATACAAGTTCAGTTTCTGCAGAGTACACTGCAACATTTCTGGATTGACAAACACATTTAAATGCGCAACTGAATTGGAAACTGCGATGATTGACAGTGATCACCAACGGAAAAGATAAAACGGGTAAAAGTTATTTTAAGTCCTAAATTCAACAGTTTTTGTTCTGGTACTGATATTGGTACAGAGAATATATATATTTTGTTTTACTGGCATTGGTACAGATTACTAAAATTTTGGAATACTAGTATTCATTAATATTTTGAGAATTTGTTTTTTACATTTTCCGTTTTTTTTGTTTCATTTTCATTTTGATTTAAGTTTTAGTCATTTTAATTTAAATTTCATTTAAATTTCTATTCAGCTTTAATTTTATTTCAGTTGTAGTAATGTTCAACTTAAACTTAGCTACCAAGGCAATGTTTCTCCTTTTCTTTTAGGTTTGTTAGGTTTGTGTCACATATATGCTTTTGGAACTTTGATTTATTGTAGTAAATTGGTCTGTTCAGATGGTTTATTTTAGGTTTTATTCGGGGCATTTAGTGTTTAATGTAGTCGGCCTTTAAATCATTCGTTCAAAACCCCACTTTGTTTTGACAGCTATACTGCTTTATTCATATTACACATAATCTACTAGTTAATGTTGAGTAACGTACATTTCAGACACAGTTTTTTGTTAGGTTTTTTTCTCTCTACTTTTTTTTAGCTCCGCTGACGAAAAAAAAAACTTTTCACACGTTTTTCAAATTATTCAAATTCAAATGATTAAGTCATAAAGACATTCATAACCTGCAGAAAGGATCACTGTAATGCGCAAACTGACAGTCTGTCTGTAACGCACAAACAAATTAGAAAGATGAAGATTAGAAAGCTACAGTTTCAAAATAGCTGCATTCGAATTCCTTACAGAGCATATTTAGAAGACATTTAGTAAAATATTCTGCTATTATAGTCTAGCACTCTGTCCAAGTTGAGTCGTACTCTGTTTTCTCAGTTCAACAGGAAGTTCATGAGGGAGTTGTGATCTGTTCAGGTATTCATGGTTTGAGGAAAATGTGGATATATATATAATTCATGATTTTGTTTGACTGACAGGCAAAAGTGTCATAGGCTATCCCCAAAGGTTCTGTCGGCAGCAAGATGTGTGTTATGAAGCTATTATACAAACAAATTACTTACTGAAATGACCTATGTGTTAGGCCTCTAATATATTGGGTATATGGGAATTATTTAGGTTAATAGTTATAACAGTAACAACAATATTAATACTTACAAGGATACAAAAATAAATAAAAAAAGAACAAGATGAAAAGAAACAACATTGTGCAATAGTTTAGAGTTCGGTACATTTTCAAGCTCGTTCTGCACTCACCACAGCTCTAAGGACAGGACCGACTCTGCACAAATCTACAGTATGCAAACCTGAGCCAGATTTATTTTCTGACTATTATATAGGTCAACAGAGCCAGTGTTTCCTTGACACATTATTGCAGTGAGAGCACCAGCTCTCAAAGGGCATAAACGTTTTTTTTGTTTTTTTTTCAAAGCCAAACACATCTCTCACATCATTCTGTGATCAGTCTACTAGCTACTACTGGTTTTATGAGTCACTTCACACAAGAAATGTTGAAGTCGGCTTACAACTAAATAGATATACAATCTGTTTTATCGGACACGGAAAGTTTAATTTACAGACTATTTTTCTGTAAAATTCCCTTCACTAACAATATTCCTTAAAGAATGACAACAAACATGATAAAAGTACTTTATGGTGGATTTCACGTCTGACAACTTTTAATATTAAACTAGTTAAAAAAAAAAAATCCATGATAATTTTTATAAAACCGTCATAAAGGTTTCCATAAAATGCTGAGTGATATAAAGAGAGCAAAAACAATTGTACTGAGTAATACCAATTATTAATGTCCTTTATTTTGTGAGTATGTTTGTAAATAAATCTTAATAGTAATGATGCTCTAAAGTAATTATTTTTTCTAGTAATATACATACTATATGGAAAGTGTTGCCAGTTATTTTAAATTTCGTTTGTTTTGTGTGTGTGTGTGCATGCATGTATGTAGCCTATGTATTTACTGTATGTATATATATATATATATTAAAATGTGATGCTCTGCTGTGATGGTTTCATGATGGACTTGAAATGATGAAATGATGATGTCTTTTTGGGTCTAGCCTTATAGTCAGCAGGCTGCAAATGATTTGAGTGACTAGTGTGTCTAATTCCCATCCACTGTCAGGAAGGCCTAGCCATAAATGAGAGGCGCTGTAACAAGCAGCAGTTCTTATATGCTCAGAATTGATAAGAAGCCTGCATCCTGTAATTGGAGTAGGCGTAGAGTAGAATATCAAGGGATCTCTGATATTGCAGTTGCAGCTCTGTTAACAGCAGAACTTTTTGATCTGGACAGGTTTTTTTTTTTTTAAAAAGCCCACATGATGTTAACTACATGATCTTCAAAAATATTTTTTTACTAATTCCAACTGCTGCAATTTGAATTTAAATTATTCAAAGGGTTAGTTCACCCGAAAATGAAAATTCTGTCAGTAGGTATTTACTCACCCTCATGTTGTTCCAACCCAGTAAGACCTTCGTTCATCTTCGGAACACGAATTAAGATATTTTTGATGAAATCTGAGAGCTGGATCACTCCTCCATACTAGTGCATAGGCTTCTTCAGGGATTGAAACTTGCCAGCCCCGTAAAGTCATTAAAGACATCGTTAAAATAGTCCAAGTGACTACAGTGGCTCAATCGCAAAAAAACAAAAAAATAACGACTTTATTTCAACTATTCATTTCCTTCTCTCTGGGCCTCGAGTCAGTTCACTAGTGATATAGCGTAAGCTTCTGTTGTTGTATGTCACACGCATCACCCACATGACCAGCGTCGGCCAATAATGAACCCTCTTTGTGACGTGGCTCTACACAATCATACTAAGTTAACTGACTAGAGCCCAGCAGAGAACGAAATGAATAGTTTAAATAAAGTCGTTATTTTTGTTTGTTTTTGCGGACAAAAAGTATTATCGTCGCTTGATAAACTTAAGATCGAGCCACAGTAGTCACTATTTTAACGATGTCTTTAATGACTTTTCGGGGCTGGCAAGTTTCAATCCCTGAAGAAGCCTATGGAGGAGTGATCCAGCTCTCAGATTTCATCAAAAAATATCTTAATTCGTGTTCCGAAGATGAACGAAGGTCTTACGGGGTTGGGACAACATGAGGGTGAGTAAATACTGACATAATTTTCATTTTTGGGTGAACTATCCCTTTAAGCAGAAATGGTTACTTAAAGTACAAAATTAAAGTGCCCCTATTATGCTATTTTAAAGTTTAATAATTTAGTTTTGGAGGTCTCCTACTACAGGTTTACATGGATCAAAGGTAAAACAAATTATATTTTTTATATTATAGTATATTATTTATTTTCATAATATACATTGCACATCACCTAATTTCTTAAAGGGGCGGTTTCCCGGACCAAGATTAAATTAAGACAGGAGTAGGCCTTAATCTAGAATAGTTAATCATGTCTTAAAAAATGGCTTTCTGAAACACAGATTGAGTACAGATTACTAACACCTGGACTATGGAGTCCTCAACTAAAATACACTCGATTAATTTACTACCACCTGTGCAAATCAGGATTATCTGAATTGAGGTTGCTTATAAAACATGGAATGAACCAAGAAAAGGTTAAAATTGTATGCAACTGAGAAGCAAATGGCAATGGAAGTTCAAAAGAGAGTGCGATCAAAGAACTTTTCTGAACATGAGAAAAGTATTTTAAAGCAAATAGTTTCGAGACATCCTGTTATCGAAGATAAACTGCACACATCAGCTGTTGAATCAAAGAAAAGGAATGCCTGGACATCTATTTGTAATGAATTTAATGCAAACGAACACACATCTACAAGAACAATACAACAACTTCAGGTAAGAATCATTAGTTTTATTATGGCTTTTTAAAACTACTGTTGTATTTATAATAGTTATTTAATACAGGTGTTGTGGAAAAATATCAAAATAAACCTAAAAAAACTGTTGCTGAAGCTCGAAGAGAGAGGTTTAAGACTGGCGGAGGACCTGCAAATAAAGACTGTGATGTGTTGGATGAGTTACTGACAGGAATACTGGAGAATCAGCAACCTTTGGAGAACATACCAGATGATGACCATCTGGACAGTTCAGATGATGAATCACATACACCTATATTAAGTATTTGATTTTGGCTTTTGTTTCTCTCCTCTCAAACTTATATTTGCTTCTATCATATGATGTGAAACATTTTCCCATTTAATCTGTATTTATTTGACCATATATGAACTGTTCATGTTTCAAGGAGAAGGTCAAAACAGAACTGAAGAATTGGAAAGCAGCTTACCCTCCACTTCCTCAGAAGCAAGGGTGGCAATGCCTGCCAGTACTGGTAACCAGAAGAAAAGACTCACTGTTCATGAAAAGTTGGCTAATGATTTTCATGAACATAAATTGAAATATCTTAAGGAGGAGCATGAAATGAAGATGAAGATACTACAAGTAGAATTGGATATAAAGATGAAGGAGAGAGAGATGCAACAGGCTCAAATGTCACAGTACATGAATCTGTGAAATAAAAATTGTTTTATTAAGAAAATATGGATGTTGTGGTGGTTTCAGTAACATACCAGACCAAACAGTTTTACACTTAACAAATATTTGGTTTTATTACATGTATCAGATCTGAACAGAGGGTTGAAAGCTAAGTAATGTAAAAAGATCTATATAAAGTGGCACAATGCAAAAGCATCCCTGTATGCAAGTCCTTCTCTGTGGTTTGTTGTAAATGGTGGCACATCTGGATTGTCATCCGCTTCTATTGGGGGATCTGGGCATCCCTGCTTTTTTAGGTAGTTGTGAAGAACAGCTGTTGCAATGATGACAGTGCAGCATCTACTTGGTTTGAATCTGAGTGTTTTCCTAAGGCACTGAAAACGACTCTTCCAAACACCAAACATGCGCTCGACTAAGCCCCTTGTGCGCATATGAGCCTGGTTGTAGCGCAGTTGTTCAGCTGTTGTTGGGTGCAAGTAAGGCGTAAACAGGAAATCCTTCTGAGCATACCCACAGTCACCAAGCAAATTTCCATTATGATCTCTTCTTTCAAATTGAGTATACAGAGATGAGTTCAGGAAAATTCGGGAATCATGATTTGCACCTTTCCACCGTGCAACAATGTTTGAAAACTCTAACTGGGGAGTGCATACACCTTGGACATTTATGGAAAACCAGTTCTTTCGGTTCCTGTATTCCTCAGCATCTGGAGTAGAGGGACGCTTAATGGGAATATGGGTTCCATCTATGCAACCTATGACTCCTGGGAAATTTCCATATTCATAGAAAAGTACCTTGTAGTTAGCCTGGGTTCTAGCATCAGGGAAGTTTTTGTAATGTGCTTTTAATTCACAAATGGCCCTGCACACTCTGTGAATGACTTTACATACTGTTGGTTCACTGACACCACATAAATCCCCAGTTTCTCGTTGAAAGGTGCCACATGCCAAGAACCTTAAAGTTATGAGCACCTGGAGACAAACTGGAATAGGCTGTCCTCTTTGGGTCACAAATGAAAGCCTGGGTTCTAAGAGTGAAATTAGCTCCACTGCATTTAATTTATGCATGCGGAAACGATCTCGAAAACTTATTTCATCAAAACGTTGCAATGGGTCACTTCTGTCTGCAAGAACTTGCCTGGCTGGTGGAAAGCGCTGATCATCATTGACATAGTCCAAGTAATCTATGTGTCCTCCAAATAAAATTAATCTGAAGGTAAACCTGCCTCCTGGTAGGTTTAATTTAAGCCTCAATTTAGTCCTGAAGTTGCTCTAGTCTTCCTCCAGGAAATTAGCCTATGAAGTTCTGGACTAGACTAAGTCTTAGACTTTTTAAAACCATGACAGAGAAAGCACATTTCTGTTAATCTGATTTAAATGGCCATTTTAGTCTAGGACTAGGCTTAATCTTGGTCCGGGAAACCACCCCAAAGGGTCTGAAAACAAGTCGTTCAAAGATTCAGTCTCTCTCCTTTCCTAGAGCTACTATGCTCTGATTGGTCAGATGACCCAGTCAGTTGTGATTGGTCGACCACTTACAGAACGATCTACCTCAACGTTCATCACAAGGATGACTTGAGCCAGACATTTCTCAGTGGTAAGTTTTTACTCAGTTTGCTGTACATTATGTTGCAACTGCAATTTCTCTGCATCAGCATCAACAATTGTATATATGTCCATCAACAAGCCTATATTTCTAATTTATTACAGTACACATGTGGGAACTGTATAATTAACTGTATCAATATTGGTGCATACATTAGCCGAGCACTAACGTGAATGACTGATGTAACATTACAGTTTGTAAACCAAAATCTTGCTCCAGACAATCTGCTTTAATTGACAGTGGGCCCACATCAGGGGTGCGTTTCCCAAAGCCAACTATGGTCGCAAGTTTCGTCGTTACAAATAGAGTTGGTATGCTTTTGGGAAATGCACCCCTGATTAGCAGACTGTTCATTTGTCTTGTTTTCCTTGGTTCTTTGTTTCTTGGTCACGTTCTGATTGGTTCAGTGCTTCATTAGGTTCGGTGATTCGTTTTGCTCAATAGTCTTTGTGTATAAATGGCCCACATGTTTAATTTTCTGTCTAGCTGTGTTCCCTGTATGTTGGTGAGTTTACGTTTAGGTCACGTTTCTTCTCAAGCCAAGTCTTTGTTTATTGGTTCACATTTATTTGGATTAAAGGCAAGCTGCACATGGGTTCTTAACAACTTGCCTTCAGTGGACATTATTACACCTATGAAAGATCCAAGCTTTTATTATCCAAAGTTTGGGGTCAAAACCACAAAGGGGGTTTAGTCATGAACTGGATAATTATTGGGATCCTCAGTCCCTATTGTGCCCTTGAACAATCCATTTAGCCTCAGGTTGTTCAAGGGGATCGATCCCTGTAATGAATTGTAAGTTGCTTTTGTAAAGAACGAGACAGCTAAATGATGAATAACTAATGTTGATTTTGTTTAAGTCTTTTAAAGACATTTATGGATTCTGTGTTTCAAAATTGGAATTATTGTTCAGTTTGCAGATGTATTTCGCTAGAGCAATAAGCAATTTTATAACTCTTACTAAAGCTGTCCAATCAGCTAGAAAGTTAACCATGAAGCATTTGGTCTTGTAGCGAGTCACACAGTTCATAAAGATACTGGTTTGTTAAAAAAAATAAAAAAAAATAAAAAAAAAATTAAACTTTATAGTGCCCACAAAAAATGTTTGGGTTTTACTTAGCATTGGTGCATGCCTCCATTCAAGTGCAGAAACAGAGTAGTGTCAATGCAAATCAAAACTCCTAATCTGATCTGCGTTGTTCACCCACTGCTGTCGTTAAATTGCTGACTCTGAGAACAACATGACATAATGACTTTGCGTAAACATACACGCCACTTTCAAGTCAAGTGGCGTGTTATCTATACGCATTTTGAGCTATCCGCGTGTATGTCCACGCCGTAATCTTTTGCGTGTATGTGTACGCCGTTAAATGTCCGAGTGAAACGAAGCAAAATCTATATCTACATCTGTGGAGCGATATTTTTTTTCCTAGGATGGTAGGAGAACACTCATAAATGGTATTAACCCCAGTGACGGGTAGGTTTAGGGACGGGGTTGGAGTAGTTCATATATCTATATATACATAATACAGTAATATAACGTTAAGTCAAAGGCGTTGATAAACATGCTGAAAAGCGATTATGCGTGTTGATAGCACGCCAAAAATGGAAATACGAATTGGCGTGTCATACATACGCCATTTCATGAGATCAGTCTGCTGAGAATGGAAAATACATAGCTGACATGCATAAATGTGATAGAAAGTTATTTCTCATGAGCTTTTGGTAAGCAACTCTTTTGTGCAAAATTACATTTAACTGAATTTAATATATTGTTGTCATTCATGTCAACTTAACATATGCAGCATATTGTAACTCTATTAAAACACCTCACTGACAGTTTGTTCTCCTGTTTAAATCTTTTGAAACATTGGAAATAATTTCACATGCAAATTAGTAGGCCTACTGTTCATTTTGTACTATTGTTTTGGATCTTGGTAATCAAGGCCAACATGTCATAAATACTCTTTAAAATATCCTATTTGAAGATTTGTGGATTATTTTAATGAATTAATTTGCAATCTACAAAACTCGACCAAATCAAGAGAAGTCTTCCTGCAGCTCAAACAGGATAGCATGGCACTTGCAATACATTTAAGTAACTCATCATTTATTTATTTTTATATCAATTGGATGGAGATAATTACTCACCAAGTCATAAGTCATCACTTTTATATTTGACTTCTACTTCATTCTTCGCTTCAAGTTTAATCACACTTCTAGTATGTTGAGTTAATTTCATAATAATCAACAACAATGACTGGAATTGTTCCTCAACATGTTTCCTCAGTGTTTTTCAGGCTGTAAAGTAAAGTTGCTGTATTTGTAGGATCAACCTGGCCCATGGCTTCAAGGAAAGTTTAAGGTTTCTATTTTTGCATCGCATATAATCACAGTCTTTCGTAGGACGATAACTAAATGTGGAGTTCCATGTTGGAAATTTAATTTGGCAATTGATTCATCCCTTGTGGCTTATGTTTTAGACTCGTTGATGTGCATAGCCCATTTGATGCACTGCCAAAGCTGAACAGCTGGAGCTCAAGTGGACCAACACTGATTAGAACACTTGGCCACCCTGAGCGACTAAAAATGACTCCCTTTCTTTGACACCATACATGACTTCTCTCATCAACATCATCACTAACTTGCATATCTGACCGATGAATGATGCTTGCAATAAAGACATATTTTTTTTGTTCTTATTATTAAAAGGCATCCCAACAGGAACAGTCTGTTCACTCTTTTAATTATTACCACTAAACAAAACTTGATTTCACCAAGTGCAACGTGTTCCTGGATCAACATTCCAATCAACCAATCAGAATAAGTTTACAGTATTTCATGTTTAGGTTTACAACCAAATTGAGGAGTTTCTACATCAGTGTTATTCACCTTTCATTTCCCTCTGATTTTATGGATATGGATATAGGGTTAGGTATATGGGTAGGGATATGGTTAGGATTACATTTTCGTGCAGGAATGTTGACCAAGAAACACACCTAACTTGGCAAAATCAGGACATGCGATCAATAAACGCCACTTTAAACCTCAACTTTTGCGATAAAATAAAACAATAAGCATGCTGTTCAGGATGTTATTGCCATCCCAATTTTATCATTATTTTATAATTTTCCATCATTTGTTTTACAGTGAGCTGATTTGATTACAATATATCAATATGTAGTAGTCTAACCAGATGTTTGAAATTAGTTCCACAGTTGCTTAGTAAGTCAAGCCTTCTCTGATTAGTGAAAAGAGCGTGTTCTTAAGTCATTTTAAATTATTGCCTCACACACATCCACAGGTGTTGCATTACACATTTGTTTGAACTGCTATTGACTAAAGCTTTCCATTTTTTTCCTGTTGATTTTGCTGATTGAATGATTGTTTAAATTGGCTGTTTCCCTCGTGAGCATGTAACACCTGCTTGTGATCCATCACAGGAGATCAGCGTGAGCTTTTATACCTCTTGAACAGGTGACATAACCCAAGAGCTGCCGCATATCTATGAAGCTATAGCCAAAATAAGCATATTTGAAACAAGTGCCAATATGATATGAAATGTATTGCAGAAAATAGAATTAGTCATATTTGAAACAAGTTTGCTAATATGAAATGGCCTAGGAACAGTTTTTGGACCGAATCTGTTATGAGGAAGCAGAAATAAAACATTTAAATCAGTCTCATATTCATGTAAACATTCATGTTTAATCAAAGTCAGTGGGTTTCATTGTATGGAGAAGAGAAAAAAATCAATCTGTTTTGTGTGTGAATAAGTTATGACAGAATATTTGTGTGAACTATACCTGGTAACACACAAGAGTCCATTTTAGACATTCTTCTAACTAGACGTAACTCTGCAACTACATGTCAATTAGCAGTCATTTGAGTATTAGTAGACTGTCTGCTTAATATCTGCCAAATTTTTTTTGATGGTTCAACAACAAGAAGCTTTTCAAGTACGTCAACTTATTCTACTAGCCCTAACCATAACCCAACGGTCTACCAATTCTCCAATGAGAGTTAGTTGAAATATAGTTGCAAATTAATGAGAGATAGTTAACATGTACTGTGGTGTGCAAAGTTGCTTATAGTCAGTAGAATGAATAAAGTGGACTATCAAAATAAAGTGTAACCCTATGCCTTCTAATAATGTTAGTATTTTTTACTTTATCCCATCAGATGAATTAAAAAGACAGCTAAATACAACTTTAAATCTTGTAAATCAACAAAACAGGTGTTATATTGTAAATTTATGCCATATTTTTTTTTATTCATATTATTCATATTTTTCTCAATGACCCACATTGGCATATTATGTGAAAGTATATCATTATTAGAATTCAAGTTCAGCTTTAGGCAATTTGGAGAACACTTCAACTGTTTTACACAAGTAGCAGTGCTGTCTCATTTCATGTTGTTCTTGCTTTAGGGTCCTTAACAACTTCACTGATCATATAGTAATAGAGTAGGGACATGCTGCACATTCAGACACATCAGTCCATTGGGTCTCCATAGCTAAGTATCTCTGGAGTATAAATTATTACAGTAATGAGTGCAAAATGTTGTTCTTAAAAGTATTTGGTGTAAGACAACAGTGGATAAATACATCAAGGGATGTATAAAGTTGTACAACCAGCAAAAAAGATGTAACAAGACCTGAACATTTCAAGACAGACTGAAGACATCTGTGCTCCCCTGTGGATTTGAATGTGTGTTGTTAGGCCTTTTATTTATAGTGTGTGGTCCCTCTGGGGCTTGTAAGCGTGTAATGCTGTGTTTTTGTGTACCTGCAGCCAAATAACTCACTGTCAGAGTGTGCTACTCACAGTCCACCTCGACTTAAATTATATGAACACTGTTTTTCATTTGCTTTCAAAATGAAAGGAAGAAACTTTTTTTGCCTGCACAGTTGACTTAAAGGAGACAGTTCAAGGAGGATGAATGTAAGGGGAATTGGAAAGAAACATTTGAGAGGATAGAAAGTTTGTTGTTGTTATTCACAGAAAAATGTGTAGGCACATTTTTCTTATAAAATCTATAAATCTATTCAATAATTCCGAGTTAACCTCTCTGTCTGTAAAAAAAAAAAAAAAAAAAAGGAAAAAGCAAGTAATAACTAGTTTTTCTATTTAATTTTGGGATCTTTTTGAAAAGCAGCATTTAAATATAAAAAATTTAAACTAAATGCGGAAAACTTGCGTCAGCTGATGTGTATTTGATTTATCTTTCTGTGTGAATGGCCCTTCATCATGCACGTATTTTTGACTTTCCTCAAAGTTTTAACTTCTTGACCTTTTTTGAAGTGTGCACATTAGGTCACCCAGATGAATTTATTTTACAATTTTGCTATTCCTTCTGTTTCAAGAGCCCACAAACTGATGTGCTTCTGCTGTGCTGTAGAAGTGAAAGCCCATTGGTACATTTGGTGCATGAGGGCACAAGATCCAACATCAGAACAGATTTCATGCATATTCTTGCCCAATTAATATCAAGCAAAGCTTTACTCTTTTTCATTTTTGGTGAAAACTCAGGGTGGGTATCAATTAATCTACTGTTAATTATCTCCTTCGCTTTTGATCTTTACTACGGCTGCTCTGTCAGGCACTCATTTATTCATCACTCCTGGTGGAGGGATGGGGCCTTCAGAGATTGTGCAGATTGAAGCACATTAAAAATTACTTCAAAAGTGTGCAGATCCTTATAAGAGCATGCATACTGATGCAGCTATGATTTTGCTGTTGTAGTGGTTCTACACATTCATTAGCATCATAACTACTATTCGATTTTGCTTTATTAGCTAGTGTGTTGTTAATGGTTTTAATGCTTTGTAAGATGTTAGAAGGTGTGGCAAATTCCTCCAAATGTGATTCATTTCAATAAAACAATAAGACATTTCTTCACCCCGAAAATGTCTTATTTCACTCAACTTCAATGAAACTCTGTGTGTGTGTGTGTGTGTGTGTGTGTGTGTGTGTGTGTGTGTGTGTGTGTGTGTGTGTGTGTGTGTGTGTGTGTGTGTGTGTGTGTGTGTGTGTGTGTGTGTGTGTGAGAGTGTATGTAGTATGCTGTTCTTTCGTTTTCAGACCACAAAAGTAGAATTTTTAAAAAATGTCCTGCTTGCGCACGTCCAAATAATGCCAGTGAATAGCGACCAGCATTATATCTTTTAAAACAGACACAAAAGTATCACAGAATATAATCATATATTCCAAGTGTTCTTGGGGTATACAATAGGGTTTGGTAAAAAACAAACCAAAATGTATTGTATATTTAACGAAAATTCTGACCTTTGCTGTTGGTCTTCTCTTCATGGCTGTGTTACTTGCACGGAAGACCAATGGCCAAAGTCAGGATCTTCATAAAATAATACATTCAATTAAGTATATTCAACACGTGGGATATACGACACCTGTTGCATGCATGGGATCATTTTTTTAAAAGCTTGTTGCTGGTTGCTATTATATGGATGACATTTGTTTCAATTTCTCTTTTTTGTGGTCTGAAAAAGAAAGAATGTCACAATGCAGTAGTATAACACCGGGGTGAGCAAATGATTACTTAATTTAAATTTAAAAATAAACTATCCCAGAGTCTAAATTACATGTATAGCAGAGACATTTCGTTTAACGACTTACAGTACATTCAAGGATCATATTTTATTGGTACAGTTTGTGTTCCTTGGGAGACAAACAACCCCACACAAACTTGGTGATAATCAGTTGAGCTACAGGAATGTTTTAGGAATGAATAAAACAAAGTAAAGATCTCTACAAACTGTAATACCAAGTTCCCTTACGAAGGGAACTCAACGATGCGTCCATCGACGCCATGGGAACGCCCCCAGCGTGACTGCGTCTGAAGCATCTATGTCAACTAGTCCAATGGAAAGAATGAGCGTCACGGGCGGGTGACGTCATGACCAGGATATGATAAAAGCACATCCGGTGCAAACCGGCATTAGCTTCTGTTGCCTCAGCAAGCGATCTGTGTCAAACTGTCTGTTATATTTACTGTTGTCTGTCTGATATATATATATTTATGGAAACTAAACAATTGCACAACTCTGTGTTCTCCCTGCTCGCGCTATTTAACGAGTAGGGACACACACGAGCTTTGTGTGATGTGTTTGGGAGTAGAGCATGCGGTATCAGCCTCCGAGGGGGCTGATTGCCAACATTGTGAGAAGCTTTCGCTTCGCATGCTCCGCTCCCGCCTGTCACTTTTCGAGGAAAGTGGCCGGGCTCGCAATTCTCAGGGTGACAGGTCCCGCGTCTGCCGAGGCAGCGCGGAGAATGCATTCCTGTGGATCGCGAATAGGATCTCTTTACGGGGTTGGAGACGGGTCCGCGGATCTTATCTCCTCCCTTTCCACGAGGGATCCAGTGCTCTCTCGCCGGTCTCGGAAGCCCGCGCTGCGGTCTCTTCCGCCCGGGGAGAGAGAGAAATCAATGCTTCAGTGCTCTACCTCCGAGGAGGTAGATGTGCTGGGCATTGAAAGTGACACAATCATGGGGGAAGTGAATTTGCCATCTCTTTCCCCAGCGTATGAGAAATATATATAGCCTATATATATATATATATATGATAGTTTATATATTATATATAAAATAAAGTGAATATATATAAAAAATATATATAAAAAATAATAAGCTGGTGGAAGTGTTTACTAAGGCTGTAGATAAATTAAATATTTATGGCCAGCAGAAATAAGGGGGCACTCGTCCTAAAAATAAAATAAATTAAACGAGTTTCCTTCCCTCTATTTTTCCACCTCCATCACGGGGCCTTCCATTTTTCCCGATCTGCACAGCGAGCTGTCTAGATCATGGAAAAAGCCTTTCTCCTCTTGTCTTTTAGCCCCCACATTCATGTATATTCAGATATTTGGGGGTTAAGAGGGTATGGCTATACCCCGGGTAGAACAGACGCTTGCGAGCTATCTGTCTCCCGGTTCAGTATCGTACCTGAAGGCGTCGGCTTCTCTCACTAAACCATTAAAGAAAACTATTTTTTAATCTAGTGGGAAAAGCATATATGGCAGTGGGTCTAGCATGGGCCTGCTTGCACACCATAGCAGTGCTACAAGCATATCAGGCTGACCTGCTGCGGTATTTGGACAGAAGTGAGGGAGTTTGGCCCGATGGGGTTTGAGAACTCCGTCGGGCCACAGATTTATCTCTCAGGGATGGCAGCCCTTGTGGTCACTGAGAGACACCTCTGGCTCAATTTGATGGGAATCATAGAGAAAGATACAAGATAATCTCTCCCTCGCTATGTCCAACCCCCTGGGGCTGCTGGGCGTGAGCAGCTCCAGCCGTCTAGTTTCTCATACACAACACAGCAGCCAAAGCCTTCAAAGCAGAAGCCGGATCCGAGGACCGTTCTTCACGCTGAGAAGGCTGCGGCTCAAAAGAAAAAAAGGTCCTGATGTTCACGCATCAGGCCTGTGAGGACAGCCCCGACCGAAGTGGAGCGGTGTACACCTCATTTTACGGTGCCCGTTCCATTTCGGGGTCCTCACGAGACCCTTCTGCCAACCCTGCCACCCTCGGTGCTTCAGGGCGCAGCGGTCTCCAGCGAGTCGCTGATGCTATGCTGCGGCACAGCATCGGTTTCGCGCCCTCTGAGGGGGGCCTTAGAGCGGCCAGTTCAGGTAGTTCCTGCCATTATGTTTCAGGCTCCGGAATTGGCTGTCTCGATAACACCAGAGACCAGCCTCGAGAGGCTGGTTCCCTTAGTAAATTTTCTGGCAGCGTGGAAGCTTCTGCCGAATATTTCTCATTGGGTCCTGCAGATTGTAGAGAAAGGATACAGAATCCAGTTTGGTTCTCGTCCTCCTCGTTACAACGGGGTGCTGCCCACAGTGGTGCATCCCGAGCAGGCTCTGGTAATGGAGCAAGAGGTAAAGGCCCTGTTAGCAAAGGAAGCTATAGAGCAGGTGTACTCACCCGACATTGCGTCGGGTCTTTACAGTCGTTATCTCATTGTTCCAAAAAAGGATGGAGAGCTGCGTCACATACTAGATCTTCGTCTGTTGGAGTGTTTGGTGCTGGAACTCAATTCCAAAATGCTGACACTCAAACAGATCGTGACTCAAATCAGATCCGAGGACTGGTTTTTCACGATAGATCTAAAAGACGCATACTTCCATATCTCCATCCTCCCTCAGCACAGGAGGTTCCTGAGGTTTTCTTTGGGGCAAAGAACACCAGTATCAGGCACTTCCTTTCGGTCTAGCTCTATCACCCCGCACATTCACGAAGCGTGTAGACGCAGCTCTGGCCCCGCCAGGCTGCAGTGTATATGCATTCTGAATTGCATAGATGACTGGCTGATTCTAGCGGAATCAGAACAGTTAGCGGTTCGGCACCGAGGTGTCGTTCTCGCTCCTATGCAGATGTTGGGGTTGAGGCTCAATGCCAAGAAGAGTGTGCTTTCTCCAGTACAGAGAACCACTTTCCTTGGTGTGGTATGGGATTCAGTGACGATGCGGGCCACTCTGTCGCCCGTTCGTGTAGCTGCTATCCTAACAGCCACAAAAGAGCTGAGGCTAGGCCAGTCACGCACTGTAAAACAGTTAGAGAGACTGTTGGGTCTTGTGACAGCAGCGTCCAACGGGATAACTTTTGGCCTGCTGTACATGAGACCTTTACAGTGGTGGCTCAGGACCAGAGGGTTCTCCCCGAGGGGAAACCCACTTCGTATGATCAAGATCACGCGGCGGTGTCTCCGCACCTTGGTTATATGGAGGAAACACTGGTTCTTAACCCAGGGTCCGGTGTTGGGAGCTCTTTGCCATCGAGTTGTGATCTCGACAGATGCTTCCCTCACCGGCTGGGGAGCGGTATTGGAAGGCCGCTCAGCTCAGGGCTTGTGGAGGAGTCATCATCTCTCTTGGCACATGAATTGCCTAGAGATGATGGTCGTCTTCAATGCGTTGAGACATCTCCTCCCAGACCTGAGGGGCCATCATGTGTTGTTCTGGAACAGTGACTGTTAGGCCTCAGGGCAGCAGCGTCCAATGTGATACCCTTTGACCTGCTGTACGTGAGACCTTTACAGAGGTGGCTCAGGACCAGAGGGTTCTCCCTGAGGGGAAACCCACTCCTTACGATCAAGATCACGCGGCAGTATCCCCGCGCCTTGGTTATATGGAGGAAACTCTGGTTCTTGACCCACAGACAACACGTTGGTGGCCTCTTATTTTGGTCCCTCAAGAAATTACGCTGTCTGAGGGCAGTGTATATTCCAGGGGGGGCCAGAATATTGGAGCAGACACCCTGTCGAGGCAGGGGCTGAGGCCAGGGGACTCCACCCCGAGGCGGTGGAGCAAATATGGGAGTTTTACGGCCAGGCAGAAGTGGATTTGTTCTCGTCTCAGCATACGACGCACTGTCCACTCTGGTTATCCCTCACTCAACCAGTCCCCTCGGGGCTGGATGCTATGGTGCAGACGTGGCCGAGGCTACGTCTGTACGCATTTCCCTCCGTTGCTCTGCTCCCAGGAGTTCTGGAGTGAATCCGCCAGGATGGAATAAGCCTATTTAGTAGCACCAGCCTGGCCGAGCTGAATTTGGTTTGCGGACCTAATTTTTCTCCTCGACGGACCTCCCTTGGAGGTCCCGATCAGGAGAGACCTTCTGTCTCAGGCAGGGGATGCAATATTGCACCCCCGGCAGGGGATTTGGGAACTGTGGGTTTGGCCTCTGAGGGGGCCCAACTCATAGAGAGTGGTCTCTCAACCGAGGTTGTTTAGACCATTCTAAGCTCCAGAGCTCCCGCTACGAGGAAACTATATTCACTATTTCGAGAGTTTTTCACTTCTTGGTGTTACCAGCGTCAGTGGGATCCGGTTAACTGTTCAGTAAACACAGTATTCGAGTTTCTGCAAGAACGCTTTGTATCAGGTCTATGTCCTTCCACGCTTAAGGTATAATATGTGTGGCGGCCATTGCGGCTTTCCACGCCCTGGTGGGTAGTACATTTTTGGGTCGAGACCCCCTGATCACTCGTTTCCTTCGTGGCACTTTGAGGCTGAGGCATGCAACTTGCACTAAGGTGCTGGCTTGGGACCTTGCAATAGTTCTAGAAGGCCTATCTGGGGCTCCCTTCGAGCCCTTAGATTTGGTCTCAGAGAAGTTCCTTTCTTTTAAGACTATTTTCTGCTAGCTATTTCGTCCCTATAAGAGTCAGACCTTCAGGCCCTTTCGGTCCCCACCTGCCTTGAGTGCACCGGGATGGCCAAGGCAATCTTACCCGAAACATGGATATGTTCCAAAGGTGCCTACCATTATTCCGAGGCCTATTGTGCTGCAGGTTTCTGTCCTCCCCCATTTTTCGGACCAGGAAAAGCTGAACCTCTTGTGCCAGTGCGAGCACTGGACACTTATGTTCATCGGACTTCTCTGTCGAGAAAATCCAACCTATTGAGCATATAGATAGTCGAGACTATTCTTCTTGCTTGTGAGTCTTCTGGCCAACCATTTGGTGGTCAGGGCTCATTCCACTAGGAGTATGGCTTCTAAGCGTATTATCTGGAGTTCTCTCCAAGACGTTTGTGATGCGGCGGGCTGGTCCTCACCGCTCACATTCATGAGGTTTTACAGCTTGGACCTGGATGCTGCCCCAGGTTCTCAGGTGCTTAGTGCTTAGTTACAACAGACTGACACTCAGGTACTTGGAATTCTGGCGCTTTGGGTATTCTCGTTCCCATGGCGTCGATGGACGCATCATTGAGTTCCCTTCGTAAGGGAACGTCTCAGGTTACTATTGTAACCATAGTTCCCTGAGAACAGGGAACGAGACGATGCGTCACCCTGCCATACTTCCTGCATCCCTGTGATCGGCTTGCTTCGGCAATTTTCGAAGCTAATGCCGGTTTGCACCGGATGTGCTTTTATCATATCCTGGTCATGACGTCACCCGCCCGTGACGCTCATTCTTTCCATTGGACTAGTTGACATAGATGCTTCAGACGCAGTCACGCTGGGGGCGTTCCCATGGCGTCGATGGACGCATCGTCTCGTTCCCTGTTCTCAGGGAACTATGGTTACAATAGTAACCTGAGACGTTATGTCTCCAGGGTATTTGAAACACAGATTTTCTTGAATATCAATTGTTATCAACACAGAACATTTCATGCCTCTGTGATTTCATGTATGATTTGAAACTAAGATATGACTAATTCTACTGGGTAAAGTGTATAGGCTTTTTGGCCTACAGTATCCTTTGTTTTGAATAAGCAATTTAATTTTGAATGAGTTCAAGAAAATATGCATCATACTTTCAAATAAAATGACTGAGCGTCACTGAAGAGCACTTATCAGGGCAGCATCTCTTTTTCATGCACACATGGTTACACTCCTGTTCTCACTTCCAAATAAATGCAGATGTCAGACTGATTAGTTAAATATCTATTAGGTTTTATCATGCAGATATATTTTCCCACCATACAGATGACTGAATAGGCCTACATATAAATTATTAGTTAAACAATAAGTTGGCAAGGCATTTTCATATATTGCTTTTGATGTTGCACTGTCATAAACTAATTTTCTTCTTTCCATTTTTTATTTTATTAAACAGATGGTTTTAACAAAGAATTTAATGAGTACATAATCACTGCCATGCATATCTGCTTCCTTTTTGTCTGTGATCAGGAAGTGGAACAATTTACAATTTGATTGCTTGTCAGAAGGAATTATATCTCTCAGGTAAGTTAGTCATTGGAATTGTGCCAGTCTTTCAATTCAAGTCAATTAATCAAGTCAATTAATCAAGGTTTTTAGGTTAACTTTCTATTTTGTTATGAGTGGGGGTGGCAAATACAATAAAATACCAAGCATGTGTTTGAATTATAGCACGCTTTGATTAATTTGGTACAAGGAAAGCAAAAATAACTGAGACAAAAGACAAATACTGCTCATTTGCACTGCTTTGATTCCCCTGGTATAAAATATTCTTTGTATTTGGAAGTTTGCATAAGTATGCTCCACGTATCGATAGATGTCATTGCTAATGCACGGCTGAAATAAACAGACTCGCCACAATCTCTCCTGGGACGAAGCTAATTAAGTGTTCAGAATCAGCAACATGGTTCTGTGAGCTTTTATGCCTCTGTCACCTTCTATCCAGTGAATTGGATTGGACATATCCCACGAACAACCTACAATCATAGTTCTCCTGCAAAAAAAGGTCATTCTGAGTTCACGGGATGTGGAATGATTCTAATTATTAGGATACGAATCAATGCAGAATACTTAATGGATCCTGCTCTCCATCATGCAGTATTGCGGGACAAGGTTTACTTTTTTTTGAGAGAGAGAGTCAGGATTACCTGTTGAAATAGCTCTATCTATGTACGCAATGGGGAATCATTTAAGCATGCTTTCTGATATATGTTGGTTTAAATACACAGTAGGACCTGTAACAACAGTCTTGCATTTATTCATTTGACAGAAGCTTAATCCATCCTGTAGCAACTTTATCAGGATATGTGTTCCCTGGAAATTGAACCCATGGCTTTGGCACTATAGTACCATGTGCCACAAGTTAAGCTACATTAAACTGGTTTCCAGTGTCATTAGTAGTAGTAGTAGCAGTAGTAGTATTGTTATAATTGTGCAGTAATAATGTAGTTAATAATGTAACTAACCCATTATTGTATCATTATTGTATCATATTGTATTATTTATTATGTGACTTTGCCTCAAGGTGTAGCCATATGTGATCTTTCTCTTACTGTACCAAAAAAATTATACATATATATATATATATATATATATATATATATATTAGGGGTGTCACGATTTCGATTTTAAATCGAAATTTTAAATCGAAATTGACCGAAATTAAGTCACAATCTTGAACTTCGAATTAAAAAATGTAATCGTCCATGCTGCCACGCCCCCATGTCATGCCCATGATGGGAAGTTCGGATAATTTTACTGACTCTCTTGTTCGATCTCGTTTATCAAAATTAACTAATTTCGTTCATTTAAGGGACTTTAAATGTTATACTTTTAACAGGCAAATTCCCGGAACAGATCCACCTACGCAATCTTGATCATATTCTGAATTATGAAATCATTATAATCAGGGCCGTATTAAGACAGTGTGGTGCCCCTGGGCACCTCAAAAAAAAAAATACATTTGAACACTGCTTTACTTTGATTGAAAATGTTTTCTTTGATAGAAGTCCGTTTTGTTTTGTTTGAAGCAACCTTTTTAATTGAAGTAACATTGTTTTTTGATTTTGACATTTGTGTCTTTATCATTCAATCAAAAAAGAAGTTGCTTCAAACAAACAAACAAAAGAATCAATAAAAAAGTCACTTCAATGAAAAGATAAACATTTTCAAATATAGAAAATCGTTTTTGAATGCAAATAAAATATTTGAGACTCCAAAAATTGCATTTGAATACTTTTTTTTTATTATTGAAAATGTTCTCTTTGATTGAAGTAATCTTTTTTGTGTTTGGGCCATACATGTAGGACATTTGTGTCTTAATCATTCAATTCCAAAAAAGTTGTTTCAATCAAAAAAAATAATTTCAATATTTTATTTTCAAAGTGTTCAAATGCAATTTTTGGAGTCTCAAATATTTTATTTGCATTCAAAAACGATTTTCTATATTTGAAAATGTTTATCTTTTCATTGAAGTGACTTTTTTATTGATTCTGTTGTTTGTTTGTTTGAAGCAACTTCTTTTTTGATTGAATGATAAAGACACAAATGTCCTACCTATTATATGGTCCAATCAAAAAACAATGTTACTTCAATTAAAAAGGTTGCTTTAAACAAAACAAAACGGACTTCTATCAAAGAAAACATTTTCAATCAAAGTAAAGCAGTGTTCAAATGTATTTTTTGAGTCTCAAATATATGTTTGGATTCAAATACTTTTTTTCTTGGATTGAAAAGTTTTTCTTTTATTGAAGTGAAGGTTTTTTTAATTGAAAATATATTTTTTGATTGAATAATAAAGAAACAAAACTACCTCCATACATCCCCAAAGTCCATTTCTTTGTTACCGTCTCCATAGTTAGCTCCAGCTTCGTCAGACTCAGCGCTAGTGATCGCAATTCCCGTGATGTTCTCCCAAAAAACTAGTGATGTTCTCCCAAAAAAACTTTCGATCCCTGGAACATTTTGAATTGTAGCTAAACGTCTAGCGTCCTTGTATTTCTTTAACTTTCTTTTTGTGAAACCACTTTTGGATTTAGATTCATTTTCTGTAGCCGTTAAAAAAATGACACATTTGCGCTTACTTGTGGACCAACTCAAATCTGATCAGATTGGGGAGGGGGGAGTGATAGTGGTCATGTAATCTTTATTTATTTATAATTTATTAATATTATTGTTACATTAGTGTTCATAAACTAGTTATGTATGGTCTTTCAAGAATTTCAAGTTAATAATATAACAATAGTTTTTTTTTTATACGAAAAATATTTGTAAAGCTTGTGTCATATGGTGCCCTCCCTAGTGGTTGTGAATGGTTGGTGCCCCTGGGCACTGGCCCTAGTGCACTTATGGATAATCCGGCTCTGATTATAATGCAGTCAAAAATTATTTACTGGGAACATTAATAATTACTTTACCTTCCGAGTCTTTTGTTCATTTGTCGTGTGACAGAGGCAAAATGAACGGATCGTTCATGAACGACTCTTCACGGCGCGGGGAAAAAAAAAAACACACGTGTTGAAAGGCTGTAAGTCCTCTAATTTAGATTCCCGAACTTGGCCCGACCGAGCCGATATTTCCCGTCACTATCCTCGGACCGGGCCCTTGATCTAGAGACGTGCACTCCCAAGCAATAGAGTGCGGCGCGGGACTTGAATTGATGGCAGAGTGCGAGCGCGGCGGTATGCACTCACTCTGTGTGTGCGGGAGAATAAAACGATTTGCGGGACTCCCGCAAACTAGAAATATCTATGAATAAAACATATACAAACTAATACATTTTTATTTATCTGTTGCAGAAACGCAACAACTAAAACGATTTACAGGCCAGAGTTCCTATTTATAACATGTTTGCAGCGTTGAGCGATTTAGCCAATCACAGACATATGTGTTGATTTCTTGAACGCAATGGCCAATCAGAAGCATTTAAGATAGACTCTCCACAACGCTCAAAACTGACTTTTTGTTCAGTTCTGAATTCTGCATGCTGGCAAATCCTCTAATTATAACAAACAAAGTGTAGGCTATATATTATGAAATATTCATTGTGCAGTCAGCTTCATTGATAATAACAGAGATGTGTGAGATCGCGATGAACTGATGTCAGCTTTTTAGGAGAAACAGCAACCTCTGCTTAAAAAAAAAAAAAATCGAGTGACCTTAGAATCTGTGACCTTAGAATCGAAAATGTAATTGAATCGAGGATTTGGAGAATCGTGACACCCCTATATATATATATATATATATATATATATATATATATATATATATATATATATATAATAAGACAAGGACAAATACATTTGTGAAGTCATTTTATTGTGACTTCTCTTTCTGAAAAACAAATTAAGCATTCAGTCTTGACGACAGCACTGGTTCTTCTTTTCCTTCATTAAACTGACATGGGGGTATTAAAACAATTATGCTAGCGGCGTCTGCTGCAATATATAGTTGGCAATCAAGCACCACTGCAGATAATTAAATCCAACTCCAACTGTGATGTGTGCGCTGACGGTTTCACCTTGGGGTGATCATCTTTAACTTTAGACACAGATCGGTCAGGCAAATCTGAGGCAAATAATAAGCGCTACACTGTTTTATGCACAGCGTGACGCAATCATATCTTATTCACAGTCTGAGTAGAAAGAAAAAGCTCCAAGCTTGTTTGCTGCAAGTATCTTTGCATGTGCTCCACATATTCCCCTGTCAGTATGTGTCTGACCAGGGGCAGTGTATCAGAACCATTCAAACATGTGCTACACAGTTAAGAGGTGAGCATGGTGAATTCCACATTACTGTCAGAGGGTTGACTTGGCGTTTATCATATTTCTGAATTCAGTATTTCAGTCATGTGAGGCTAAAGTGGAAGCTGATGCAGTGAGTGACAGGCTGATGTACAAAACGGAAATTCAAAAGAAGCCCTCCATATTCATGCACTGATTTAAATTCTGATCTCAGTGTTGGTTGCCTCCGAATGCAATCCAGTGGTGTCAGTGTGTGGCTATAGATAAAAGGCTGTGTAAATATAAAATAAAGAGAAGTGAAGAGCAATTTTTACGTCGTCCTAACTTAGTGTAATTATGTCTGCGGGAGAGAACTGATTAAGTGTCACTCTTCCGCTCACCAAGTTTCTACTTTGATGCTTTTAAACGATTAATAAAACAAATAACCACTATTACCTACATGGAAGCTTGTGGATATCCTTAAATCACTGAAAGGCAGTAAGTATGTGTGATGTGACATCAGTCTTCCATAATAATCCGAGACATGAAAGCTCGAAAACCATTTTTTCAATAAGTAGTCTATATTTGCCTTTCAGTCATGCACATGCTAGCGCCAAATTTTTCGCCATGATGTCAGGGAATGGGTAATACTCATCCCAAACAGATGCACACACAAGCCTATAGCCATGTTGAGTCCATTAGCAGTCCAAGCGTTCAACTCTCAATATCACAGTGGGACTACATTGGAACCAAACACTTCACATAAACTCGTGTGACAGGAACAAAGCAAAAGCAATCCGAAGAGATGTGTTTGTCACATGACATTCTCTGCTTGTGAGAGCAATAGAAGTTTGTAGTCCTAAAACCCGGAGGAGAATAAGCATTTTGAGCCAGGGATTCCCTCAGGATTTTCCAATGTGGTTTTTGATTTATGAGTAAAATACACTGTGGTTAACACTGCTTGAAGATAATTTTGTATTTTGTTCATAAACATAAATTACACACAGTCAGACCTCAAACTTGAAAAACTTTGCTTTAAAATGTGCTTTGCTAACAAGTTGCTACACAAGGAAATATATAAACATTACACTTGATTTAAAGGTGTCCATGTTACAGTATAATTATACATGTAAGTACTGAGTAATAATACAAGTAAATGCTATAGGGTTAGCAATAGGATTTGATTAAGGTTATTTGAATGTAATTATGCTCAATTTATAGTTATTACAGTAACATGTAACGTAAAAAGGACACTGTCAAATAAAGTGTTACCAAACATTGTTTTGATTTATCTGATTTTTAAAACACTACAAGGAATTAAACTTATCAACTCTAGTAACTATTAATGTAATTCATTTATTTAAAAAAGATAGTAAAAGAAGTGTAATACTTTACAATAAGGCTTTAAATATAAACATTAGCTATTATGATAGCTTAGAGTATATCATTTATCAAAACATTTGCAGCATTTATTAGTGTTTGATCATGTTTATATAAATTATTTTTTTAATGAATTAACATAATTTGCAAGCTGCAGTAGCAAAAAAAAAGAGTTAACAATGAACAACAGTCGCCTATATTTATTAATAAAGAAACAATTACTTATAAATGCTGTACAATTATTTTTCATTGCTAGTGAATGATACCTATACATTAACTACTTCAACAACATCAATAATATAACATTACAAGATGCTGCCAGACTATTTTGCATGCATGCAGAAAAAGGTTTTGTTGAGCACAGTGAACAAGGGCAACTTTACAAGATTAATTGTGTGCAGTTGCTGCTTGTTCCAGAATATGGTGAATTTAACTAAAATGTTATGTTGGTAGAGGCATCTACTTTGGTTACAAATTGACTGGAAACAAGTAAAGTTGGTTAATCCTCTTGATTAGTCTCAGTCTGCTCTATTGTCTAGGAAATACTGTTGGGTAATTCACTAAGAATGAATTGAACTGGCTGACAGCACTGTTTATTCAAATGCTTTGTCTGCGAAGAGCTATTTAAGCACATTTAGTGCCTGGTTAAAAGGGATAGTTCACCCAAAAAACTAAGCATATGCATATGTAAAATAACGCTGTAACGCGGTGCGGTTGAAGTAAAGATGAGGCAGGATCCAACTGCAGCACACGGTTTAATTAACAAACTACAGACTTTACAACAAGCAAGACTGGATACAGGGCTCGGGAACAGGAACAACCAACATCACGTTAAACAATAGACAAGAACTCACCAAGACAAGACTGAAACACAGGGCTTAAATAATCAGGGACAAACGAGCTAAACAAGGGGGCGTGGGAAATCAGAAACACCTGGGATAACTAACAGACAAGACAGGGAACCATAGAACAAGACAGGGCACAAAACCACATCTTAACAAACGCGATCATCAACATTAAACAGCAAATAAATCATTTTTAATTTCATTAAATAATGCTTTTTTTAATGAAACTTACTCATATTCAAGTGTTGTCAAAAAAAAGGAATGCATAAAGCTAGAATTTTTATTTTGTTTGTTTAAAAGCAGAGGGTCTGTTCTTTTTTTGACATATTGCACGTTCAGGTATTCATACAACAAAATATTCTGGGGGCCATGAAAGCTGAATTTTTGGTAAACTATCCCTTTAGACTGAAATGCCAGTGAAAAAAAAGTTTTTCTTCACTGAAATACTGTGAGCAGAAGTGGAGCTTAGTGAATTCTCCCCTGTATGTTTTGATAACTAGTTATCCAGCCTGTGAATAGTTGTGAGCCAGTAAGCACAGATTTCTTTATTCCAGATACAGTACCTTTGCTATAGGATAAGAAAGCATGGAGCTCAGTTTTCATGAGTCTGCCCTATATCCACGGGTAACTATCCCCGAGGAAGACCAAAGCTCACAATTCTCCAAGACTAATCAAACATCCAAGGATGTTTCTCCCCTGAAGAAGGCCGGTTCATCCAAGGATTGTCAATTCACCATTAGGATAAGCAGTGTTCAGAATTCCTCAGGCTATATAGCTGGTCTGGATATTCAGTTCAGTTTAATTCCTGTTGCCTTTGAGCAAAACGGAATAAAAGAGAAATTCATTGTTGAATAGAAAAGAGCTCAAATGGATGGTAGCAAAGTAGCTGACTCCTTTAGAAAGGATAGAAGTCAAAAATCTACAAAGTATTTGTTACAGAGATGCAATGGCTACAAGTAAACGTCTGACATGGAAATGCACTGTTATAATATAATGTCAAGCAAAATAGCTATCTGTAGAGACAAGTCATAGGTTATCTTCAAGAGGTGTTTTTTGAATAATTTACACAACAATCCACTGAGAGTTCATTTAAGTAATTGAAAAAAAAAAAAGATTTGTAACTATCTATACAACAAAGATGTTGCTCATACCATATTTCCTCTAAGCGAGTCCAACCAGAATGGATATATCCATCCAGACTACAGAAAAAACTTGTAGAACACTATGATGCAAAGTTATGATAAGCAAACAAATGTAACTTCATGTCATGGCCTTGGCATTTATGTTGATTCAGTAAGACTAAATTTCTTCGCCTATGCCATTAGCCGATTATTCAGAATGATATAAGCCTCCTTTTGATTGACAAGATAATAATCGACCCTGATCATCTGCAGTGAAAGTGGAAATAATTGCTTTTATCGGCTAAAACTTTTATTGGCTGATACATCGGTGCATCGCTAAGCCTATAAGGTTTAAGACCTAAAAATGAAGTTACTTTTCATTATAGTGTTCTACACAGTCTCATTATTTATTGATGTAGTCTGGATGGATGCATCCATTCTCAGCCCAGGCTCTTTAAAAAACGAACCTGTGGCAAAATTTTTGCAAAACGGAAAATATGTTGAGTCGTGCACGTTTCGCGACAGTTTCAAAGTGAAATGTCCAGTGAGTGGCACTAAAAGCATGTTTATTTTTTTCTGGAACAGATGAACGTGAATATAGCAACGTTTTAATGCAAATGTGACATAAAAACACAATTATAACCAGCCAGTTTAGCTTGTTTTTGAGCTCTTTTATTGAGATTCTTTACCAGCTGAGCTATCGAGCAAGCTTAGTATGTCATAACTTATGGAGCTGCATGGTTAAGCGATGAAAACTCCAAATATATGTGTTTACAAATCATGCACTATGGTAAAAAGGTGTTCGAGGTCATACTATAATTGTGGAAGGAGCCGCGTGAAAACAAGTCTTTAATAATTCATATTCTCTCCCTGTAATCATACTTGTGTGTGAACATGATTAAAAGTAAAAAAAAAAAAAAAGAATTCTGTTTCTTTTTGATCTATTTTACTGCCTCTAGAGTTAATTTCTGTTGGAAACTGCAGTGATATACATATTGGTACGTATTTTGCGTTTTGCAAAAATGTTGCCACAGGTACGTTTTTCCAATTAGTCTGTGTTGTCCGTTCTGGATGGACTGGCTGAGAAAACAGATGGTATGAGCATCACATTTGTTGTATAGATAGTATTATATATTATTTACATAATATTTGTTGTATAGCTAGTACAATTATTCACATGATTTATCAGTGGATTAATGCATGTGTGGCTTTGGGTAATATAAGGGAAGATGCCCTAAGAACATTGTATATTTACTTTTGAATTGTAACATTATAATTTAGCTTGTGAAAGATGATGCATCAGTCAGTGTGGTATTACGGAAAAGAAAAAGAAACACTGGCTATTTTAGTTGTCATCACAAAATGTAAAATGTTGACATCTTATCCTATTTATACCCTATTCTTACACTATTTATACCGGATGGTATACTGACTCTGTTTTAATCTGTATACAGTATCTGTAAGCTCATCTGGTAGCTCAGTCCGGCGCTACTTTCCTCTCTACAGTAATACACAGTGTTGCTGTTTCCAATATTATTTCCATTTTGTTTTTATTTGTATGATATTGGAACACATTTTGATAAGAAATTATTATTATTTTTTTTCTTTCTTTTTAAATCTCTCTGACAGACTAGATTCAACACTAGCCATATCAGACGATCAAGAATGAGCAGGTTTTCCTGACTTAAGCCAAGTAAAGTGAATCACTTCCTTCAGCATGTGTGTGAGCTTGCATAATTTTCCCCAGGACCATTTACAATCTGACAAGCAATAATGAACGCTGGTAGAGTTATAACCCCGAAAGATAAACTTTAATCAAGCTCTGTTACCTTCGCTCTATTTGAGCATGCCACAGCATATTCAACATTGTAAGCATCATGTTGAAAGTAAATAGCAAATGTGAAGGCGTTTAAGATTGGTCATTTAAATGTGAAGGGCAGGCTAATATCATTGCCAATGAGACTGTCTGCACTGACCTCCAATCCATCTGTGCTCTATTTACTTGAATTATGGAGAGAGGAAAAAATTTGGAAACTAAAATCTCTTAATTTTTTTCAAACTAGGAATGTTAACCAATGATCAACATGGTAAGAAAGTAAAGAATACTGGGACATCAACATGATTTCTGATACAGGCCTACTTAGTATGCAGTTTATCACATAACTCGACATTAAAAAATCCTCATTGATTTTGTAGATTGTACAATGAACCCACTGGTGAAAATTACTTTATTAATTAACATAATGCAATTTCTGTTATTTATATTCAGTAAATGTTGTGCGCATCATTACTAATAGCATCACATGGACAAGTTTAAGTTGAATTGCAACTGACTGATTGAATTATGCATTATTTCAACAATATGGCTTATTCTTAAAAAGTTACTAATTAATCATATCTGTCTTTACACTCCTGGATAACCCGAAACTGAATGAAAGTTCAGTATCTAAATTATTTCAGTGCATGATGAATGTCTGATGAAGGCTTTCAGGGTTGCAGGCTGATTATTAGCTTCAGGGTAAGATTAAAGGGAAACTGCAACCTAGCTGACAGTCTGGTTATCTCTATTCGACTAAATGAAAATCATGGCCTGAATCCATCCAAGGAGATTAGAAAAATGTGACTGCATTACTGATGTCATTTTGAAATTCTCCTGGTTTTCAAGTCACTTGTTTGACCCACGCCAAAGGCTTAGGTGGACAATATTTGCAACTGGAGCACAACATTCAAAGATGTGTCTTAACAGATGGACATTACAGAGTAAAATCAAATGATACCGAGAGCATATATCAAGAATTATAAATCTTAATCTGTGTTCTGATATACAATAAATAAATAAATACAAATGCCATTTATAGTTTCAAAAAGAAAACTGTTGTTCTAAATGTTTAAGCTGTTTTAATGAATCATTATTCAATAGCCAGTTCATGTCCTCTTGTAGCTAGCCAATGAGTGTTTATTGGTTGTACACTAATTATTGAGGTGTATTATGGGATAAAAATTAATGTCCACTATGGTTTTGTACATCATGGCTATCCATATACTATATAAATGTATAGGAAGCGATTCAGTCACAGTTGTGGTGAATCATTGAATAATTTGGTAAGCAAATTAATTTAAAAATTCTGATTCATTCAGGAATGCCAATGTCCAGTTTTTTTACACAATTTAAAAGTGTTTTTTTTTTTTTGGTTATGCAAACATTAAAGGCACAGTATGTAAGTTTCACTGCTAGAGTTCGCTTATTCAAAACAATAAAAAAGACGTAGCTTGATGATGCCGTGAATGAGCATGGAATCATGTGAGTTGTCATCTTGTCTAGCTAATGTATTAAAGTTTTATGACAGTTAATGTGATATAAAGCAGGGCGGTGCCGAGAGCCTGGGACAAATTACTTTGCTGTTTTTTTATGCTTATATACCACTGCCACTCCTTTATATTTGTTGTTTTTGTTTATTTTATCATTAAAGTTATATTTAATGTCCGCCTCCTTCTTCCCTGAACTTGAACTTTGTTGCAGTCATGTATGATCACTCACATTTACATGCATTCTAATGAAACTGCCGCAAGTGCTGAAATACTACGCATACAGGTCACTTAATTAAGAATTAATTAAATTTGTGTTCCAACACACATTTGTGTGTGTTGGAAGTTATGTTATAATGTTACGCTGTGGATTCGCTCGGTGTCTGCATGAGACTCTTGTTGCACATTGCAGTAGCGGATATGACGACACTGACATGCGACATAATGACACGGGACACTACACTGGTTAAAATAGCTGATTTCTCTGGATATAAATATTATTGGAAACATTGGGGATAATCACAAGTCAACAAAATGTATAGCATTGTTCTAGTGGTTTTGGGATTTTTTTTTAATTCAAACATCTTACATATTGTGCCTTTAAGGGAACATTCCAATTTATCATTTTGCAAACATTATGGGGTCATTACTTTTGAATGTTCTCTGAACGTTCTGAAACAAGTAGTAACATAAGAAAAATTGTTAGAGGAACATCTAACACAAAATAAAAAAACATTCCAGTAACAATGTATAAATAACGTTTTGGCGCTGACGTTAAACCAGAATGTTCTGTTAACGTTACTGGAAGAATGTTTGCTTCTAGCTTTAAGAGAACCTTTCCAAAGTTCTGATTTTCGGACTCGGGTACGCAACAGATTTGTCACACTCTTGTCGAGGAATAAGGCATATTAACAATTAGAGACACTTCAGATAGTCTTTACTGGGAAATTGAACAGAATAACAAAATAGAAGTCCATAATCATGACAAGATTTGGCTGTGACGTTGTTTGGAGCTAAAAAATGTACTAACAATTCTTTTAAAATGTAATTGTCTCAGTCTTAACTTTTTGTTTATTGAACTATTGTATAAAAACAAGATCACACTTGCACTGATCACCTCCAAGATCTTCAGAAACATCTCTTGTTATTGTTCTTATCTCAGCTTGAACTCATGTGTCAATGTGTCTCTATAGCGCACTTTGTATCTATCGTGCAATTTATCCGCGAAATTGAGTTTTTACGTGCATTTGATACGCACTTTATGGTGCGTAATATGCACGTACCCCACATCACTAATCCTACCCAAGGGGTTTACAGTGCATATCATATGCACGTAACAACTCATTTTTGCGTATAAATTGCACGATAAATACAATGTGTGCTATAGAAACGCATTTCATGAGATCGGGTTGCTTATCTACAAGACATGCATTAAGACAGCAATATATCAGTGAGTTATTTTTCCAAGTTAAATTAAATAGTGACCATGACATGTTTAACTATACGTAGCCTACCTAAAGGTATGTTGATTTAATGCAATGATTAAAGACTTGTCGTTGCATTCGGGATGCACACAACTGCCGGCAAAGAAGCCAGTCATTATCCTGCTTGCTGCCATGGTGCAAAGACATTGCCTTAAATAGTCTAATTAACTTAACTGGCCACATAATTGTAGTGCTTGCTCAAGCATGCTTTTTTACAGAACAATGCACATCTAATGACAAACCAATGCCAAATGTGAGTAGGTAAACCCTCTTAGGGCTCGGATAGTCATTAACATGAAAACATGTAACCCACTAGAGTGAGACACAGTAAGTCGGGAAATAAATAAATAAAAATATCTTGTACAGTGATAAGATAAACAAATCTTTTGTCTAAATAGGTCAAAGGCACTGTGTCTAGCAGCCAATAAATCACAACTTGTTTCCAATCCCAGTTGTCTAAGAAACTCTGTGCGGCTGTGTGCTTAACTCCTCTTGTTTTTCATGATGTATGGCGGAGCGCTCCGTCCACACACTAGAGAGAGGCCTCCGCACTTTTTTTCCGCCTCTGAATAGTTCCAATGAATGTGGTGATGACCTACACCTCCCTACACCTCCTTATCACACATCTGCTTTAGCTGGGATTCTGTGTTTTGTTGGAATCAATGTAAAGTAGAAATGGATTGATTGTGGTTGATTCAGGCAGTAGGTAATAGTTTGAGCGATGGCACTGACAGTGTTCTATAATAGCTTCTGTGTTGTGAAGAAAAGTGGACAAGGTCTGCATAAAATAAATATGGGAGAATATATACTGTATTTCAGTGTGTCCTTCAGATGGGCAGTTATTATTTCTGAAAGTTGAAGGCTTATGGCATAATCTTTGTTGGAGTTTGTCATCAAGACAGACACAATCAAGGATGTGTTTTGTATCAAATTGTGCATTGGGTCTTTGCATAGAAAATCAGTTTCTTGAAAGTTCTAAGTTTTATGAAAACTGGTTCAGTTGAAGGCTGGTTTAAGTCAGGGTCATGCACCATTCAGAAATTAATTGAGAGTGCCTTTAAAATTCCAATTCAGTTCATTAATTTGAATTTAGGTAGCAGACAAATTTGAATGTAAGAATATATATTTAGAATTATTTGAAATTAATAAAGAAAGCTAGCAAAGTTGAGACAGTGTTTGAAGGTTGTCTTGATGATAGATAGATATATAGATATATAAATAGATAGATAGATAGATAGATAGATAGATAGATAGATAGATAGATAGATAGATAGATAGATAGATAGATAGATAGATAGATAGTTTTGCACACAAAACTGTATTTTTTTTAATATAGGTGACCACTTACAGATATTCCAGTGACATTCAAAAAGCTGACAGTTTGAAGCAACCTGTCAGCTTTGCCGTACTGACATCTCTAATAACAAAATATGGTCCAATGTGGCACCTCATTTGCTGGCTCATTCACCTCCCATGATAGCAGGTGTCAGCAGAATGAAGATGACAAAAATATCATGTGCTGTATCATAGGTTTATGTATTGATTCAATTTGCTGGACAAAGCATGAACAACAAACATTAGGAGGTTTCTAAATTAAATTGGCCTAGTATGGATCTAACCTATTTTAATTCCATTGGCTTATTTTGGCAGATATTATTATTGCTGAGAAAAAAAGAAAGAATAAAGGAAAGAAAAAAGATATGTAGCATTACATAGAGGCACAAAATAGCAAAGGGCTAGTTCTATTACATCATGGTATCACAGTTTTCCACCCACACTGGTGTCACAAACTTCATTTGTTCACTTATTGCCATATAACAATAGAGTAGTAACATTTCACTGTTATCTTTATTTTTAGTGTTTATTTAAACAAAGCAAATTTGGTAGCATATTATTTCCAAACTGTTGGCAATATAATTCACATATTTCCTCTATTATAAATGTCTTCTCCTATTTACTAGCGTTATTTTGACCAACATGCAGTGGCTTTGATATGTGTTCATTGTTTAGGGTCCAACTCTCACTATTTGCTTATTAGCATATTACTAGGATGGCTGTTTATTAGTACTTATAAAGCACATATTAATGCCTTATTCTTCATGACCATATTCTACATCTCTTAACAGCACTTTATAATATATTTATAATATACAGAAATACAGTACAAATAATTTCTTAATAGGCTATACAAATAGTTAGTTATTCATTCATTGTCACTGTGTGTCACGGTCACTACATTTCCCATCATCCTCTCTGGCCCTCAGCTGCCTGCACTTCCTCTGTTCAATGTTCAGGTTCCATGGTTAGCGTCATTATTAATTCTTTGGTTTCAGCTGTGTGCCATTTAGTAGCTTGTTTTAGTTTGTTATTTAAGCCTCACACTTGCATTCACTCTTTGTCCAGTCTCTGTTATGTTTAGATGTGTTTGCACTGCCTGTTTGCTTGCTTTTTGAATAAGAATTAAACTTATTAGTGTTTTGTGAGAACCTGAATCTTCTGTTTTCAGCTTCCCAGCATACATTGTTACACTGTGATTTACACAATTATTATTGTTTAATTATCTCTTAGTAAAAGAATTGTTCAGTGGTTATTAGATTGGGTCACATAAAATGGGAAAATGTCATTAATTAAGTGCTTTAAACCTACCCTAATTGTTCCTTGAAATGTTTAATGTAAAATGTATAATAAAGGTTGTTTAAAGCACTTAATTAATGACATTTTCCCATTTTCCATGACCTAATCTAAAGTAAGAACTATTTACAGTTGTTAAAATTGTTAACAAAGCTTAAAAAACAAACTCTATACTTAAGAGCTAAATAAAATAAAAAAAAATAATACACTATTTGTATGTAACCTATTGATATAGGTTATATATACAATGGTTTTAGGTACTTTATACTTATTATAAAGTGTTACCCTTAATCCTACGCAATTCCTAAACTTAAAGGGGTCATCGGATGCCCATTTTCCACAAGTTGGTATGATTCTTTAGGGTGTTCATGTAAAGTAATGTAATATACTTTGGTTAAAATTCCTCAATGGTTGTGTAAAACAACACCATTTTTACCTCCTCAAAAACAGCTTTGTTAACAGTGACATGTTTTGGTGCATGTCCCTTTAAATGATAATGAGCAACTGCTCTTCCCACCACTCTCACACATAATAAAACAAAACATTAAATTAAATAGTCCAGGCCTGACCTCTCTCGATCTCCACTGTCGTGACTCCTCCTTTATGCTTCCGCTCCTCCGTGAGAGATACGAGACCGGTGGTGTCGATCCCCTTTATGCTTCCGCCACTCGTCCTGCTCGCCACAATATGCAAACACTATATAAAAGTGAATTGTGCATCCGATGACCCCTTTAAACAACTACCTTACTAACTTTTTAATAAGAGTATATTGAGACAAAAGTAATAGCTAGTTAATAGTGTGAATTGGACCCTAATCTAAAGTGTGACCAAATAGGTTAATGAGCACATGGAAAATTGTCATTTTATTAATTATGACAAATTTAATCAGTGGGTTTTATTGATAGAGTATTTAAATCTACAATCTCTTCCCCTGAAAAACAAAAATAATTTGAACAGGAAGCACATTTCTGACTTCAACTGTATACTGGGTTCAAACTGGCCAATATGTTTGTTTGTTACAATAGTCACTGTGTAAGATTTTGTGATTTTGACTCCTTAATTCTGCAAACCTCCAATAACTAAATATGTTAAAGGGCACCTATTTTGCCCCTTTTCACAAGATGTAAAATAATTGTCTGATGTCCACAGAGTGTGAATGTGAAGTTTTAGCTCAAATTCCCAACAGATCATTTTTTTGCAGCATGTTTAAACTGTCACTTTTTGGGGGCCGAGAAAAACGTGCCGTTTTAGTGTGTATTCCCTTAAATGCAAATGAGCTTCTGCTACCGGCCCAGAGGGCGGAGCCTCATGAGTGTCACACTTCAGTGGCAGGACAATCTCATCTCATTTAATGATAATATCAATGATGCCTACAGAGCTAGAGAATATGCAGTATGGAGATCGAACGTCTCAGGTTACGACTGTAACTCTAGTTCCCCGAGAAGGGAACGAGACGCTGCGTCGACGACACCATGGGAACTAGAATACCCAATACGCCAGACATGCAATTTCCTGTATGTGAAACTGTCGGTAATCTAAGTAAACAGCACCTGAGAAGCTTGGGCAGCATTCAGTTCCATGCTATAAAACCTCATTAATGTGAGTGGCGAGGACCACCCAGCCGGGTCAAAATCCTCCTGAAGGGAAACTCCAGATAATAAGGCTTTAGAGGCTGCCATTAGGGACCTTAGGGACGTATCCCAGTCTAGGGTATAAGAATCCCATGACCATCCCAGGTGAAAATTCAAGTCAGGTGGGAGAAACCGAAAGGGCCTGAAGGTCTCCGACTCTTTTTAGGGACGAAATAGTTAGAATAAAAATGGTCTTAAATGTCAGAAATTTCACTGCAACCGACTATAGTGGCTCGAAGGATGCCCCTGAATGGCCTTCCAAAACTATTGCCAGGTCCCAAGCCGGCACCCTAGTGCAAGTTGCAGGCCTCAGCCTCAAGGGGCCACGAAGGAAACGTATGAGCAGGGGCTTTCGACCTAAAGATGTAACACCAACCGGGGCCTGGAAAGCTGCAATGGCCGCCACAGAGACTTTTAAGGTAGATGGACATAAACCTGATGCAAAGCGATCTTGGAGAAACTTAAGTACTGTACTAACTGAACAGTTAACTGGATCCCACTGATGATGGTGACACCAAGACATGAAAACTCTCCACTTTAGTGCATATAATCGGGGTGAAATATTGTGCCCCCAACCTGAGACAGAAGGTCTCTCCTGATCGGGATCTCCAAGGGAGGGCTGTCGAGAAGATGAATCAGGTCCACAAACCAAATTCGATTCGGCCAGCATGGTGCTACTAACAGTAGACTTATTCCGTCCTGGCGAACTCTCTCCAGAACTCATGGGAGCAGAGCAACGGGGGGAAACGCGTACAGACGTAGCCTCGGCCACGTCTTGACCATAGCAAGGTAGGGAGAACCATAGTGGACAGTGCGTCCTGTACTGAGAAGCAAACAGGTCCACTTCTGCTTGGCTGTAGAATTCCCATATCTGCTCCACCGCCTTGGGGTGGAGTCTCCAATCCCCTGGCCTCAGCCCATGCCTTGAGAGGATGTCTGCTCCTATATTCTGGCACCCTGGGATATACACTGCCCTCAGGGAAAGTATCTTCCTCTGGGACCACAGGAGGATCTGGTGCGCCAGTTTGCAAAGTAGACGCAAACGCAGACCCTTCTAACGATTTATGTAAGTGACCACCGATGTGTTGTCTGTACGCACAAGCACATGATGGCTCCTCAGGTCTGGGGGGAAATGTCTCAACCAATTGAAGACTGCCATCATCTCCAGCAGTTTATGTGCCAAGAAAGACGGTGACTCCTCCACATACCCTGTGGTGAGCGGCCTTCCATTACCGCTCCCCAGCCAGTGAGGGAAGCATCTGTCGAGATAGCAGCTCGATGGCAAGAGCTCCCAACATTGGACCCTGGGATAGGAACCAGTGTTTCCTCCATATAACCAAGGCACGGAGACACCACCGCGTGGTCTTTATCGTACAAAAGTGGGTTTTCCCTTGGGGAGAACCCTGTGGTTCTGAGCCACCACTGCAAGGGTCTCATGTACAGTTGGCCAAAGGGTATCACATTGGACGCTGCTGCCATGAGGCCTAACAGTTTCTCGAACTGTTTCACAGTGCGTGACTAGCCTAGCTTCAACTCTTTTGTGGCTGTGAGGATAGCAGCTACACGAACGGACGATAGAGTGGCTCGCATTGTGACCGAATCCCATACCACACCAAGAAAATTGTTTCTCTGTAGTGGAGAAAGCACACTCTTCTTGGCATTAACCCTCTGGGGTCGGCAAACGTTCCGGCGCGTTTTGCTCTATTTTTTTCACATAGCAGGAAAATAGACTTAAAATACTCTGTCATTTTTGGTCATACAGACTTAAGAAATATTAAAAAAATAAACTGTTGAATGTGTACATTTTTATGTGTCCACTTACAATCGAAATAAAACATTGTGCTTTTGTAAAATAAAGAAAATAAACAGGGTGTGCTTTCTGCTTCTCTGTCTCCGTTAACTTTTTTTTAAGAACAAACCCAGAAAGTGTGCGGTATTCAAACGCAAATGTCTGAAGCAACACATGCAAACGTGTCAACGCCCCTCATAAACGCGATAACACAACAAATGTAATCATCAGATTAATGTACTATTTCGTTTTGTGAGGCTGTGTGAGGAATAATCCTGGGACATTTACCTCAGAACATGTGCTGATTTATTTTCATTTCGAGGAGCGACGGATCTAGCCGGGAATTGTGAGTAAGTTTTTTATTCTTGTGCTTTGTACTAATCGCGATATGGAATAGTGTTCTGTAAACAAGACTGTTTAAATTTTAATCACGTTTCTGTGTGTGAATGAATTAAGGGCACGTGGGCGCTGTTGTTTATGTTACAGATGAAATATGAAAGACAACATTTCATAGTTTTTGGATAGATTATAACGTTTTAATTCTAAAATAGACATCAAATAAGCTTTTGTTAACCAGTTTCTGCTCATATGTAAATATATAGTATGTTCGGTCAAAAATAAACTCATCAACTAAGATGTTATTATTGTATTTGTTCGAATGTAAGGGTACTTTAAAAAATACTTTATAAGATATTTATGGGAAAAGACGATTTTCTTTTCAAGATGTTTCCAACTCTAACTTTGAACAAATTCTGTAGAGTGGCCCATATAGCCTATATGAACAGGATATGTTTCCAGGCATGACTATGTACTCAAAATGTGCTTTTGACTTATATGGATTACATATATATATATATATATATATGTATATATATATATATATATATATATATATATATATATATATATATACTGCCGTTCAAAAGTTTGGGGTCAGTACGATTTTTAATGTTTTTAAAATAAGTCACTTATGCTCACCAATGCTGTATTTATTTCAATCAAAAATACAACACAAAACAGTAATATAGTGAAATATTATTACAATTTAAAATAACTGTTTTCGATTTTAATATATTATTTATTCCTGTGATCAAAGCTGAATTTTCAGCATCATTACTCCAGCCTTCAGTGTCACATGATCCTTCAGAAATCATTCTAATATGATGATTTGATTCTTAAGAAACATTTATGATTACGATCATTGTTGAAAACAGTTGTGTACCATTTGTTTTAGGATTCTTTGTGAAAACAGAAAGTTAAAAACAACAGCATTTATTTAAAATATAATCTTTTATAACATTATAAATGTATTTACTGTCGCTTTTGATCAATGTAATTCCTCCTTGATGAATAAAAGTATTGATTTATTTGATTTATTTCCCCCCAAAAATAAAATAAAAATACTTACTGAACCCAACATTTTGAATGGTAGTGTTTAATGTTACAAAATATTTTATTTCAGATAAATGCTGTTCTTTTGAACTTTGTATTTATAAAAGAATCCTGAAATGAAAATGTAAATAACTGTTTTCAACATTGATAATAATGAGAAATGTTTCTTGAGCATCAAATCATCATATTAGAATGATTTCTGAAGGATCATGTGACACTGAAGACTGGAGTAATGATGCTGAAAATTCAGCTTTGATCACAGGAATAAATTACACTTTACTATTCACATAGAAAACAGCTGTTTTACATTGAAATAATATTTCACAATATTACTGGGTTTGTTTTGTATTTTTAATCAAATAAATACAGCATTGGTGAGCATAAGTGACTTCTTTTAAAAACATTAAAAATCTTACCGACCCCAAACTTTTGAAGGGCAGTGTATGTATGTATGTATATATATATATATATATATATATATATATATATATATATATATATATATATATATATATTAGGGCTGGGTAAAAATATCGATTCATCAATGCATTGCAATTATCTGTTTCTCAATTCAATATCGATTAATCAAATCCTATGAATCGATTCAGCCCACTGGCCAGTGGTGGCACTGTGGGCAACAGTCTTGTGAGAGCGTGCAGCGTTGTACAAGCTTTTACTGTCTATGTGTACAAGACAGGCGCTTTACCAAAACAGCAAGATGACGGACAGTAGCTGCACTCCATTCAAGCCTGCACCACCAACCAGGGACGTTGTTAGGCCTATTTGAGGGGGGCTGAAGCTACCCCAAAATGTCCCTAAGCCCCCCTAAATGATAATAAGAACAACAATAAGTCTCCGGGTCTCCCGCATATTGATAGCGGCTCCCTGATGTCCACAAATTAGTTCAAATCTCCCGAAATCTAGAGCTCGCGAGCTCCAAACCGCGTAGAGCACGCACGACAGAGAGGGTGAGAGAGAGTCCTTGCGTATGTGTGCAAATGTCTGCACGTGTGCCTCACAAAGCGCATTTTTTATGACATTTTGTGCTTCTGTTTACATTTATTTTATAACTTGAATGTATAGGAAGAAAGAAATATACTTTCTACTACTTACAGTTACATGCACTTTAGAGGTGTTAATAAAGCACCTGTTTGTTACAGTTGTGGTTTGTATTCAACACGTGTACTGTACAATATTGTACAGTTTGTTCTGCTAAATAAACCATGAAAGGAAACATGCTGGGGTCAATTTGTTCTTAAACAATGGTAATATTGCACACATTATTTAAAAATATACTCAGGTACTATAATTATTTGTGTTTTTACTTTTTATTGAATCGATATCGAAGCTAATAAATCAATATTGAATCGAATCGAAATCGAATCGAAGCCTCAAGAATCGAAATCGAATCGAATTGTGAAATTCCTAACAATACCCAGCCCTAATATATATATATATATATATATATATATATATATATATATATATATATATATATATATATATATATATATATATATATATATATGTGTGTTTGTGTTTGTGTGTGTGTATGTATATAGTTTCTTTTGTCCCCACATTCTTTGGTATCCAGTGACACACCTGTGTGTCTGTGTGAAATGCTCATAATACAGCTCATTATGCGCTTATTGTGCAGGCCATTGTCTTCTCAGGTGTGAATTAGCATTATTTACGCCCCCTCCCATATTTTTTTTCCAAACAAAAAGTGTTTTACAAAATTTAAATCAATGTTTTATGTGAATGATAAGGCAAGATGATTTTCAGATCTTTTTGAAGCAAAAACTCTAGGCCACAACATCTATTAGTCCAAAATCTTGTGGACACATATTTACTATGTGTTTTGTGGCCTTATTTCAGACACTTTAAGTTTCATTTTTTTCAATATCCATGCATAAACAATATTCTCTCAAAAAAACAAACATATACATGTTGCCCACATATTATGGTAGCCCTGTTTGTGCTAAATAGAGTGTAATTACACCTTTGCCATTAATATGTTTATAAGCAACTGAAAAAAGCACAAATGTCAGGGCATGTCAAAACATCACAAGGACCCCAAAAACACCTTAGACCCCAGAGAGTTAAGTCTCACCCCAAATTTCTTCATGTGAGTGAGGACGACATCTCGGTGACGAACCGCTTACTGCTCTGATTCCACCAAAATCAGCCAGTCGTCGATGTAGTTCAGAATGCGTATGCCCTGCAGCCTGAGCGGAGCCAGAGCTGCATCTACGCACTTCGTGAACGTGCAGGGTGATAGAGCTAGACCGAATGGAAGCACCCGATATTGCTATTATTTGCCCCTGAAAGAAAACCTCAGGAATTTCCTGTGTTGAGGGAGGATGGAGACATGAAAGTAAGTGTCATTTAGATCTATCGTGACAAACCAGTCCTTGGATCTGATTTGGGTCATAATCTGTTTGAGTGTGAGCATCTTGAACTTGAGTTTCATGACTGCATGATTCAACAGAAGAAGATCTAAAATGGGACACAACCCCTCATCCTTTTTTGGAACAATAAAGTAACGGCTGTAAAACCCTGATTCTCTGTCGGGCGAGTACACCTACTCTATAGCTTCCTTCGCTAATAGAGACTCTACTTCTTGCTCCATTACCAGAGCCTGCTCGGAATGTACTAACGTGAGTAACACCCTGTTGTAACGAGATAGAGGTGAACCAAACTGGATTCTGTAACTTTTCTCTATTATCTGCAGGACCCAAGGAGAAATATTCGGCAGATTTTTCCACTCTGTCAGAAAAATTACACCCCTCAGAGGGCGTGAGTCTGACACAGCATCGAGTTGACGCTGAGCCAGAGGCTCGCTGGAGACCGGTGCGCCCCGAGGCACCAAGGGTGGCAGGGTTGGCAGAACGGTCCCCTGAGGACCCCGGACTGGGACGGGCACCGTGTACAGAGGTGAACACCGCTCCACCCAGGCTGGGGCTGTCCTCAACTGTCTGGCGCAAGTAGGGTCAGGACCTCGTTCTTATTTACCATAAGAACGGTCCTCAGATCCGGCTTTCGCTTAGAAGACTTAGGCTGAGAGTGACGGCTCGGCCAAGAGAGTAGCCTACATCACACAAAAGATGAAGCGTCAGTTTTACTCCAGAAAATCTGAATAAAAACAGTATAAGAAGTGCACATTAAAGTCTTATCCACAAAAACTCTCTCTCTCTCTCTCTCTCTCTCTCTCTCTCTCTCTCTCTCTCTCATTAACATAAACAGGGAAGTACTACACAAAACGTCTCAGGTTACGCATGTAACCCTGGTTCCCTGAGAGGGAACGATCCGCTGCGTCAAGACGCGTTGGGAACGCCCTGCGTGATTGCGTCGTGAAGCAAGTGTATAATCAGTCCAATGAAGAGACGAGACGCCATAGGCGGGTGACGCCATCGACCAGCAAACTATAAAGCACACCTGAAAACAGACCACGACAGCTTCTGATAAGCCTGAAGCAAGTCGGTCAGGCCATACAGGAAGTATGGCAGGGCGACGCAGCGTCTCGTTCCCTCTCAGGGAACCAGGGTTACATACGTAACCTGAGACGTTCCCTTTCAAGGGAACTCGAGCTGCGCCAAAGTTGAAGGCTGTCCGGCCGCTCCATAAGCAAGTGAGATAGCCTCAACTACCCACTTGCTCATCATCTGTTTAGATTTCTGTTGCAGAGCAACCTAACTTAGGTGACCCGAAGCAGACAAATAATTGTTCTGATATACGCCACTGAGCAGCTCTGTGGACATACACATCCAAAGCCCGGAAAGGGCATAACAGATTAAGTTTTTCCTGATCTGGGGTATTAAAGGTGAAGGACAGAAGGCCTGAGGCACAAATGACCCACACATTTAGTAGGGACCTAGAAATACAATCCAACCTGGGGTGAAGAAATACTATCACTATACAAGGTGCAAATCCAAGTACGTGCAGGCCTCAGCCTCATGTACCATGGAGAAGACGAAATTAAGGATCTCTCCTCAGAGATAACCCAGCAAAGAAACATTCATTACAGAAATCAAGTACTGTACCAACAGGGCAGAAACAAGATTCAGAAGGCGTTCTCTGCATGAGGCAGAGAACAGTTATCATATCAATGCATTTTTAGTCTCCTCGTGGAGGGACCTCTAGACTGGAGTATGGTTTCCACGACCTCGGTCGAGAGACCTGAATCTATGAGCTGGGCCCCCTCAGAGGCCGAGCCCACAGTATCCATAACTCCAGAGCTCCCAGGAGCAAAGATATCAGGAAATGCGTACAGGTGTAGCGTCAACCACACCTAATACAACACATCCAGTCCAAGCGGAGCGGGATGCCCGAGGGAACCACAAAGGGCAATGCATTGTACAAACGATGCAAAAGGTCGACTTGAGTTTGACCGAAGTTCTCCCTAAGAAGCTCCACCATCTCGGGGGAAAAGTCTCCATTCCCTGGGCCTCAGCCCCTGCCTCAACAGGATATCTGCTCTGATATACGAGACCATCAGTGTGTTGTCAGGACCCTTCGCCGAGCGACCACTCATGATCACCCCCAACTTGTTAGGGAAGCATCCGTCGATAGCATTATGCGTTGACAAGAATCCCCCGACACTGGCCCTGGGCGAGGAACCAAGGTTCTTCCACATGACCGAGGCACATAGGCATAGCCGCGTGACCTTGATCATGCGAAAACGTATTTCCCCTCAGAGAAAACCCCTTGGTCCTGAGCCACCACTGCAGGGGTCTCATGTACGGAAGGCCAAAAGTAATTACGTTGGACGCAGCTGCCATGCGACCCACCAATCTGAAACTGTTTCACAGTGAGTGACTGGCCTAGATAAACCCCATTTATGGCTGTGAGAATCGCAGAAATACATGCTGGAGACAATCGTACCCGCATCGTTGTCGAATCACATATTATAGCTAGAAAAGTGGTCCTCTGAGCTGGGAGGAGCACACTCTTCTTGGCGTTGAGGGGCAACCCCAACATCTTTAAATGAGACAGAACGACATCTCGATGCCGAACTGCCATATGCATTGATTGACTTAGGATCAACCAATCGTCGATTTAATATAATACGCGAATGCCCTGGAGTCTCAGAGGAGCCAGAGCAGTATCCACGCATATTGTAAAGGTGCGGGGTGATAACCTAGGCCGAATGGAAGAACCCGATGCTGGTATGCTTCGCCCCCGAAAGCAAACCTCAGGAACCTCCTGTGATGAGGATGGATAGATAAGCGTCCTTTTAGTCTATTGTGACAAACCAGTCCTCGGACTGAACCCCTCATCCTCTTTCAGAAACAATGAAGTAATGGCTGTAAAACCCTGACTGTCTGCTGGGAGGAGGAACCCCTAATACAGCTCCTTTTTCAGAAGTGTCTATACTTCCTGCTCCATAACCAAAGCCTGCTCGGGGTCCACCACAGTGGGGAGGACCCCTAGAAATCTGGGTGGACGAGGACCGAACTGAATTCTGAAACCCTTTTCTATAGTTGGCTGGACCCACCGAGAAATATAGCAGTAGTGTCCACGCTGCCCGAAATTCTACTAGGGGAACCAGTCTCTCAAGACTGGCCTCTGGATTTGGCTGAACAGTCACTACGGGGGCCTAAAGTGGCGAACCAGCAGGGAACAACCGAACTGACCGTTCTACGACCCTCCCTAGAGGATCGTATGGGGACGCTGACACCTTGGTGTCCTGAACGGCAAACCGGCAGGGAACAACTGAAATTGCAGCGCTGCGACCCTCCTCAGAGAGTCGCACCCCAGAGGCCGCCGAGGAGAAACGATTTCTCAAAACCGTCCCTGCCCCGGAGGAGCCCTCAGAAGCCTGATAGCCTCGGTTTTGCGACAGGACTGCTTGTCTAAGATTTATTAGAGGTGACGACAGTCCTCAGATCTTGTCTACCTCTAACTAGCTTAGTTCCTACGACCCTCCTCAGAGGATCGTTGGATAAAGCAGGCACCTCAGCACCCAGAAATGGCGAACCAGCATGGAAACCGAACTGACTGCTCTACGAACCTACTCGGAGGATCGTTGGATAAAGCAGGCACCTCAGCACCCAGAAATGGCGAACCAGCAGGGAAACCGAACTGACTGCTCTACGAACCTACTCGGAGGATCGTTTGGGGACACTGACACCTTGATGCCCTGAACGGCGAACCGGCAGGAAAACCGAACTGGCTGCGCTGCGACCCTCCTCAGAGAGTCGCACCCCAGAGGGCGCCGAGGGGAAACGATTTCTCAAAACCGTCCCTACCCCGGAGGGGACCACCCTTAGAAGTCTGATAGCCTCGGCGTCAGGGTTTCTTTTTTGTCCAAGCTATTTAGAGATAAAACAGTCCTCAGATCTTGCATATCTCTAACTGGCTAGACTGCGACCGCCACCCAGGTCCCCCTCGATTGTGGAGGAGCCCAAATGGCGATGCTCTGTTTGCACTCTGTGCTGTGAGGAGCTTAGTAGGCCGAGACTGCTCCCGCCCAGCAGTCTCAGGAACATTAGATTGGTGAAGAAGAAAACTCTGGAACGCCGCTGAATGGTTTACATCTTAGGTTTTTTGAAAGCGGAGCGTCCAGAAGAACAGACATATTTTGATCTTTATTTTTCTTTATTTTAATATCAGAAAAACTTAGAGTCAGAACTGACATCCTCACATTTATCCATGTCCTTATATACTTTAACCACTAGTGCTGCCTAATAAAATTTATTTATTATTTAAGATGGCTGGAGGGTAACGTCGGCGTTAAAAATGATGACGCCGACTCGGGAGAGAGAAGGCTTGCAAGCGTCTCTTTAACCCGAGGCACTGTCATACCATGATACTTAATACCCATAACAATACTATAGTTAGACGTTTGGGCATTAAACACATAAAATAGAAAATAAAAACAATAAAACAATAAAACTGAACAATAAAAATGGTATAGTTTAAAATAACTATTGTCACATGTGGTATTGTTTTAGGAGACATTTTGACAAGCGGGCACTGGAAGGCCATACTGTTCACAGCATATAACGTATTCAATCTTGAGTACCAGGAGGAGGAGGCAGGGTGTACCTTGGAGTTCATTCAAAGGTAATGATTGAATTCTTTACAACCTCAGTACCTGCATTTTACACATGTATTGTATTAAATTTCAGAACTTGCCTTTTATAGATATTTGATTTGTTTTATATCTGTTGAGGCATTTAACACAATGTTTCTCAGCTTGAGAAGAGGTAGAATTTTTAGGGCGAATGATTTAGATGTCTCCATATTTAACACTAGCAAGCTAATGAGTTAAATCAGGTGTTTTAATTAGTGGACATTAAACTTCCTGGGAGATCCTGGGAGAGGACTGGAGTTGAGAAACACTGCTCTAACATGGTCCAATTTCAAAAACATGATTACCAGCCTCAAAAGCTAAAACCAATCTTAATTACATATTGTCTTTTTCCTGACCTTTTAGGCACTTGTTTTGTGTCCAATTTTTTTGTCCTCTTTGTTCTTTTCAATATTTCTAGCCACTCTTTGCATCCTGTGATGGAACAGCATCTGGAGTTGAATTACTCTCCATTTTTGATCAGAAGTTTGTTGGACTCACTTGGGGCCTTGTTGTTTGGACATGTTTGTCTGGTAATGACAGTGGTGGTAAGTAACGAAGCAGAAATACTTCGTTACTTTACTTAAGTATTTTTTTCGGGGATCTGTACTTTACTTGAGTATGTTTTAGTTGCATCTACTTTTACTCTTACTCCACTACAATATTGAAGACAAAGTTTACTTTTTACTCAGTTACATTTCCCCATGCCTGCTCCAAGTATTTATTACACTGGCTTTCCAAACCAATGAAAAACGTCTCGGGTTATGACTATAACCCTTGTTCCCTGGGAAGGGAACGAGACACTGCGTCGAGAATCGACACTTTGGGGACGCTCCCTGAGCGTGCGCCTCTGAAGTAAGAATGAAACTAATCCAATCCTGATTGGTGTTGCGTCGTGATGTAACATGTGACGGCATAACCGGATGCATAAAAGTGACGCTGACACACACACACATCAGCTCCGCGATGAAGCAAGACGCTCTAAGGCCTCGAGGGGCGTGGCAGGACGACGCAGTGTCTCGTTCCCTTCTCAGGGAACAAGGGTTATAGTCATAACCCGAGACGTTCCCTTTCGAGGGAACTCAACACTGCGTCGAGAATCGACACTTTGGGGAACGAATGTCCACTAAGCCACGCACCGAAAACAGGCCTGCCCCGGAGTGAAACTGATTCAGGCACTCAGCTAGGACGAGAGCACGTGTGCGCCAAGCGTACTAGGGAGGTGCAGACTATAGAACCTAACAAAAGTGTGTGGGGTAGCCCAACCGGCTGCCTCACAGATCTCCTTGATGGGAACTCACGAAAGGAGGGCCCTAGAGAACGCCATGCCTCTATTAGAATGAGCCCTAACGGCCAAAGGTGAAGGGAAATTCCGCACCTTGTAGGCCTACTTATGGTTTGTATAGCCGGGAGCCCCTAATAGGTGATCCAAAACACACTACAGTAGGTCCGACCTCCTCCAAGAAGAGGACCTCTCAAGGTAATACTCGGAACTCTGACTGGCAGAGCAAGGAACCTCTCCTTTTCTGCCGACACATGAGGTGGAGGATGAAATACTTGCAGGACCATGGACCTAGCCATGATAAATTGCACTTAAGGCACATAGCTGGGTCTCGGATGCAGGATGGCCTTAACTCCGCCGGGGGCACACCCCAAGCAAACTGGCGATAATGACAGGGCTTGGAGATCTCCCAGTCTCTTTAAAGAAATAGCTAAGAGAAAGGCTATCTTGAACGTGAGGTCCTAGGCGAAGCCGACTGGAGGTATTCGAAGGGAGCCAGGGATAGCCCTTCGAGAACCACCGCCAGGTCCCAGGAAGGAACCCTGGACCTGACTGTCGGTCTCATCCTCCAATACCATTGAGAAATAGTATGACCAGTTGGTGCCTCCCTAAAGGCCCAACATTTAGTGGTGCATGGAACGCCGCAATGGCAGCCACATACACCCTACGTGTGGAAGGGGAGAGATTCGCAGAGAAACAATCTTGAAGAAACTCCAGAACTGAAGCCATTGGGCAGTAAACTGGGTCTAACTCAAGTTCTCTACACCAAGTAGAAAAATATTTCACTTGAGGCCATATAATCTCCTAGTAGACGGAGCCCTAGAGATAAGTATGGTTTCGACCACCCCAGATGATAGACCAGCATCTAGGTACTGAGCCCCCTCAGAGGCCAGACCCACAATTTCCACAGAACCCGATATTGGTATGCTTCGCCCCCGAAAGCAACCTCAGGAACCTCCTGTGACATGGAAGGATGGAGACATGAAATAAGAGTCTTTTAGATCCATCGTGACAAACCAGTCCTCGGATCTGATATGGCTCACGATAATGGGAATAGTAAGCATTTTGAACCTGAATCTCCTCAAAGAACGATTCAAAAGCCCTAGATCTAAAATTGGCCTCAGTCCGCCATCCTTCTTTGGAACTATAAAGTACCGGCTGTAAAACCCGGACTCCCTGTCTGGTAGGGGAACACATTCTATGGCCCCTAAATTCCAGTAGAGTCTGTACCTCTTGTTCCATCAGCCATCAGCCCATCAGCCCATCAGCCCTCAGAGGTCCTACAATTAGGACCTCTTCGCCTGAAGGACGGCCCTCAGGTCACCCTTCTGGCTGGAGGACTTCGGTTGAGAGGGCTTCCTCTGTTTGCCAAACTCCCGCAGGAGGGCCTCTAGAGGCAACGCTCTCTTTTTTTTTTTTTTGCTTCCTGAAACCTGTCAACAACTGTAGTGACAGCGTTGGAAAACAGGCCAGAAGGAGATAGCGGAGCGGCCAACAGGAAATATTTGCCTCACTTAGATCTTTAAGAAGATCGGCCTGGTACGCCTGCAAAATCGTCCTAGAGTGCAGGCACGCACCAGCCTGACCTTTTCTTTTCTAAATATTTTACCAAAGGAACCAGGCTCTCGAGCCTGGCTTCGGGTATTAATCGGGATTCGTTCTCGACCCCCTGAAGCGGGTTTCCGGAAGGGCTGGACCGAAAAAGATTCTCGATTGGCGAACGCGAATGCTGCCTGGCCGCAAAAATGTGGGGCGGACAGTGCAGCCTGCGTTCGCTGGAAACCGATGTGTCCCGAAACGTTTTTAACGGCGGAAGAGCAACATCGATTTCCTGCACCATATAAGCCCAGCCAACCAGTGCAGAGGTGTCCCTGCACGGTTTGTTGGGCAGCGCCGGGGCTTAAAGTGAAGATGCCGGATCAGGAGAAAGATAGCACGCTGAAGCTTCCTCCATCTGCGGCAACTTGCCATAACCCGACTCTCTCGCACCCACCACATTCGAATAAACATATAATGAATGTGGCGAGATACCTAAAGAATGGGGTTTTTCCCAGGATCTACACATATATATTTATATTTTTATAAAGATCTGGGAAAAACAGTAAGCCCCGGCTCTGAGGTTGTGAACGGTGCTGCAGGAATCTCTCGTCTAGTTCATTTTGACGGGGATCATCCTGCTTATTTTGTGGCCAGCTCATATATTTTATATATATAAATATATTTATATATATATATATATATTTATTTAGTCTGGCCACCGCACGCATCACAACATCCACGAGCTCTACATAAGCAGAAACATAAGCCGGCGAGTGTGACTCATGTTGCTCGTTCCCGATGCTGAGCACATCTACTTCCTTATAAACAGATAGCTCGAGCACTGGGCACTCGTCACGGGCAGAAGAAGCCGCATCGCGGGCTTCTGCGTCGTGAACGAGTGTCATAGAATCTGCGGATGATGAGAGAAAAGGTGCCTCAGCAGTCTCGTTCTCATCCGCGAGATCCTTCTGCGATCTCCACGATCTAAGCCGTCGCGCCGCCTCAATGGACGCGGGACCCGAACCGCAGGGATCGTGAGCCTGGCCATCATCAGGAAATAATATAGCCAAGCGGGAGCGCAGCACTCTAATAGGAAGTGCTTCACAGTGTGCACAGGCAGCCCTCTCGAGAGCTGACAGTGCGTGCTGCGCCCCTAAACAATACACACACACGCAGTTGATGCGTGTCCCCACCCGTGGCATATATATTATCTTGGGCAGGGGTGCACACACTTAGTGTATTGTTCACTCGCCATAATACAGAGCTTTGCACAGACAAACAACACCAAATAAGACAGACAGTTTCACAGAGAGCGCTTGCTGAAGAGCTAAAGCTGATGTGTGTGTGTGTCAGCGTCACTTTTATGCATCCGGTTATGCCGTCACATGTTACATCACGACGCAACACCAATACGGATTGGATTAGTTTTATTCTTACTTCAGAGACGCACGCTAAGGGAGCATCCCCAAAGTGTCGATTCTCGACGCAGTGTTGAGTTCCCTCGAAAGGGAACTTGGTTTTATTTTGAAAAAAAGAACGCGCAAGCTCTTTGCCAGCATACGCTCACATAGCAGTCAGTTCGCCATTGTGGAAGATGACCGCAGAAACAGGTGAAGGTGCAGCTCTGCCCAGCAATGATCCTGAGATCGCTTGTATCTTGCACATCTTCTGTTTGATGCAGCTAATGTTATGGAACATGTCTATTGCAGAGCTGCCAACTCTCACTCATTCAGTGTGAGACTCACGCAATTGACACTTTCCACACGCTCTCACAACACACATCCATTTTCTCACGCAGAGAAAAATCGCGAAGCAAAGAGGACACTGACACCGACAGACAAGACAGAGTGGGTTACTTTTGATATGGAACAAATTCTCAGCTCTCAGATTCTGTCAATTTTATTATAAAATTCAAACAATAAATACCGTTTTGGAGCTTTTAAATGTGATGTGACAGATAGCTAGCGCCTGCTATGGGGTGCCGTTAATCTCTTTACTACTAGTCAATTGTAAATAAACACAAATGAACAATAATAGGTGGCCTATGTTGAAAGATACAGTACAACTTACCGAAATGTATATACCTTATACATAATATCAATAAATCAGTGTTTTTCAACTGCGGATAGAGGTCAATAAAACAGCTGGAGAACAATTTCACATAACGTTACATTTAACTCAGGGAAAAAAACAAACATTTAATGACCATAGTATGTTAGTTGGCTAGAAAATTAGTATTTTATAATATATGTAATATTAGTATAAATTAGTATTTTGTTAAATGTGTGTAACGGAGTATTTAGCCCGTCATGTAGGGGAAATGGATTATGGCTGCTTTGGAAGTTTGGATAACGAAAGGATCTAGGTCCTCGCTCCCCAAACGTTTTAGCCTCGTTACACGCTAATATGTGTATGTGGTTTCTTACTTTATTGTGTGAGAAATCTAAAGATTGACAAGGGTAGGCTTCAGGTATGATAATGTCACACGGTAGCTTCCTGAAGAGAAATTGCATATGTTAGAACACAGTGTGTTATGCTCCTCCTTCCCCAGATCTAATAAAGTAAGTGAGACTTCCCCCACTCCCTAACAGCTCTCAATGAAAATATATACTGTAAACAAGTGCAAAAACAATTAAAACAGAATTTATTCTTTTAGATTTATTTTTCTTATGATTGGTTATGTCTTCTGTCTAAATAAAGAATAAAATAATATAAATTTACAGTCTTTGTATTGTCTTTTGAATTCACACCAACACTTTCAACTCTGAAGTTGTAAAACTCCTTTCACTTGTGGTATAACAAATCCCTTATGGAACTTCAAAATGAGATAATTTTCAATGTGTCAATTTGTATATCCACAAATTATCACCATTTTCAAAAGATCACCCTCAAACTATCACATTTGAAAACAACAAACATAAACATACCATCAAACCTCACCTCTGAATAAGCACTTTTAAATGTTTACTCACAGTTCACCGTTTATCAGTTCAGTCACTGAAAAATAAAGGAAAATACCCATTCATAGAACGATGAATTAGAGTGCGTTGTCTGGACGTGGGGTGCGTTGCAATAAACTGAAGATCCCGTATTGAAGTGTGCAAGTTCAAAAATACACTCAACTTTGTCTCAACCGTTTAACAGATAAACTGTCTCAAAAAGAAAATCAACTTGAAGATGAATCAAACTGAGATGTCACTTGAATGGCAGGGTAACGACAATCTTCACTCCTGAATCAGCGGAAAAGCTATGTCTCTTCATTAAGTGCGTACTGCATTCTAGCTGCTACAGCGAGCTCAATCTCACGTGCTCTGACTCGTGCGGGAAACTCAATTACACGTGAATAGTCCCATTGAGCCATTAACTCGACGACACTTGTCGATCAAAACACGAGAAGTGCAGAAAAACTGCTTAAAGTCATGTAACACGTCTCTGGATGGCAAAAATCAAACGGGGTTTGCACTTTAAACTCACAGCTTTCGTGGTCTTCACAATATGTCACCGCGTCATTCTCACAGCCAACACATACCACTGGAACAAAACTGTCTTCTGCTAAATCAAACGTGGGTCACTGCTCACACTTTCACTTAGTGCTGTCTGCTGTCGTTCTTTACTTAAGCCTCGATAACTTTAACTGAAACAACTATCGAACAAGCTTCACAATCGCGACACTGCACTCCCTTCTGTGTCAGTCACATACTCATCACACCCGCTCTTCTTCGTTTCTCTCCGCTGCATTCACAGCACGCGCAAAAAGTAGACCGTTCGCCAAAATAAGAGTACCCCGTTACATTCCCCCCTTCTAAACCCTGCCACTCCATTGACATCTCTGGCAGATTCATCTCTGAAACACAAAAAAAACATGTTAGAAAAACATGACATATAACTTCATAGACTTCCCAAAGTTACAGAAGACGCTGAAATCTTATTTTACAATATAGTCACTTCTATACTTCACAGGTAAGATACCCTTGTTTTGCCTCTGAGAGTGTCTAAGGTCAGGAATACTTTCCCTTTCAGCTTCTGAGACATCAGCATCATCTGAGTCATCTTGTACCCTCAACTCTGATTCAGCCATCACATTCTGATTCTCACCGCTGTCACCCTGTCCTACTTCCTGTGACTCCCCTTGACCCACCCTTGTGTGTGCATGGTAAGTGGAGTGTTGTTGAATTTCGGGAAAGCAGACAATGTCTGACATGTTTTTGTCTGACCGTCTGTCGCTTGTCTCTCATACTACTTCGGTGTGCACGCGGTGTGGAAGGTGACGGGAATGAACAGTGCCGAGGCTGATCTCTGTGTACTACCTTCGAAGGACCCCCTTTTTCTGGTTTAATAGTAAACACAGGTATGTCTGAGTGGTTTTGCTTTATTACTATGTATGGTATGTCTTCCCATTTATCCTGAATTTTGTTTCTACCCCTGTGTTTGTGATTACGCAGTAGCACCCGATCTCCAGGCCTCACAAGAGCTCCATACGACTTGCGGTCGTATATCCTCTTTCTTCTTCTGGAAGCCTCTTGAGATGCTGCGTTTGCAATCTCCACTGGCGTCTTCAACCTTGCATGATGACCTTTCACCCAATCATCCAGGTTATCAACCTCATCTTCTTCTAGGTCCTTTTCCCCAAGCACATCCATTGGTAAACGTGCATCCCTTCCGGACATTAGATAGAACGGGGAATAACCAGTGGATGAATGGACATTGCTGTCGTAAGCCATTACCAGCTCTGGAAGGTGAGTTTTCCAATCTCTCTTTTTCTCTGGTGGCAAGGTTCTTAACAAATCATGCATGGTACGGTTGAATCTCTCACATTGAGAGTTCCCCTGTGGATGGTATGGGGTGGTACGGCTTTTTCCTATACCGTAGACTTTGCAAAGCTCCTTGATCACGTTGGCCTCAAAACACCTCCCCTGGTCCGAGTGCAGGCGAGCCGGACAGCCGTAATAAACAAACCAGTGCTTAAGCAGCGCTTTTGCTGTTGTGTTGGCAGTCTGATTCTTTGTAGGAACAGCAACTGTGAATCTGGTGAACATATCGGTAAGAACAAACACGTTTTCATACCCTCCAGAAGACTGCTCAAGCTGCATATAATCCATGGCTAGGACCTCTAATGGAGCTGAAACATTACTGCAGGGCATAGGAGCTCGAAGTCTGGGAAAAACATCTTTGGCTAGTGTACATCTCTTGCACTGCTTGATCCAGCATGGAACATCTGCAGACATTGTAGGCCAGTAATAACTTCTTCTCACTCGAGTTACTGTACTTCTCTATCCAAAATGACCTCCGTGTTCATGTTGTCCCTCATACACTTCACGCTGTAGAGGCTCAGGAACAACCATCTGCCAGATCTCCTCTCCATCCCTCGGATCCAAGATGCGTCTGAACAGCACTCCCTGACGCAGCTTCAGACGGTCAAATTCTTTGGCAAGCTTCTTCAGTTTTGGCTCCATATCACTGTGATCCATTCTACTTGGTCTCTTGTTCTCAGATACTGCTTTATAAATGGGACCTATCACAGGATCATTCCTCTGTTGCTTTCTTATCTCGCTCCAACTATACCCATTTATTTCTCCTCTTATTGATGCCTGCACCGCGGCTTTACCGTCAGGTTGCTCTTGGTCGATCCTTTTGCCTGGCCACCGGCATGCTCTCACTTCTTCAGCTCCTAGCCGAATAAAATCCTTCCCATCATCATCCTTCTCTGGTTCCCCCTTGGAGGGAATCCTTGACAGGGCATCGGCATTCGTGTTGTGTCGGCCAGGTTTATAGCATACTTCAAAGTCGTACTCGGCCAACTGCGCGACCCAGCGCTGCTCAACTGCGCCAAGATTAGCTGAGTAGAGGTACCTTAGTGGGTTATGGTCAGTAATCACCGTAAACTTTGAATACATAAGGTATTCCTTAAATTTTTCAATGATCGCCCACTTTAATGCAAGCAGCTCCTACTTGAAAGCACTATAGTTTTTGTCATTCTTTTCTGAGCCTCTCAGTCCTCTGCTTGCATATGCCACAACACGCTCAATCCCTTCCTGTTTCTGGCTGAGGACTGCTCCCAGTCCATGAAGACTTCCATCTGTGGTGAGTATAAAGGGTTCACTGAAGTCGGGATATGCCAGAATGGGTGGTGACGTCAAACACCCTTTCAACTCATCCAATGCGGACTGACATTCTTGGCTCCAAGTAAACGTTACTGAGTTCTTGCTTTTCTTTCTTCCACTTACCAGTGCATGCAGTGGTTTTGCAATTTGAACAAACCTTGGGACAAATCTTCGGTAATAGCTCATAAAACCAAGCACTTGCCTGACCTCTCTCACATTTTTAGGAACTGGCCACATATCCAGGGATTTAACTTTCTCATCATTCACTTTTATGCCCTCTGCAGAGATCTGGTGTCCTAAAAACTTTACTTCGGGCTTTAGAAGAAAGCACTTGCTTGGCTTTAACTTCAGACCATATTGTCTTAGGCGGTTAAAGACAAGTTCTAACCTCTCACAGTGGCTTTCAAAATCTTTGGAGAAGATAATGACATCATCTAGATAGACAAGAAGAACGTCAAAAGCCAAGTCACCAAGCACCACACCCATAAGGCACTGAAAGGTGGCCGGAGAGTTGCACAGCCCGAACGGCATCCTGGTCCACTCAAACAGCCCAAATGGAGTGGTAACGGCTGTCTTCTCCTGATCCTTTTTACTCACAGCCACCTGGAAATATCCAGCAGTCAAATCCAGTGTAGAGAACAGCTTGGCGTTGCCCAACGCATCCAAGGACTCGTCCACCCGTGGAAGCGGATATGCATCCTTATACGTTACTTCATTTAGTTTTCGATAATCGCAGCAGAAGCGCACACTGCCATCTTTCTTCATAACAATAACTGCGGGTGATGCCCAGGGGCTACTGCTTACATTAAGGACTCCCTAGGACACCAGACCCTGGATATACCTTTTGACCTCTTGGAATATCTGCGGTGGTACTCTACGATGTCGCTGCTTTATTGGTGGCGCTTCACCTGTCGGAATATTGTGCACCACAGCCGTGATGTAGCCATTATCTTGGTCATCCTTGGAGAAAACATCTCTGTGCTTTGATAGCAACTCAATGAGCCTTTCACATTGTTCTTGTGTGAGTCCTTCATAGTTCACTTCAACAGGAACTGGTAGCGGCGTGAGTGAGTTTTTATCAGCTTGAACTTTGTCTTGCACCAACTCTTTGACATGAAGTACTCCATCATCTTCCTCAAATTCAAGCATGTCCTTAGTGATTACTTCCTTTGGCTTATAAACAGAAGCAACTCTGAATCTGGGAACAAGTCTAACAGCCTTTCCACTCAAGTTCACTACACGCACAGGAACCTTCCCATCCTCTGGTTTAGCAAGAACGTGAGCCACTAAGAGTCCGTTTGGCAAACTTACTCCAGCGACTGGCGCAACTAGCACATGACTAGTCACCCTAGGCGACACTCCACAGCGCCCATCTAGCACCTTCTCACAGCGGGGAGGAATAGTGACAGCCTGTCTTCCGGCAATCTTGACATAACCAATCCTTCCGTCAGACCCCAGATGTCCGGCTTCTTTCTCAACTCTAGCAAGTACTCTCCGGACCTGGGCTTCATCTCGACTATTATACTTGTCAATCTTCTCCATCCCCTCAGCTGAGATAAACAAGGACTGAACTTCATTGAGTACATTCATCCCGATGATCCCAGACACCCCTTTCATTTCCTTCACATCAGGACTTGTGTCAGTCAGAGCGAATATACACTTTCCAGGAAATACTTTTCCCAGACATTCTACATCAGCCTGCAAGCATCCCAAGACAGGAATGTCCAGTCCATTGGCCGCTGTAAGCTTAACCCAGCACGCTGAGGATAACTTAAATTTCTGCTCCCCAAAGTGCTGTCTGAAGTGTGACTCGGATATGGTGGACACCTCTGACCCTGTATCTAAAAGGCACTTGGTTTTGACACCTGCTATCTTCACCTCGATAGCCAAGCAATCCCCAAAAGCACTGTCCTTCAGTTTTTCAGCAGTCTCGTCAGCCAACCATTCCGCTGTGTGGCATCTAATCAATGACGGCCCTGGGCCTCTCTGCACTGCACCTCCATTGTCTGTCTCGGGAGCCTCAACTGACTCCACTGTATGCTGTGGTGGAACTGGTCCCCTTCTTAACTTGCCACCTTGCGGACAATAACGACTGGTATGTCCGGGTTCACCACCTGAATAACAAATATAACGTCCTTCACTGTCTTTTAAAGGTTGACTCTTTGGACGGCTTTGCTGTGGTTTATTTCTCTCTTTCCCGTAGACTGCTTGATATAGTTCCTCTTGACGAGCAGCTATTTTCTGGATCGCCTCATGCAATTTCTCTAAAGACAGAGTGGAGGGAGCATCCTGTGCTGCAGCAGCATTCACTACCCCTCTGGCACGAGTACTGGGCCTGGCATTACTAGAAGGCTGTGCTTCCTCCTCTTCTGACCAGGTAATTGCCGCTTGCATCAACTCCACGAAACTCAATTCTGGCTCAGCCTTAATTCTGCGCTTCATCTCTCGACGCAAGAAGTCATCTTTTAGGCCTTACACCAGTTGCTCTTTCAGAACATTTTCAGCATCTGCCACTCTATTAGGCTCTCGGCGCTGAACACGATTAAGTCTTTCCCGAAAGTCATACGCATAGGAGCGTATTGTTTCTCCTGCATTCTGAGCACGTTCATAGAAATCTTTAAGCTTCGTACCAATGGGCACTTTATCTCCATATGTGTCAAGTTTTAGTTCCTCCAGCTCAGACATCTTCTTACTTGACAAAACTACTTATGGGCCTGGAGATGTATGACTACTTAAATGTGCCTAATTCGATCCTGTTCGTGACGCCACTTTTGTAACGGGGTATGTAGTCATGTAGGGGAAATGGATTATGGCTGCTTTGGAAGTTTGGACAACGAAAGGATCTAGGTCCTCGCTCCCCAAACGTTTTAGCCTCATTACACGCTAATATGTGTATGTGGTTTCTTACTTTATAGTGTGAGAAATCTAAAGATTGACAAGGGTAGGCTTCAGGTATGATAATGTCACACGGTGGCTTCCTGAAGAGAAATTGCATATGTTAGAACACAGTGTGTTATGCTCCTCCCTCCCCAGATCTAATAAAGTAAGTGAGACTTCCCCCACTCCCTAACAGCTCTCAATGAAAATATATACTGTAAACAAGTGCAAAAACAATTAAAACAGAATTTATTCTTTTAGATTTATTTTTTCTTATGATTGGTTATGTCTTCTGTCTAAATAAAGAATAAAATAATATAAATTTACAGTCTTTGTATTGTCTTTTGAATTCACACCAACACTTTCAACTCTGAAGTTGTAAAACTCCTTTCACTTGTGGTATAACAAACCCCTTATGGAACTTCAAAATGAGATAATTTTCAATGTGTCAATTTGTATATCCACAAATTATCACCATTTTCAAAAGATCACCCTCAAACAATCACATTTGAAAACAACAAACATAAACATACCATCCAACCTCACCTCTGAATAAGCACTTTTAAATGTTTACTCACAGTTCACCGTTTATCAGTTCAGTCACTGAAAAATAAAGGAAAATACCCGTTCATAGAACGATGAATTAGAGTGCGTTGTCTGGACGTGGGGTGCGTTGCAATAAACTGAAGATCAATTATTGAAGTGTGCAAGTTCAAAAATTCCCTCAACTTTGTCTCAACCGTTTCACAGATAAACTGTCTCAAAAAGAAAATCAACTTGAAGATGAATCAAACTGAGATGTCACTTGAATGGCAGGGTAACGACAATCTTCACTCCTGAATCAGCGGAAAAGTTATGTCTCTTCATTAAGTGCGTACTGCATTCTAGCTGCTACAGCGAGCTCAATCTCACGTGCTCTGACTCGTGCGGGATACTCAATTACACGTGAACAGTCCCATTGAGCCATTAACTCGACGACACTTGTCGATCAAAACACGAGAAGTGCAGAAAAACTGCTTAAAGACATGTAGCACGTCTTTGGATGGCAAAAATCAAACGGGGTTTGCACTTTAAACGTACTCACAGCTTTCGTGGTCTTCACAATATGTCACCGCGTCATTCTCACAGCCAACACATACCACTGGAACAAAACTGTCTTCTGCTAAATCAAACGTGGGTCACTGCTCACACTTTCACTTAGTGCTGTCTGCTGTCGTTCTTTACTTAAGCCTTGATAATCTTTAACTGAAACAACTATCGAACAAGCTTCACAATCGCGACACTGCACTCCCTTCTGTGTCAGTCACATACTCATCACACCCGCTCTTCTTCGTCTCTCTCCGCTGCATTCACAGCGCGCGCAAAAAGTAGACCGTTCGCCAAAATAAGAGTACCCCGTTACATGTGCACTATATATTTATTATATTTTTACTTATATCAATAAAATATTATAAAGTTGTTATTATAATAAAAATCACATGTATTTTTAACATGTAGCCTAATAATATCAGCTGACAGGGCTCTCTGTAGCCTATGTTTACAGAATTAGGTGAGATTTCCTTAATTTAAAAATTAACATGCATCTACTGTACCAAATATTTATCAAAATGAATCTATTGAATCAAGATCGGAATCAAACCACAATAATTGAATTGAAATTGTAAAATTTGTATCAAAGAATGGCCTACCAGTCATTGCACCATAATATGCTGTCACTAAACTTAATGAAATTGTTTAGAATTGATGCAAGGTGCCTCATTGTCTCTTATGATTGCACATCGAACAAATTCTTAATTGCAGTATCTAATAATCTAATAATTAAAACAGATCAATTGTTTTGGGAGTGATATGCAATGTTTAATTATTGAAATTATACACTCTGAATATTTACTTTTTACTTTCGATACTTAAGTACGTTTTAAATCGGATACTTTTGTACTTTTACTCAAGTTATGTTTGAATGGAGGACTTTCTACTTTTACTGGAGTCATTTTTTATTTAGGTATATATACTTTTACTCGAGTATAATTTTTGAGTACTTTTACCACCCCTGGGTAATGAAGTTGTGAAAATTCATCTGCGTCTTTGTGTTCTTCAGAACCATTTTATTATGATCATGTTGGTCAGCTTGTGGTTTTAAATTCATGTCGTTTGCGTATTTCCTCTTTGTGTGAAGGGCCATGACGGCCCTTTATGATTCAAGTAATTGAAAAATATTTAATTTCATGTCCATTTAAAAAAGAATGTTGTAAATAAAAATGAAATCAAAATAATACAAAATATACTGTTTTAGGACTTTTTTCATGCAGACTTGAAGGATTAGGATGTTAAATTATATTTGTGTTGTGTGATGTAATAGGGGAATTAAGTTGTGCATTGCAACACTTTATTGTTTTACATATTATATACATATTATTGTTAAATGTAAAACTTTATTGTTTTACATTTAAATACATATTATATATGTATTTAAAAAAAATAGTTTAAAGCTTATGCAGTTGATAAATAATTTATATTTAAAATTCAGCTGCCAGTCATTAATACTCAGAAATCAGGAAAATATATACTGCATTTTACATCTAAATGTATATAGCAAATACAGGGATTCATGTAGTAAAATCATGTAATAAAGTGCGTGCTCTCACCTTCATTTCTGCCGTGATCACTGATCAGTAATGTCAGGTCTATTGCTCCAGAGACTGTAAGCTGGTTCACGAACAGTTGGTACTGATCCATCCTCGAGTAACAACGAGAGTAAATAAAGACTGCTACTGTATGTTCATTCTTACATCCAACAACAAAACACCTAAATCACTTTAGAAGAACATTCTTGTTACCAGCTGCTCCAGTGTCGAAACAATAGCGGACTGTGTATAGCCTAGCTCAGGGGTTCCCAAACTTTTCCACGACAAGGCCCCCCAAATACCACTAGGTTCTGGCCAAGCCCCCCCAAGTCAAGGGGGGGTGGGGGTGGGGTGGGGGGGTGTTCTTAGAGTCAAGAAACAAAGTGCACCAGTGCTTGCTAGCCATTTATACTAAATATCCCCTATTTATATGAATTTGCCATTAGTCTCACTGCTGCTGGATAAAAGCTATTGTAAAAGCGTGTTCTGTGTGTGATGATACTGTCCGCTCTTGTATGTCTCAGACTATAGGATTTGTATCTGGGCCTCAATAGTGAATGCGCTGGATTATAAATGTCACTAAGTATGGACTGCACTTTCTTCTTACAGCGCTCTATGTACAGTGTGGTTATGGGTGGGAGGTTAGTCCCAATGATTCTCTCTGCAGTCTTTATAATTCTTTGGAGAGACTTCTTCTCTGCCTGTGTAGCATTTCCAAACCACACGATGATGCCATATGTCAAGACACTCTCTATGAGTCCTCTATAGGCATGAGTAAGAGAGCACACCCCAAGCCCAGCCTTCTTTAAAAGCCTGATAAAATAAAGGCGTTTTTGAGCTTTCTTCACTGTGGTAACAGTGTTGGTAGTCCAGCTCAAGTTAGATGTCAAATGCAGGCCAAGGAATTTATGGCTGGCGGCCCTCTCCACCACAGTACCCTTGATAGTGAGATGCTGCAGAGGAGGGGTTTTCTTCCTAAAATCTATGACGAGCTCCCTGGTCTTGTCTACATTGAGGAACAGGTCATTTTCCTCTCCATAATCAATTATGTCATTGACCAGCTCCCTGTACCCTGTCTCGTCCCCACCCTTAATAAGGCCCAAGATGGTTGTGTCATCTGCATATTTGATGACGAGTGAGCTGTCTTGAGTGGAGACGCAGTCATGTGTGTACAGTGTATAGAGCTTTGGGCTGAGGCAACAGCCTTGGGGGGTGCCTGTGCTAATTGTAATATTTCCTGATGTTAACCCTCCCATCTTTACCACCTGTGGTCTGTTCAAAAGAAAGTCCAAAATCCAATTACAAATAGAGGCCGGCAGTCCGAGGTCTTTTAACTTCACAATGAGTTTTGCAGGGCGGATGGTATTAAAGGCGGAGCTATAGTCTAGGAATAGCATCCTGACATATGTTTTGTTATAGTCCAGATGTTGAAGTATGTGGTGTAAAACAAAGGCTACTGCATCGTCCACTGATCTATTCGGGCGATAGGCAAACTGTACTGGATCAACAGTGTCTGGGATGTAGGAATTTATATTAGTTAATAACAGCTTTTCAAGGCACTTCATGGCAACTGGTGTTAGAGCCACAGGCCTGAAGTCATTCAGGGTGGAAGTGTCAGGTTTCTTAGGAACTGGTATCACAATACAGGACTTGAATAGATGTGGAACTACCTCTTGTGACAGGGACTGGTTAAAATGTCTGTGTACACACCTGCTAGTTGCTCAGCACAGGCCTTCAGGACTCTGGGTGACACTCCGTCAGGTCCCACAGCCTTGCGGGGGTTGACCTGCTTCAGAGCCTTTAGCACCTGTGTGTGTGTCACCTGTAAAGCGGTGTCCTCAGCGTTATGGGGGAGTTTGGTGGGTGTGTCTGAGTTCATCCTGTCGAATATGCAGTAAAAGTTGTTAAGGCAGTCCGGCAGGGTATCATCTCTAACCTCATTGATGTTGGTGCTCCTTTTGTAGTTTGTAATAGCTTGGATTTCCTTCCACATAGTGTGTGTTATTCTGTAGATGGAGGCCTTCAAGTTTTTGGGAGTGTGCTCTTTTTGCTGCTTTGATGGACTTCCGCAATTCGTATTTGGCTCTTTTATACTCCTCTATGTTTGTAGACTTGTAAGACTTGAATGGAAAAAGAGAGATTAACAAGTGTTTTTATAACTAAATAAATAGCTGAATAGCTGAGCACTGGTGGTTGTAACTTGTAACCAAGCATACCTGTCAACACTCCCGTTTTCCCCGGGAGTCTCCCTTATTTCACATCCATCTCCCGCCCCCTTCCAGTTGTGTTATTTGTCCCGTGAAACTCCTGTAATTTGTTTGGCCCAAATCTCGTTATATGCAGGGATGCAAATGGAACACTTCATTTTAATGCAAACATGTTGTTAAATGCGTTGTTTAAGCGCGCTGTATCTTTTTTATGGGCATGATGCATTTACAAATGAATCACTCTTTTGAGTCGATTCTGTTCAAAGACTTCATCAAACAAGTTGGCTGATCTGTCTAAATCGGTTTGCGAATCAGTTTGAATGATCTGTTCAGTTTCCTGCATGCACTGAATCACTGAAGCGCTTTCAATTCACACTCGACTCGGAGTCGTAACAGGAAGATTCAAGAAAATCAAGAGCGTTGGATGAAGTGGCCGTGGACCTACAGTACAGTCAAGTGAAAGCGAAACTGCAAATCTATTATATTGTTTGCCAGCGATGCAGATCTTTATTAGTTGAACATCTTCGTATGCTGTCTGTCTGTGAATGAATGATTCCCCAGGACGATACATTCGATTTAATTTCATTCAGGTTAATACATTTTACAACCAAACAGATTATTACACCACGATTTCATGACAATACTCATAATAATATAAATGTTTTTATTAGGGCTGTCAAAATAACGCGTTAATTTCGATTAATTAATCTGAGAAGAAATAACGCGTTAAAAAAATAACGCAGATTAATCCATTCCGTTTTGACCTTTGCGGAGCCGTTCTAGCATTCATGTAAAAAGAAGGAGGGAGACAAGAACGCGCTGCTTGGATCATTGTTTGGAACATTTACTTATAACAAACGGAGTTCGTCAAACTCTAAAGTACCACATCAATGCAAAGCATCCAGGAGTGTGTACGTGAGTCGGTGAGTGTGTCTGAGAGAAAGCGCGCTTGTGTGTGTGTTGTAACTTTTCACGCGCTCTCACGTCACACGACCATTTTCTCACGCACAGAAAAATCGCGCACCAAAGAGAGGACACGGAAACAGAGAAGACAGAGCACGTTGCTTATGATATTAAAAAAATCTCAGCTCTCAGATTCTGTTAATTGTACAAAAATCAAACAATACCGTTTTGGCGCTTGTAAATGTGACATGACAGATCCCTATAGCGGCACGTGAACCGATCATCTCTAGCTAATAGTAAATAAACACAAATGACCAATGTTGAAAGATACAGTAGGGCAGCCTAAAACTTACCGAAATGTATATTCCTCGATCAATCAGTGTTTTTCAACCGCAAAAAGAGGTCAATAAAACAGCTGGAGAACAATTATGTCACATAACATTTAGCCCTAAGTTACCTCAGGAAAGCCATTTCATGACCATATAGCATGTTATAGTTGGCTATAAAAAAGAGCTATAGAGAGTATTTTTCAAAATGTATGTAGCCTACTAGTATATTACGTATGTATTATATTTTTACTTATATCAAAGTTGTTATTTGTAATAAACACGCATTATATTTAATTTGAGCTATTTTTAACCTTAAATACTACCAGCTGATATGGCTCTCTGTATTTTTACAGCATTGGGTGAGATTTTTTTTTTCTTGAGAAAAATGAATGCCTATCTTGTGTACCTAATATTTATCCAAATGAGTCAATATTGCATCAAATCACAATAATTAAATTAAATTGAAATCGTGAAATTTGTGTCAAGCAATAATAATAAAAACGTAGCTTACCAGAAATTGTACCATGTAAACATTGTAAGATTGTGTATGCGATTAATTTAGATTAATTAATTACAGAGTATGTAATTAATTAGATTAAAAATTTTAATCGATTGACAGCCCTAGTTTTATATATTTTTAAATATTTTTAAAATATTTATAAAATTTATTTAAAAAAATTTTGCTTTCATTTTTTCTTCCAACTTGCTGCGGCCCCCCTGGCGCCCCCTGGCGGCCCCCACTTTGAAAACCACTGGCCTAGCTCACTCAGGGCGGGTCTATACTAAAACTGCAGTGTCAATCAACAGTCGTGGGAGGGGCCTGTACAAAAGTATGTCAGATTGCCTGAAATCTGAAAACGGCTTGTTCTGAGACAGTGCTTATGATTTATGGGGATTTAAAAAAAAAAAACACTAGGTGGATTTGTATCATTATAGGGTGGTTGTGTACACACACTGCCAACACACATTTATGTTCAAACACCATGTAAAAGTGAATTTTGCATAATAGGTGTCCATTTAAATAAAACATACATTTTTATGCATTTAATCTTAATCTCACTGTATGTACTTGCTTCTGACATTCGATGATTCATTTAAACCATAAGCAAAAACATGTTTTTGTTGTTTTTATTCTTAAAATATGTGTTACAGTTCCCTTACGAAGGGAACTCAACGATGCGTCCATCGACGCCATGGGAACGCCCCCAGCGTGACTGCGTCTGAAGCATCTATGTCAACTAGTCCAATGGAAAGAATGAGCGTCACGGGCGGGTGACGTCATGACCAGGATATGATAAAAGCACATCCGGTGCAAACCGGCATTAGCTTCTGTTGTCTCAGCAAGCGATTTGTGTTATACTGTCTCTGTCTATTTATTGTTGTCTGTTGAAATTTATTCGGAAACGTTATGGCGAAACAAGTGTACAAGCAGTGTGTTCTACGGTGGCCGAGAGGTGCAAAACAAATCACAATTATAAAAACAAAATAACAATTATAAAAACAAAATAACAATTCAGAAAACACAACGACATTTCAGAAAACACAATAACAATTCAGAAAACACAATAACAATTCAGAAAACACAATAACAATTCAGAAAACACAACGACATTTCAGGAAACACAATAACAATTCAGAAAACACAATAACAATTCAGAAAACACAATAACAATTCAGAAAACACAACGACATTTCATAGAAAACGGAAAAGGTAGGTACATTTTGATAATGGCAAACTTGTCGCTGATTGGACGAGACACCTGTCAATCAAGCTTTACAGGAAGTAAGAAATTTAAACGTTACTTTGAAGAAGGACATTCATATGCCGTGATTGTGGACATGCTGGCGACATACCACGACATTAAAATGAGCTTGTGCTCAAATGGCTTAAGTTTATCACACCCATCAACATGCCAAAGATAGTTCGGTCCCATGGAGTGATATACAGACATCCCAAGTCTCCCGGAAGTTCCCCGCATATTGATAGCGGCTCCCTGATGCCCGCAAATTAGTTAAAAACTCGGAGCTCTAGAGAATCTAGAGCTTGCGAGCTCCAAACCGTGTAGCACACGGCAGAGAGGTAGAGACAGAGAGCGAGAGACCTTGTGCGTGTGTGTGCGCGTGTGTGTGCGCCTCACGAAGCGCATGTAAATATTTTTTAGTAATCTTGTAAATAGTTTTAATATCGGGGTATGTCGCCAGCATGTCCACAATCACGGCACATGAATGTCCTTCTTCAAAGTAATGGTTAATGTGTTCGATTTTCGCATTTAGCCAAACATATTTGATCACAAATTTCTTACTTCCTGTAAAGCTTGATTGACAGGTGTCTCGTCCAATCAGCGACAAGTTTGCCATTCTCAAAATGTACCTACCTTTTCCGTTTTCTTTGAAATGTCGTTGTGTTTTCTGAATTGTTATTGTGTTTTCTGAATTGCTATTGTGTTTTCTGAATTGTTATTGTGTTTTCTGAATTGTTATTGTGTTTTCTGAATTGTTATTTTGCTTTCTGAATTGTCGTTGTGTTTTCTGAATTGTTATTTTGTTCTTATAATTGTGATTTGTTTTGCACCTCTCGGCCACCGTAGTGTTCCTCCCTGCCCGCGTTATTTAACGGGTGGGGACACACAAGAGCTTTGTGTCATTTGTTTGGGAGTGGAGCATGCGGTCTCAGCCTTCGAGGCCATCTGAGAATAAAGGCGCTCGTCCTAAAAGTGAATTAGATGGCGATTTTTATCTTCCACTACTGTATCTCCACCACGAGGGCTTCGCTTTTTTCCCGATCTTCATAATGAAATATCGAAATCGTGGAAAAAACCTTACTCTCCACTACTTTTTAGCCCTCAAGTTAACACTTATTCGAGAATAAGGGGGCTAAAAGAGTATGGTTATGAGGCGATGCCCCAGGCGGAACAGAATTTAGCCAGCTATCTTTCGCTTGGTCCCGCATCGTCCCTGAAAGCCTCGGCTTTGCCCACTAGACCGCTTAAAGCCACCTCGGTTTTAGTGGGCAAAGCTTTTACGGCAGCAGGTCAAGCTGGAGCATGTCTGCATACAATGGCAGTGCTTCAGGCTTATCAAGCTGACCTGCTGGGGGATCTGGATAGTAGTGAGGGAATTTCTCATGATGATATTCGAGAACTTCGTCGGGCTACCGATCTTTCTCTCAGGGCTACTAAGGAGACCGCCAGAGCAATTGGGCGGTCTATGGCAGCCTTGGTAGCTACTGAGAGACATTTATGGTTAAATCTGTCAGAGATTAAAGAAAAAGATTGAGCTTTTTTATTAGATGCTCCGCTTGAACCTTCTGGTCTCTTCGGCGACGCAGTCCACGCGGTCGTCGAGAGATTTCAGGAGTCTAAAAAGCAAGCTGACGCTTTTAAAAAGTTTATCCCTCGCCGTGTCCAGCCCCCTGGGGCTGCTGGGCGTGAGCGGCCCCAGCCGTCGAGCTCATCATATCATGTGCAACAGAAAGAGAGTGTTGCGTCTCGTGCACCTCCACTTAGACACTGGAGACAGACGCAACCCTCTCAACCGAAGTCTTCTAAGTCGAAGCCGGATCTGAGGACCGTTCTTCAGGCGAAGAGGACTTCGGCTCAAAAAAAAAAAAAGGTCCTGATGTTTATGCGTCAGGCCTGTGAGGACAGCTTCGACCGAAGTAGAGCGGTGTACACCTCATTATACGGTGCCCGTTCCATTTCGGGGTCCTCACGAGACCGTTCTGCCAACCCTGCCACCCTTGGTGCTTCAGGGCGCAGCGGCCTCCAGCGAGTCGCTGATGCTATGCTGCGGCAAAGCATCGGTTTCGCGCCCTCTGAGGGGGGCTTTAGAGCAGCCAGTTCAGGTAGTTCCTGCCATGATGTTCCAGGCTCCAGAATTAGCTGTCTCAGTAACACCAGAGACCAGCCTCGAGAGACTGGTTCCCTTAGTAAATTTTCTGGCAGCGTGGAAGCTTCTGCCGAATATTTCTCGTTGGGTCCTGCAGATTGTAGAGAAAGGATACAGAATCCAGTTTGGTTCTCGTCCTCCTCGTTACAACGGGGTGTTGCCCACAGTGGTGCATCCCGAGCAGGCTCTGGTAATGGAGCAAGAGGTAAATGCCCTGTTAGCGAAAGAAGCTATAGAACAGGTGTACTCACCCGACCGAGAGTCTGGTTTTTTCAGCCGTTATTTCATTGTTCCAAAAAAGGATGGCGGGTTGCGTCCTATTTTAGATCTTCGTCTGTTAAATCGGTCAGTTCAGAAACTGAAGTTCAAGATGCTGACACTCAAACAGATCGTGACTCAAATCAGATCCGAGGACTGGTTTGTCACGATAGATCTGAAGGACGCCTACTTCCATATCTCCATCGTCCCTCGGCACAGGAAGTTCCTAAGGTTTTCTTTCGGGGGCAAAGAATACCAATATCGGGTTCTTCCTTTCGGTATAGCTTTATCACCCCGCACGTTCACGAAATGCGTGGATGCAGCTTTAGCCCCTCTCAGGCTTCAGGGCATACGTATTCTGAACTACATCGACGACTGGCTGATTCTAGCAGAATCAGAGCAGTTGGCGGTTCGGCACCGAGGTGTCGTTCTCGCTCATATGCCGATGTTGGGGTTGAGGCTCAATGCCAAGAAGAGTGTGCTTTCTCCAGTACAGAGAACCACTTTCCTTGGTGTGGTATGGGATTCAGTGACGATGCGGGCCACCCTATCGCCCGTTTGGGTAGCTGCTATCCTGTCAGCCACAAAAGACCTGAAGCTAGGCCAGTCACGCACTGTAAAACAGTTCGAGAAACTGTTGGGTCTTTTGGCAACAGCATCCAACGTGATACCTTTTTGCCTGCTGTACATGAGGCCTTTACAGTGGTGGCTCAGGACCAGAGGGTTCTCCCCGAGGGGAAACCCACTTCGTATGATCAAGGTCATGCGGCGTTGCCTTCGTGCCTTAGTTATATGGAGGAAGCACTGGTTCTTAACCCAGGGTCCGGTGTTGGGAGCTCTTTGCCATCGAGTTACTATCTCGACAGATGCTTCCCTCACCGGCTGGGGAGCGGTAATGGAAGGCCGCTCGGTTCAGGGTCTGTGGAAGAGTCATCATCTCTCGTGGCACATAAATTGCCTGAAGATGATGGCTGTCTTCAATGCGTTGAGGCAGTTCCTCCCAGACCTGAGGGGCCATCATGTGCTCGTACGAACAGACAACACATCAGTGGTCTCTTATCTGAACCGTCAGGGGGGCCTGCGTTCGCGTCCGCTTTGCAAACTGGCCCACCAGACCCTCCTGTGGTATCTGGGGAAGGTACTCTCTCTGAGGGCAGTGTATATTCCTGGGGTCCAGAATATAGGAGCAGACATCCTGTCGAGGCAGGAGCTGAGACCAGGGGACTGGAGACTCCACCCCGAGGTGGTGGAGAAAATCTGGGAGTTTTACGGCCAAGCAGAAGTGGATCTGTTTGCGTCTCAAAATACGACGCACTGTCCTCTGTGGTTCTCCCTTACTCACCCAGCCCCCCTGGGGCTGGATGCTATGGTGCAGACGCGGCCGAGGCTACGTCTGTACGCCTTTCCCCCTGTTGCTCTGCTCCCAGGAGTTCTGGAGCGAGTCCGCCGGTATGGAATAAGCCTACTGCTAGTAGCACCACGCTGGCCAAGTCGGATCTGGTTTTCGGACCTGATCCATCTCCTAGACGGTCCTCCCTTCGAGATCCCGATCAGGAGAGACCTTCTGTCTCCTGCCGGGGGCACAATATTTCACCCTCGACCAGAGATTTGGAAGCTGTGGGTTTGGCCTCTGAGGGGGCCCAACTCATAGAGAGTGGTCTTTTAGCCGAGGCTGCTGAGACCATTCTAAGCTCCAGAGCCCCAGCTTCTAGGAAACTATATGCGCTTAAATGGAGAGTTTTCTCTTTATGGTGTCACCGACATCAATGGGATCCAGTTAACTGTTCTGTGAACACAGTACTCGAGTTCCTGCAGGAGCGCTTTACGGCAGGCCTATGTCTTTCCACGCTCAAAGTCTACGTGGCGGCCATTGCGGCCTACCACTCCCTGGTGGGGGGTACATCGTTGGGTAAAACGAGACCCCCTGGTTGCACGTTTCCTTCGTGGCACTTTGAGGCTGAGGCCTGCAACTCGCACTAGGGTGCCAGCTTGGGATCTTGCTATAGTACTAGAAGGCCTGTCTAGGGCTCCATTTGAGCCCTTAGATTCGGTTTCAGATAAGTTTCTTACCTTTAAGACTATCTTTCTGCTAGCTATTTCATCCCTTAAGAGAGTTGGAGACCTTCAGGCCCTTTCGGTTTCCCCCACTTGCCTTGAGTTTGCACCGGGGATGGTCAAGGCATTCTTATATCCAAAACAGGGATACGTCCCTAAGGTGCCGACCTCGACTCCGAGGCCAATTGTGCTGCAGGCTTTCTGTCCTCCTCCTTTTGCATCTGCGGACCAGGAAAGACTGAACCTCTTGTGTCCATTGCGAGCACTGGACACTTATGTGCATCGGACATCTTCATTTAGGAAGTCCGACCAATTACTGATTTGCTTTGGATCACCTAAGAAGGGTCTTCCTGCTTCTAAACAGACGGGCAGTAGGTGGATAGTTGAGGCTATTTCACTTGCATACGAGTACTCGGACCAGCCGTGTCCTTTGGTGGTCCGAGCTCACTCTACTAGGAGTATGGCGGCTTCTAAAGCCTTACTATATGGGGTTTCTCTTCGGGACGTCTGTGATGCGGCAGGCTGGTCCTCTCCGCTCACATTTGTTAGATTTTACAGTTTAGACCTGGATGCTGCCCCAGGTTCTCAGGTGCTTAGTGCTTAGTTACAACAGACTGACACTCAGGTACTTGGAATTCTGGCGCTTTGGGTATTCTCGTTCCCATGGCGTCGATGGAAGCATCGTTAAGTTCCCTTCGTAAGGGAACGTCTCAGGTTACTATTGTAACCATAGTTCACTGAGAACAGGGAACGAGACGATGCGTCACCCTGCCATACTTCCTGCATCCCTGTGATCGGCTTGCTTCGGCAATTTTCGAAGCTAATGCCGGTTTGCACCGGATGTGCTTTTATCATATCCTGGTCATGACGTCACCCGCCCGTGATGCTCATTCTTTCCATTGGACTATTTGACATAGTTGCTTCAGACGCAGTCACGCTGGGGGCATTCCCATGGCTTCGATGGACGCATCGTCTCGTTCCCTGTTCTCAGGGAACTATGGTTACAATAGTAACCTGAGACGTTTTTTATCCTGCATCCAATTTTTCCGTTATGCAGAATGGCAAATTTAGCTTGAGCTGCGACCTTTACTGTACACAAGTGAATTTGCATTTCCTTCAGGCTTATTATTTCACTTTTGCCCAAAAATATAACTTTTTTCTAATAAAAAAGTCCAGCCCAAGTGAAAAAAGTAACGCAAAAGTAACGATGAATGTAACTTTTCTTTAACACAATTAGTTACTTTGAAAAGTAATGCATTACAATAGTACGTATCTCCCTTAACAGAATATTGTAATGCATTACCTTTCAAAGTAACTTTCCCCAACACTGATCACGGCACCCTACGTCAAATAGATTTTGCCAAAATATAATGTAGTCTGAACCTAGCATTATACCAAAAAGTGTTAGTTTTGGCCCTGCTGTCTCTTATACTGTGTGAAATACTGAAATCATGTTAAAAATTCCGGCAAATGTTTGTCTCCTCAGCTAAGCTGGTATAAGCTGCATCCATAGCTTTGCTCTGTTGGAACATGTATGCTCCAAAGAATAAGATTAAATGTCAAAAGCTGTACAGTACAACTGAGAATATTTTCCTAAGTTGACTTGGATATTTTTCACTGTTAAACCACTGAATTTTGTAGAACTTACGACCTGATCTTTCTGATCAATCACCTTGTGATGAACGTCACTTTTCTTTATATAAAATGTGTAAGTAACGAGCATTCATTATCTAATGTTATCACCAGGCCGCACCCTGTAACAATAGTGAAACATGAAGGTTATTTGAAACACGCTTCATTTGATCAATCCTGGTTGGTATGTTTCAGCATGGAAGAATAAAGAAATCTCCATTTTATGTTAATATTATGGGAGAAAAAATGCTGATGTATCTGCAAAGGCAACTTGGCAATTCCCGTAACTGTGGGGGTCTGAAATAATGGCTTTGTGCCTGTTCTGCACTTCATCTGCAGACTGTTAGATCGACAGATCGAAGAAATGCCATTGGATGGCTCATACTTATTATGCTCAAATGGGTTTGGGATTGAGACCCTGGCTGTTTTCTCAATTTGCAGCCTTAAGGCAGCGATTTAAGCAGATAAAACGCTAAATATGGAAGTATAAAAGCCCCCTCCAATCTGTCATTCATATGACCTTGGCTTTTAGAGGACAGCCAGACAAAATGAATCTACCACAGACTTTCAGGACTAAAGTGAAGGTATACAAAAACTTAAAGATATGAGCGCACGTAACACTGGGTGACCTAACTGACTTGCTTAATGATGATGAAGTCATTAACGTGAAAAATTTTAGAAAGTACCACCTCTCGGTGGCTGATGTAACCTTTTGAAAGTTCTTGAGAAAACGTCCTTTACGTGTTGTTCTGTGCAGATTCTTGGTCAGAATGTGCAAGAATATAAAACAAATACATAAACTCAGGGAGAGCTGACGCTTAATGATTTCGTGTGACCGGGGCCAATGTTTTATTTGTGTACATAAAGCTAAAATGCAAATGTCAAGCTCTTTGAAGTTTGTTAAAACATTTAGAATGGAAAACAGAGCTTTCTTCTTAATACACAGAATACATATTTTACATTATTCTACTTGCTTTGTCAGCTCAAGGATGTTTCTCCCAGAATAAGCCTCTTTTATAGCACATGCTTTTTTTCATTCTAATTTTTTAGACTAAAGGAGATGCCGCACGTCCTTGTGGCTCATGGTGTCTTAAGCATTTGATATGTGTGACTAGGAAAGCATGGCTGATCCTCTGTTACTGAGGCAATTCAAAGGATACACATGGTCTTTGGGGGAAAGGGCAAGACATGGAAAAAAAGAAAGAAAAAGTCTGAGAGATAAGAGGATGAGAGGTTGACGCTGGAATCTGAAGGGCAGGCAAAACTGAGAGAAAGACTGTCAAATATGAATGCTGCTACCATGAGGTGCCTGTTATAATGCAACGCAAGTGTGACATGCGGCAGGACATGCCTTAATTTATCCATATCAGTTTAGATGATTGACAGCTTAATTTGGTCTTATCCTGAGGGGTTTTAACCTTCCATTTCACTCTATTAGTATATAATTAGTCTTTAGGATTTGTTTATTTTCTATACCTCAAGCATATCGCTGCAAAGTATGATAATTGAATAACCAATCACAACTTTGTTCTCATTTAGTCACATTTCTTTCGATCACTACTGGTTCTTTTATTGTATTATGATGGGTTTTTTTTTTTTGTTTTGTTTTTTGTTGCTATTTTGTGTTTTTGCTCCAGGCCTAGTTGACACACTTTTATATTGTTAGGTTGATTAATTTTTGAATGTCAGTGTCTGTTATAGGAACAAAGAAGGCTATTGAACATTTCCACTTTGAATGTTGAGGAAAAGGAAAAGGAAAAAAAAATGTTTATTGAACCAACATCGACCTTTCATGACTGCATGCAGTAATAGCAGCTGACATGTTGTCATATTATATTATAATTTGCAACAATGGATCTTGCCATTAAACAGTCTATCAAAGGCTTCTCTTCTAGGTTTCAACAATTAAAAAAATATGAAGTTCCAAACAATTCAAAAATATAAAAATGATTAAAATCCCAAATCTTTCTTCTCAGCAAATACGTTCACACTATCACCCTTACTATGTTATATATGGAATTACTTTTCTAAATTGAATCTTAAAGTCATTCACCATCTTAACAGCATATCTTCAAGTCATTAATCTACAGTTTAAGTGATTTGTTGCTCCTAATGAGTAAACCATTTCAAATTATCCTTGAGGTGATAATTATACAAAAGTTGCACATTTCAAATCAGACAAGCCTCCAAGTTTACTCTCTGAGGCAAACCTAATGGCATTTTGTTTTTCTTAACAAAATTAGAAAATTTTACTTGAAAAAAACTCCCTTGAGGGGAGATATGCATGTGTGCTGCTTCATGGAAAGAACATTCTTAATGCTGTCAAATGACATCATAAAATATTGTGAATTATCTTAATATCCTCCCCTGTTATGTGTGTTACCCATCTGCTTCCAGTAATTCACAGTCCCTCCAAAAAAAAAAAAAAAAAAGTTAGTTCTCAATTAATGATTAATTCACTCATGATGTTGCATCATTAAAATATATTAATAAGAACTAAAATTCCCCAGAGTGTAAATAATGCACATAAATGTTTAAGAGAATTCAGCACTTGTTGAAGTGCCATGTGTTCGCTTTTCTTTTTTCATTCGCAGATGGTTTAACTGTGTCTTACTCTGAGATTCATTGCTAAAATATTTAAATAATGGATGCAATAGAGCCTTTCTTTTAAATTGTCAAACCATGTTCCTGTCAAGAGCTTGAGAACTTTGGACAATGTGCTTTCTGACAGGATTGACATTTTTATTCTCTATCGGCTGACAGAAACGTATTGTTACTGACTCTTTCAAATGGTTAATTTACACCACTCTTGTCAATGAGATTTGGATTTCCTTTTGTTTGGGGAGGGTATCATTTTTGTTTGTGTGGCGTGTAATCAACAGGGACCTTCGGGATTGTCAGATTGACCTGGTTCACATACATTAGTTTTGATACATAGACATTTTAATGAACTGCTTGTATATCAGTAGCAAAATATTGCCATATAATTATGTTCTAAGAACACTTTGCTAACGTTGAATGTTCAATGCTGAATGTTCAATGTCTCTGAATGTTAAAAATGTCTAGTTTATAAAATGTTTTTAAAAATTATGGGACATTTTGAAACAAGTAGTAACATGTTAAATGAACGTCTATCTACAACTTTTCAGGGGCTGAAAAAAATCCATGAACAATGTATAAATAACATTTTTGTGCTAATGTTTTGAGAACATTATTAAAGACCAGTTAACTTTGAATGAATTTTCTGTTAATGTTACTGGAAGAACATTTGTTCATAAATGTGAGAGAACCTTGCCAGTGTCACGGGTGGTTGCAGGAAGGCAGACGATGATGAGTATATATTTCCAACACGAAGGTTTAATGGTAATAATATAAGTGATAGCAGAACAGGCAGCAACACACACTATACACAACATAGATCGGACCAAGACTGACTGAACAGACGCAACTTAAATGCAAACACAGATGACGATGATTAACTGAACACAGATAATACAGATAACTGATAATGACAATAAAGATGACACATGACATATGATGACAGGCAGACAAGACCAATGAGAACAAACTAAACAAAACACAACTGTGACAGCCACAATGTTTGCCAAATGTTTAAGAACTTAGCTGAGATATAGTATAACCAAGTATCAAACCATATAGCATTTATTTAGTTTTTTTTTTTTTTTTCAAATATCTCATCTACCTAATCTACATAGACTTTAATCTAATTCTAGCAATAGTGTATATTCACACTTAGTCTAAGGATCTCAGACCTAGTTTAGTCTAACCAAAGTTTGTAAGGGTGGAAATAAGGTGAAAAAGACAGTTAAAGCAGGGGTAATGGAAAACCTTTTATTTAACACATACATTTTTAAAGTGATGGATTTCAACTGCAACCATCGCCGCAAGTCTACTTGAAAGCTACTTCCTCAATAATGCTTTTTCCAAGGAATACTTATTTATTTAGGGGGAGAAGGTGCAATAAGCATTCCTTGAGAGGCCTGGTTGCATGTACATGGCCATAGGTAAGATACAATATGAAGTAATGGCTCTGTTAGAGACAGTCTTCCAATGTGAAAGGCAGAGGCTGTGTAAATAATTATTATATCACACAGATTCTGCTTTCAAGCTCCCTGAAAATATATGGCTTAAAACATTATACTTTTATAACATCAAAGCTGCACTGTTCACTTTTATTCCCGGGTTTTCTTTCGACTGTGCAATTAGAGACAAGGGGAATTGTGTTCAAGCCATGAAGTGCCATGAAAGTAGCCATTACCAGAAACCACAACTGCTTTATTGAGCGAGATGCTTACCTCGGTGTTGCTGATTATTAAATTTCAATCGTCCCCTACAGTGCATTAACATGCTCTCTAAAGCTACCCAACCTCCAGAATGTTTCTAGAAACTTTGATCTATTATCTCGTCCATTTTAACATGTTAACTGTGCTGGTGCAGAGTTGTCATATTTAGATTGTTTTGTGGGTTGTATGCGCAGGGACATTTCATTTGGGCTATTTTCTTTTTCTGTGTGTGATATAACCAATTCAGAATAGCTGTTTTAAATTAATGGTTTCGGATTTATATATATATATAAAAATAAAAAAAATCGTGTTTGTTTTTGTCTCTCTTTCTGTGTGTGTGTGTGTGTGTACACTTTATCGCTCACATTAGAGATTAAGACTTCCAAGGTAATTTGCTTTGATATATTCACCAATGCTTTCAAGACAAGAAATTGATTCAGCCATATTTATCAAATCCATTCTGTATACAACATCCAGAGCTCCTGTGGAATGTGCCACTTCGATTCAACTCCATTCTGACACTGTTTGGCCAAATGATCCTAATGTTAGCTTGGCCAGGCATGAAACCACCTTTTTTCTGCTCTCACGTATTAATAATCCATTACAGGAAGCTGTCATTATCAAAAATACCCAAAAACAAATACAGTAAGCTTGATCAATTACCATCACTCTAAAACAACATGCTACTGGGCAGCTAATAACGCTGCACATTCACTCAAGAAAATCACTTAAAATGTCTTGCAATTTCAATATCAGTGCTCTAATTTTAAGAGGAAGGCAGCCCAATCAAGGTTAATATTTAATTATGATGAGTAAATATTAATGTCTGTGGGATGACAGCTTAGCAGAGGGGAAATAAGGGGCGAGTGATGGCCACTCGTTGTAGCAGGATTCTTACTAAGATAAGTTCATCCTTAAAACTATGTAATGCTGCTTTTCATGTTGTCATAGAGAAAGTCTTTAAGATTATTTTTAGTCTCTTGCCAAAATTAGAGCTATGATGAATATGGGACCATTGATAAGCCATGCATTGAAGGAACACTAAATAGGCATTTCATTTCACAAATTTGAATGTGGGGCTGGGACTGCAATATTTTAAGGTTTTAAAGAAATATTAATCAACAATTATAACTACAAATAAATGTATTAAAAATTACATAGAAACAATATGAAATAGTCTGCAATATGATCTGTAGGTGTGATTTAACATGGGAGAAAATTCCTGGTTCCCATATTGTGTATAAAGAGAAATAATTTATAATGTTTGTAACCACTTGTAACGAGGTTTGTTTTTATGGAAAGGAGACGGCTGGAACCTGCGAATGCCGCGCACATAAAACATGAACAAAACACAACGTAAAATCCAGGCCTGGTTCTCTCTCATTCTTCACTGTCCACACTCCTCCTTTTATGCTTCTGCTCCTCCGTGAGATATGAGACTGGTGCGTTGCGCAGGTGTCGCTCATTATCAATTACGACACCGGCCTTGTGCCATTCTCTTACGGCCCTCTGCCTCGTCCTGCTCGCCACACCACTATTGTTCAAAAGTTTGAGGTTGGTAAGATTTTGCAATGTTTCTTATAAGGCTAGGTTTATTTGATACAGTTAAAACAGTACTATTGTAAAATATGATTACATTATTGTAAATTGTAATTTACAACAGTGTTGCCAGTAAGTTACAGTAAAAAAACCTTGAAAAGTCTAACAGTGTATATAACCTGATGCAAAACTGAAAATAACATTAAAGTCCATACAAGACCAGGGAAACACAAGACTCATGACAATACCAGTAAGTGCTTTTCTAAGACTGTCCCTCTTTGAGACACAGCCCCCCAGGAATATTTGGTAGGATTCAAACATTGAATGAGTTAGGCCAAATTTATTCAAGCCAGACTGAATACAAATATCAGTAAAGTTGCCTTGTGAATGTGACTTTCTTTGACGCTGCCCTGTTTTTTTCAGTATTTTCCTTTTTTAATCAAAACAAATTACTGCATGAAACTCTTTCTGCCGCTTAGGTGTGACATATAAAGTTGGTTAAAGGGAAGTCTCTGGTGAATTTTAAATTGAATGCAATATTCAGTGGAGAACATGCCTTGGAGGAGCCATGTTGTTATCGTAACAAGTCTGTCAGTGGTAGAGGGCTTGCGTGAAGAGATAAAAGGTCTATTGTGTGTGAAAACAACCTTTGTTTAGACTTGGGGATATTCCCTGACTTAACATTCAGCTGTCTACCTTTAAGCTACAACAAATATTGCAACGAGCCGTGAGGAAAATATTTGGAGGGATGAATTAATCGAGGCCCGGTTTTGTTGCTCGTGTTGCATTTCCACTGACCATTTCACATGTGAGAGAGGAGGCCGAGGTTGATTAAATTTGATAGGAGGCAGGCAAGAGCAATGTGTACACAAAGGCAGGCGAGAAAATTATCTGCAGGAGACTTGTCGGCATAGAGAATTGTGTTGGCCCAAGTGATTCTGTCTATTGTAATCAGAAAAATACAGGGACATCATAGCAGGGGTTATACCTCACCCACGGAGGAAAGTGGGGAAGGTTTGAATTTTGCCCCATTTTCATTTCAGTATTTGCATGGAGTCAGAATGACTGTTTTTAAGATCACATTTCTCTGTCAGAGATAGAGAATTCTCCAGTCTCACGCTGTCACTGAACGGGGATTCAAATAAGCTCCTGCTCTCTCTCTGTGCAGATTAGATGTCAGTTAACTTGCACTCCGCCCTTTGTGCTGTACCAAAACCCACGGGGGGCCACTGCTGCATGATTTACAGGTAATAAAACCAGTCAGAGATGACAGCCAGAGACAGGCTGCTACCACAGACTTGCATCAAATGAGAACAGTCAATACATCTCTGTGATAATATGAATTATTCTCTTTATGTGTCATGAAGGAGCTGCCTTCAGCTATTTAATGCCTGCCAGGCGGGAAATCACGAACTTTGGCATCTGATAGAAAGCAGACAATAAAGAGACAAATGTGTGCAGATGGGTCAGCATTTACAGTGTATTTATTCAAAAAAGGTGTGAAATAGCTGTCAATCATCAAATATTAATATTCTGTGAAATATTGTCTATTGCTTACAATCACTTACTATCGTCACACTTAAAATTCCATGAATTGTTGGCATCTGCAATCAAATGATGCTAATGGGCATCATTTCACCTCAACTTCACATAGTCTGTTTCCAAAAGCTGAGAAATAGAGGTAGGAATGGAAAGCTATCTGAATACATTGATGGTGAAACATCCCTTCAACTAAGATGCTTCTATCTGGTAAATTTTTGAAAGCGGCATATATGTATCACTGTCTAGGACCGGATAAAAATAGTGTCTGATGGAACAGTTATAAGGAGTTGATTTATTTATAAAAGCCCCCTCACCACCACCAATAGAGTATTTTTGACTCTATTTCTTTTGACTCTATTTGGTTACCTCTCAAACACACTAGACTTGATGTTATGGTGCCTTTGGGTCACTATGATTTTTTTCCAAGACATGTTCCTGAATCAACATATTTTACTGATCCTGGAACAACATTACGATTTGAAAATAGTGTCCTAATCCTATCCATACCCCTAAACTTAAACATGCCCACACTGTAAAAAAAAACAAAAAATACTGTAAAATTTACAGCAACTTACTGGCAATCAACTGCAATTAAACTGTAAAAATACAGCACACATGTAAAAGCAGCAAAACAAGAGCAGCTGTGAAGCTGAGCAGCCAATGAGTTCACATAAATACATTCACAGAAAATAACTTATTTTGTTTAGTAAATTTGACTTTCTAAATTAGAAAGTTTGTAGTCACCATGATGGTGATAAGTGTTGGCTTTAGTTGTTGCCCTTACCCTTGACAATTTGAACATTAGTTTTTCTCTGGCTGCTTTATCTGTGTGTTTATAAGGCACAATTGTTATTACAAAAAAGCTAAGAGAAAAGTGATCTGGTGACTATGGCTGTGTATTGATGAGGTCATCAACAGAGCTTTTAAGGCAGTAGCACCTGATTTCATCCAGAGTTTAGTCTTTTATTGTCTGGATCTTTTCATATGATTGATTATAAAAGTCCGGTGACTTTACATCAGGAAATCCAACAGCATTGTTATGATTTGAACAATTTTAACTTAAACATAATGCAGAGACAGTTTTAAAACACCATGTTATTTTGTAACACACCGACATCAACAATCAGCATATGAATCTCAACAATGGTGACACTCAAATGAAAAGCTTTATGTTGCAATGCATGCTGTGTACCACCATTGTACATAACTCCCAGCATGGATAAATTATGCAGCTGAATAATCTTATTTTCTTTTATTCTTACCATGTGCTTGTATTTTTGTTGTTGTTTTCGATGTGACTTTTTAGTAGCCTGATTTGTGATTTTCAGAGTTGATCTGTTTTTCTGAATATTTAGTTTTTCACCATTGTTGAGGTTCATATGCTGATTCTTCATATATGTGTGTGTTCCAGTAACTTGAAAAGGTTTGGTGAATGGCATATATTGAAAACCCAAATTACCTGATAATATCACAACTGAACATAATGCTGTAGAATCACAGGACTACCATAATCAATTAGGTGAAATTTATAACACCTCACTTTCACAATCAGAGAATAGACTCTGGTCAAGAACAGACTACTAGATGTTGATAAGGCCAACATCAATACACAACCGTCAACACCTGATCATAGTTTTCCTTGGAGTGTATTGCCATAATAAATGTATCTTATAAAGACATGGTTATAGCAGTCAGATAAAACATAATGTTAAAAAAGTCAAGAGTCAAGGGCCCAACTAAAGCAAACACTTATCACGATCATGGTAACTTCAAATTAAATATTTTTAATAAATCATCAACATCTAAACCTCTGTTATTTCTCAATAAGTAGGCCTACTTCTCAATAAGGCCTAATCCTCTGCTGAGATCTTCAGAGATTTAATGTCTTCTTTTATCTTCAGTTGATGTCATCTAATGCCGGGCGTACACCAAAGGATTTTCACAGTCCCAGACTAAAGACCGGCAGTCTTTAGGAATCTTACTGGAGTCTCGGCGCGCTCCCGTCGTCTCGATCGTTAAATGTGAGGTGATAATCTGCAGTCGGCGACCCGATTTATGCCAGTCTTTCTCTAGTCTTTCATATCAAACATGTTTGATATTATCGCAAGTCTTTTGTCTGAGACTAAAAACTGTGAACCCAAGTCTTTAGATGTGAGCTGATAATCTTATAAAGTCTTTTTCTAAATCTTTTCAAAGTCTTTAGGTGTACAGAAAGCATAAGGCTGTGTCAGGAAGTCAGTTGTTTACTGTAAAATCTCACAGTTAAATTTACCAAAAAAAAAAAAAAAAGGAGAATTCTGTGAATTACTTTATGTGATTTTATGTGTTTTTGCACATAATGATATAGTGGAGATATGTTAGTGTTTAATGTTCTTTTGGGATTGAAAGGGTTCCTGTTGAGTTTTGTGGGTCACCATTGTGCTGAATAGTAGAGCCTGTGCTTCAGTCCGGAATGAGCTGAGAAACATTGATGTTATGCTGCATGTTATTTAAAGGCAGTGACAGTATAATTGCTGATGCATTGATGATCTTTTTGTTAAGTTCTTCTTCTCATGCATGCTTCTTGTTGTTAATTAGAAGGATTTAGTTAAATTGCTTATAGTTAACTCATTTCAGTCTTTAGTGGACTCAAATGAAATAAGCGCACAGTATAAATATTCAATGGGAATTAACCATTCGATTTCCTCAAATATATCTCAGGTTTTAATTCAGTGCATTATTAATAACAGTAACAGACTGTAAAGATTACAGTAAAGAACTGTATTCACAGCTGCTCTTGTTTTGCTGCTTTTACAGGTATGCTGTATAATTTTACAGTATAATTGTACAGTATACAAGCTTACTGGTGACCACAATTTCCAGTAAGTTGCTGTAAATTGTACTGCAATTTTTTACAGTTATTCCTAGAATCACAGAGAAATGATAGGTAAATAACATCGACGTACAAGCACCTAAACCTGGCTGCTTGACAAAAATGTAAACATCCCTCAAACCTGATTGGTGTATTCAGAGCCGGCCCAAGCCTTTTGGGGGCCCTAAGCAGAATTTGATTTTGGGGCCCCCTCCCACTACGCGGAGTCACCTGTGCTTGATGACTATTGACACAAATACCACGCAATAATGATACATTATAAATTAATACAGCGAGGTTATGTCTTATTAATACAAAATAAATACTTAATAAAAAAAAGATAGCCTACTTAAATTAAAAAGTTTTAACTTTTACTTTACTCTTTTACTAACTCTCTGAAACTTCTTAAAACAAACTGTCTCAAAACATATCATATAAATTATTTGCTAAAATAATGACAAATCTGAGAAATCAGAACCCAAGAGCAAGGGTTCAACAATGACAATTATTTTTGAAAACTGTAAAAATATTATTTTTGTCTTTCTATTTTCGGCACCAGAGGGATACGTCATTTTTGTGACATGGCTTAACATTACCGTGACTATGCACAGTTGCGCACGAATTGTCTATGCACGCGCGAGGTGTCCAGATTATGCGCATTACTTAAACGCTGGCAAACCCAGCAGCCGTTGTAGGCAGGTATATTGATCATGAAATCAGAATTTACTTGTCTTTAATTATTCATTAATTCATTCATTCATTCATATTAATTCATGCATTTATGTCACTTGTTTAAGTCATCTAAAAATTTTTTTTTCCGATTTTTCGACTCGATTGGGGGCAGCCGCTTAGTTCGCTTATGCCTCGGGCCGGCCCTGGGTGTATTGGAATGTTGTTCGGGGGACAACAAAGATGTTGATCCAGGGACATGTTGTACTTGGTAAAATCACATTCACCGGTGCATTGAATGTGTGAAACCTTTATGAGAAACTTTTATACACCGTAAAAACGAATTAGTTCAGCTAACTTAATTAAATTATGCAAACTCATTGCCTTAATTTAAGTAAGCATAACTTAATTAAATCAAGTTCTTCTTACTTAATCTATTTAAGTTTTGTCAACTTAATTCTATCTGTGATCTGAGGAAGTGTACTCCCAGAGTGCATTGTGACATGAATAAATTAATTGCTTTGTTTTACCATTTTTGGCTTTATTTAACCATTAAAATTTTATTTGCTATCGTTATTCGGGTTATACTGGCAAGAGACAGCAAATAAAATTGCAATGGTCTACTTAATTAAATTAATTTAAAAAAAACGTGTTACTATTGTTGTGGTTTGCATGCTGAATGTTGAAGTCTGTGTGTGACTCAAGCAAAATTGCAAGATATTGTCACGAATACAGAGGGATTATATCAACCCAATTAAAAGTTTATGCCATAAGTGTTTGCAATTAAAATGTAAAAAGATCATTATTTAACATGATAATCATGTTATACATCACAAATACATTCATTAACAACATGGAACTAATTTAAGTATAAATACTGCATATATAATATTCATTACTTCACTTCCTTTGAAATCAAATAACTGTGATTTCATGTTGCATCACTGCATCAATTGGAAGAGAATCAAAATGATATAAATGAAGTTCCAAGTGCCCTACCAAAGGGAACACTAATCACAATAATGGTGAATTTGAATAATGGTGAACAACATGAATTTATGAAGTCAACTTATGTGGCGTTCTCCCAAAATGTTTAGTTGTATTGACAATAACATTCAACAAGACTGGAAAATGAGCGTATGTAACTGAGAAGAATGATGACTGCAGAAGTGGAAGAAATTTGTGAAAAGTCTATTAAGAATTAATAGGATTTAAATTTGCTTTGGCAAATTGGTACTCAAACCAGTCAGGTAATGTTTAATAGGGTTTTCTGAGTAATGAAGGCATAGCATGCAAACAGTACAGATTACTTTTTTTTTTTAAGTAAGTTCAACACATTGTCGGAGATTAATTAAAGTTAACTAAACAATAGTTAGTAAGAACAATGTTAGATTTTACAGTGTACACCAAATTTAAAATTATTCTTGTTTTAACCATTTGTACACATCCACAGGTGTAAATCATCGCATTAATAATGGACAATGGACACAATCAGAAAAAAGTTACTTACTTACTTACATACGTGCACTCTTAAAAGAAATGCCACTTTGATTATTTATTTACTCATTTAGTTTGTCTAATGTAAAAACAATCACTTTTTTTGTGTGTGCCTTAAGCTTCCAAATACGTTTCGGGCAACTGTATGCCTTAATAAAACAAAAGTGGGTCAAAAAATGCTTTAAATCTTATCCACTGCACACGAATGTCCAAAGAAACGGATGATCCATAATTTACAAAACCACCATGATGAATTACTCAAGAATCCTTAAAGCTTTTATTTATAGTAACCACATCTATTTTATTTGTTCCATATCACCTCTAAACATCGGACAGTGCTTTGTGTTCACAAATTCACCACTGATCTTGAGCAGCCGTCACAGTGTAACTAGCATAATATATTGCATCTAAAGTGGCATGAATACATTAAGTACAGAGATCCACTTAACAACTGGCATCATCAAATTCTCCACTTCTGCATTCTTACCAGACGATTAAACCAGGATCTTGTGGTGCCCTTCAAGCCTGGATCAAAATGTGTGGCTATTTTGTGGGCGCACATCTTGAGCTTTAATTGCATATAACATGTCAGACCTTTCAGGGGCTGAGTCTGCATAATTACATTATTATTCTATATACTTACATGACCTTCAAGTATATGACTACTAACAGGAAGGTCCAAGACTGTCTAATCAAAGTCAACTTGAGTTTAGAGGAAATGCAAGCTAACCAGTTGTATAAAATTGTTTGAGACATCTGACCGTTTATCATGCAAACTAATGCAATCATATTCCTCTTGTCTATATGTAATAAATCTTGTTTAAGATATAAAGAATCAGTATTATATAAAAAGCAGAGCTTTTTTTATCCAGTCTGTATTATATTGTGCACAAATGCATAGACTACATTATTCTATAGGTTTTCCATCAGTGATATTTCAGAATTTTGCAAAGGCGATATTTGAAGCAGCACATTGAATGTTCAGATTGGTGTGAACGCAAGCAGACGAGTTCATACAATGCATGCATACATAAACAAATAGCACCATCTTCTGAATATTGAAAACAGTTGCATCTCTGGTTCACAGTGGGACCTCCCATTGGTATGCCTATGTATTCTGTACACAACAAACCACACTAATATGTGAAACCGAAAGGCTTGCTTTAGTTGTAGTCTTCAAAACGGTATTAGTATAAATTAGCCTATATTTGTTATGATTCTTGTGAGCAAGGATAATTTAAGATGAGAAAAAAACTAGTTATATTCACACATCTCTTCTTGAAAACAGTATTGTGACCGAACGTTTCGTAACACTACAATAAGGTCTCATTTGTTAACATGTGTTAATGTATTAACCAACATGAACTAACAATGAGCAATATATTTTTACAGCTTTCATTAACCTTTGGTAATGTTAGTGTTCATGTTAGTTCACAGTGCATTCACTAATGTTAACAGATACACATTTTAACTAAACAAAATGTCTTCACCTAAGATTAATTAATCCTGCGAAGTACAGCATTTAGAAGTTAACTTATTTTATGACAGTCTTATGTATTGCTTTCTGTCAAAATAATGTTTAATCTGGCGTATTTTTCTGTTTCCTTGGGCTGTTTTACCAACACAAACATATTATAAAATATTGAAAGTTTGCAGGGAGCGCTGACAGATAAGAAAAAAATATTTTTAATTGAGTTGAAGACCCTATGAATGTTACGTGGTTATTTAGCTCTTTCTGTGGCAACAGCTGATAGTATCTGTGTTTCTCCTTTAATCAAAAGTGCCACAGGCGAGTCATGATGGGCTGACACACTTGAGCTGTCAAAATGTTTCTCCCTCTGTGTCATTCTGGTGTTTGTGGCACTTCTGTTGGGAGGGGCAATGTAGGGACGCAACCCGTTTCACCTTCCACCTTCTCCCTCCCCTCAATCCAAGGGGGATGAAATGCATGTTGTTTCTGATAAACCACTGTGATCAATCTTACGGATGCACAGCGAATCAGTGGAGCGAAAGCCTTTGAAAATCAAGCCTGTCCCAGTTGTGCCAGCCAATGATTATGTGGTCAGTGATGCCAAAGGCGAGACAGAACATCAAGGCATTGGAAGCTGTAGTCTGTCAGTTCTCTGTACTAATTAAACCTAAACAAGAAGGTCAATGAAACAGTAACAATAAAGCAGAGATCCCATTCATTGTTAGTATAATGAATTATTTACAGAGGTTCCTTCCCCAAAAATGTTAATCCTGTCATTATTTACTCACCCTTATTTCTTTCTTTCTTCTGTGGAACACAAAATGAGATGCTTTGAATAATGTACTTGTTGCTCTTTACTTTACTATTACAGTAACAGAAATTAAAGCTTTTAAGCTTCAAAAAAGCTTTTGATATATCTTGTGTGTGATGATGATATACATCTTCTGAGGTCATGCAATTACTTTTGTTTGGAAACATACCAACATTTACATAATTATTTTGTTAACACTTTACAAGGTTCCATTTATTAGCATTAGTTGACTACATTAGTTATGAGCCAACAATGAAAAATACTTCTAAAGCATTCATTAATCGTAGTTAATGCGTATCTCAACATTTACTAATACTTTATTGAAATCAAAAGTTAAATATCTTTTCATATTATTTATTGAACTTGATACAAACTAACAATGAGCAATTGTATTTTTATTAATGCCAACAAAGATGTAATAACTGTAATAAATGTGTTACTCTTTGTTAGCTAATGCATAAACTAACATTAACCTTATTGTGAAGTGTTACCATTGTTCATCCATTTATAATCTTCCACTCCAGTGAGATGTTAACTGCTACTACTCGATCAATGAGTCAGTGAGTTGAACTTGAGAATTAGATCAGTCGATTCATGAGCAAATCATTCAGACGATTACTTAATTAAACTAAAGTATCTGATGTACTAAAAACAATAATAAGGTTTCTGTTTAATATCACAGATTGACTTTGAAGATACCGGTGGTGCCCTTATTCAAGCTAAATAATGTCTTCATAAAAGCTTAGCTGATTTACACTTGTATTTCAACAGTAGCATGTCATTCTTCTCATAAAAGACATTTCCATCCCACAGATTATTTGCTGTGAGGCGGACCTTTTCTATTCAACGTTTACAAGGCACTGTTGTGCCTCTTGGTTTCCACTCACTCATTCCCAGCAATAAAATATCAGTCAAATACTTTTCCACTTGAATGGGCTAATTTCAGGTCCTTGAATGACTTTTTGTTGAGCTCCATTAACTTTTACTGCGGACAACCTCAAGGAGTTTCTTGCATACGGCTGCTGTAGTGGCATAGAAATCCACAGATATGGAGCATGTTTGAGAGAAACTCGTCTTTCAGATGTGTAAGTTCAGCCTAGACACGATCCCACTGGTGTGTGTGTGTGTGTGTGTGTGTGTGTGTGTGTGTGTGTGTGTGTGTGTGTGTGTGTGTGTGTGTGTGTTCTTAACTCATGAATGTTGCTAATGGCAATGAAGACTGTGTGTTGAGAATTATTGATTGCCTTTATTCACTGTATGTATCACCAATGTTAAGGGCAGAATGGTGAACTTTAAAGTTCTGCCAGGTCAATATTTGCTTGAAATCGGAAAAATGGATGCCAACTTGCCAAGTATGTTTATGTTTTGTTCTTTGTGATTTCTAAAGGCACACACAACAATATAGCAATATGTTTATGTATATGTATGTCAATGTGATGAAGGGGGGTTGTCTTCATGTTTAATGTATATAAAACTTAAGTCCCATCTGACTTTTAATGTCAGTCAGATGATCCCTTCATATGTAACTGAACGGTTAGACAGATTTAATACCGATCAAGACTAAACAGTTTTTAAAATGTATGTAATCCTTACAAAGGGTTTTTAATATGTAAAATGGTAATTTTATTGCTGTAAATTTACCCAGCTAAAAATATGTTCCAAATAAGTTATGAAAACATTCAAAATGTCCATTTTTTTATGTTATAACTTTCTATGTTTTAACTTTATATTTTAACTTTTTTTTAGTTAGCAGTCATTAAGGAAATCGTCTCGGTTACGTATGTAACCCTAGTTCCCTGATAGGGAACGAGACGCTGCGTCAAACGCTGCGGGAACGCCCCTGCGTTGTGCGTCATGAAGCACGTATGGAATCAGCCCAATGGAGAGATGAAACGTCATAGGCGGGTGACGTCATCGACCAGGAAACTATAAAGCACCCCAAAAACACAAGCGCATTAGCTTCTAATAGGCTTGAAGGAAGCGCTAACGGGAGTGCCGGGAGTATGGCGGAGCGACGCAGCGTCTCGTTCCCTATCAGGGAACTAGGGTTACATACGTAACCGAGACGTTCCCTTTCAAGGGAACTTCGAGCTGCGTCAAACGCTGCGGGAACGCGAATACCCACGTCGCCATAGGACCAAATGACCGTCATGTGAGACTAGCGCACAGAGGACGAGAGCACCTGTGCCCCAGGGGTAGAGCTTAAGTCTAGGTCATAGAACTTAATAAAAGTATGCGGTGAAGACCATCCAGCCGCATCACAAACATCACTCAGGGAAACCCCCGACAAAAGAGCTTTAGAAGCAGCCATACTCCTGGTAGAGTGAGCTCGGACAACCAAAGGTGAAGGCTGGCCAGCCGACTCATAAGCAAGTGAGATATCCTCAACCACCCACTTGCTCATTCTCTGTTTAGACGCCGGACACCCTTTCCTGGGTGGCCCGAAACATACAAAAAGTTGTTCTGATTTCCTCCACAGGGCAGCTCTGTGGACATAAGCGTCTAATGCCCTAACAGGGCAGAGTGAATTAAGTTTCTCCTGGTCCGATGACATAAATGGAGGAGGACAGAAAGCCTGCAGAACCGTAGGTCTAACAATATTAGTAGGAACCTTAGGAACGTAACCTGGTCTAGGATGCAGAAAAGCTTTAACCATGCCAGGTGCAAATTCCAGGCACGAGGGTGAAACCGACAGAGCCTGCAAATCTCCGATTCTTTTTAGTGAAGAGATAGCAAGCAAAAAGATAGTCTTAAAAGTGAGAAACTTCTCGGGAACTTCTTCGATAGGTTCAAAAGGAGCTAGGGAAAGACCTTCTAATACAATGGCCAGATCCCAAGTCGGCACCCTCGTACGAACTGCTGGCCTCAGCCTCAAAGTGCCACGGAGGAAACGAGTTATAAGCGGGTGTCTCCCAAGAGAAACTCCACTGAAAGGGACGTGGTAAGCAGCTAGTGCCGCCACATACACCTTTAGTGTGGAGGGGGATAACCCTGTGGAGAAGCGCTCCTGCAGGAATTCCAGCACTGCACCCACTGGGCAGTTAACTGGGTCCTGCAGGTGTTCTCCACACCAAGAAGTGAAAAGTTTCCACTTCAAGGCATAAAGCTTCCTCGTGGATGGAGCTCTGGAGTTAAGAATGGTCTCAACAACCTCGGTTGAGAGACCGGAGTCTATGAGCTGGGCCCCCTCAGAGGCCAAGCCCACAGTTTCCACAATTCTGGGCGGGGGTGAAGTATCGTGCCCCCCGCCTGGGAGAGTAGATCCCTCCTGACCGGGAGCTCCAAAGGAGAACCGTCCAGGAGAGAAATCAGGTCCGCAAACAATACTCGGGCCGGCCAGAACGGGGCTACTAGTAGTAGACTGACCCCGTCCCGGCGGACCCTCTCCAGAACTCCTGGTAACAGAGCAATCGGGGGAAAGGCGTACAGACGTGACCTCGGCCACGGCTGCACCATAGCATCCAACCCCAGGGGGGCTGGAAGAGTGATGGAGAACCACCGATGACAATGAGTGGTCTCCTTGGAAGCGAATAGGTCCACCTCGGCGCGACCGAAACTCAACCAAAGGAGCTCCACCACCTCGGGGTGGAGTCTCCATTCCCCTGGCCTCGGCCCCTGCCTCGACAGGGAGTCTGCTACCACATTCAAATACCCAGGGAGATACATTGCTCTCAGAGGTAGTAGCTTCCCTTGGGACCACAGGAGGATCTGACGGGCCAACTTGTAAAGCCGGCGAGACCGCAGGCCCCCCTGATGATTTATATAAGAGACCACCGACGTGTTGCCTGATTGAACTAACACATGATGGCCTCTCAGGTCTGTTAGGAAGTGTTTCAGAGCCTGAAACACAGCCAACATCTCTAGACAATTTATGTGCCACGAAAGATGATGATCCTGCCACAGACCTTGGGCTGGGCGACCACTCATGACCGCCCCCCACCCTGTGAGGGAAGCATCCGTCGTTAGCGTTATGCGACGACAAAGAGCCCCCAGCACAGGACCTTTGGATAGGAACCAAGTTTCTCTCCACATGACCAGAGCACGAAGGCAGCGCCGCGTGACTTTGAACGTGCGGAGCGGATTTCCCCTCGGGGAGAATCCCTTGGTCCTGAGCCACCACTGTAGCGGTCTCATGTACAACAGGCCGCAAGGTATAACGTTGGACGCTGCTGCCATCAGACCCAACAGTCTCTGAAACTGCTTGACAGTGAGTAGCTGGCCTAGCTTCACTTGTTTCACAGCTGAGAGAATCGAAGCGATGCGGGTCGGAGAGAGTCGCGCCCGCATCGATACCGAAACCCAAACGACACCCAGAAAAGTGGTCTTCTGGGAAGGAGATAATACACTTTTCCTTGCGTTCAGCCTCAACCCCAACTTTCTGATATGAGCGAGGACGACATCTCGATGCCGAACCGCCATCTGCTCGGTCTGAGCTAAAATCAACCAATCGTCGATGTAATTGAGAATACGAATGCCCTGAAGCCTCAGAGGCACTAGTGCTGCATCCATGCATTTCGTGAAAGTGCGGGGAGATAAAGCTAGGCCAAACGGAAGAACCCTGTACTGGTACGCCTCGCCCCCGAAGGCGAACCTCAGGAACTTCCTGTGTTGTGGAAGGATGGACACATGGAAGTATGCGTCCTTCAGATCTATCGTGACAAACCAGTCCTCGGACCTGATTTGAGACACGATCTGCTTGATAGTGAGCATCTTGAATTTTAGCTTCCCTACCGAGCGATTCAATATGCGCAGGTCTAAAATTGGACGCAACCCCCCATCCTTCTTTGGAACGATGAAATATCGGCTGTAATAACCTGACTCCAAACTGGGAGGAGGAACCCGTTCTATAGCCTCTTTTTGAAGGAGCGTTTTCACCTCTTGTTCCAATACCAGAGCCTGCTCGGGGCCCACCACTGTGTGCAGAACCCCTCTGAATTTTGGTGGACGACACCTGAACTGGATAGCATAACCCTTTTTTACTGTCTGCAGGACCCAATGAGATATTTTTGGAAGGCTTTTCCACTCTGCCAGAAATTCTACTAAGGGTACCAGCCTCTCGAGACTGGCCTCTGGTGTAACTTGAGCAGCAGACGCAGCGCCCTGTAACGGCGCACCGGCAGGGAACAACTGGTCTGACCGCTCTGAGACCCTCCTCAGAGGGAGCGAGCGTCCCTCGGGAAAGCGCTCGCTGGGATCGTCTGTGCCCCGGCATAAAGGCGGGGTTGGCAGAACGAGCCCCTGAGGGCACCGAGGAGGAATGGGCACCGTAAAAAGAGGTGAACACCTTTCCGCCTCGGTGGGGACCACCCTCAGCATCCTGAACGGCTTGGCGTCAGGACTTCTTCTTAGCCGAAGCCTTCTTAGCCAATATAACTGTCCTCAGATCAGTTCTACTGGGAGAAGGCTTCGGCTGAGAGTGTCGCGGCTGAGCCCACTGTCCAGCAGGGGGAGCACGAGACGCGACACTCTGCCTCTGCTGCGCTCTATGTGATGAGCTCGAAGACGGCCGGGGCTGCTCCCGCCCAGCAGCCCCAGGGACATGAACTTTAAGGGGAAGAAACTTTTTAAAAGCTGCAGTTTGTTTCTTTTCTTCTTGGAATTTATCGATAACTGAATTCACAGCATCACCAAACAACCCCATGGGAGAAAGAGGAGCATCTAAAAGAAAAGCTTTTTCTCTCTCTTTAATATTAGTCTGATTTAACCACAAATGCCTTTCTGCGGCCACCAGAGCTGCCATAGAACGACCCATTAATTTGGCCGATTCTCTGGTGGCACGCAGGGATAAATCAGCAGCCTGACGCAGTTCGCGAACTACGTCAGTACTGACCTCCTCACTCTCACTCATGTCCCTTAGCAGATCAGCCTGGTATGCCTGCAAGATTGACATAGTATGCAGACATGACGCAGCCTGACCTGCTGCCGAATATGCTTTACCCACCAAAGCCGAAGTGTTTCTTAAAGGCTTGGTGGGTAATGCCGGTGCCTTAAAAGATGATGCCGCTTCGGGGGAGAGATGGCTCGCAAGCGTCTCTTCCACACGAGGCAAAGCACCATAACCATGAGCCTTGGCTCCCATAATATTAGCGTATGTTGAAGTCTGGGGACTAAACACTCTATATGACACCGGTTTTCTCCATGATTTCGACACCTCGGTGTGGAGATCATGGAAAAACGGCAGGCACCGGCGTGGAGGCTGCACACGTGACGGCAAAAATCTCTCATCCAACTTTGATTTAGAAACGGACTCCTGTCTAGTCACTGGCCATTCAATATTAAGTTTTTCAACAGCTCTTGTTAACACCTCCATAAGCTCATCACTCTCAGGAGTGTGGGGTGGCGAATCCTCCACATCTCCCTCAACACTAACAACATCAAGTTCCTCAGAACTGGATAGCTGCAGCATTGGTGCCTCAGCCCGAGCGGAAGAAACCGCAGCGCGTGCTTCCGAACCCGGGACTGAGGCACTGGATCTCACAGGTGAAGGGAGAGATAAGGCAGAGCCCGTCTCAAACCCCGCTGTGAGATCCATCTGCGATCCCCACGATAAGCGCCGCCGCTCTGCCTCGGCAGAAGCGGGACCCGAACCGCGGGGAACGCGCACCGAACCGCTCTCCTCAAAGAGCGATCGGCGGGAACGGAGCGTCCTTAACGGCAAACGCTCGCAATGCTCACAGTCTGCTCCCTCGAGAGCAAACTGGGCATGCTGAACTCCCAAACAAACAACACAAAGATCATGTGTATCCCCGCTCGTTAAATAACGCGAGCAGGGAGGAACACACTTTCTAAACTGCTGTTTGTCCGCCATAATCTCTCAATATATATATATATAGGGATAAATTGTTTGTGTGGTGCAGGGTATGTAAGACAGACAATATCACACAGGGACAGATTCACATGTAGCGCGACTGAAAGCACAGAAGCTAATGCGCTTGTGTTTTTGGGGTGCTTTATAGTTTCCTGGTCGATGACGTCACCCGCCTATGACGTTTCATCTCTCCATTGGGCTGATTCCATACGTGCTTCATGACGCACAACGCAGGGGCGTTCCCGCAGCGTTTGACGCAGCTCGAAGTTCCCTTGAAAGGGAAATTCCATTTATAAAATTCTGCAGACATTTAACGTTTAAAGCTATGAGAACGTTATTAAAGACCATTTAACTTTGAACAAACATTCTAGTAATGATTTCTAGATGAACGTTTGTTCATATTTGAGAGAAACTTTCCAGAAGTTCCAAAGTTCTGAGAACTTTCCCTGTACAACATACTGCAAATGAACATTCAAATTCAGTAATGTATTATGATTTGCAATTTCTTACACCTCTATAAAAGCACAAAAAGGTGATTCAAAACCCATTTTTTCTTCCATAATCAGACACATTTCCAATATATTCAACAAGAAATAAATGTAGAATGGCACTTGAATGTAGAATTGATAATGAACACTTGGCATTAGATTGAAAAAAAAGATAAGAGACATTTTTATTTTATTTTACTAAGAATGAAATGGGTGGTGTAGATAGATATGTAATAAAAAAAAATAAAAAAAAAATTATATATATATATATATATATATATATATATATATATATATATATATTTATATATATATATATATATATATATATATATATATATATATATAATTACATTTAACCAGCTGGCTCATATAAAAATTATTATTGTGGATCGAAGAATGTTTATAGTCTAAATCATGAACTACTCTTTTACATCTAAAGCATTCCTGGTCACCTATATGGTAAAATCCAAAAAGATATTAATTTATATATGTATGTTTCAAAAATAGCAAATGAGTACATGTGTCCATGTCAGCTTGTCTTCAGCTGTCCACCAGTCACAGACTAGTCTTGCGTCAGTTTCTTTGCACTACTCATGGGATGCTAGCGGTCAGTGTGATGTCAAGGGAGGCTCTTTACCAGCATGGTGACAAACCACACACTTAACAGTCGAAGTAAGAGAGGTTGGTGTGACATGGGTGGCAAATTGCCTTTCAACAACCCGGAGACGTCACCAGGGGTTGCTCAGTAAGATAGAATTGTCATGTTTTCTGCTCTGTCCAAGTTCAAAAGATTTCCCACTCAGGTCATTGGTCAATTGATTAGATAATGTTAATTAACACATGCTCTATTAGAGCTCTGAGCTGTTCAGGATGTTACTTGATAAAGCCATGCTAGCTGCTTTAATTATAGCCATTTACAATAAAATCAATACGAGCGGCTTGGCAGTGCTAATGTTCGGCTATATTGATTTGAAATAACAATAAATTGAACCCTGATTACTGGTAGAGATTAATGAATGACGTTGTTATGTTCTTTATGTGATCAGGGAGATTCCTCCACATTTGTCACATGTGCATTAGTTGGAAATACTGTACAGAAGATGCACTTCTGGGCACTATACACATAATAAATGATATACACTTTCTGTTTGGTTGTCTGTTTTCAAGCAATTATTAGCAGTGTTCATTGTGAATGTCTTGGTTACATATGGTAACCCTCGTTCTCTGAGGGAGGGAATGGAGAAGTAGGTCATGACTGACCAATAGGAATCTCGCTAGAGAGGCCAATCTACTTCGAGTGAAACTAAAACAAGCCAATTCACATTGGCGTGCGATTATTTGCAACAGCTGTGCAGTCTCGCAGCGCGGGTATTTAATAAGCAGCTGGTGCGATTGCACACAATTTTCTTGCTGAGGAGCCAAGCCTGAAAGCTGGCCGCCCCGCCGTGCGGCAGCAGATGTGACGAGGGGACCTACGTCTCCGTTCCCTCCCTCAGGGAACGAGGGTTACCATATGTAACCGAGACGTTCCCTATCGGTCAGTCACTACAACGTAGGTCATGACTGACCAATAGGAATCCCTACCAAAGCGCCACAGCCGCTGCATCCCATCCAGCGCCCCGTGCAAGCCTCTACACCTTCTTGCCTGGAAGGACAATAGGTGGAGGGTTACACAGAGTGAATCTGACACTGTTGTTCCGTGATAACCCATACAGTGAGATATTGGAAAACACTGGGAAAGAGTGCCCTTTGTTTAGGAAGGAAATGCTGCGGAAGCCACTTCTTCAAAGAGTTATGTAGAAGTACATATGGACTAACCTGAAGGTTGTACTGCATATGAAATAATGGGTGATTTAGCCCAAGGGAAAGACACAGGCTTCCAATAGAAGTATCTGTGGAGAAAATACAAATATGGGATCCTCGTAGGGTCACACATATGGAAACCAGCCCAGATCCGGTTCTCAAGGATTCAGCGGAAAGGGGGCTGGCGCCGGATGCTCCGCCAAGTCTGGGCCGAGGGGTTTTGGAGTACTCAACCGTTTTTTACTCTGGAGTAATAAGGGTGCACAGTAGGGTGCAGCAAGCCGACAGAGCCAGACCTCTCAGTGCTTCTACCCGTTTAGGGTGAGAACACGGGAGGAGACCGGCTCTACACGTAGGCTATAATATCTAGCGAACGTGTTAGGTGTCGCCCAGCCCGCAGCTCTACAGATATCTGTTAGCGAGGAGCCACGTGCCAGCGCCCAGTAGGATGCACACCTCTTGTGGAATGTGCATGCAACCTGAGCGGGCAGGGCACGCCTTGTGCTTGGTAAGCCAAGGCGATGGCATCCACTATCCAGTGGGCCATCCTCTGCTTGGAGACAGCCTTTTCCTTCTGCTGGCCTCCGTAACAGACAAAGAGCTGGTCTGAGGTCCTGAGACTTTGAGTTCTGTCCACGTACATACGCAGAGCGCGAACGGGACAGAGCAAAGTCAGGCCTGGGTCTGCCTCCTCCAAGGGCAGCGCTTGCAGGTTCACTACCTGGTCCCTGAAGGGAGTGGTAGGAGCCTTGGGCACATAGCCAGGCCGGGGTCTTAGTTACATGTGGTTGTCACCAGGCCCGAACTCTAGACACGATTCGTTGACCGAAAATGAGTGCAGGTCTCCTACCCTCTTGACAGAGGCCAGTGCAACCAGCAGCAAAGTCTTCATGGAAAGGAGCTTTAAGTCTACTGATTGCAAAGGCTCAAATGGAACATCCTGAAGTGCTCGAAGCACCAGAGAAAGGTCCTAAGAGGGTATGGAGGTGGGTCGCGGAGGATTTAATCGTCTCGCCCCCCTAGGAAACCTGACGACCAGGTCGTGATTTCCAACTGTTTTGCCCTCTATGTGGTCGTAATATGCTAAAATAGCTGCAGCATGTACCTTGAGGATGGAGGGAGACAGCCTTCGCTCCTTCCCTTGCTGAAGGAAGGAAAGCACAGACCCTATCGAACATCTTCGGGGGTCTTCTCGGCAAGAAGAAAACCACTCGACGAACAGGTTCCACTTCAGGGCATAAACATGTCTCGTAGACGGCGAGGCCAAGTCCGGGTGGGCCAATAGGGAGCCACCAGAAGGACCTGCTGCTTGTCCTCCCTGACTTTGCACAGTGTCTGCGCAAGTAGGCTCACTGGGGCAAAGGCATATTTGCGGAGGCCCCGGAGCCAGCTGTGTCCCAGCTGTGTCCCTGCATCCGTGCCGAGTGTTCCCTCGGTCAGGGAGTAAAACAGCTGGCAGTGGGAGGTCTCTGAAGAGGCAAACAGGTCTACCTGAGCCTCCCCGAACTCTCTCCAGATCAGCTGAACCGCCTGGGGGTGGAGTCGCCATTCTCCCGGAAGCACAGCTCGTGATAGCTCGTCGGCCACACGGTTGAGCAAGCCGGGGACATACATGGCTCGAAGCGACTTCAGATGCTTCTGATTCCAGAGGAGGAGATCGCGGGCGTGTTGCGACATGCGACGGGAGCGCAGACCACCTTGTCGACCAACAGCACGTCCCTGCCCTGTAGCGGCCTTTTCAGGCGGCTCAGAGCAAGATGTACTGCTAGCAACTCGAGGCAATTGATATGCCAATGCAGTTGGGGGTCCGTCCACACCCCTGACCCTGCATGGCCATTGTACGTGCCACCCCAGCCGATTGCAGAGGCATCTGTGAATACCACAGCATGCCTTGACACCTGTTCCAAGGGGACTCCTTCCCGCAGGAACGAGAGGTCTGACCAAGGGCTGAAGGTCTGGCGGCACACCGGTGTGATTGCCACCCAGTGAGTGCCGTGATGCCACGCCCATCTCGGGACTCGGCCGTGAAGCCAGTGCTGAAGCGGTCTCATATGAAGCAGGCCGAGCGGAGTTACCACTGCTGCCGCTGCCATATGACCCAGGAGCCTCTGAAATAATTTCAGTGGGACCGCCGTCCTGCCTTTGAACGTGTTCAAGCAGTTCAGCACCCGGCTTAGCACGCTTCTCTTTGAGGCCCGCTGTCTGAGCGACCAAATCCAACTCCATACCGAGATAAGAGATCCTCTGCACAGGGGAGAGTTTGCTCTTTTCCCAGTTGACCTGAAGATCCAACTGGCTGAGGTGCCTGAGCACGAGGTCCCTGTGTTCGCATAACTGATCTCGAGAGTGTGCTAGTATGAGCCAGTCGTCGAGATAGTTGAGGATGCGAACGTCCTGTTCTCTCATGGGAACAAGGGCCCCCTCTGTGACTTTCGTGAAGACACGGGGGGACAGGGACAGCCCGAAGGGTAGGACTTTGTACTGATATGCTCGACCCTCGAACGCAAAGCGCAGGAACGGCCTGTGTCGACGAAGAATCGAGACATGAAAGTACGCGTCCTTCAGGTCGATCGCTGCAAACCAATTTCGGGGACGGATGCATTCGAAAATGCGTCTCTTCGTGAGCAGTAGCTTGTGAAGGCTCCGATTCAAAACTTGCAGATCCAAGATCGGTCGTAACCCACCACCTTTCTTGGGTACAATGAAGTAGGGATTGTAGTTCCCTGACCTCATATCGGCTGGAGGGGACGGCTCTATCGCGTCCTTCGCCAGTAGGACTGCGATCTCCACACGCAAGACATGGGCATCGGCTGCTCTCACTGTAGTGGAGTGGATGGCCCGAAACTTGGGGGGACGCCGGGCGAACTGGGGACCGCTAACCAGGCTCGCAGAGAACGTACAAGCGAGACCAAAGGGATCGTAGGCGTACCTGGAGTGGTCCAGCGAGGTGGAACACAGGGACGCGACTCGGCTCTCTCTGGGAGGTGGCCAGTAGCGGGGTCTGAGTGTGCTGTGCAACACTTACCTGGTTCTAGGAGCAGCAGGTGCAGGAGATGGCTCGGTGGCTCCACGACGCCGTTTAGGTGGAGGACGCCCTCGGCGACTAGCAGACTGAGGAGCCGCGGGCGATGGGGTGGAGGCAGCAGCTGACCGCCGTGGCAGGATGTGCTTGATGGCCTCAGTCTGCGTTTGTACAGCTGAGAACTGCTGGGCGAAGCTCTCGACCGCATCGCAGAAGAGGCCGGTCTGGGACACGGGGGAGTTAAGAAACCTGAGCTTGTCAGTCTCCCGCATGTCAGCCAGACACAGCCAGAGATGGCGTTCCTGGACCACTAGCGTGGACATCGCACGACCCACTGACCGCGCGGTAACCTTCGTCGCACGAAGCGTGAGGTCAGTCGCGGCACGAAGTTCCTGGAGAACTTGTGTATCATGACCACCCTTGTGCAGGTCCTTCAGTGCCTTGGCCTTATGGACCTGCAGCAATGCCATAGAGTGCATGGCAGAGGCAGCTTCCCCACAGGCCTTGTAAGCCTTGCCGGTTAGATCTGGCGAGTACTTACAGGCCCGGGAAGGAAGACACGGGTCTCCACGCCAAGTGGAGTTAGTGCACAGTTGCATTGCAATGGCCCATTCCACTGACGGGACATGCGTGTATCCCTTAGCTGCCCCACCATCAAGGGTGGTGAGGGAGGAGGAGCCACTGGAACGGTTTCTGGCAGTGAAAGGTGCCGTCCACGTCCCCGTGAGCTCCTCATGCACCTCCGGGAAGAAGGGCACTGGGGTGGGTTGCTGAGAACCAGCGCGCGCCACCCCGAGATACCAATCATCCAGCCTCAAAGGCTCGGGACACGGTGGAGGGTTCCACACAAGCCCGATCCTGTTGGCGGCCCGGAAAAGCATGGCCATCATCTCCGGGTCCGACTCGGGCATTGCTGGCACACCCGAAGGAGGCATCGGGTCCGAGCCGTCGTCCGCAAAGACTTCTGACGCTCCCTCCGATGCAGCGATCGACATTTGGCCATCGTGGGGGAGCACCAAACGAAATGACTGGTACACACCTCGAGGATGGTCCAGCACGTTCAGTTGGTAGCTCTACTGGCCGCGGAGCATGAGAGGGGTGAGGGTTCCTAGGGGGTTGGTTCCCCGAAAGAATCGCGCTCACGGTAATCCTCAGGTCACCCGCATCACTGCCCATAGCAAATCTCTGGGGAGGATTGGAACCAGGCAGAGGCAACGGGGACTCCGCCCCTTTGCAGGAACGTGAGTCTCGACCGCAGCTCCGAGACGGTCATCTTCCCACAATGGGTACATGACTCATCCACGAACGCTGCCTCAGCGTGTTCGAGGCCCAGACACACGAGGCAGCAAACGTGACCATCCCGTGACCATCTTTTGTTTGCTCAGTTTTAAAACAAACAACAAAGAAGAGAGAAAGAGACCGCTCGCGCTGCTGTGCCGTCACGCCCGCACCAAAGTGGAGAGATCCAGAAGAGGCTTGCTTTCAAATTCACTCTGTTCAGCATACGAAGTGCTTGGCTCCGAAGCAAAAAGCTAGTGTGCAATCGCACCAGCTGCTTATTAAATACCCGCGCTACGAGGCTTCACAGCTGTTGCAAATGATTGGACGCCAATGTGTATTGGCTTGTTTTAGTTTCACTCGAAGTAGATTGGCCTCTCTAGCGAGATTCCTATTGGTCAGTCATGACCTACGTTGTAGTGACTGACCGATAGGGAACATTGTTGTTTGCAATATGTGTTTTCAATGGGGTTGCAAATGTCTGAAACAAAGAAATGTATATTTGTTTATTTTATAAAATATACACTGGCAGGAAATTCAATAGACTGCTAATAGTGTCACACTTTAGATTAGGGTCAAAAATTAACTGCCACTTTTGCCTCAGTAACCATTAATAAGGAGCAATTAGGAGTTTATTAAGTTAGTGGTTAAGTTTAAGTATTGGGTAAGGGATGTAAAATATGGTCATAAGGCATTATGGTAAAATAAGGCATTAATATGTGCTTTATAATAATTAATTAACAGCCAATATCCTAGTAAAATGCTAATTAGCAACAGTTAATAGTGAGAATTGGACCCTTAATTAAAGTGTTACCAAAAAGAATATGCCTAATGGATTATTAACCCTTAAATGCATTAATGTTTCGCCAATCATTATTACATATTAGGGTCTTTAGCCACCCGGATTTATATCTAACACTGATGGATCTCTGCCTTTCGCGATAATATGAAACTCTCCTGATATTAGAGTAACAATTACAGAAAAAAAAAAAGAAAAAAAAAACCTAAAACAGATTTTGTTACCTTTTGGAGCTTGTAAGGGTTTGAGCAGATGTTTTATACCATCATGACTGTTCTCGTCAGAACTCATTTCCCAGTACATTCAGCATCTGGCTCATTTTCGTGATCTCAAACATCTTCATTGAAAAAATAATTTTCAATCTTCTAAATCAATATTTTGATCGCTGACAGCTTCTTCACCAGATCCACCAGCAAGTGACAGTGACGCTAATATTTGATTGCATTTGCTCTGCAGTAAATCACTGAGCCATTTCAAGTTTTTCTGATGATATACTTTCCAATTCTTTTGTTTTCTGCCTGCGGTAACTACTATTGAACTAATGAAATGTCACTTCATCATTGTGTATCAGACATTGCCACCTTGTAGAATAAAGGTCAATTGCACTTATTCAGTGATCAAAGATTCAATTATTGTTATATACTTACACTGTTACACACCTTGGGTCATTAGCGACCCTACACAAATTAAAAAAAAAAAATAATGGGAAAACAGGCATTCTTTTAATATATATATTTTTTTTTATTTTCTTACTACAATGGTTATAATGAATTGATTGAGGAATTATAATTTTTTTCAAACTTTAAAAAAAAAGTGAATGAAGAGGAAGGTAGTGAATGACATCCCAGGTCACTAAAGACCCGAGTTATGCAGGGTCTATAAAGGTTTTGAAAGGAGATTTTTGATCAAAATTAAATTGGGGAATTTGTATATCTTGGATCGGATTAGTCTTGAATTCAGTGCTGGACATTCATTATATATTTAAGAACAATGTACAAAAACGTATTAAAGAAATTTTGAACAAAACACAAGGTGAACCAACATCTTCTTCCATTGATGCATTGCAGTATCTATTGACATACTTTAATTGTATTACTGGACCCTTTATGCTACAAATGAGTCATCATGGTTTATTCAGATGAACTGACTGACTTTCATTTAACATCTATACAACAGTACATTGTTACTTTATTCCCAATGGATTCTGAATTCGAGGCTGTCTGAACCAGCCTTGCCTGTAGCATCAATTTATTCAATGCGTCAGATTCACTCCCTGAAATCCATTTCAGTTTCAGATCTTCAGTCAAGGTAAGATTGATTCAAGTAGATATTTTGTTGAACTTTCTCAATAAGTGACCATCTGAATTACTTTCTGCCTTGTTTTTCTTGTACAATAACTTGGTTAGTAAAACAATTTGCAAAGATAAAGAATAGGTGGATTTAAATTAAAACTTTAACAATGTTGTACTGCATATGGTCACATCCGTTAATGGGACAGTTCACTTGTAAAATAATATCTACTCTCCCTCATGTCGTTCCAAAGCTGTATGATTTTCTTTCTTGTCTGGAACACAAAAGCAGAATGTCCACACTTCCCCTCTTGCATACAACAAAAGTGGGTAGGGTTTCTCATTTGCTTACATTATTTGGAAAAGAGCAGCTTGGACATTCTGCTAAACGACTAATTTTGTGTTCCATGCAAGACTGAAGTCATACAGGTGTGGAATGACATGAGCGTGAGTGAATCATGATAGAATTGTCTTTCTTTTATTTTCTTTTTTGGTGAACTATCGCTTTAACCAGACTTACCATTGATCACAGCCATTTGTTTCCATACCAAAAAGACTACCAGAATCGGACAAAAGTTGAGAATGTAACATGAATATTTGATTTGAAACTGTTCCTGACAGGCGCTGGTCGTAAATCCAATGATTAAATTACAAAACGCACTGGGCACTAATTGAAGATTTATATATACACAGTATCAATATTGATTTCAGATAGCACATGTATTAATAGGAGGAAACCATCTCTAAATCAGAGGACTGTCGCCAGGTCCGGCAATCTGATATTGTGCCCGATGCAAAGGAGTGTAAAGCATGGTATCCTGGCAAGGAGAGAATGTTACTCGAGCAGACAAAAAAATCAATTTAGCGGAGACAACGCGGAACCCAGCTCCTTTATTTACATCTCAATTACTTTTTCATTTCGCCACTGGGGGCTCGGGGTCGCGGTGTGACAGAGAGGGCTGAGACTTGTACCGCTCACTTGGGGAAAGGGGATGGCATTTTCTAGCCTTACATTTTGTAAGAGATGAATTTGTTGGATTTAATTTGTCAGGGAAAATGAAAGAGTGAGCTTTCTGGTTTAATTGTTCCTTTCCCAGTGGAAAGATTAGGTGGGTTCACAATTTCAAAGGCAGATTCAAAGGCACATCCAAACGGGTGGCATATGCTTACAGGATGTAGTTGCCACAGCACGCTGTTCAGGCAGTAATGATAAAATCCAGTGAATACTATGATTTATTGTCTACATCCTACTCTACTTCACTTTCAATTGGTCTCAAAGTTAGCAAAAAGCTTATAAAAAATGATCTTGTGATTAAAAACGTATTTTTTTCAGCTGCGTTTTCACAGATGAGTGCAACTTTAGGTAATGTGTTAAATCAATCGTTTAATTTTAGATTCTGCATCATGTATATTCTCTGTTTCCAGACATTAAATGCAATGACAGATTTAATGTGAAGAGGTTGCTGTTAAAGAGCTAAAATCATGCGTAGGCTTCAGTTAAACATTAATATTGATCATAAGAGACAGATTTAAATGCACATTTAATTATCTGCATATGCCATAAATCCAACCAGCAATGCCTATTTTTGCTCTTTGAGCTAAATGCTTTTTAAATATCTGGTGTTAGGCTCCATTAATATATCAGGACAGTTGCAGTCCAATCTGAAATCATTTGCCATGCTTTCTTTTTCAAAAGGACAAAAGCAAAGGATGCAATGTCATGGATATGATGGATCTCATATTTCATGTGTTTCTCATCTATATCTCTGTCTTGTGTCTTACATTACTTTTGCGTCAAAAATCTTTGTGTTTATGGCTGTACAGTAGGGTTTTTCCCCAATATGGGAGAACGTTTCGTGAACTCTGTCCTCCAAACTAAAATTGAAATATCATATTTAACTTAAACTTAAAATGAGCTGAAACACCTAAAATATGCTGTTTAATTGCAGTTTCTATTGTGATTACTAAGTGTGACAGTAGCCCCTGATACAGGGGTATGTCACAAAAGGTAAATATGTGGAACTTTCAAAACATAAACCTCATTACCTCAAATTCATTAGCATAAGAAGTGTGACATCTAGCCATGGTATACATGAAAACAGTAAATATAAAACTGACTTAAACTGCATCAGCACTGTTAAGCTAAACACATCTACTCCAACAAAGAATAATATCATAGTGTTTATTGACCTGTTCTATGTTAAAATGAACGACGGCGCCTGTAATGGATTGCTTTTTTGTCTCCCACCAAAAAAAGGTTTGAAAAATCGTTTTGATATTCAGTGCAAAAAAGGCTCCTGTTTGCTAACATTACACAATATGTTATTCAGTAGCACAAAATCAGCTCTAAAGCCAGCTGTTACCTGAACGGAGCGCTGGTGGTCCCCTATCATGCTGCAGCAGTAAACTTTGATGCACATGAAAAATGTGCCTCTTAACAAGCATAGCATCGCTTGCAAACAGACAGCAAGAAAACATCAAGGAGAGTTCTAGGAAAGCGTATGCTTCTCGACTTGTGGCAAAACGGGTTCCAAACAGCATGAAACTGAGCTTAAAGGCAAACATGATGAGACACGGTTGGAATCCATCACAGGGACACGCAAATAGAGTTCGGCTCTCACGCTCACATACATATGTACACTTACGCTTGCACACACAAACACCCACTCTAAATGAGCTCGCCTCAGGGTCCCTACGTGACACCCTGAACTTCTATTTGCATCCTTTGCTGGCTTTGAAATGTATAATGTTCAGGTCAAAACAAGGAGAGTAAATCTATCTTAACCATGCCAGGACGTAGCATTGATGGATGACCTGGATCGGTGAAGTGTACTGGCCCTCTGACAGCAGGCGATTAATAAACAGATTGTGCAATCCTTTCCTTTGTGTGCCAGGAAAGTGGCACCTCTGTGTTGCATCCATGCCGTTGATAATAAATACTCATAAGCCTAATGATGCCTGATTACTGCAGCAATCTTTGCCTCATTAAGCTGATTAGCTGCAATGCTGTAACGGAGAGTATGTCTGTTTAATAACATTCAGCAAGGTAGACAACTTGCAGAGAAGGGAAATAAATAAATGCACCTTTAACCTCATAAAGCCATCCCGCTGTCTGTCTTAACATGCAAATAATTAAAAAATAAAGAATCACGGCGTGTTGCTCTCATGATTGCTTGTAAAACTCTGCAACGCTCCCACATTAGACATTGAAATACTGTTATCAAATGTTCAAGCTCTCCTTCGATATCAAGGACGTTCAATCACACAACCGGGTGCCTTCATGTCTGTTGATCCGGTAAGGGTTTCTTCTTTTTTTTTTTTGTAAATTTATGACCCCTGTGCTACAAAAATGTCCTTCAATGTCAAACGGGCCTTGTGTGTCTTCAAACAAATCAAGGGAGCAGGCAAAGTCGCTGACCCCAATAATTTAGCACACTGCTTTGGACATTTCAAGACACGGGGAAAACGCACCGACTAGCCAAACAGAGCCCAGCCTCCCTTGCTTTATTACAGGTTTCTGACCCACATTGGAGCCTGCTGCTAAGGGGGGGGGGGGGGGGCATGAAGCTCGCAGGGGTTATACCAATGACACCACCATCTCTATTTGAAACAAAACACGCTTCAAAGACATTGTGTGAATGTTTGTTTCGCAGGAAAATATGTACACTTAGCAATAGCTGCGTGTGAATAACAAATTCACCTTTGTGAATGACTGCTGGGGCTATTTGAATAGTTGCAGTTTCTAACCTGCGAACATAATTATTTCTAATTAATTCTCTTTTCAAAGTAATCTTAACATAAATGAATAAAAGCTTCCCACTGTAGGCACCTTTAAAAAAAAGTATAATGTCTAATTAATATGTATAAAATGTATGGCTATCATTATAAGAAAGGACTCTTTGTGCATGTGTGTGTTTCCAGAATTTCAGGCTTGTTGTTAAACTTTGCCTCAGGGTTTCCTCTGTGTGCCTCTGAATATGCAATACATATTTAAAAAGACCTTGGGTTGTTTTCAAACTGTAATTGTCAAGTGCATTTTTGGTTATACATCTGTCTGTCTACTCATTTCCATTGTTAAAATGCATTGTTCTTCATTTTCTTTGTTCATCTTAGTGGCTTAGGTTTTATTTGAACATTGATTAAAATTTAAATTCAGTTCAATTTATGCATGTTGATGGTGAATGAATGAAAGAGAAATGTATACTTTGTACTGGATTTTTTGTACATTCTAATGCTCTAACATTTCAAATTATTACGCATGAAATTCAATTACATTAATGTAATAATGTAGTACAAATATTGTGATCTATAACTGACAGTGCTTTCTAAGCAGGTACTACATTTGAATTTGAACTGCATGTCCATTAAAAAAGTATGATCTGTATAGAAAGTATATGTATATATATATATATATATATATATATTTGTGTGTATATATATTTGTGTATATATAAATTATATATTTATAAATAAATGACAGCCATGTTGATACTCAGAACAATATGAGTATAAGTATGACATTTATTTTTATATACAATTGTTTAATAAAAAAAAGTTGATATTGAGTAACTACCATTTCAAATGCCGTTTTCAGTTACTTTGTCTATTTTTGCTCCGCCAAGGAAAATAGTACCAAACAAAGTCAAAACTGAATCAATAGTCCTGTTCCCAAGCACAAACATTAGTGGTGTTTCATTCTTGATTGAATGAGTCACTCAGTGACAAAACAGTGGAGTGAATGAATTAACGTCACACTCATAAAGACATTCACTTGCCACCACTAACTGGCGTAACAATGTATCCTTCATAAATAGTTACTGAAAAATCCCCAAGATGATTTGGAGCTCATTCTGTCTACAACTATGATTAAACCCCTAGTTTATTTACTCTCTTATCTACTACCTATGGTTCATCTTGTCCCATATTTGTGCATCGATTCATATATCTCTGTAAGGCCCCATTGCCTCATGCAGTAACTTGCGTTGTTGTTTGTGGTCTTTTCTTCTTCTTTTTCATTTTATATATAAATGTGCTGTCCTCTCTATTTATTAGAGTTTGGGGATCAGCACTGGACATGCATAATAGAAAAAAAAAGCCATGAGTGTCGGAGTCGGCATTGATCCAGAGCCCCTAGACTGTGTTTCCCAATCTCTAGAGGCAGCACAACTTATTAGAGGAACATGCCGCCTGCCCACTCCAGCTGCAGAAAGAGATTATACAGACAAAGCTGGCCAGCTGTTTCTTGCACGCACTATCAGTGACTAATTGAGACCAGTAAACACAGAGAGAGCTGGACCCCAGTAACACTTGTCCAAAATACATGACCAATGGAGAAGGTTAATTGCTGGGTTGGTTTGTGAGAGAGTGAGGCCTGATTAGACATAAATACATATTCAGCACCTCAAAGAGGAATAATTACTACGACCCCTGGAGAGGCCTCTGGGCCAGATCAGTGGAATTATTTGATTCGTGTAAGCTTAGACGCTCGCAGAGAAATATCTATAGATGATAGAAGTGTCTCGCATTTGGAAATCATTAGAGCCCCATGTTTTTATACATCCAGTCATTTTACAAGCTCAAGTAAGGAAAAGTTTTGTATTAACGTCCAGAATGTATATGTGAATCGTCTTTGATGCGCAATAGCAATATGACAGGGCTTGAAATAAAAAGACACATTTGAGAAGTCAAAGGCACATTTCATGTTGGTTTTAAGCATCATTTCTTTCAATAAGCCATTGATCCATTGGCAACTCTCTGGATCCCTAGAGTTTGGCAAAACAGATCAATGGCTCGACTTGGAGGTTAATGCGATGAGCTTCATTGTTGCTGACCGGCCACGCGCCATGAATGTCAAGAGCGATAGGCTACCTCTTGGGTAACATACGACAAAGAATATATTCTACATTTATGCATTTAGCAGATGCTTTTTTCCAAAGTGATTTACATTCCTTTTAAATTCTACATTATATTTATCTGTTCACACATTCCCCAGCTCCATGAACAGCCCCAGCTACAGGAACACTCTGGACTTCATAAAGATGAAAAATAGATAAATAACAATAGATCATTTATATATATATATATATATATATATATATATATATAGAGAGAGAGAGAGAGAGAGAGAGAGAGAGAGAGAGAGAGAGAGAGAGAGAGAGAGAGAGAGAGAGAGAGAGAGATTTTTTAATGACCCTGCGAGTTTGATTTTGATAAAACCATCAAAATTATGCAACAAATTATGTCCACACACAATTTGTTTCATTGTGTTATCACAAATTATACCGTTACCTCTAAGCACAGCTATGAAATATACTTAACAAAATCTTGAACAGTTTTTAATATTTGAATAAAGGGTAAATATGTAAATTTTCAAAAAATATTTTAAGAAATGTATTCAGAATTTTATTATTCAAAAATACAATATATTGATCAAAAGTGACAGTTAAAACATGTATAATGTTTCAAAATAATTGTTAAAAAACATATATTTCAAATAAATGTTGTTATTTTGAACTTTCTATTCAACAAAGAATCCTGGAAAAAAAATATTAAGCAATTGTTTTCTACATTGATATTAACAATAAATGTTTCTTGAGCAGCAAATCAGCATATTGGAATGACTTCTGAAGGATCATGTGACACGTGATGCTAAAAATGTAATGCTGCTGAAAATTATTCACAGTATTACCGCTTTACTGTGATCAAAGAAATGCTGCATTTGTGAACACGAGAGACTACTTTCAAAAAAATAAAAATTTCTTACAACCCCCAAACTTTTGAATGGTATCAACGCATCTGATTTCGACAAGTATTTGAATTCTGTCAGACACTGCACATCATCAGGTACTTTGTTAACAGAGTTGCCATGGCGATGGTTTGCCTCGCACAGCTGTAGTTACTCTCAGTGTAGACTGACACCTCAGTGCATATCACAGGTCGTCAGATAATCGACTCTGTTTCCTGGTCCCGTACCCAAACACCTGTGCTTCGCACGCAGCCCAGATAAACCCCAGCCCTTCTGTATATGACACTGTCACTGGCAGTCAAACTAATCTCCTTTCCAAGTTAAAAGAGAATTTAACTTTGTACCTGCTAGAGCGGCGGTGCAATTTAATGCTCGGTCCGATAACTAATGGGAGAAACTCTTTAAACTTCACAGCTTAGAATAAGCTTGTCAGCTTATCATATTATGCTTGTGAGCTTATGATATTAGCATTAAAATATTCTAAGGATTTCTGAAATAATTTTAGAGGATAGAACAACCATTTTACTTTACAGGATCGTGAATGAGTGGTTATGAGGCAAGGGGGTGATTTGACAACAATCAATTGTGTCATTACACTGAAATGCTTAATGTCTCATGGTTATGCTTTGAATAATTTTAAATATGCAGTATTACAGCACTGTACTTAGCCTACTCCTTGCACCAAAATCTATTTGCATGCAATGCGCTGTGGAAAATTAATCATTCATGTTCTGAAAAGGTACAAATACTGGTTGTCTAACTTAAATGGTGATGATTATGATATTCACCCTTGGCCAGTGAACAGTTCCTACCACATGTAATGCATTTTGCAACAAATCACAGTCATAATATGCAACGTATGCAGTAATTTATCATTCCTAATAGATTTGCTGTTGGACATGTCATTACTGATTTTTTTAAAAATTTTAACAGAGGTCAAATTGCTTCCACGCCTCATGCATCTTCGTCGTTATTTACTGATCATCTTCATTCTGTCATTTTCTAGCATTCTTTTTCCAGAATCCAGCTATTTTACAACAGAGTAAACCATATTATCTTAGGATTAATGATGCAAAAATGTTTATTGAAAAAGTGAACCAAACATAAAAGATTAATTAAAACCATCAGAAGCCAGAAATTATTGTTCATGGTTTGACACCTATGCAGTAAATATGCCTGTAGAACTTCACAAATTCAGTCATTTGTGGATAATTTCTAGACAAACAATCCCCATGTACATCCTCTGACTCACTGTGATATCAGCCCTGCCAAACTATATAAAAATAATAGTAATAATATATGTCCTGTCTCACTTGTCAAGTCAAGTCATCCTCATTTATATAGCGCTTTTAACAATGTAGATTGTTTCAAAGCAGCTTTGCAGATATAAACATATAATTTAAGGTAACAGAGATTGGTTTGGTTTTATAGTGGTTCTTGAAAAATGTTTTTTCCAGCTAAAGTTAGTTTTGATTGATTCACTTCCGTCTAAATGATCATTTGTTATTAAATTAGGGGCCGCTAAGACGACACCGTTCTCTATAAACAGACTTTAAACGTGAACCTGTGATAGACGTGCGCATTAAGAATTGATTCTATAGTTATGTGCGTTTGAATATATGTGCGCAGGTTTGTAATTCCTTACAAACCATGCCTAAACAAACTACTTGTCTTGTCTATAAATTTTGATGCAGAACTTATCCAATTAGGTTAACACTTTATGGCCTGGTTTCACAGACAGGGTTTAGATTAAGCCAGGATTAGGCCATGGTTCAATTCGGACATTTAAAGTGCCCCTATTATGCTATTTTAAAGTTTCCTAATGTTGTTTTGGAGTCTCCTACAACAGGTTTACATGCATCAAAGGTCAAAAAACTGTTTAATTCCCTCATCATATACATTTGCACATAACCACGTTCTCAATGATTCTCAAACGACTCGTCAGATTAATCAATCTCTCTAAATCCCTCCTTTCCGTGAGCTACCCTGCTCCAGAGCCATATAGAGTGAGAGTTGCGACAACTCCATTGACTCCAAAGGAACGTTTTTTTACTGCAATGGCGGCTCGTGGAGCCTCTCAATAGTTCCCGGAAGTAGCAGCAGCACGGTAGAGTTACAGCAGAACAGACCGTTTGTGATGCACTTTTAAAAGGTTAGACGTTTAAAGAATAAGATTGTATATTATCAGTACATCTTAATCAAATTAACTTATGTATTAAAGCATGCTACTTGATTATTGCTTTCTAAATTAGTAGTTTTAGGGGACGTTATCAGGTAAAATAAAGGTCATTGGAAAAAGTTAGTACCGCATAACAAACCACGAACAGCCTATTAATGGTTAAACCTGTTTTATTAATGCATGTTTATCCTTTGTTGTGTAATAAGAGGGAAAGACTTCTAAACAGGGGTTAAATATAACATTGGGGAGTGTGATAGTGGTAATTGATAAAATGAGTCAACAGAAACACAAATTAATAAAAAACTCCAACCATACGTTTTTGCTTACTCAAATATGAAATCTAAAATAAGGATTTTTTCCCGTTATTGCACATTTAATATGGTTTCATTCAATATTGATGCTTGAATATGTAATTAAATGTTGTTTAGAAGTCTTTCCCTCTTATTACATAACAAAGGATAACGTAAACATGCATTAATAGAACGGCTGTTCGTGGTTTGTTATGCGGTAGCCTACTAACTTTATCCAATGACCTTTATTTTACCTGATAACAACCCCTAAAACTACTAATTTAGAGAGCAATAATCCCGTTATTGCACATTTAATATGGAATGAAACCAAATGTGCAATAACGGGAAAAAATCCTTTTTTAGATTTCATATTTAAGTAAGCAAAAACATTGGAGTTTTTTATTAATTGTGTTTCTGTTGTCTATTACCTGTCTATATTATGTTTCAGCGCAGCTGATTTGTATTGATGGGAAAGGGAGATGGAAGTTTATAAAGAAAGATTAAAAACCACGCTTAAAACGGCAGCAAGCCGTGATCTAGATCAAATCACACTAGGCTAAATGGGGTATTATAAATACCATAACTGTATTATATACTAACTACTATATAATTTATCCCGTTTTTGTTTCCTTTATCTCTTTCAACACAAGAAGCACAAAGGGGATTCAGTGGATCCTGAAGACTCCTGCACTGACGCTGTACCCTCACCTTCAGTCTCAGATCCTTGGATTTTGCAAGACTTTACTTACTCCTTATTTTTAATAAACATTAAACTTCCCAGTGTTGGTCTTAGGTGTATCTGCACTTTTTCACAAAGTATGATTAGCACAAAATGTTTAGTTCTATTCAAATTGCTCCTGACTCGAGCATATTTTCTGCTCTCTGTGTCGGACAGTAGGCTACAAGAAGAACAAAGAGGAAAGGGCAGATAACATGCTTGACGTGCAGTTTATTAGACATTTATAAATCCCATTGTGCTAAATCAGTTGAAAGCAGTTTTTACCAGTATTTGATAGAGATCTACAAGGATCACTAAGGCTCCTCTGGACAATGCATTATCATGCACACTGCAATTACCATAATAAGAGAGCCATGTTTGCAGTTGTGCCACCCTGACATGCAAATTAATAGAAAAAAGGTTTTAAATTATCTCAACAGCTATAAATCTACTGAAATGTATAAAATTTGTTTATATGAAAGGGTAAAATTATTATTATTTTTTAAAATTATTTATTCTTAAAACACCATTTAAATTAGTATTTTAGTCAGTTCATTTGTGCGGACAGTTGCACAACCTGACATTTTGGGGGGTTTAAGATAACAAAACATTAAATATGTATTGTCTAAATGTACTAAAAATTAATTTTAAAATAAATAGGTTTTATAGATTAAAGTGATGCATGTCATGAATTTAACAAATTATGTTAAGAAAATAATGTACTTGGACACTTAGGAAATAATGTATGTGTGTGTGTATAATCATGTTTTGTTTTAAAATTAAATATATTATGTATTCATTTATATAGTAATAAGTAAGCATTGTAAACATTAAGATGAATGCAATTTTACATTTTACTTGTTTGCAATGGCTTTTTAAGACAATCACATGTTTCCTGCAAGTCTCCTGTCCTTGTGAAACCATAGTGAACATTACATGATAACCCTTAAATAACATACAAGTTTAAGAACACAAAAATACTTCAAAACAACTGCAAAACGGTCTGTAACCAAGGTAAAGTTAGCCAGAAAATATGTTAACAAAGGCAGGCAACGCTGTTGACCACAATAAACATTAAATATTAGCCGATTTTTATCTTTTAAAAACAATATTGCTGTAACTACATACACATACACATACACATACTACATCCAAATGTCAATGTATTATATACATATTGCAAACCAACGCATTTATTGACTACAAACTACCAAAAAAACACAGTTCTGCTCTCTAACTCCATCGATCGATTTGAATTGGCGCCGAAGCACTTCCTGGAACTATCTGAGGTCTACGCGAATCACGTGAACAACCAAGCATTTAGAACTTCCGTTGTCGCAACTCTCTCTCGCTATGGCTCTACCCTGCTCTGATTGGCCAGACAGCTCAGTCTGTTTTGATTGGTTTACTGCGTACAGCGCGTGTTGAAAAAGAAAAAAAAAACATTGCCATAACAACGTCAGCTCTGCGTGTCCTGAGGCTTCCTACACCATATACTAAACACAGTAACGAACAATGACGTTGATTTTACCATATCAATGCAAGCGCGAGTCCGATGATGAAACACTGGAAGAACTATTCATTCAACCCGACCCTCCTTCGCAAGGACAACTCGAGCAGGACATTTCTCAGTGATGCGCTACTTAGTTTGAGGTATATTATGAGATGTTGCAACTCTAATTCCTCACCATCAGCATTAACAAGTGCATGTCCATCAACAAACAGATTACTTTACTTGTACTAATTTATTTACCGAGTGTTTTCCTAATATATTGCGGTGAACACTGTATCAATAACAGTGCATGTAAGTTATGCAATGTTAGCAGAGCTCTATAGCGTGAATGACTGATTTAACATAAACATTGGTAAAACAAATCTTGCTCCATACTTAATCTTTCCTCAAAGTAGTGAGAACGACAGACAATCTGCATTAACAGTTTTAGTTGATAGTAGCCCACAACTGATTAGCAGAAGTATTTCAGTAAAACAGTAATAATGTGAGTTAATAGTTAGCAGGGGACCTAAACAATATAAAACTAAAAACTAAGTATTTTGAACACCATCTTTCAAAAGCATTGAACTCCGAGATTTGAGAAGCAGTCGTCAGTTAAATAAAGGGAACACAGCAAAAGTTTAGTATTATACTGCAGTGATATCGTGGTAAAGATTAATTTTAACCACCGATTCTTCACATGCTCGTCCTTGGGCAGTGAAAAAAAAAAAAAAACTGGCTTTACCTTCACATTGTAGAGCACAGCATCTTCTCGACATGTGGTTCAAGCTTTCCCTGGTGTCTGTGTGAGCAATAGGCCCTAAGTGGGCGGCCAATATGCTAATATTTCGTCTTGACGTCACAACGAAATAGCTTATGACTCGTTTGAAAAACGATTCATTTAATTGACTCAGAGTCGACTCTTACTTTTGAAAGACAATAACTTTATACACGGTGCACTTTCAGATTTAAAACTTTGCAGGATGTTTTCATTCACTTAGAGCTATGTTACACACTACATGAAAGGTAATTTTCAAAAATCCATATAGGGGCCCTTTAAGTAGCTTTTATAAACGTGCCCTAGAAAACATTACTGGTGTGCATCTTGACGAAAAAACAATGGCAGATGACTGAAATATTTTAAGATTACTAGGTGCAAGTTGTTTTCAGTTAAAACAGCTCAAACATGCATTTTAGTCTAGGTCTAGGTTTAAGCCTTGATTTTTAATGACCACAGTCAAAAATATGTAAAGGAATCAGATGAGTTTTTAATAATTACAACAATTTTCTCTAATGCATTTTCTTATTTCGAAACTGAAATTTATCAATTTTAAAAAAAAAAGGATTTGACATTGCAATCTATTCAGGACAGCATCAGTCTAGTCTACCATAGACTGCAGCATCCGTAATATGAAGCTTTACTGTAAATATGAAGACAAATTTCTCTGAATGATTTTTAATCGTGATTTTTGACACCCTTAAAAAGGGTCATACCATTAAAGTTACCAGTTAAATTTTCTATAAACAAAACGCCCATTCAGGGACGTGCATTTATTGCATGAATGGTCGAACAACATAATGTGTTAAAAATGCATACACACAGTTCAGTTGAATGGCATTTACCCTATTAAATGCTGTTAAACTGATTGTACGAATCAAACTGTTTGCTGAAACTATCCACAACTTTACACTGTAGGAGCACGCAATTTATCTCAATCAATGGTGCGTGAAAGTTGCGTTCATTACTAATAGTAGTCCCTCTGCCTGAAGGACATTGTGTCATTCACACCCAGCTTATTGTGATGGAGAGCCCGTTGAGTAGTGTACCATCACTGTATAGCACTGTGTTTAAACTGTTCTTATGTATTGTTTTAAATATGAATGTGGGGCTGGGGCTCACTGTTTTATTTCCTATTTCAGCCGAGTGGGCGGGGCTAGTGCGAACCTGAAGGGGACCAGTCATTTTAGCTATATTTATGGAAATGTTTGTGATGAATGTGTTGGTTTTAATCCTTCTTATACTTATTGATTTGTTTTAACTCTTATTCTTAATAGTCATTGTATTTATTGAATAGAATGCATGTGGCAAGAGCTTATTTTATTGAAAATGGTAAGCTCCAATTAAAGAAAGCAAATTAGTATATTTAAAGGCATGGTCACCCAAAAACGAAAATTCTGTAATTTACTCACCCTCAAGTTGTTACTTACTTGTATGGATTTATTTATTCTGCTGAACACACACACACACACACACACACAATTTGTTTAGCTTTTTTTTTTTTATATATATATTTTAAATATGGACTTCCATTGACTTGCATAGTATGGACATAAATACCATAGAAGTCAATGGCACCCATTCAATCGATTGGTCAATTACCCAAAAAAAACAACATTCTTTTATTTATATTATAATGCAAATCACATCAAATGAAAATAGGGAAATTATGATAATATTACTAAATATTATTTACTTTACCAAACAAAACAGTGAGAATCAAGAAGGTAATTATGGAAAATTAATTTTTAGTTTTATTGATGTTGTAAATTTAATATATGTATTATATGTATGGAAGACAGTGTTAGCTATCATGAATCAGTAACACTTTACAATAAGGTTTCATTAGTTAAAATTAGCTAAATGAACTGCACTTCTACAGCATTTATTAATCTTAGTTAATATTACTTTTAGCATTTACTAAAACATTAAAATCAAAAGTTGTATTTGTTATCATTAATTAATGCATTGACTGTGACATAACATGAATAAACAATTAGCAGTTGTAGTATTAACTAAGATATAGCCTAGAGTAACAAATGTGTTGCTCATGGTTAACTTAGTTCATGTTAGATCATACATGAGTAATGAACAAATGAACCTTATTGTAAAGCGTTACTATGAAATCAAAGATATAAGTTCCTTACAATTTAGAGTTGTACATTGACTTAAGATTTAATTTAACTAACTGTTAGATGTATTCCCTTGCACTTTTATTCCTTGGATAAAAACGAATGACATTGTCACTCAGAATGCGTCTGAAATCAAGTTATACTTTTATTGTAGTTAAGAATAACTCGCATGCTGCAGCAACTTTTAGAATAGCATGGTGATGGTAGGATAAATGTAATTTTCTGTATTAGCTTAAACGTTACCTGCTGCTCGTTTGAAGAGACTCGCGCGAACCGCCAATTTTTTTTTATATATATAATATTTGTTTGTATTATTATTGTTAGTGGCAAGGGTGTGTAAGTGTGTTATTTATTGTAATATTTATAATAATAATACTTATTATTTACAATTATGAGAAAAGGGCACAATACATTTTGAGACAAAATGTCTCAATGTCTCAAAATGGCTATCATTTTTTTTACTATACTTTACTATTTTACTATACTAAGTTTAATTACTTCTTATTTCTATTAGTCTATTTTCTACTTTTACTGCTAATTAAATAGGAAATTATTCTTTTGTTTTGCAATATTCGTATAGTGTATAGGCTACTGAACTGAAGCAGTTTAAAGTTATTTTGAAAATGAGCTCTCGAATATCTTTGTATTAGGAACGGTTAACATGCCTTTTTCGACACAAAGTAACATCAAAACATGCTTTTCTCCCAAACAGACCTTGACATCAGTCAGTAATTAATGAACCTCGTGGCAAGAACCAGCATTAAACGAAGTGAACAATTTCAGGACTGACAGAGATTATGAAACAAAAATGATTACGGTCATTGTAATAGAACAATAATATCCTGCATACTAAAGTATTAATGTGCTAGATTAAAATAGGCCCATCCATTAGAGCACTGATTTTTCATTTAATCTTTATGGGAAGGAAATAAGATTCATAATCCTTTGATTTGCTAGGAAATGGGAAGCAGAGGAATATCTTTTAATAACCAGAGTCTCCTTGACAGCCAAGTCCTGCAGAGCTGAGAACAGAGCAAAGCAGAGAGCAACTATTGTTACTGCATGGCACATATTTGAAGAGTGTTTTGACTGTAAAGATACAGAGAAACATATAAAACTGCCTATTTGTCTTTGTGAAATTGTAAAACTGTTTTGGGGTCTTCTACAAAAAAATTTAAATAAAGTGATAAAGTGAGTCTCCCTTGTTCAGTGTGTTGTCCTGGCATACAGCTTATTTCTCAGTCGTTAATGACACAAGATTTATAATATATACTTGACATTTTAACTCCAGCGTACTTCTTTGCATTTAACAAATTACAGTTCACTTTCCATTAATAAATTGAGAAATGTTTGTGCTCCTTTATTGGCCGCAAATTAGCACAGACCACACACATGTATATTAATATTATTTTGATTATTTCCTGCATAAGAATACACAGCTAACTAGCTTAAGATTTTAAGAATTGTATTGTTAATGTAACAAGCTAAATATAAAGCCTTAATCTAATTAACATCCATTTTCTTAATAACATTTACAAATGCTGTCCAACTCATGCATTACATTTAGAAATACACAAATAGGCATCTGTTTAGAATATACTTCTCAGTTAGCTTATTTGCATAATATGTTGCATGCAATGTATTGCAATGAATGCAAACAGTACAGTATATGTAAAAACAATCATCAAGCATTTGTGCTGTTGATGTCACAAGTGATGAAATGAATATGCAAATTGAAAAAAAAAATACAAAGGAAATGTGTTCCAGAAATATAAATGTGGCTATGATAAAATCATGAATAGCTTAACTTTCAGATATATGTGGTCTATTTTTCAAGAGCCCAAAGGTGATATCCTTAAAGAAAAGAAAAACATAATAAATTGTGCATTTTTTTTTATTATTATTTGTGTGCCAGGCTAGTCTATTTGAAGTTGTTTTCACATATTACATAGCAGTCACTCACAGTAAAGTTTCCCAAGATAGTTTTAGTGTGCCCTGGCATTTCTAAATATTTGAAAGGCGAGGTTGATGTGAAATTGAGATTTGAATGTTTATTTAACATCTCAGCACTCTATGTACTGTCAGAAATTTCACAGAGATAGAAAGATATCTCATTAAATCAGTGTATGCAAAATTGTCCTTGTGTGTGTGTGTGTGTGTGTGTGTGTGTGTGTGTGTGTGTGTGTGTGTGTGTGTGTGTGTGTGTGTGTGTGTGTGTGTGTGTGTGTGTGTGTGTGTGTGTGTGTGTGTGTGTGTGTGTGTGTGTGAGCGAGTGAGTATGTGTGTCGTTGCAATGCTGTGCCCACAGTAAACACCTATGTGATTATGGGCACAACATAAATTAATGAAACGTCAACTCCGAGCGAAAATCTATTTTCTGCATATCTCCATGCCGATAAATTAGAGGTTCTTTTGCATTTATAAAGTATTAATTAGTGGCCTCTGTACATCTGAGAGCAATTTTCCCAGAAAAGCATGTTTAAGCTCGAAATTATTTGTGAAGTAAGCTTGATTTAATGAATGTTAATTGGATACCTTTCAAAATTACAATTTTTTTTTTTTTTTTTTTTTGCAGTTTAGCATCATTCATTACAGTTAAACTGTGCATATTTGTGCATTATTGAAGCACCTGTTGGACAATGCGCACAGCATACCTTTGACTGCTAGGTTTTAACGGTTTAATGAGCTCTTCTATTTTCCAGTATTTCGCTGTCTTTTTTTATTTTTTTATTTATTTAGATTTTCAAGTTCATAATCAGCAGATAATGCTATTTTGTGCCTTCATTCCTGAAAAATACTTAGCTGTAGAAACCAGGTATGACAATGACAAACATTTAGCCTAAAAAGCTATGAATTTTTTAATGAGATTTTGGCTCAAACATCATTAACATAATAGCAGTTAGGGTTAAAACGTGCAAATAATAAAATGTATAAATTTACTGAATCAGATAATATTCAAGATAAATTATACATGACATACATAGAAAACACTTTTTTTTCAAATTATAAAGGACAGGCTTGATTAAAATTACATGAAGTAAATGCATGTCTTATTTTTCATGGAATGATGCAAGACATGTCAAAATAAGTTTCCCAAGAAGAAATAATATTCAGGCTTTGTAAACAGAATGTTTTTGTTTAGCCAATCAGAAACGTAGAACAGATATGGTTGGATGAAAAGGCAAGGTTTTTAGAGTTACAATTATTTATTTATTTATTTGACTTTTGAACTTTCAAAGTGATATACAATATTATTTAAGGTAAATATATATTAATGTTGTCAGTATTCAGCTTAATATGGTCACCTGTATCATCACTTGTGCAGCCAAATGATTTTAAAAATCACATAAAAAATGGGAGATCATTTGTGTGTGTTCAAATTATCTAGTTTATATTTCAAATCTATCTGGAAGATACAACTTCTGGTTAGTTATTATTGTGGCAGGATCATGAAGGGATAAAGAAAGAAATAAAAAAAGCATAAGGCAATGGATACAACAAAATTTCCAAGTCATGGAATATCTCTTGGAATACAGTTATATAATTAAGAAATGAAAGAAATTAAAATAAGAAATGAAAGCATGGCACAGATGTAAATCTATACAGACCTTCCTCAAAAACTGAGTTGCAATAAGAATCCACTGTAAACAAAATGTCAGATGACATCTCGTCTACAGTTTGCACACAAGATATGTGGGAGACCAGCTGGAAGAAGATACTTCGGAAACTTGACAAGACCAAAATTGAGCTTGTTGGACATCTAAATAAATCCAAACATTCCAAATCATCCGAATCACAATGAATAATGGTGGTGGATAATATTTTGCAGCAGGGCCTGGGAGGCTTATTAGGGTACAGGGTGAATAAATGAATACAATAAAATACAAGGAAATCCTGGAGGAAAACCTGATTTGTGTTGCTGCAAGACAATGACCCCAAGCATGGAGAACAAAGCTACACAAGAATGGCTTAAAAACAACAATTTTATTTGTCCTTCATGGAGGGAGAGTCCAGATCTCAATCCAAATGAGAATTTATGGGTGGCTCTCCATGTAACCTGTCTGAGCTTGAGTAGAGTTGCAAGAAATAATGGGGGGGAAATTGCAGCAGCCAATAATGGAGACTTATCTGCACAGCATAGGCTTTTATCCTTATCATTTTTTTTATCAAGACTTAAAGTTCATTCAAGGTTTACATTATATCAGTTTGTGTGTTTTCAGGATATCAAACCCATGATATTTGTATTACTAGTGCCATTTTCTAACAGTCAAGCTACAGGAGCATCTAATAAATTCTTCTTAGGGGTGAAAACTTAAGCATACTTTCATTACATAATTTTTAATAATTGTAAACATTTTGAATAATTATGTGAAAGAAGTTGTCTGCTTACTGTGCAAAAGGTCAAATGAAATCCCCTGTGGTTAAATATCCAATATGGTTTAAAAATAAAACAGGAACACATTTTTGTTTTGTTAATTGTTTTATAGACAGAGCAAATGAAACACAGCTGTATTTTAAAAGCATCCCTTTAATCAACACATTTGGTTACCTTCCCTCTAGTGACAGGGGATTTTGATTCATCCCAATGATTCTAATATAGCCCTTAACTACAAAAAAAAAAAAAAAAAGATTCATTTTGTGTCACAGTCCTCGTCTGCACCTGTCTGTCCTTGTCTGCACTACACTTCCCAGAATCCTCCTTGTCTCCACACCTGAACTCACTCCCTCACTTACCAGCCTGTTCCTCGTTATCATCATCTGTGTCACCTGTCTTCACATCATTATGGTTTATTTGTCTCTGTATTTAGTTTCTTCTGTTCAGTCTGTCTTGGTCGGTTCTCGTCTATGTTAACTGGTGTTTGCATCCGCTCTGTCTGCCTGTACCTGTTTGTTGTTTTGATTTATAGTAAAGTTTATTGTTTATTTGAATTCCTCGTCTCCTCGTGCTTCCTGCCATACACCACCCGTGACAGAAGAACCGACCAAGACAAAAGATGGACGAAGCTGGATCAATTTTGTGTTCTATTACCCAGAATGGCCGTGGGATAGAATCTTACGTAGAGGAGTTCATTAAGTACAGCCATCAAACCTCGCTCTCTGATCAGCAGTTGGGGGATCTATTTTGGAGTGGACTCGATTCACACTTCTACTCGTGGATCCCGCCCAGAAATCCCGGTGAGACCATTGAGTGGTACCTGGATCTTGTGCTGTGGTTGAGTGGCTCAACCCTCACCGCAGGCGAGGTTGATGACATCGCCACTCAACCACCGTCTCCAGCCATCTCCATCACGCCCACCATCAAACCAGCCACCGGATCGGTATATGGACGTCCAGGACTGGTTTCCTGCATCGCCGATCCCCCACTTATATCAGCACGTGCTGCCAGGAAGGCCATAGTCCCAGAGACCGTCCAGCCAGAGACCGTCCAGCCAGAGACCGTCCAGCCAGAGACCGTCCAGCCAGAGACCGTCCAGCCAGAGACCGTCCAGCCAGAGACCGTCCAGCCAGAGACCGTCCAGCCAGAGACCGTCCAGCCAGAGACCGTCCAGCCAGAGACCGTCCAGCCAGAGACCGTCCAGCCAGAGACCGTCCTGCCAGAGACCGTCCTGCCAGAGACCGTCTAGCCAGCTCTGGATGACGCAGTGCTACTTGTGGGATCCATGGCTGTTGTGTGTGTGTGGGCAGCACACACATTCATTTCAGCCCATGAACCCAGCCCTGAGCTTCCTTCGCCGCTGGTCCCGTCCAGCCCTGAGTTTCCTTCGCCGCTGGTCCCGTCCAGCCCTGAGCTTCCTTCGCCGCTGGTCCCGTCCAGCCCTGAGCTTCCTTCGCCGCTGGTCCCGTCCAGCCCTGAGCTTCCTTCGCCGCTGGTCCCGTCCAGCCCTGAGCTTCCTTCGCCGCTGGTCCCGTCCAGCCCTGAGCTTCCTTCGCCGCTGGTCCCGTCCAGCCCTGAGCTTCCTTCGCCGCTGGTCCCGTCCAGCCCTGAGCTTCCTTCGCCGCTGGTCCCGTCCAGCCCTGAGCTTCCTTCGCCGCTGGTCCCGTCCAGCCCTGAGCTTCCTTCGCCGCTGGTCCCGTCCAGCCCTGAGCTTCCTTCGCCGCTGGTCCCGTCCAGCCCTGAGCTTCCTTCGCCGCTGGTCCCGTCCAGCCCTGAGCTTCCTTCGCCGCTGGTCCCGTCCAGCCCTGAGCTTCCTTCGCCGCTGGTCCCGTCCAGCCCTGAGCTTCCTTCGCCGCTGGTCCCGTCCAGCCCTGAGCTTCCTTCGCCGCTGGTCCCGTCCAGCCCTGAGCTTCCTTCGCCGCTGGTCCCGTCCAGCCCTGAGCTTCCTTCGCCGCTGGTCCCGTCCAGCCCTGAGCTTCCTTCGCCGCTGGTCCCGTCCAGCCCTGAGCTTCCTTCGCCGCTGGTCCCGTCCAGCCCTGAGCTTCCTTCGCCGCTGGTCCCGTCCAGCCCTGAGCTTCCTTCGCCGCTGGTCCCGTCCAGCCCTGAGCTTCCTTCGCCGCTGGTCCCGTCCAGCCCTGAGCTTCCTTCGCCGCTGGTCCCGTCCAGCCCTGAGCTTCCTTCGCCGCTGGTCCCGTCCAGCCCTGAGCTTCCTTCGCCGCTGGTCCCGTCCAGCCCTGAGCTTCCTTCGCCGCTGGTCCCGTCCAGCCCTGAGCTTCCTTCGCCGCTGGTCCCGTCCAGCCCTGAGCTTCCTTCGCCGCTGGTCCCGTCCAGCCCTGAGCTTCCTTCGCCGCTGGTCCCGTCCAGCCCTGAGCTTCCTTCGCCGCTGGTCCCGTCCAGCCCTGAGCTTCCTTCGCCGCTGGTCCCGTCCAGCCCTGAGCTTCCTTCGCCGCTGGTCCCGTCCAGCCCTGAGCTTCCTTCGCCGCTGGTCCCGTCCAGCCCTGAGCTTCCTTCGCCGCTGGTCCCGTCCAGCCCTGAGCTTCCTTCGCCGCTGGTCCCGTCCAGCCCTGAGCTTCCTTCGCCGCTGGTCCCGTCCAGCCCTGAGCTTCCTTCGCCGCTGGTCCCGTCCAGCCCTGAGCTTCCTTCGCCGCTGGTCCCGTCCAGCCCTGAGCTTCCTTCGCCGCTGGTCCCGTCCAGCCCTGAGCTTCCTTCGCCGCTGGTCCCGTCCAGCCCTGAGCTTCCTTCGCCGCTGGTCCCGTCCAGCCCTGAGCTTCCTTCGCCGCTGGTCCCGTCCAGCCCTGAGCTTCCTTCGCCGCTGGTCCCGTCCAGCCCTGAGCTTCCTTCGCCGCTGGTCCCGTCCAGCCCTGAGCTTCCTTCGCCGCTGGTCCCGTCCAGCCCTGAGCTTCCTTCGCCGCTGGTCCCGTCCAGCCCTGAGCTTCCTTCGCCGCTGGTCCCGTCCAGCCCTGAGCTTCCTTCGCCGCTGGTCCCGTCCAGCCCTGAGCTTCCTTCGCCGCTGGTCCCGTCCAGCCCTGAGCTTCCTTCGCCGCTGGTCCCGTCCAGCCCTGAGCTTCCTTCGCCGCTGGTCCCGTCCAGCCCTGAGCTTCCTTCGCCGCTGGTCCCGTCCAGCCCTGAGCTTCCTTCGCCGCTGGTCCCGTCCAGCCCTGAGCTTCCTTCGCCGCTGGTCCCGTCCAGCCCTGAGCTTCCTTCGCCGCTGGTCCCGTCCAGCCCTGAGCTTCCTTCGCCGCTGGTCCCGTCCAGCCCTGAGCTTCCTTCGCCGCTGGTCCCGTCCAGCCCTGAGCTTCCTTCGCCGCTGGTCCCGTCCAGCCCTGAGCTTCCTTCTCCGCTGGTCCCGTCCAGCCCTGAGCTTCCTTCGCCGCTGGTCCAGTCCAGCCCTGAGCTTCCTTCGCCGCTGGTCCCGTCCAGCCTTGAGCTTCCTTTTTCGCTGGTCCCGTCCAGCCCAGAGACCCCTTCGCCGCTGGTCCCGTCCAGCCCAGAGACCCCTTCGCCGCTGGTCCCGTCCAGCCCAGAGACCCCTTCGCCGCTGGTCCCGTCCAGCCCAGAGACCCCTTCGCCGCTGGTCCCGTCCAGCCCAGAGACCCCTTCGCCGCTGGTCCCGTCCAGCCCAGAGACCCCTTCGCCGCTGGTCCCGTCCAGCCCAGAGACCCCTTCGCCGCTGGTCCCGTCCAGCCCAGAGACCCCTTCACCGCTGGTCCCGTCCAGCCCAGAGACCCCTTCGCCGCTGGTCCCGTCCAGCCCAGAGACCCCTTCGCCGCTGGTCCCGTCCAGCCCAGAGACCCCTTCGCCGCTGGTCCCGTCCAGCCCTGAGCTTCCTTCGCCGCTGGTCCCGTCCAGCCCTGAGCTTCCTTCGCCGCTGGTCCCGTCCAGCCCTGAGCTTCCTTCGCCGCTGGTCCCGTCCAGCCCTGAGCTTCCTTCGCCGCTGGTCCCGTCCAGCCCTGAGCTTCCTTCGCCGCTGGTCCCGTCCAGCCCTGAGCTTCCTTCGCCGCTGGTCCCGTCCAGCCCTGAGCTTCCTTCGCCGCTGGTCCCGTCCAGCCCTGAGCTTCCTTCGCCGCTGGTCCCGTCCAGCCCTGAGCTTCCTTCGCCGCTGGTCCCGTCCAGCCCTGAGCTTCCTTCGCCGCTGGTCCAGTCCAGCCCTGAGCTTCCTTCGCCGCTGGTCCCGTCCAGCCTTGAGCTTCCTTTTTCGCTGGTCCAGTCCAGCCCTGAGCTTCCTTCGCCGCTGGTCCCGTCCAGCCCAGAGACCCCTTCGCCGCTGGTCCCGTCCAGCCCAGAGACCCCTTCGCCGCTGGTCCCGTCCAGCCCAGAGACCCCTTCACCGCTGGTCCCGTCCAGCCCAGAGACCCCTTCACCGCTGGTCCCGTCCAGCCCAGAGACCCCTTCACCGCTGGTCCCGTCCAGCCCAGAGACCCCTTCACCGCTGGTCCCGTCCAGCCCAGAGACCCCTTCACCGCTGGTCCCGTCCAGCCCAGAGACCCCTTCACCGCTGGTCCCGTCCAGCCCAGAGACCCCTTCACCGCTGGTTCCGTCCAGCCCAGAGACTGGTAATGACTCTGTCACTCTCCCCTTTAATTTTTTTGGGGGGGGCCATAGGCCCTCGCCGTGGCCGCCCGAAGGGTCCTCACCGCCGTGGCCGCCCGAAGGGTCCTCACCGCCGTGGCCGCCCGAAGGGTCCTCACCGCCGTGGCCGCCCGAAGGGTCCTCACCGCCGTGGCCGCCCGAAGGGTCCTCACCGCCGTGGCCGCCCGAAGGGTCCTCACCGCCGTGGCCGCCCGAAGGGTCCTCACCGCCGTGGCCGCCCGAAGGGTCCTCACCGCCATGGCCGCCCGAAGGGTCCTCACCGCCATGGCCGCCCGAAGGGTCCCCACCGCCCTGGATGCCCGAGGGTCCGACAGCTCCACCCTGGACGCCCGAGGTTTCGTCTGCTCAGCCACGCCCACGTCCTGCTCCGCCCTGGCCACGCCCAAGTCCTGCTCCGCCCTGGCCACGCCCAAGTCCTGCTCCGCCCTGGCCACGCCCAAGTCCTGCTCCGCCCTGGCCACGCCCAAGTCCTGCTCCGCCCTGGCCACGCCCAAGTCCTGCTCCGCCATGGCCACGCCCAAGTCCTGCTCCGCCATGGCCACGCCCAAGTCCTGCTCCGCCATGGCCACGCCCAAGTCCTGCTCCGCCATGGCCACGCCCACATCCTGCTCCGCCATGGCCGCCTGGTCCATCCTGGAGTCCATCCTCCTGCACCCGGTCCGCCTTCCCGTTACAGACTCCAGGATGCCCACCCTCCCACCCCTGTTTTAAGGCGTGAGGTCACGCCTACCGGGAGGGGGGAGTAATGTCACAGTCCTCGTCTGCACCTGTCTGTCCTTGTCTGCACTACACTTCCCAGAATCCTCCTTGTCTCCACACCTGAACTCACTTACCAGCCTGTTCCTCGTTATCATCATCTGTGTCACCTGTCTTCACATCATTATGGTTCATTTGTCTCTGTATTTAGTTTCTTCTGTTCAGTCTGTCTTGGTCGGTTCTCGTCTATGTTAACTGGTGTTTGCATCCGCTCTGTCTGCCTGTACCGGTTTGTTGTTTTGATTTATAGTAAAGTTTATTGTTTATTTGAATTCCTCGTCTCCTCGTGCTTCCTGCCATACACCACCCGTGACATTTTGATTTGTTCAATACAGAGACCCACACATGAACTTTGGACCAAAAATTTATAAATATTCTCTCGTTTCAATATGTGCTGACGTAAGTCGTGGTAATGAAATGTCAATTCATATCCAACCCCCCCCCCCCCCAAATGTCATGTGTGGGGCTTGGTAGTTCATTGACCCATTCTGTAGAATTAATTGTTTTGCCAGTAGGTGGCAACAAGTGTGTGTCTTTTTTGTGTGTGTCATCGAATTGTTCAATCTATTCAATCTATTCATTCAAACGATTCAACCCTAACAGGCATATTATTACAATCTGTGTGTCTATAAGAGACACCAGAAAGAGTCATATTAGATACAGATTCACGCAACAAAAGGAGATATTTTTGTCATATTGTCCTTCTGTTTTGTCTGACAAGATGACAAGATGTTTTGTTCATTGCCGCTTCAAGTCTCAATGTCTGTCCTCGAATGTTAATCGCTTTTGTTACAGTCACTTTAGTGATTGTGCATACAACGGTTTTCAGCTTTTAAAATGACACAAAATGACATAAATTTTGAAATGGAAATAACTAGAATGATTGATTTCATACTAAATAAATTTGTGCCCCTAAAACTGAAAATAAAGAAGGCTCTTTTACTATATGTAAAATATATGTATATTATAATACATATATTATAATATATGTCGATCATTATTAAAACTGTCATAATTAAAAATTAGTTTAAGAGGAGGTTGGCGATGAATTATATACTGTATGTACATACTCGAATGGCAATGGTGTTGTGCAGTAAATTATTATTACCAACGTTACATTTATTGAGCATAACAATTAGCCCACTCTGTGAAACTAGTAAAGCAGTCTCACACTATAGAGTAAGTGACTCTATTATAGTTTAGCATTGTTAAATTGCTAGAATTCACACATTATAAGCCAACGAACTGCAAGAGCACCAGCAAATATATAAACTGACTTGCTTTCACCCTCTGGAGAGTTATGCAATGACCTCATGGGTACTAATAACACACATAGCTCACTTTGCACTTTTCTTTCTTGCAGATATAATGAGTTTTTCACAATATGGGCAGGATCAGCTCTATCTCTCCTGCCTCAACTATAATGTTGACCAAATTCATCCTGCAAGTCATTTTTTTTTCTAATAGCCATTAGTTGACCAAGGTTCCTTGACAAGATTTACATGGGCAGTATTAATCTCCCAGCAAGACAAGCAAGGATGTATGTGGCTTTACAACAAATCAGGCATCAACTAAAAATATTTATCAATTATGTCTCTTTTAATTACATGTTAGGATTGTATTTTTGTCAGTTGCACAGACAGAAGATAAATTAAATTAGCAACACAACATCTATGTGTGGTTTCTGTCACCTTCTCTTACCTTCTCTGTCCTCCCCTTCTCTGCCATTCACACTCACTGCTGAGGACTTCATGACCCACTTTTAAAAAACTCATTCTCCAACACCTCTGACATTCCCCACCACATGATCGCTTCACCCTTTTTGCTACTAACCTCATTTGAGACTCATACGAGAACATACTCCAGCTTCTCACCAAATAATGTGCAACCACCCTTATATCTAAACTGGATAATATGTCCTACCAAGTCATCTGGAAAGGCTCACACCCTTCACTGAAGTACCACAGGAATCGGTGCTTGAACTCCATGTGTTCTCCGTCAGCATCGGATTGCTCAGGTCCATCACCCAATCACAGAGCTTCTTTTATGCTGATGACTCTCAACTGTACATCTCATTCCCCCTTCTGCTTCTGAATCCGCAATCTCAGTGTATATCGTTGCATGACCCTTTGTCATCTTGAACTGGATGACTTCTCATCACCTCAGACACAATCTTCACTGAGCTCACATCCTCTTAAGATCTCCCTTACCAGATTTTTTATTTGAATGTTACAAAGTTAATTACTCCAGGTGTTGTTGTCTCCAGATTGCTGTAAACCAAGATGTCAAGGTCTTCAGTAGACTATATTAAAACTCCCTAATTTGGCTGCTTCGTGCTTTCATGGCATGATGTAACCCAGGTTACTAAAGATGTTTTATTTTTTGAAATAGAAAAGAAAGAAACTGACACTTATGTGAATAAACAGTTATTTTATTAAATATCTGTAAAGAAAAGAGAAAACAAGAATACATAAATTAGAGAAGAGTGATTTGATTAAATGAGACAATGATTGGTCCTAATAGACGAATCAGAGTTGGCCGCCTTAGTGGGTGGAGTCATCGGAGTCGAGAGATGATGCAATGATCATTTTTTTTTCCGAGAGAAGCACCGAGAAAGAAGCACTGAGCGCGATCTGAGAAGAGAAAGAATTAGACTGAGCGAGCTAGTAGTTTGTTTAGAGAGATTTAGAGATATAGAACATAAAGATTTTGAGAAATAGAAACAGAACTTGATGCTGTGATTGATTGATTTTGAGTACAAGTGAAACTAGCTTTTGTACGTGCATTGAAGTACGGGCCTAAAGCTGAGAGAGCTGCCGCGAACTTTTTCTAATTGATATTAGAAGTACTCTTGGTAAGTGAAGTTTTCGTTTTATTGTTATTACCAAGGTTCTTATGTATAAATATCCGATAAAATGTGTTCAAATGCCAAATATGTGTGTTATATTTAGCTAAATTTATGTAAGAGTCAACCTTCTGTAAAAAAAGGGAAAAATAATAGAAGATTTCTTCATAAATGTGTTAAATAAGTGATATTATAAAGGGAGAAGTTATTTTTGATGATTTGTGAAATGTAAATTTGTAGTTTTCGTCGAATAACTGAGTTTGAGCTAACGGATGAGTGTGACGCACGTGAAAATTGAGCAGATGTGGCCTAGCGCGTCATTTGAAATCCTGTTTTTTGAATATAAATGAGAAGTTAATGTGTTAACATTATATGAAAAGTGAAGTTTGAAATGTTAATAGTTGAATATATTGATATTAAGTGTGGTAATATGTGTATTTTTGAGAAAGGTGCCTAATTGTACTTTTGGCCTTGTTTTTTCAAGGTTGGGTTTTTTTCTTTCCCCCCCTTGGGCTTTCCATTTCTTTTTATATCCTTTCTGGATTTTCTTTTGGTTTTGTCTGATATTTTCTATTTGCTGAGTTTGGATGCTGAACGAGAATCGAGAAAGCTGCACGTGAGATGTCCCTGCTTCACAGCGAAAGTTCGAGAGTTGGTGCAAGCAGGAACTGGCGAGCCATGCCCAAATAAGGATCGAACTGCGAATCGAACTGTGAATATTGTGGTAGGATTGAGTACAGGTTTTCTCTTCCTGTTGCTATTGAACTGTGAGTTAACTTGAGTTGCGGAAGAAGGATCTCGTGAAGGAACATCGAACTGGAGCTGAGAACTGAGATAAAATCTCATATCACATTGAGATTTCTGTGAACACTGAGATAATTGGACGGTGATTTATTTTCTTTATTGTTATTTTGTTTCAATTCTATTGTGATTTATTTCTTTTGATTTGTCTATTAAGTGTTCATAATTTCTATTTTTGGGTAATTAGAGTGAACTGAAAGGTAATTTGAAAGGTTGAAATTGAAAAGTTACATTTAAATCAGACCAGAGGAGAAAAGTATTCTTAATATAAATAAGTCAAATTAGGAATAATTCAAATAACTAAAGAAACCTTATATCTTACTTATACCAAAATAAAAGCTAATTAGGTGAAATTAGATTTAAAACTAAATAGAAAGTATAAATTATAGTAGATAAAAAGAAAGAATAAAAGGTTACAATTAGGATTCAAATAAGAGTTTATTTATTTCTGGTTTATTTTCTTTTATGTGATGTGGTAATAATTTAATTTTATTGTCTTTTTGAACATTTTCTTTTTTTTCCCTTAATTGCTTGTTATTCCTTTTAAATATATCGTACCTGTTTTTCTAACTCAAACAGTGTGTCCCTGTGCTTCTTTGCTGCTAACACAGTCTCTTGAGCGAATTCTGGTCTTCTGATCGCTGGTCCATAGATTGAAGCAGTGTCTTCTTTCACTTCCCTCTGTGTCTTTTACTGAGGAGAGTGAGGGTAACACACTTGCCACGACACGGGTTACAGAAAGTTGGCGAGCCAGCCAGGAGACTGTTGCTTAGCAACAAGGATAGTAGTAGGAAACGAGCTAATTAGTAACCGAAATTTTCTCAGAGTGTTGATCTTACATTGTGACGATGGAAATCATTGAGAGAGAGAGTGTGGACGTAGCAAATGCGCTTCTTGTCAAAGGTCTCACGTTGACCGAAACGGATGATGAGCTGAGTATTTTCTTGCAAAGGTATGGCTCGGTTAAACGTAATTTGATAATTGACGATCAAACGTCTGAGTTCCATCAGCATGCCGTTGTAGAATATGCTCACAGCTCTGCAATGCTGGACTTAGCGCCAATGTTACCCATAACTTTGGGAAGTCTTTCGAATCCAAGCGTCATGTTCCAAGTACGAGCTTTGGCTAGTGTCCGTAACCAGACGACCAGTGAGAAACCTCTTTCAAATGTGTTTCAGGAGGAGTTGAATGAACTCCAGGAAGTTCACTCTACCAACTGTACTCCAGAGAGAGTGCGAAATGTGAGCTGTGATGATTCTAGGAAAGCAGAAACAGTAGAAATGCGAGATTTAGAATTCAAAAACCCAATCAAGAGACAGACGGGCCCTATGGCCTTTCCAGAAACCACCGTTGATGGTGTTACAGTGACTACTCGTTCTGGTTTCCCCATGAACATTGTAGACCCACCAGGTGTTCAGAAGATGGTTGTAGAGCACATAGTGAAGTCGGCTGATGCTACGATGTTACAGCAAACGTCAGTCCGTCTTAGGAATTTCTCAGGGAGGTGCCCGCGTCCTCCAAATGAACCTGACTTTGACACCTGGCGAGTAAGTGTAGAACTCCTGCTAAGTGATCCGGCTATTTCCGATTTGCAAAGAGTACGTAGGATCCTAGATAGCTTGTTGTCCCCTGCCGCAGACGTAGTGAAGCATGTACGACCTCCCGCTTTGCCTGCGGTGTACCTTGAGTTGCTAGAATCAGTGTATGGTTCTGTAGAGGATGGTGACGAACTGTTGGCCAAGTTTATGGGCACCTTGCAGAACCAAGGTGAAAAGTCATCAGATTTCTTACACCGGTTGCAAGTTCTTCTGAGTTCAACGATTAAGAGGGGAGGCATCGCGGAGAAAGATCATGACCGTTGTCTTTTGAAGCAATTTGTAAGGGGATGTTGGGACAATGGTCTCATTGACAGCCTTCAGTTAGGGAAAAGCGGAGCCCAGCCACTCACTTTCGCTGAGTTGGTTGTGTTAATTCGAACAGAAGAGAGTAAACGTACTTCCAAAGAAGAAAGAATGAAAAAGCACCTTGGGTTGCCAAAAACTCCTGTTGTTTACCCGAAACCTCGAGCTGCCACCCAGCAAGTGGCAGTGTATTCTCATGAAGCACCAAATGCTAGTAGTTCTGAAACAGATTCTCTAAGAAAGCAACTTGCAGAAGCTCAGGCCCAACTTGTTACTTTAGGTGGAAATTCAGATCAGAAACGCCAGAGCGGATGTTCTGAGAAAACAGAATTTGATGCTTTGAGAAAAGTAGTGGAAGAGTTGCGTGCTCAGATAGCCGCTATGCGAGTTTCCATGACTCAAGAAGCAAAACGTGAAGATTCAGACAGCTTAGAAGTCGCTAACCTACGACGACAGGTAGCTGAACTGCAAGCTCAGAATGTTGCTCAGAGAAATTTTAGAGATCACTCCCATGTGACTGCTAGTCCTCGAGTTTTTCCGCCTCAGAGTTTAATAGAGACAGATACTGGTCGAGATGTTAGAAGGGCCCAACCAATGACCAATCGGCCTCGTCCCGGATATTGCTTCCGATGCGGAGAGAATGGTCATTTGGCTGTTGCCTGTGATAATCCAGCAAACCCCTTGAGAGTTGAAGAAAAGCGTCGTAAGTTGAGAGAGCAGCAGGCCCAGTGGGACTCTCTGCAAGGGAATTCTTCCTTGTCTTTAAACCAAGGGACGTCTCTGTAGCGGGGCATACAGAGACGAGGTGTAATTTGAACCGCCCTAAGTGTTATAGACAAGCGGCCGTCACGAGTAACCAGAATAGATCACCATTAAGGAACCTGCCAGAGGGGTTAGTAGGAGTAAAGTGCACAGCGCAGATTGTTATTGGGGGTAAAGAAGTTAGTTGTCTCCTAGACACAGGATCTCAGGTTACTACCATTCCTCAGTCGTTTTACAAGTCGCATCTGTCTGATCATTCGTTGAAGTCATTGGGAAACCTACTAGAGGTAGAAGGGGCCAATGGACAAGCAGTTCCATATCTAGGGTACATAGAGTTGGTCTTGAAGTTTCCGAAAGAGTTTGTGGGTGCAGAAGTTGAAATCCCTACCTTAGCTTTGGTAGTTCCGGATCTCAAGAGTCTGTCGCAAGTTCTAGTAGGTACCAACTCATTGGATGTGCTTTATGGTCACTGTATCAACGAGAAACAGAACAATCCTTGTTCAGACTTTCACGGGTATCAAGCAGTGCTTAGAGTTCTTGAAGCGAGATGGAGACAAGCTGGCAGTGAACCGTTAGGACATGTGAAGTTGATGGGAAGTATACCCGAGGTTGTGCCTGCCGGGAACACAGTAGTCTTGAATGGTTATGTTCAGCTTCGGGAACATTGCTTAGAGAAATTGATAGCTCTTGAACCGCCTTCAACCCCAGCGTTCAGCGGTCTTTCGGTGGCGAGTTGTGTACACACTTTGCCATCCAGACGATCCTCCCAGCTGTCAGTTCTGCTTAAGAATGACACTCGGACTGATATAACGATTCCTCCTAAAGCTATACTTGCAGAGATCCACGCTGTAGAGAAAGTGATAGAGAGCACCAAGAGTTATTGCGGAGTAGAGTCATCAGCACCTACCTCTGCCAACCTTACCTTTGACTTTGGAGATTCTCCTTTGCCTTCACATTGGAAAGAGCGAATTTCGAACCGGCTAAATTCCATGCCTGAAGTTTTCTCTTTGCATGATCTTGACTTCGGTTGTACAAGTCAAGTGAAGCACCAGATTAGATTGACAGATGAGACACCCTTTAAGCATAGGGCGCGTCCAATTCACCCTCAAGACATCGATGCCGTTCGAAAGCATCTTCAGGAATTGATTTCTGCCGGAGTCATTCGCGAGTCCGAGTCTTCCTTTTCTTCGCCCATAGTGGTGGTCCGGAAGAAAGATGGTTCGGTTCGGCTCTGCATCGACTTTCGGAAGTTGAACTCTCAAACGATTAAGGATGCTTACGCGCTACCTAATCTAGAGGAGGTCTTTTCTGTGCTTACTGGTTCCAAATGGTTCTCGGTACTTGATCTGAAGTCTGGATTCTACCAGATCGAAATGGATGAAGCTGATAAGTGTAAGACTGCTTTCGTATGTCCCCTAGGCTTCTGGGAATTCAATAGGATGCCTCAGGGAATCACAAATGCGCCTAGTACATTCCAGAGGTTAATGGAGCGGTGTATGGGTGATCTCCATAGGAAGCAGGTCTTAGTTTTCATTGATGACTTGATTGTCTTTTCAAAGACTTTAGAAGAACATGAGTCGCGGTTGGTACAGGTCCTAAACCGGCTTAAGGAGTACGGGTTAAAGCTAGCGCCTGAAAAATGCCGTTTCTTTCAGACATCAGTCAAGTATTTGGGGCATGTTGTTTCAAAGGATGGAGTAAAGACCGACCCAGTTAAGGTCGAAGCTTTAAAGACTTGGCCGAGACCTACCAACTTGAAAGAGTTAAGAGCTTTCTTAGGCTTCGCAGGGTACTATAGGAGGTTCGTGAGTGACTACTCGAAAATAGTCAAACCTCTTACGGGACTCACTGAGGGGTACCCTCCACTTCGCAGGGGCCGCAGTGGGAAACGAGAGGGGGGCGAGTATTTTAACACGAAAGAGCAGTTTGGTGATCGATGGACGGATGCATGTCAGAATGCGTTTGATGATGTTATTTCAAAGTTGACCTCTGCTCCTGTCCTGGGCTTTGCTGACCCCAGACTTCCGTATACGCTTCACACTGATGCTAGTACTACGGGGCTGGGTGCGGCATTGTACCAGGAGCAGGACGGGCAGATGCGAGTGATAGCGTTCGCCAGTAGGGGATTGACAAAAAGTGAGGCTAAATATCCGGCCCATAAGTTGGAATTTCTTGCATTGAAGTGGGCTGTCACAGCTAAGTTTAGTGATTATTTGTATGGTACAGACTTCACTGTTGTAACAGACAGTAATCCTTTGACGTACGTTTTAACATCTGCGAAACTTGATGCTACCAGCTACCGTTGGCTGTCTAGTTTGTCGACCTACACTTTCAAGCTCCAATATAGGGCTGGGAGCCAGAATCAGGATGCGGACGGTCTTTCCCGGCGTCCACATGGTGAGCCTTTAGATGATTTGGTCTCTCAGAAAGAACGAGAAAGAATTGAGAAGTTTACACTTCATCACCTTGCAGATCCTGAAAACAAGTCTGATGGCTGATGTAGTGAAAGCTATATGTGAAAGGCATCAGGTGATTAGTTCACCTGAAAGTCTCAGTCTGACACACCCTTCTATTACATTAGTTGAGTCTCTCGCTCATTGTGTTAATGCTTTGCCGAAGGAGTTGCAACATGAGACTGAGCATGGGTTGCCTGTTCTTCCCAATCTCTCGGAGGCAGCATTGGCAGAATGGCAAGAGAAGGATCCAGAGCTCAAGGTGATAGTTGAGTGGATGAGAAATGGAACTAAGCCAGGTACTCTGAGGGGTCAGCCATCTGATTTAGCATTGTGGTTGAGAGAATGGAGTCGATTTGAGTTGAAGAACGGAGTGTTGTATAGGAAGAAGCAAGATAACGGAGTCTCTCACTATCAGTTAGTGTTGCCAGTTGGACTAAGAGACATGGTGTTGCGTAGTCTTCACGATGATATGGGGCACTTAGGTATTGAGAGGACTTTAGACTTAGTGAGGTCCAGATTCTTTTGGCCAAGAATGTCCCAAGCCGTGGAGAAGAAGATCAAGACGTGTGAACGTTGCGTGCGTAGAAAAAGACCTCCAGACAGAGCCGCTCCCCTGGTTAACATTCAAACCAGTAGACCCTTGGAATTGGTCTGTATGGACTTCTTGTCATTAGAGCCAGACCGCAGTAATACCAGTAACATATTGGTTATTACGGATCATTTCACGAAATACGCCGTAGCAGTACCGACCCAGAATCCAACGGCTCGTACAGTTGCGAAGTGTCTGTGGGAAAATTTCCTGGTACATTATGGGTTTCCCGAAAAGCTACATAGTGACCAAGGACCCGATTTTGAATCCCGTACAATAAAAGAGTTGTGTCATGTAGCGGGTATTCACAAGATTCGTACTACGCCTTATCACCCCAGGGGTAACCCGGTAGAGCGTTTTAACCGGACGCTTCTCCAAATGTTGGGAACGCTAGAGAATGAGAAGAAGTCTAGGTGGAAGGAGTTTGTAAAGCCCTTGGTACATGCATACAATTGTACGCGTAATGATACAACAGGGTATGCTCCTTACGAGCTTATGTTTGGACGTCTTCCTCGTTTGCCTGTAGATTTAGCTTTTGGATTGCCAGCAGAATCTCCAGCTAAATCTCACTCTCAGTACGTTAAAGATTTGAAAGAACGGTTGCGAGAGAGCTATGAAATAGCTAAGAAGAATTCTGCTAAGATAGCAAAGCGCAACAAGGGAAGGTTTGATAAACGTGTGGTTGATTCAACCTTGGAAGAGGGTGACAGAGTTGTTGTGCGCAATGTTAGGCTGCGAGGAAAGCACAAGCTCGCAGACAAGTGGGAGCAAGGAGTTCAAGAAGTAGTTAGGAGAGCGGGAGATTTACCGGTGTACACTGTCCGACCAGTTGGGCAGAGTGGTCCCCTCAGGACATTACATCGTGACTTGTTGTTACCTTGTGGATTTTTGCAGCCGAGTCAACATGAGAAACAGCCTAAGCAAAGGGGTCGCAGGCCCAGAACTAGAGCCTGTGCAGATGATAATGATTCACAAGAGCCAGAATCTGAGTGTGAATATGAGTCTGACACTGATCGATTCATTAATCCTGCATTTAGGGATACAATTGATTTTGAAACCCGAGTTTTGGTGAGCCCCGAGCACTTGCCTTGTCGAAATCCTTGTAACGTCCCTGTTGACTTAACTGTGGATGAACCTGTGAGAGAGAACTTACCTGAATCTGGAGAAGCAGAAGCTCCTTCTGTTGAGATAGAACCTGTTCGTGTTGATTTAGAGATTCCAGTGAGAGAAGATCCAGAAATTGATCCCTGTTCTGAGTTTCCTTCCCAGGGAGCTGAAACAGAAATTGGTTGTGAAGGTGAGAACAGAAATGAAGAGAGTCCAGTTTTGATTGAAGCTGGAGATGTTGAACTTGATCAAAGTGAACGAGAGAACGACACAGAGTTTGAAGAAGGAACTATTCCCAGACGTTCGCAGAGAGAGCGAAAACCTGCAAAAAGGCTTGAATATCCCCAGTTAGGGAACCCACTTACCGTAGTGATTCAATCTCTGTTGCAAGGTCTAAGTGTGGCATTCAGTACTGCCTTAGAGGAAGTAAACGCTTCTTCTGTTGATGTACCTGTGGTTTTGATTCAATCCCAAAAATGTGTAGATGCAGCGGGACGTGCATGTATTCAAGAGGGGAGGGTGTAACCCAGGTTACTAAAGATGTTTTATTTTTTGAAATAGAAAAGAAAGAAACTGACACTTATGTGAATAAACAGTTATTTTATTAAATATCTGTAAAGAAAAGAGAAAACAAGAATACATAAATTAGAGAAGAGTGATTTGATTAAATGAGACAATGATTGGTCCTAATAGACGAATCAGAGTTGGCCGCCTTAGTGGGTGGAGTCATCGGAGTCGAGAGATGATGCAATGATCATTTTTTTTTCCGAGAGAAGCACCGAGAAAGAAGCACTGAGCGCGATCTGAGAAGAGAAAGAATTAGACTGAGCGAGCTAGTAGTTTGTTTAGAGAGATTTAGAGATATAGAACATAAAGATTTTGAGAAATAGAAACAGAACTTGATGCTGTGATTGATTGATTTTGAGTACAAGTGAAACTAGCTTTTGTACGTGCATTGAAGTACGGGCCTAAAGCTGAGAGAGCTGCCGCGAACTTTTTCTAATTGATATTAGAAGTACTCTTGGTAAGTGAAGTTTTCGTTTTATTGTTATTACCAAGGTTCTTATGTATAAATATCCGATAAAATGTGTTCAAATGCCAAATATGTGTGTTATATTTAGCTAAATTTATGTAAGAGTCAACCTTCTGTAAAAAAAGGGAAAAATAATAGAAGATTTCTTCATAAATGTGTTAAATAAGTGATATTATAAAGGGAGAAGTTATTTTTGATGATTTGTGAAATGTAAATTTGTAGTTTTCGTCGAATAACTGAGTTTGAGCTAACGGATGAGTGTGACGCACGTGAAAATTGAGCAGATGTGGCCTAGCGCGTCATTTGAAATCCTGTTTTTTGAATATAAATGAGAAGTTAATGTGTTAACATTATATGAAAAGTGAAGTTTGAAATGTTAATAGTTGAATATATTGATATTAAGTGTGGTAATATGTGTATTTTTGAGAAAGGTGCCTAATTGTACTTTTGGCCTTGTTTTTTCAAGGTTGGGTTTTTTTCTTTCCCCCCCTTGGGCTTTCCATTTCTTTTTATATCCTTTCTGGATTTTCTTTTGGTTTTGTCTGATATTTTCTATTTGCTGAGTTTGGATGCTGAACGAGAATCGAGAAAGCTGCACGTGAGATGTCCCTGCTTCACAGCGAAAGTTCGAGAGTTGGTGCAAGCAGGAACTGGCGAGCCATGCCCAAATAAGGATCGAACTGCGAATCGAACTGTGAATATTGTGGTAGGATTGAGTACAGGTTTTCTCTTCCTGTTGCTATTGAACTGTGAGTTAACTTGAGTTGCGGAAGAAGGATCTCGTGAAGGAACATCGAACTGGAGCTGAGAACTGAGATAAAATCTCATATCACATTGAGATTTCTGTGAACACTGAGATAATTGGACGGTGATTTATTTTCTTTATTGTTATTTTGTTTCAATTCTATTGTGATTTATTTCTTTTGATTTGTCTATTAAGTGTTCATAATTTCTATTTTTGGGTAATAAGAGTGAACTGAAAGGTAATTTGAAAGGTTGAAATTGAAAAGTTACATTTAAATCAGACCAGAGGAGAAAAGTATTCTTAATATAAATAAGTCAAATTAGGAATAATTCAAATAACTAAAGAAACCTTATATCTTACTTATACCAAAATAAAAGCTAATTAGGTGAAATTAGATTTAAAACTAAATAGAAAGTATAAATTATAGTAGATAAAAAGAAAGAATAAAAGGTTACAATTAGGATTCAAATAAGAGTTTATTTATTTCTGGTTTATTTTCTTTTATGTGATGTGGTAATAATTTAATTTTATTGTCTTTTTGAACATTTTCTTTTTTTTCCCTTAATTGCTTGTTATTCCTTTTAAATATATCGTACCTGTTTTTCTAACTCAAACAGTGTGTCCCTGTGCTTCTTTGCTGCTAACACAGTCTCTTGAGCGAATTCTGGTCTTCTGATCGCTGGTCCATAGATTGAAGCAGTGTCTTCTTTCACTTCCCTCTGTGTCTTTTACTGAGGAGAGTGAGGGTAACACACTTGCCACGACACGGGTTACAATAAGAAAAGAAAAAAAACTTTATCTAACAACTAGCCCCTGAGCCAGGACCAGATTGGACTATAGTATATAACACCCTCCATTGTGGACTGCCAGTATTTACAATATCAGTGGCCCTAGTTTTTCTTTATAACAGATTTTACATCGAACATCAGTGCAGATTATGCATACAACAGTACAGTATTTGTAAAAAGAAAGTAAAAAAAAAACAACTAATGTTTATGATATAAAAGTTTTCTATTGTTTTTATGCATTATTTTATTATTATTTTTGAACATGGTCATATTACTCAACCTGTCCATGATGGCACATGTTTAATTCTACCAATGACTGATGAATAGGTCAGAAGATTGATTGGATACACATCCTTTGACTTCAGTACCAAAAGATATGGAAATCATTTTCTCCTTTCGTTTGAAATTGTTGACAAACAGCATTGTAGTTGAGACCAGCTCATTCGAGTCTGAGGCCTTGTCCACACTAATACGTTTTCGTTTGATCTTTTTCTCTCTGTTTTGGCCTTTCCATCCACACCGAGACAGCATTTTTGTCAACAAAGATGAAGCTTTTTGAAAAAACAAGTGGATAAATTTGAAAATGCTTTGTAGTGTAGACCATAGATATAATATACAGAGATGCCTCATTAGTGGCTGTTTCTATGGGCCGCTATACATAAGCCGTCAGCCATATTGGAACAGTCAAAGCCGCCGGTCCTTGAACATTCGAAAACAAGTTGACTGACTGTCTGCAACCGTAGTTAGACACAAGTATGAATATCTATATCTGCAATAGACTTCAGCAGATGATTTTGCTAAACTTTCACATTACAAGATGGAGGAGTCAGTTAAAATGACATTAAAAAGTTACCATAATAAAACTAAAACATTTAAAAGTACCATAGTAAAAACATGTAATAGTGAGTTAATACATATAAAAACACAAACCAACATATTCTTTCCTGTGAAAGGTTATCCAATTTCTTCAGGAATTGTAATCTCGGCAGTTTCACAACCAGAAGCTGTGGAATTATGTGGCATCATTGATTCTTACTGTGAGTGACGAAAACTTGACCGTTCCCAGATGGGCGCCGACGTGTCTGGAGCATAGACTGTAAAAAAAGTGTAGAAAAGTGTAGAAAAGTGAAATCGCCAATGTCCCAATATGGCACTGACATCTTGCGCTGATTTGGGTCCTGATTTGGGTCTTGTTTACATCTGTGATAATGAGTGCTTACAGGATCAACCAAACATTGGATTTTCAAAAGAATGAGAAATTTGCATCTCCAACGCTCTTGAATATACAGATGCATGCCAGTCTGTTATTGCAGGGACATCGACTTTACGTTTTTTGACCCCTTCACATGTCGCGGATCATGGTTGCTCTGCCTACAAATGACTTCAGTCCATTGGATAGGCTACACCTGTCGCTGTGGCTCAGACGCTGTCTTTAAAAAGGATGGGGACATTATTTGTGTTTTCTATTTGTTTAGTTCCCTTTCGAGGGAACTCGAACTATGTCGAATGACACTTTGGGGAAACGCCCCTCAGCGTAGCGCCTCTGAAGTATGAATGAAACTAAGCCAATCCTGATTGGTGTTGCGTCATGACGTAATGTGTGATGGCATACGCGGAAGCTATAAAGGACGCCGGCACACATGAGATGTCAGCTTTTTGCTCTTCAGCAAGCGCTCTTTGTCAAACTGTCTGTACTTGGTGTTGTTTGTCCCATAAGAAGTGTCCTAATAATTGCAATATAGAATCTAGTGGCAACGGGTCTACTCAGCGATAAAGATTCTGTGACTGGGATCTCCCGTTTGCCGAGGCAGCGCGTAGATTAAAGGTCTGCATTGCAATACAGAATCTAGTGGCTCGGATCTCGCGTTTGACGACGCAGCGTGTAGATTACGGGTCTACTTTGCAATAAAGATTCTGTGTGGGTGCGAGGCATGCACAGTCAGCTCCTGAGTGTGCTGGCTGTGTTTATTGTGAAATATCTCAACGCACACAGCCGTGCGTTTTCGGGTGTTTCAGCCTCGCGTCCGTTGACTTTCTTCTCGAGAGATGAAAGCCAAATATATTGTGAATGACTCGAATCTCGTGTGTGCCGAGGCAGCGCATAGATTGAAGGTCTGCATTGCAATACAGAATCTAGTGGCTCGGATCTCGCGTTTGCCGAGGCAGCGTGTAATTTACGGGTCTACTTTGCAATAAAGATTCTGTGACTCGGATCTCGCATTTGCCGAGGCAGCGCGTAGATTTAAGGTCTGCATTGCAATACAGAATCTATAGTGGCTCGGATCTCGCGTTTGCCGAGGCAGCGTGTAGATTACGGGTCTACTTTGCAATAAAGATTCTGTGACTGGGATCTCGCGTTTGCCGAGGCAGTGCGTAGATTTAAGGTCTGCATTGCAATACAGAATCTATAGTGGCTCGGATCGAGTGTTTGCCGAGGCAGCGTGTAGATTACGGGTCTACTTTGCAATAAAGATTCTGTGTGGGTGCGAGGCATGCACAGTCAGCTCCTGAGGGTGCTGACTGTGTTTATTGTGAAATATCTCAACGCACACAGCCGTGCGTTTTCGGGTGTTTCAGCCTCGCGCCCGTTGACTTTCTTCTCGAGAAATATATATTGTGAATGACTCGAATCTCGCGTGTGCCGAGGCAGCGCGTAGATTACGGGTCTACAATAATGTAACAGCAAGCAGATGGTCAGTTCTGCCATTCAGGGAACGGTGGGTTGCATACGCAACCAGGACGTTCCCTTTCAGTCGATAACGTCGGACGTAGTCGACGCCGACTGAAATGGGATCAACCATTGAACACGCCACTAACGCTGCCACCTTCCAGTGCCTAAACCAAAGCCTCCTGATGCCCCCGCAAACTTAAGGCGGGGAAGGACAGGGCTTAGGCCAGGGAAGTCACTGCTGTTCCTACAGGACCACTGGGAAAGCGTTCCCCGTACGTTGGAAGGAAGGGACGCTGCGGAAGCCACATCCAACCCAGAGGGAGGTAATGTGGAGAATACACATATGAACTGGGCGGAAACCGGGCAGTCTAACATATGGAATGTCACTGGGGTGGCTCCAGCCTAAGACGGGGGGAGACAGACCGGACAGTGACGGCAGAGAGACTCTGCCGAGGGAAGACACGGGCTCACCGCAGGGAGCCGTATCGTGGAAGAATACACATATGGGGTCACCGAAGGGACCGCAACATATGGACCCAGCCTAACACAGGTTCCACACTGCTTACGAGTGGTAGGCCTAACACCAGACGTTCCGGAGGGGTGTGGAGGAACTCAACAGGGTTCAATTTTAAGGGAACTCAACTGGAGTAGAAAGGCGCACGTATCCAGTCCATAGGAGGGGAATGGCGCAGCAAGCCGACACTTGAACCGGGCTCACGGTGAAACTGGCTTCATGAGAAGGGAGCCCACGTGAGGCAGCGGTTCAACTAGGTGTCGTCCAGCCCCCAACTCTAGAATCTGTTTTAGCAAAGCATATCGTCAACGCCCAGGCGGAGCACTTTACACTCATCATAGAGGAGCTCAACACCTAAGTGGACATGTTGCATCTCGGACCTTTGCCGAAATGAAGGCAAGCACTAAGTGCAACTTTGCATGGAAACAGCCTTCCCTCTCTGCTGAATTCCAACAGATATTTGAAGAGCTGGTCTGAGGTCTATGACTTGCATTCTGTACATGTCCAAGCGAACGGACAGAGAAGCCAGGGCTGGATCTGCCTCCTCCAGGGCAGCGCTTGCAGGCTCACCACCTGCTCCTATTACGGGAGAGGTAGGAACCTTGGGCACAATCCGAGCCGGGGTCTCAGCTTGTGAGAGTTAGCCGGCCCAGACTCCAGGCACAATACGTTGACCGAAAGCGAGCAAGTCCCTACCCTCTAGTAGAGACCACGCGAGCCGGAGAACTGATATAACAGAATTTTTAACTCACTGCCTGCAGTGGCTCAGGGGCGGTCTCTGCAGTGCAGTCGCACCAGGGACAAGGCCCAAGAGGATAAAGAGGGACACAAGGATTTACAAGACCTTGCTCCTCAGGAACCTGACGATCAGAACGTGCTTCTGCATACTTCTGCAACACGATGAGCGTCGTTTAAACACCGAGGCAACATCATTTTGAGGGTGAAGGAAAACAGCCTACTGCAACCCATTTTGCAGGAAAGAGAGCACTGAAGTGATCGAAAGCTTTCCGGATCTCCTCTGGAGAGAAGACGCACTCAACGACTAGGTTCCACTTCTAAAGGCGTAAGCACGCTACCCAATTCTAGGGGGTGCTCGCAGAAGTGATGGTAACTATTACATGTTCTTGTGATAGCCACCTGAACCTCCGCGTTCAGATGTAAGACCGCCCGGAATCTCCGGGGGAAGAACGCGTGTGCCATCGTGCCCCGTCCCCGAAAGAGTTTTCAGAGGAAGTCAGGAAGGCTGTTGAAGGGAACCAGGTCTAGTTGGGCCAATAAGGGGCAACTATGAAGACCTGTTCCTCTCCTGACTTGGCACGTAGGTGCAAGCGACGGGCGCAAAAGACAGGAGCATTGCTCAACACAACATGTGAAGATCACTGGGCTTCAGGAGCATTTTCTGCTCAGCACTTGGGTGTGACAAGTTCACTGAGCTTCAGGAGCATTCCTGCTCAACACCTGAGTGTGATAAACTCACCGAGCTTCAGGAGCATTTCTGCTCAACACTTGAGTGCGAAGAACTTCACTGAACGACAGGAGCATTTCTGCTCAGCACTTGAGTGTGACAAGTTCACTGAGCTTCAGGAGCATTACTGCTCAACACCTGAGTGTGATAAACTCACTGAGCTGCAGGAGCATTTCTGCTCAACACTTGAGTGCGAAGAACTTCACTGAGCACCAGGAGCATTTCTGCTCAGCACTGCGTGTGACGAATTCACTGAGCTACCTGTGATGAACTCACAGAGCTACAGGAGCATTGCTGCTCAACACCTGAGTGCGATGAACTTCACTGAGTTTCAGGAGCAATTCTGCTCAACATGAAGAGTGATGATTTCACTGACTTGCAGGCGCAAGGCGACCATGAGTCGCAGTCACTTTTAGAAGGCTCACTGGGGTTAAACGCATTTCTGCGGGCCCCTGGGGAAGCTGAGACCCAGTGTTTGTCCAAGGGTAGTCCGCTCGGTTTACCCAAACACTGGCGGAAAAATAAAACCGGGGGGGGCAACTGAGTGGCCCCGGAATGGTCATGACCCAGCCGGACCCAGGGGATGGAGTCTCCACTTGCCCTGGCTATAACTGTCGTGAGGCTCGATGGCGGCACGATTGAGTAAGCGGGAGGAGTGGAACAAGGCGCCCTCAGAAGCGTCTGACTCCAAGGAGGAGGTGACGGGTGAGTTTGTGACATGCAGGGGAAGCTTGCGCAACGGTCGCAATGTCTAACAACTCGAGGCACGAATGCCCGTGTAGTCGGGGGTCGCCCAGGCCCCCGTTAAAACACGCCCTTTGTACATGGCCCCTCTGTTGAAGAGGGTTTGGCAGCAGACCGGGATGAACTATAGTCACACAGGGTGAGCTGCTCTGCCACGGTCACCTCGGGACTCGATCGTGAAGCTAGCGCTGAAGCGGTCACATATGGAGGAAGCCAAAGGCTGCGACTACCATATACCCCAGGAGCCTCTGAAAGTTCTTTCAGTGGGACCCTTTCTCACTTCAACACCAGCTGAACACATTCTCATTGGAGAGACATGTTGGACCGAGTACCTCTCCAAAACTAAGAAAGAGATACTCAGCCCGTGGGCGAGACTACTCTCTTCCAGTTGACCTGACGACCCAACAGGCACTGGAGCACTCGAGGGGAAGGACACTGTACTGATACTCCACCCTTAGACGCAACACACAGGATGGCCTGCGGTGCGGGAGGTAGAGATCTGAAGCACATGTCTTTCAGGTCAAAGCTGCAGACCAATCTTGGGCCAAGATGGTCACGACCCACCCCCTAGTAGCACGAAGAACGAGTTTACAACTGGCCTTCGTACCGGCTGGAGGAGCGGCTATATCAAATCCTTCGCCAGCAGGATAAGATAAGCACGCACAAGTCAGGAGCACTGCTCAACACTCGGTGTGATGAATATCACTGAATTTTCAGGAGCATGTCTGCTCAACACCTAATGTGATGACTATCACTGACTTGAGCGGGGTAGCCGAGCCTGAGGTGGGGCAGCAAAGTAGAGAGAGTGGTGTTAGTGTGCTGTGCAACACTTACCTGTCTCCACAAGCGGCAGGGGGCGCGTGAGAAGGCGGATGACCGGGTCCTCGAACGCACCAAGCTGCCTGCTGGCGACCAAGGGGGAGCTGAGGGGTGTAAGGCTATACAGGGTCACACCCGCCAGACTGGCCCTCTTGGGACCCAGGAACAGATGAAATTGCTCTCTCTTTGAAGTGTGGGTACCGCTTGCTCCGCTTTTTTTCTTTTTTTTTTTTAGGGAGCCAGCGGCGGAACAGACACACACACAAACAAAGGCTCCACCCGGCCCTCACCCGGGGGGAGGGAGTGATCGTGCCACTCCAAGAGCATCTCATCCATTCCTGGGCGGCCCGCTCCGGAATGCTTTCGCTGTCGCTTGCCACCTGGCTTGGCAGCGCCTGGAGCGGGCTGGGCGTCTCTACTGCGGCCGGCTCCATGCTGAGGCCTGGGTGGAGGCTGCTGCGGAGGGCCAGCAGGAGCGGCAGCCGGAGAACGCCCACGGCGACGAGCAGGGGAGGAGCAGCCACCGGCGGCGGGTGGAGGCAGCAGCTGGCCACCGGGGCAGGATGTGCCGGATGATCTCCGTCTGCGCTTGAGCGGCAGAGAACTGTTTGATGCAGTTCTCCACCGCGTCGCCGACCAGCCCAACCTGGGAAATTGGGGAGACCAGGAACCGAACCTTGTCCGCATCCGCCATACCAACCAGGCTGAGCCAACGAAGGCGCTACTGGACCACCAAGGTGGACATCGCCAGACCGATCACGCACGCTACGACACCCGTACCCCGGAGGGTGAGGTCGGATGCAGTGCGGTGCTCACCTATGAGCGCACGGTCTGGATTACCCTTGTGCATGCCATGGGTGCCCTAGCCTGCAGCAACGCCATGGCACGCAAGAGGAAGGGGCTTGCCCACAGGCTTTGTAAGCTCTGCCCGTCGGAACAGACGAAACTCACAGGCCTTAGGGGGGAGACGAGGATCCCCCCAAAAGGCAGCGGCCACCGGACATAGGTGCACCTGTGTCGACAGACCGCTCCAATGGAGGGACACCTCGCAACCCTTCACCGTTCCTCCATCAAGGGTAATGAGGGGGAAAAAGCTATTCAGGCAGTTTCTGGCAGAGAAAGATGCTGTTCACCACCTGATAAGGTCTCCATGCATTTCGGGAAAGAAAGGCACTGGGGCGGCGAGCTGAGAACCAGCGCGGCCCGCCCCAAGATACCAAACTCCAGATTCCAACCGAGACTGAACGGGACACGGTGGAGGTTCCACTCGAGCCCGGCAGCCTCGGCGGCCCGTTTCAGCATAGCTGATAATTCTGGATCCGGCTCGGGCAACATTGAACTCCCGGAGGGAGACAATGCAGCCGAGTCATCATCTCTAGAAGTCAGCTCACCCTCCGATGCTGCAATCGGCGTCCTGTCCTCCAGGGGAGCCCCGAGTGAAACCGCTGGCCCACCCTTTACAGATGGACCAGCAGACAACACAGGAGGCCCCAGTGGTTGCAGTGGAAGGGAGGAGTGAGGAGCCCACAGGGAATGGTTACCAGGCGGGACATCCAACACTATCCTCCGGTCACCCATCCCACACAGCACCCGAGGGTGGGGCATGGTAATGGGGACTCGCTCTCCGCGAACGAAGACGAGTCTCGCCCTCAACACTGCGACAGTCATGTTCCCACAGTGAAAACATGAGCTGTCCACAAAAGCTGTCTCAGCGTGCTGTAAGCCAAACACGTGACACAACAGTTGTGACCATCAGAGAGAGACAGGGAACGACCGCACCCAGAAACGCACGGGCGGAATGACATCTTGAAAAAGACGCAAACACACCCGTGTTGCTCTTTCAGAAAATAGGACCGTCACCAGTGCCGGAGCACACAGGGGAATGACCGCGGCAACACTGAACAGAGAACTGAAACAGTGAAGCACTCACTTTTCCGCCCTCTAACCAGCCATCAACACACACCCGCTCGTTGTAGACAACAGCACTCTCAGAGACATCAAACGATCGGCTCCGAAGCGAAAGGCAACTAGTGCGTGCATCCACTTCCGTATTTATACCCGCGCCGCGGGGGCGGAGTGTGTGATGCGAATCACGCACGCCAATTACATTGGCTCGTTCAATAGTACTCGAAGAAGACAGGCTCTCTAGCGAGATCCCATTTCAGTCGGCGTCGACTACGTCCGACGTTATCGACTGAAAGGGAACTTAAGTTTCAATCATTTTGATGACACTGTTTCAAATCCCGGATAAACATGGTAGGCCTATTTATGAAATTACCATGCATTTCCATTTTACACTAAGGAACAAATCTCATTCAACAGATTGACTGAATTTACTTCTTCAAAAGCGGTTCTGTTAAAAAAATAAAAAATAAAACTTCATGGGGTTCCATGCAGAAATAATTTTTAAAAACATAAGCCAAGCAAGGTGCGATTTGCAGGTGGGGGATTTCCCCCCTCCACAGTAATCAATGATATAATTAGCCTAAATATACCATATCAAATATATATATATATATATATATATATACATATATATATATATATATATATATATATATATATATATATATATATATATATATATATATTTAAATATGCAACACGCACGTTTAAACAACACACAATAAAATCTGAACCAGCGCTTCTGCTCCTGTTTTGAGACATAACATGCAGCGCGTTTCAGTTACGATCCTGGTTCCAGTGGCCTTAATATATTGATTCACGGCTTTTTAAAATGTATTTTGACACACCACGCTGAGTGGGTATTCTAAAATCGGGTTTTATTCTGTCATTGAATTAGAGTTCGACAAACGCGGCGGCGCGTTCACTTGAATTTATTTTTCTCATAACAGCTAAAATAAAATCATCTTTTAAAATTGTAAAAGATCTAAAGGTCTACAATAGGGTAACGGCAAAACGTTTTCTCGCTCATGTGTGCGAACACACACTGGAGAAAAAAACGTTTGGGCATTTTGCAATGAGTTAAGACATGGCCGAGTGGTAGAACTTACGGTTCGAACATTAAGATTACATGGGTTCAAAGCCAGATCAAACATGGACTATAGTTAAATTTTATATTTAGGCTATTAACCCTTTAGGCGCCAGAGGTTTTTTCCTAAAACGTTCGATTGTGACATCTTAATTTCAAAAGGCTATATCTTAAAAGTGATAAAAGATAGAGACTTTCTGTAAATTAGAGAAATATTAAGGACGACCCAAAGTTTATGTAGGGATTACATTTCCCCATCTAATTTGCATATTATGACGTCATATGGTGGTGGCAATCTTGGATTATAGAATTTTCATGAAAAGTCACATGTTTAAATGATAAAATGCAGCACTTCTTTCCCCAAAAAATGTCCATCACCTTCTGTATGCTATATTGCACAATACTGAATGCTCAGGTATATAGTAAGTAGTAAACAAACTGTGTAAATCATTACTAATAAATGGTAGAAACAAACCGAATGCATGTAGTGGTTGAGTCCAACCACTGGATGGTTAAGGAGCATCTGGTAAATAAAAAAAACCCACGAGGTCCATCCCAATACGTGTAAACGGTACATCAATAACAGGAAGCGGAACCAGGGGGGCCGGGGCTGGCTTCTGAGGGGCAGTTCTTTGGCAGACAGGACAGGCTTGGCAGTACCGTCGCACATCCGCATTGATTCCTGACCAATGGAAGCGGTCCCTGAGTCTTTGAAGAGTGTTGTCCGCTGCGAGGTGGCCAGCCATTGGGTGTGTGTGAGCCAAAGAAATCACCATATCAGTTTTCCCCCTTGGCAGGACTAGGAGCTCCTTCTCTTCTCCCCTCCTGGTGGCCACGCAATATAACAGGCCGTTCTTTACCACAAAGTGCGGAGAGGGGTGGGGAGGTGGCATATGGTCCTTTCCTTCTAAAACTCTGATCTGTTTCCAGCAGTGTTGGAGTCTGTCATCCTCACGCTGCTCTCTGGCCAGGGAGCCCCCCGTTGCAACCTGCTGGAATAGATCAGAAAAGACATCCAGGTGGTTATTAGTTGACTCACCCGCTCTCTCACTTTCCGAGGCTAGGTAAGCCTGGTGACCGCGTGGCTTCCTGGGCCCTGGGGGTCCTTTCCGGCGAACAGGCTTCTCTGGTCGTCTTAGTAACTGGTCAAGCCCCGGCCAGTCTCTCCCCAACAGCAGAGGAACAGGAAGATCCCTGATGACACCCACCTCAATCGACCAGGTACCTGGCGCAGCTGAAACAGAGACAGTGCAGGCAGGGCCATACTTAGTATCCCCATGGACACAGGTAATGGGAAGAAGTGCTCGGCCTGGCCTTTCTGGTCCAAGGAGCTGAGGCTGGATCAAGCTCACGCTGCTTCCTGTGTCAAGAACGGCCCAAACACGGCGTCCGTTGATTTGAACTTCTCGCTTGGGGGCACCGTCTGGGACATTGTGGTGAACAATGCAGCCCGCCATCCAGGCTTTTCCCACTGGTGGACCTGGGTCCGTGGGCATCGGTTCATCAGGCATACTCCCCCGGGGAGTCGTTAGGCTCACCGGCTTGGGACTGCCACCCACAACACGACGCTCGCCAGCGCCCTTTCGGATAAACGGAACCACTCTCTCCCCGGAGTCTCTGGCGAGGGCCGCCTCTGACAGCTCTGCGGCCTCCACTAAATCATTCAGGGTCCGTGGGTTGGTGAGACCGACGGTGCGGCGATGAGGGCGAGGCAAAGCACGTAACAGCCGGTCCACAGTGACGCGCTCTACCACTTCCTCAGCAGAGGCTTGGCCCGGCAAAAGCCAAAGTTTGACCAGTCGGGCAAGCTGGGCGGCCTGGACACGTACAGGGACCCTGGGTTCGAAGTTCCACTCATGCACTTTCTGGGCTGCGCACACCGGAGACAGTCCTAGCCGGGCAAGGATCTCCTTCTTCAGTGAGTCATAGTCTGCAGCATCCTCAAGCGGGAGGGAATAATACACACGCTGAGGTTCACCAGTCAACAATGGGGCCAGCAAACGTGCCCACTCACGCTGGTTCCATTCTTCTTGATCCGCAACAACCTCAATTGTGTGAAGAAAGGCTTCCACATCATCCTGGTCTGTCATTTTCGGGAGAATTTGCAGTGCAGAAACTCTTGGCTCCAGTGGTGTAAGCCGGGCAGTCTCTGTTCGTAGGCGCAAAAGCTCCCCAGCCACCTGGTTTTGGCCAGCAACCAACTGTTCTGACAGCTGTTGCTGCCGCACGGAGACCTCAGCAAGGTGGCGGATGATGTCTTCCGCGCTGGGGAGGGAAGCTGCCTCTGGGGGGGCTTTGTGTCGTTGATCTCCGGCCCGCATTCTCCACCAGTGTAGCGGGCGCTTGGGGAAAAAGGAGAATAAAACACGTAAGTGGTTAAACCCAGAGGGTGTGTTTTATTTGTTGTGCGATAGTGAGGGATGTAGGAGTATCGGTGCTCTTGTGCTCCTGTGGTGAGAGTGCTGGAGAAAGTGGATTGAAGACGGCAAACTTCAGCCAGACAGCAGAGAGTTGGCTTGTATGGCAGAGAGTTTGTCAAGGCTTCCAGGTTCCTTCTCATTAGTCACTTTCTGTAAGAAACAAAGGGATAAACAGACGTTAGTGAGTGTCTGGGAGATCACACAACCCCCTTGGCCTTTCTTCATTGGTGTTTATATAGCCCCAATGATGAATTGGTCGATGGCCGTCAGGTGTGTGTGTGTTGATTGATGGCCAGCTGTTGTGTATGTGTTGCCAGCGGCGACTGATGTCGGGATGAAGAGAGATAGCTGTCAGGTGTGTGTTGCCAGCGGCGACTGATGTCGGGATGACAGTAGTCCGCCACAATATATATATATATATATTTTTTTATTTTTTTTATAGAACTGCTTTTGAAATTACGATTGGTAGGCTATTATTAAACAGATGTAAAGTTGTTCTGTTGGATACTATTTGTTCCTTAGTATAAAATGGAAATGCATGGTAATTTTATTTTATAAATATAAGCAAAAAACTAAATGGTGTAACAGAGTTTTAGAACTAGTCAAATCTCTCTGCATTAAAGCAGCACTATGCAGGTTTTTTTAGCTTAACTGAACAGCTTCAGAGTTATTAGAATGGTTATATGACTCTTTTCGGGTTGAATGGTGGTTGTCTCGCCCCCCTCTGGTGCCTGTGAGTGGAAAAACCGCATTTGCAACTGTGATTTCAGCTCTCGCGATGTAACAAATTGCTTTACGGCACTGCACACATCACATGCATACACGCCCCCATCCAGATCCGGCTAGCTATAAGAACAACTATCGTCATGGCTAAACTGGCATATAAGAAGCAGAAAGCTAGGAAAGCAGTGTCGGAGGAGCAGAGAAAGAGGAAACGGCAGACTGACCGAGCAAAGAGTCAGACACGAGTAAATATCGGACCTGCGTTTTCAGAATGGAGGAATAAATGAAGAAAGCGCGGTCGGAATAGTCTAGAAAAAGGTAACGAGAATCTGACAGCGCGAGGAACCGGACAAGTGTCCTACTTGCTCAGGCTTTCACTGTTAAAGTTGATTCCTGCGATTATCATGAGAACAGTTGTCAATATCTCACATAATTATCACGATATAAATAAGCCTACACGTTGTAAATAGTGTAAATGAGCGCAATTTGCAAACTATTATGATAAATTGCAATAATCATGTCTAACAACATCATAATAACGGACATTCTTATGAAATAATGCGACGAATAAATAACTTTATTCCGTGAGAGCAGATCATAGACTGTCACGCTCTGCGTGAGTTGTATTTACGACAGTGACGTTAAATACAAGTTCTCTACAGCGACTCTAGGGGAGACCTCCTCAAGCGCTTTCAGTAAGCGCGTGCTGTATGGAGTTTGGGCCTAATGACTCAAAAGTCATACTCAAACCAAGGCACGGGTACGTGCCAAAATCCCTCAACACACCGTTCAGGGCCCAGGTTATTTCCCTGTGCGCCCTCCCGGTGAACAATGAGGAGGCGGATGCTAATCTCCTTTGCCCCGTCAGGGCGCTGAGAGCTTATGTGTCCCGCTCGTCTGTCTTCAGGCAGACCGAGCAGCTCAACTCCAAGGGACTGGCCGCATCAAAACAGAGCCTGTCCAGATGGATAGTCGATGCCATAGCGCTGGCTTACACTTCTAAGGGCCTGCAGTGTCCTTTGGGTGTCAGAGCGCACTCCACGAGAGGCGTGGCCTCTTCGTGGGCGTGGTCTAGTGGGATTTCCTTGCATGATATCTGTATGGCGGCGGGCTGGGCCTCGCCGTCTACATTTATAAGGTTCTATAACCTAGAGGTTCCCGCCTTACAGGCCAAGCTGCTGTCGGTCTAGAATTCAGTACTATCTGTCCCGCTGCGCCGGCGCAGAATGCTGAGTTTTGATTGAGTATCGCTCACTGATCGATGGAACAGCTCCATGGGTGTTGAATAGCCCGTACTTTTGCCCAGTTCAGGCTGAACGCGTTCACCCTGTCTGCGGGATATACTGTTGACATAACTAGCTCCTATGGGATGCTATTTCATGGGGAATGATGCTGGTAGCCTCTCTTCTCCGACTCTCTGTGAGTCTACGGTGATTATGCACTATATGAGCCCCGGGCTACTGCCCTTGGGACTTTGGTGTCGGATCCCAGTACACACGGCGTCTTACATTGTGTTCCCCATAGTAGAGGTCTGCACTCCCGCGGGAGTGGGCGGGATCATGAGGTGCACTTGCGGGTGCGGGCGGGAGGGATGATACGCTGCACTCCCGCAAATTAAATATGAGTATAAAGTAAAATATATAAATGATTAAAGTAGCGTACATAATTTGTAGTTGTGAGGGAGATTCTGATTGGCAGCAATAAAAACGTTTTAAGCAGCCTAAACTTGTGAATGTTGTCGGGTAGGGCGGGGCCTAATCTCACGCACACTTGTTTAGAGACAATTCCTTTCCCGCTGCTCCGAGTTCGAATTCGAAAGCTAGTTCAAGTTCAAAATAGACAGCATGGACGAGGAACAGACCGCCTCTAGTGCTTCAGATAAAGTACTGTTGTGAATATTATGCTGTTCGTAATATGGGACCAATAAATATGTTACCAAGTATTGGTAAGGAATTTTGTGTGCACGCATTTTTTTCCCCAAGACCTTTCGTCAGACAGAAAGTGCGGGCGGGAGCGGGACATTATATCACAGATGCGGGCGGGAGCGGTACTAAAAATGACAAATCCGGGAGCGGGACTGAACACTGCGGGAGCGGGCGGGAGCGGGTCTGAAAATTGTGTCCCGCGCAGACCTCTACCCCATAGCGTAAGATATTACGCAGTACGAGAGATACTCTCGTTAGAGAACGTACTCGGTTACTAACGTAACCTCGGTTCTCTCTAGAGAGGGAACGAGTACTGCGTATCTTGCCGTGCATACAACAGCGCTGGTTCGCTTCAGCGATGAAAACCAGTTTGTATCAGCCTGTCGAGCGTATTTATAGGCCAAGGCCACGCCTATTCTGGCGGGACGCGAAGAAATGGGCGCGAAGCACCCCCATTGGATGCCACGTCACGCAGGGCCTCTCTCGATAGGCTTGCTGCTGTTGCCGCAGGGCAGCCAATAGGCGCGCAAGCCGTCTTGCCTATGTCTGCACGCTGCCGCACAGCGTTTTACATTAATCAAAATTAAAGGATAATTTTTGGCTTCAATATCTCGTGGAAAAGAGGTTTTCCCCATAGCGTAAGATATTACGCAGTACTCGTTCCCTCTCTAGAGAGAACCGAGGTTACGTTAGTAACCGAGTACGTTTTGTACATTTTCAATAATAGTACCTTTAATGGTACAGGAAAGACTTCTGATGATACTGTTTGATACCTTTTAAGGTAAAATTGAAATTAATGTACATGTTCTCACATGAAGGGTACAGTGATAGGCCAAATTACTGTTTCATTCATGATTGTGTGTTGAGTATATTTGGCATAGCAACAAGACGCTGATTGCTCGAAATCACTTCAGCCGTTTGAATTTTCCGAACTGACAGCCGAAAGCAGGCTACACGACTGCAGCGCGGTACAGGGTTTATTTTAAATATCAAACTTGAAGAAGAACAAATTTAAAGGTGGGTTCTGATAACTTATGTTTATATTTAGTTCAAAAGTCGAAAATATAAAATTTTCAGCCACTTAACGTTAATTTAGCGAATTACATTAGCTTTGCATCAAATGCTTAGTCATTTGACTTGTATACACTTTTTTAATATTTTTTAATGCAATTATTGACTAGTATTAAAGTCATCTTAGGATATTATTTTTTCCGATGAAGTTGTTTGTTTGCCATAATGACAGAGTGATGTCAATCTTGATAAAGCACAGTAAAACTGCACTGTTCAGAACAAAATAAAGGTGTGTGTCAAATAGATCTGTCTAGTCTGTTTTATATTTACTGTACTGTGTTGCATAAGAGAGCACAGAATAGAACATCTCTTGTCTCTCTTATTGAGATGCTGGAGTCAGATGTGTATTACAATTGAATTGACAGACAGGGAGTACAATAACCAGTGACATTTGAGGAATCTTAGATTTTTTGACAACGTAGTTTGCAGGGCTTTTGACTCGGCCCCCTTACAAGATGAGGGTAGAGCTTCAAGAGCTCATACTCCGGCATACCACAATTAAAAAAAAAGACAATCTTATGGATTGAAAATGTTAGAAACTGTCGGTAGTTGTGTTCAGGCTTCATGTTCGAACAACGGAGACTGATGGAGAATAAGTGACAACGTAGAATGCAACAGGACGTTTCTGAATGGTTAATTGATACATTTATGTAGTTGATGTGGAGTTAACTATCTTCAAGTAATCGATTAGCATGTTCCGTAATGATAATAGGGTATATAAATCGCTAAACAGCTGCTCGTGTAGGAACAGTTGTAAGATGACTAGAGAGCCAGAGAATATATGCTTCATGGAGATAGTAGTAGTAGTTAGTTTAGCTTGTTTGCGGCTAGAACTTATGTTGTTAATTGTTATATTGCGTGTATGACAGGCTATTGCATTATTGTTATGTACTGTATTGCAAAATAGGTGAAAAGACTGATGCGACAGCTTGAGCAGACTCCCAAATGTATGATTGACCGTCCTGGGGCTCCCTACGATGATGTCATTGTAGGGGGGGGGGGGGGGATCGTTTGTAGGGGATGAATCTGCTTTTGACCATGGGAATTATAAAAAAAATAGTGAGTGGATTTTTACCATTATAGACTGATTGTTCTCACACACTGTGGACACACATCAGTGTTCAAACACCTTATAAAAGTTAATTTTGCATAATGGGTCCCCTTTAATTTTGTTTATTGAACTGTTGTATAAAATCAAAAACGCATGTTGATATTTGGAGAAAAAAACGTCACTCTCCGTGTGATGCTGATTAACTATACTAACTATATTAAACTATATAAATATATATCTTGAATATTGGTAGCATTTTAATAGACTGTTGCCCTGTTCAAATACCCACCTTCAGTTCAGTCTTTGCACTTGATCATTTGTCTACTTTAATGACATATTTCCTGTATGTGTCCCATGTGTTCAAGTAGGTGTGAAGACTGCAAGTGTGTAAACAACTTTTGATTACCGGAAGGGACACACTTAGAATCTTGCAAAAAATTGCAAGTGTTTAAATAGCTTTTTTTTTTTTTTTAAATAATCTTCTAAATGTCTGTTCAGTAGTTGCTATGTAACTAACATGGCGCACTTGTGTAACCTACTAGATGACATCACGTAGTTTATGCATGCACTTCCTAGGTGTGTTTTTGTAAAGTGAGGGAAGTACTCAATGTCAGATTGCACATTGTTAAAACAACAATCACAATATTATCGTACACAATATTACTGCTCGTTCACAGATGCAAAGAAGCAGATTATTTAATTTATAGCAGTTTTTTTGCACTTCAATATTCACAGACCATTGATTTATTGTACAGCTCTACTTCCGATTATTTCATCCATGCATCAATTTGTGCGTTTTATATGACATCTGCATATGCATAGTACATTTTCATGACTGTATTCCAGGATTGCGTCTGCACTACAGAAATCATAAGGCCTTAAGTTATAAACGAGTCATATATTTATCTGCACGGACGGATGGTGTTCTCAAATATAGTTGAACATGTTCAATGTGTTTCCGCCTTTTGCAGCCACTTTGCGTCCACATTTTTTGCAAATTGGACATCGATCCTTGAGGACAACCATGAGTTCGTTTTTTTTTTATATCCAAAGTATTCCCGTACTGAAAATGTTAACTTTTTCGACAGGGATAGACTAGAGATAACAGGCTCTGTCTCTGATATCGTCTCCGATGTATGTGTGTGGGTGGAGCAGGTTGAGTCTAAGCAGTCAAGTGGAAAGAAGTTGCTCATGCGCAGGTGAGATTCACCATCTGATTGACCATCCATACGCGTTCATACCATGATACATCCGCATACCGGTATACCGTTACAATCCTAGATATAAAATTAATGATGTTGTCAAATTAATTTTAAGTTTTAATGTACCCGTCTTAAATCCTGGTGGAGAAATGTAGTGTTTTCTGACCTACATGCTTTTGCTGTACTATAGCAGACCATCTTCACTTGAACCCAGGTTGAGTCTCTCATTGGGGTGAAATGTGGCTCAAGGCATCTCTGACTGTTAACAGCTTCTCTTTGGATATCAAAGGCCCCGTTCACACTGCAGGCAAAAGTGGCCCAAATCTGATTTTTTTGGGGTCAAGTGACCAGGTCAGACTTCTTCAGAGGTAGTGTGAACACTCAAATCTAGCCCAGATCTGATTTTTTCAAATCAGATTTAGACCACATACATATGTGGTCCTGAATCAGACCCAGATCTGATTTTTTTCAATGCAGCCGCAGTGTGAACAATCAAGGCGGATTTGATGCGACTTTCACGTCAATCTACGTCGACATTTGTCACAATTATGCGCCGGCGAGTTAGCAACAGACACAACAAACACAGACACAGACAGTATTAACAAATTGGCTAGATATGGAGAACAGTGATGGAGTGAGTCAGTGGAGGGACAGTGAGGTGTTAGATCTAATTAATATATGGGGAAATACTTCTATTCAAGCGAAATTAGAAGGGTCCTACCGTAACCGCTCTGTTTTTGAAAAGATAGCACACGAAATGGAGGAACGGGGACACAGGAGAACGTGGCTGCAGTGCCAAAGGAAGGTTAAGAGTCTTAATAGTAAATTTAAAGAAGCAAATGATTCTAACAACCGAAGTGGTCGTGGTCGCATCACCTGCCCATTTTACAACGAGATTAGCCGTGTTATGGGCGATAAACCCAGCTGTCAGCCGTTGGAGCTGCTGGATAGCTACGAAGCAGGTGAAGAGGAGCCTGAAACTCCGAGGAGTTCAGCAGACAGCCTGGATATAGATGTCGAAACAGGTACGTTTTCAGTCTTGACATACATAGCCTAGGCATATACTGTAGAAAAAGACTAGAAAGTTGAGGTGTTTGTTATAGGAAAATTATGTTCACAGAATAAACAAGCCAGTCAGCTGCGCACAGTTTTCTTTGCACAACTCAGAAAACCCACCAGAGAAGCAGAGTACCCTTTACTGTCGCTCCAAAACACTCATGAAAGTGCGTATCTATACCACAAATTTAATTTCTCGTAGGCTACCATTTAAACGCAAAAAATGTTTTTTTTTTGTTTGTTTTTTTTGCGTGCATATGCTACACACTGTAAATCCCTAGGTTAGGATTAGGGGTGTGGAGTGCGTGCATACACGCAATTAAGTGCGTATACACGTGAAAAATGCGTAGCATATAAACGCAAAAACAAATCAAGGCGTATAAATAACACGATACATTTAATTCCTGAAATAGATACGCACTTTCATAAGATCGGGCTCGTCATTCAGAAATGTACGCAGTCTACGATCTGATGAACTGCACTGGTAACCTGGCTCTGCAGAACCAAATCCCATATTATAACCTAACATATAAGGAGGGGGGCTAGCTACCATGTTATCATCATCTTCTCAGGGTAACGTGTGTGTTGAGGGTGTTATGTAAATTGGTAACGTGAACCAGCTCATAATATTTGCATTGAATACATCACATTATAGCATGATATGTTTGCTTTCACCAGATGATACAAGCACAGAGTCACTCCCTTCTGTGTCTTCTGCACCATCTACATCTGGAGAAAGCTCATCAGCTGCAGGCATTACAGAGACCACTGGAAGAAGCACAACAGCCAGCAAGTCCTCTGGAAGTAAGATGCATCATGTTTTTATCAGGTTGTTGCTAAATCATTAGTAGAGTATTCACATAGCTAACCCATCCATTACTATTTTTGTATTCTGTTATTACTGTACTGTACTGTATTACTGCTAAGTTTTTACTTATACTCATGTCTACCCTCCAAGCCTAACTGATTATTTTTTAAATTGTGATACAATGGCCAAACACTTTCTCCTCTTTCTTACAGCTACATCTGCCAAGAGTAGGAAAAGGAAGACCAAGATGGAAGCAACACTGGAAATCTTCACTGAAAAGATCAGCAGTGCCCTCAACAACACAGACGACACTGAGCTTCAATTGAAAATGCAAGCAGCACAGCATGAGCATGAGCTCAAAATGCTCTCAATGTTCACACAGTTTCTTGCAAGATCAAATTCCCCATGTCCACCTTTCTACCAGGCACCAGTCCAGCCCTCACAGTACAACCCAAGACAACTGCCGCCTCAGCCTACCTTTTACAACTTTACTCAGCCCCCGAAATTTAGCATGGGTTCACCTCAGCCTCCACCATGTAACGAGACAACCAGCCAGCCTCTACCTTTTCTGCAAGATCTGGCTCAACCTTTCAACCATCCCCCTGCACATCCTCCAGATATACCTCACTCCTTCAGCCAGGTGTCAGCACACCCTCAAGGTCCAGCTCAGCAGCCCTTCAACCAGGCCTCAGGGCATCCACCATTCTACCGACCTCCAGATGACCAGGAAAAGTAAATCAAATCACAATTGTGAATTGCTTTCAGTATTGTTGGACAATCTATGCAAAGTCTATTCATCAAAAAATTTGATTTAAATGTGCTTTAGAAATAAAGTTTGTATCATTATACAGGTTAATTACAGTTCAGAGTATATTTGACAGTTTGATTTCAGGTTACAGTTTGAACTTTATGTAGTGTTATTAAACAGACAGAAACTTGCACTATAGCAGAATAATTTTTATTTTGAACATGAACATTTTCAGAGTAATTATTCAAAGTAGAACATTGTAGTTAGCAGGTTTTCTTATTTTTTAGCTGAGAAAAAATTCTTGTGTGGAAGATTTTTTGACGATTTTTATAGGGATTATTTGTTTACATACACCTGCACAACTAATTTTACAGGGATGCATTTCATTTTTATTTATTTTTTCAGAACAAAACTGACCATTTCATCATTAGTATTGACAAAAAAAATTGTTACTCCACACTTTCAGAATGTTATGTTTAAACATTGTCAATTAAAGTATCTTTGGTGAATCAGCGTTGGCTGTAAAAAAACTCTGTTAGTGCCTCTCTGACTCTTGTTGGCTCAGCAGCATCTTGTGCCTCTCCTATCCTGTTGTCCTGAAGAATAGTTTGAGCAGGTCCCTCATAGGCCTCACCATGCTTCTCACACACATTGTGGAGAGTGCAGCATGCACTTATAATGGTAGGGACAGTGGAGATGTCCACATCCAGCCGTTTACCAAGGCATCTCCACCGCCCCTTCAATCGGCCGAATGCACATTCGCATGTCGCTCGTTAAAGTACCGTTGCTGCTCTGTGAGGTTCCCTGTGTCAGCGTACCCTTTAATAAGCCAGCTCCACATGGGGTACGCCGGGTCACCAAGTAGCATGATCGGTACTTGGACACCGTTGATCTCCACTGTGTCCTTAGGCAATGGAAAATAAGAGAAGTTTAATTTATTACATGTTATAATATGTTTCTCTAAACATTTTAATCTCCTTTATACTTAGATGGTACTGTTTCCAAATAGGATTTGTGTGTGTACATGATTGTGATAGAACAACTTACTGGTGGAAAAAGCTCCCCTCTCTCTGCCATTGCAAAGACACAGGAATTCCTAAGAACCCTGGCGTCATGGACACTTCCAGGCCATCCCGTGTAGATGTTGGTGAAACTGTTATGGGGACATGTGATGTGTTATTTTATAATTTTGTCCATGTAAAGCATTATGAAAAGGAACACAAATCAGTTATTATTGTACTGTGAAACATTTAAATATAGGCTAAGTTTGAAATGATCAGTAGGGGATTGCAAAACAAAACAGACAGATGGTTACTGTAAACACAAAGGGGCTATCATATTTTAATATCAACAAGCCATACTATGGCAAACAGTTTTATCAAGAAAATAGAGACTAGTAGGATTAAATGATATAATGGCCATAGCCATACCACATAATTGTATCACAAGGCAGCATTATTTAACTATTTTATAAACCTAAATCAGACTTTTCACTCAATGACGGCTAGCACTATAGTAAAGTAAGAAAAAATTCCAGAAGCGATTATTTCATAATTATAGCAGGCTTACCAGAACTGATGATCTACAACTCCCTGTAGAAGGACAGAATGCCACCCTTTGCGATTGAAGTAGTCGACGTGATTTTCTTCTGGGGCAATGATGGGGATATGACTCCCGTCAATTGCTCCAGCACACTGTGGAAAACCACACCTCATTTGAAAGCCTTGTACGACCTCCCGGAGCGCATCTCCTTCGGGCAGTTGTATGAACTCGGGCATGAGGACTTGGCGCACGGCCTTGCAAAATTCGTGCACAATCGCGCACACAGAAGACCTAGCAATGCCAAACAGGTTACCCATCGTGCGGTAACTGACCCCCGTTGCCAGCCAATACAGCCCAACTAGAGGCTGACATTTTTTCGGGAATCCCACGGGTCACGGGATTCCCGTGGGATTCCTGCAGGATGGGAGTCATCTTTGCTATCAATCACGGGATTTGGACGGTACAGGATAAATGGTTAACGGGAGCAGACGGGAGCGGGAATCAACCAATAGCAAAGACGACAAAAAAAGAAAAAAGTAAATGCATCATTTTGTAGTTTCCTTTTAATACGCCTACAATGTAACGCAATTAAAAAATAACTACACGACCCAGCCGTCCCAGAAGCCATCAGTGCTTTTTGTCACGGCTTACCGCCGAAATTCAAAGAGCAGTGATGGAGGGAGCTAACAGCCGCGGAGAAGTCGATGTGGCAAAAAATGATTTACAGCGCAAAGTCAGAAGTAATGACATGTCTATTAAGTTCACAGAACTGGTCGGAAAGTCTGAAATATTAATTAAGTTTATGAGAGTAGAATGTGATGGTGATAGCACAATGTACGCTGCTTGTAAGACATGCTTAGTCTTAGTCAAGTACGCAAGTGATTCAGGGACGAGCGGTCTGAAGAAGCACACTTGCAAGGCAAATTCGGGAAAGAATCAGGCAAGCATCGCTTCGTTCATCAAGCGAAAATTGCCGTATATGGGAGCGGTACAGGAGCGGGAGTCAGTTTAAACAGGAGCGGGATGGGATTGGGAGTCAATTTACCAGGAGCGGGATGGGATGGGATTATTTTTTAAACTTTGGTCTGGGAGTGGGACGGGACAAGATTTCTTTCTATGGGAGTGGGACGGGACAGGAGTGAAAATCCACTCCCGTGTCATCCTCTAAGCCCAACTCCTACACGTTTCCGCACGGAGATGGGTCGCCTAAATTGAGTGTCCTTTCGTAGGAGTCTTGAGGAGAGGCGCTGACAAAGATAATCAAAAGTTGCCCTCGAAATCCTAAAGTTTTCAAAAAACATCGTCTCAGTGAAACTATTAACATCACATTCCCACCACTCCTGGCTTTGTCTACGCATCCACACAGACCTCTGTATTGAATTTGCAGCCATAAACCCGCAAAAGGCCAAAATAGCCAATTTTGCTTTCTTTCTCTTCGTTCTTCTCCTCCTCAGCACCTGCTCATTAATTTTACGGCTTCCATTACACAGACATTTAGAAATAAAAGCCAAAATGCATACTTCCTCCATAACCACACGACCATTAGTGCAACAGCGTGCTGCGTATGATGTCATTGTTATTGTTATTTTGCGCATGCGGGTTAGTTTGAAACCTCAAACAGTTCACACTGCAATCAGATATAGGTCACATTTTAAAAGGTAATGTGAACAGTCAATCAAAAAATCGGATCTGAGCAAAAAATCAGAATTGAGCATTAAGACTTGCGGTGTGAACGGGGCCAAAGTGTCTGTTAAGTCAGGTGTGAGGCTCACAGATGATTAACCACTCATGTGGCAGGTCTGGATATTGGAAGCCGGGTAGAACTAACAATACCACTGATCTCTGTGGGCCAATTAGTACCTTAAGTTCTCATGTGAAATGCCTTCATGAAAATATGGAAAATATAAGGCTTCGGCGGAACATCCAGCTCATGGGACATCTATCGGACCAGTGCTGCTGGCTCTCATGACAAGCATCTCATATTTTGTTCCAGAAAGCTTGTGAGAATTTGTGTATATAATGTTATGCTTTATTATGTATAAAACTTTTTCGATGTATAGCCCTCATTAATTCAACTTTTTATCAGACAGCTTTTATTCTTCCAGGAAATTGCTGAATTCTGAACTTCATCTGACTTTGGCTTTCATAATTTGCAGCATAATATGTGTGTAAAAGTTACAGAAAAACAATGTGTTAATGAGAGCATGTTGTCATTATCCCCATAGTCTTTCTGAGAAGATCGGACACCTGTTCACTTCCTCCCCTGTGACTGGTTCTCAGTGAGTAATAAGTTAGTGAGAAAGTTTATCTAGCTTGATGTGGCCTTGGATTATGTGTATGTGTGTTCTTTGCAGAGGGTGAGTGGGCAACTCTGGCGAATTAGCTGAAGCACAAGAGAAAAACAAGTGGAGCGTGTAAACTCACTGGCAGCACTCATGAAAGGGACAGTTCTTTTTTTCCAGTGCTATTGTGCTGGAATGCTTTTTTTTGTGAAATGGAGAATCTCATCACAGAACACTGTGGGCCGAATGTAGGAGTTGGCCTCGGCTGGCTTGTATTTATCTAAAACACAGTTATATGATTCACTAACTTTGATTTTTACTGTATTGAGTACTTGTGCATCAGATGAATTAGCTTAGGCTGAATTTACCAGCGAAACACATTCTTTCCCAAAAAGACAATTATCCATATAAAAGGATATTTACATACTGAAATAATGATGTGTAGACTAATCAAATTTCATTAAAAAATTGATTGCAGTGCTATAAGAGGTTTAGCATGAGTCCGTTGAATATATATGTTGCCTAGCAATACAACCTCTCTATTAAGTTGTTGCTTTTAAAGAAAAATATGTTTTGGAAGGGCCAATTAGCTGCTGTTCATTCATTTTGGCAATTGTACTGTCAGACTCGCACAACCTGAAAATGTGGCTCAGAATATGCATGTTGCTATGCATCTGTGAAGCTCCTCAGTGGGAAAAACATGGCATGGCCAAGCTTTGATCAACTGAGCAGCTATCAGGTTTGTGTCTTTAAGACTCCCATCCTTGAAAGGGATACTCGGCTCCCATACGGTGTGCATTAGCAATTTAGATCTGACAGGAGAAGTATTCTTCTGGATTTTGCATCTCAAAGGCATGTTTTTTTTCAGCATCTTTTGCTGTCTGTCCGTACGTACATCCGTCCTGAGTGTTTTATAGTTTTTTAAAACTATTCTATGGTTTTTATTTTTAGCTAATATTTTAAAGGGTGCATCACTGCCTCCATTTTATATTCCAGGGATTACCTGTTTTGTAATCTTGCAACAGGGGTCTAATATACAGACTTGTTATATTTTCTTTAAATAAGGGAACAACAATAAGGATGGACTTTTGGCTCAGTCCATCCTGAGCCAAAAGTCCATCCTTATTGTTGTTCCCTTATTTAAAGAAAATATAACAAGTCTGTATATTAGACCCCTGTTGCAAGATTGTGAGACAGTATGAGATAGTCCCCTTTCAAGGGAACTCGAGCTGCGTGGAGACGCTGTGGGAACACCCCTGCGTGATTGTGTCATGAAGCACGTGTATAATCAGTCCAATGGAGACACGAGACGTCATAGGCGGGTGACGTCATCGACCAGGAAACTATAAAGCACACCTGAAACAGGCCTCGCTAGCTTCTGTGCCTTCAGCAAGCGCTCTGTGTGAATCTGTCTCTATCTATCTGAGCCAAAAGTCCATCCTTATTGTTGTTCCCTTATTTAAAGAAAATATAACAAGTCTGTATATTAGACCCCTGTTGCAAGATTGCGAGCCAGTATGAGATAGTTCCCTTTCAAGGGAACTCGAGCTGCGTAGAGATGCTGTGGGAACACCCCTGCGTGATTGCGCCATGAAGCACGTGTATAATCAGTCCAATGGAGAGACGAGACGTCATAGGCGGGAGACGTCATCGACCAGGAAACTATAAAGCACACCTGAAACAGGCCGTGCTAGCTTCTGTGCCTTCAGCAAGCGCTCTGTGTGAATCTGTCTCTATCTATTTATTGTTGTTTGTCCCTGTCCTCGCTTCATTAAGAGTGGGGACACATTTGATTCATGTGTTGTTTGTTTGGGAGTGGAGCATGCACGGTCAGCTCTAGTAAAAAGGGGCTGACAGTGTTCATTCATAAATTCCCGACATGTAACTATGTACTATCGATAGTTTTAACTCTGCTCCTGTTGGCTTTCTTCTCGAGGGAAGAAAATCAATAACGTTTATTTTGGCTTGGATCTCGTGTGTGCCCAGGCAACGCGTAGATTACAGAGCTGCATAAGAGTCTAGTGGCTCGGATCTCGCGTTTGCCGAGGCAGCGTGTAGATTATGGGTTTGCAATAAGAATCTAGTGGCTCAGATCTCGCGTTTGCCGAGGCAGCATGTAGATTTTGGGTCTGCATCTCTACAATAAGAATCTATTGGCTCAGATCGCGCTTGCCGAGGCAGCACGAAGATTATGGGTCTGCATATCTGTATAATATGCGCAGGGAACTAAGCAGACGGGAATTTCCCTTTCTCTCCTTCTCTTATGGTTGTGTGAAAACTAATTATGTATTCTTTATTGTTTGAGATTATACTATGAAGTTTATATTAATAACACTGTATTCAGCCTTTCACCGAGACCATTTCTACTTGTCTGGTTGATAATTGGCTGCATTTAAATTTTGAGAAAATTAAATATGTACTCATCTGATCTTTGAGGAGTTAAATGTCTGTATTAATATACTATTCAGCTTTTTCCACTAGACCGTGTTTATTTGTCTGGTTGATATTTGGCTGTATTTAATTGAGGACATTAAATACTCATCTAGACTTCCGGTTATGAGGAGTGCAGATGAGTCGCGCGCTCAGCCTGCTCCCGCCGTTTCATTTTAAATTTTCTTGCCAAACCTTCGAATTTTAATTTATACTGTCAACAAAAGTTTAATAAACTGTAAGTGCTCGGAACACTTCATCATGTCTAAGGCTAAAGGAAAACATGCAGAAAAAGAGAAGGTGGGTTCTTCAACGGCTAGCATTTCCATGGCTGACATTAGCTCACTGCTGGATGAACACAGAGAGGCCCTTTCGGCTGATTTTAAATCCTCATTCGAGTCTCTTGCATCTACACTGGACAGCATTCATTCCACCATTACTGATCATGGGCAACACATTGATTATCTGGAAGTTAATGCCACTTCAGTTGACCAACGACTTCAGCATCTTGAGGGCGCCTACTCCGCTTTGCAGAAAGACACCGAGTTGCTCAAACTCAAAGTAGCTGATTTGGAGGGATGTAGCAGACGTCAAAATATTCGGATTATAGGCCTACCTGAATCGATTGAAGGTCCTCGTCCATCAACGTTCTTTTCTCAACTACTTGTTGATGTCCTTGGTACGGAGGTCCTCACTTCGGCCCCCGAGTTAGATCGTGCGCACCGGAGCCTCGCTCCTAAGCCGGCTCCGGGAGGGAGACCGCGGCCTGTTATCTTGTGTTTCCACCGATTCCAAGTTAAAGACGTCGTAATTCGTGAGGCTCGTAAACTGGGTGTCCTGTTTTATAAAGGCCATACGATTCGCCTGCGCGATAAAAGAATATTTTTCAGATAAATGTTGTTCTTTTGAACTTTCTATTCATCAAAGAATCCTGAAATAAAAATGTAAATAACTGTTTTCAACATTGATGATAATGAAAAATGTTTCTTGAGCATCAAATCCTCATATAATACTGATTTCTGAAGGATCATGTGACATTGAAGACTGGAGTAATGATGCTGAAAATTCAGCTTTGATCACAGGAATAAATTACACTTTACTATATATTTACATAGAAAACAGCTGTTTTACATTGAAATATTATTTCACAATATTACTGGGTTTGTTTTGTATTTTTAATCAAATAAATGCAGCCTTTGTGAGCATAAGTGACTTCTTTTAAAAAACATTAAAAATCATACCGACCTCAAACTTTTGAACGGCAGTGTGTGTGTATATAATACATATATATATGTATATATATATATATATATATATATATATATATATATATTATGTGTGTGTGTGTGTGTGTGTGTGTGTGTGTGTGTGTGTGTGTGTGTAACATTCACATGAGTCTCTGTACATGAACATGGTAAAATGAAAAATCAAACACCTTGGACATGACAGGTATGTAGGCTACTATGTTTCAGGAATGGCACAAAGGTGTGTTACTGTTTAAGTCTTTTTCTTTAGATCAGTGTGTTTACTAATGTGCTTTTTGTCCTTTGTTGTGTATCTTTTGATTATGTTGTGTTGTAAATAAATCCAGACAATCTAAAAGCCGTTCTTTTTTTAATTTCTCCTCATTCTTTGTGCAAGGCTTCTCATAATGATCGGGCCTGATAGCACCTGATAGGGCCATTAGGGGAGGGTCTTTGTCTTTCTCAGGTGTAAAATGCATTCATATTAATGAGAGATCCACGCCTCCTCGCATAAAGCTTTCTCACACAAAACACGTCATACAAATTTTAAATCAATATATTGTCTTATCTAAATGAGTATGCAGGATGATTTTCACATAGTTTTGGAGCAAATATTCTAGGCTACGTGATACAATTTTCAAAAGTCTTGTGAATAAATAATCACTATGGGTTTTATGACCTTATTTCAGTGACATTTGTTTTTTGTTTTTTCACAAACCACGCATAAACATTATTTTCTTAAAAAAAAAAAACATGTACATACATGTTGCTCACATATTACGATAGCCCCGTTTGTGCTATATAGAGTGAATTTACACCTTTGCCATTAACATGTTTATAAATAACTGAAAAAAGCACAAATGTCAGAGAATGTCAGAACACCTCAGACCTCAGAGGGTTAACATGTTCATAGTTTTGTGAGTATTTAAAGGGGTCAATAAAATAACTGCGTTATTTTATTTTTTTGTGATGTTTCCTGGGGTGCATTTATAATGTTAGTACAATTTTTACATCAAAAATTGTCAATTTAGAAATAGAAGGCATTTTCCCTACCCTGATTTTAGCACTCTTTAGCCCTTTGTTTGAAGGGGTTTAGTTTTGTTTGTTTGTCTGCTGTGGAACTTCAGTGTAAACGCCCACTGCTGTGATTGGCTAACATCTTTGCATATGAAATAGCTAAGTATTACATTTTTAACTCTCTCGAAAACTTTCAGCACATTTTTACTATTACACCTCGCAAGGTTAACTAATTGTGAAAAGTGTTGATTATAGTATTATATTACACGGCTCTGTGGAATACTTGATTCTGATTGGTCAATCACGCCATCCAGCGCTATGTTATTCCCAGATAACGACCGCTCAAAACAGATAACGCCAGCTCATCGGGGTTATTGAGGTCAGCAGCACTATACATTGCTAGGAATGTTTTTTATTCTTTGTGGAAGTTTTGCATTTGGTGAGCTAATAAATTATTAAAATTCAGCCGAGTTCAGTTATTTAACTATGCCATTCAGTATCGTAGACTCACTCTCTCTTGTTTCATATAAACACAGCTGGCTGCCATTTTGTGAGTATTGTTTTCTACACTGTTGGTGTGACGGCCAGAAAACGGAGAAGAGGCAAAAGCAGGGAAACACTCATTTATTAAATATAAACAGGAACGGTCAGGCCCACACAAAGGGCGACACACAGGAAACACGACGAATAATCCAGGAAGGGAACGAAGACCACGAGGGAAGACCAGACAGGAATGACACCGGAATACATCACAACGATCTGACAAAGACAAGACGCAAACAGTGAGTATATATAGGCACCGCTGATCAGATGCAGCTGGCACCGAAAGTGAAAGCAGCTGGCGCCACTGATCAGCGGCAGTGATCGGTGACCACGCCCATACGCACACACAACACCAAGACATAAGACAAGAAGGCCACGATGGATTGACGAACCGTGACAGTACCCTCCCTCCTAGGAACGCCTCCTGGCGTTACCAGATGTCCTTACCTGTCGATTGTAATCATCGATAAGGGAGTGGTCCAGAATGTCCCTAGCAGGAACCCAACTTCTCTCCTCCGGACCGTAACCCTCCCAGTCCACCAGGTACTGGAATCCGCGTCCCCTCCGCCTAGAGTCCAGAATGCGATTAACCGAATATGTAGGTTCCCCATCTACGAGTCGCGGCGGAGGAGGAACCGGGGCAGGCGGATTAAAGTGAGAATGAAATACAGGTTTTAATTTGGACACATGAAAGGCGGGATGAATTCTCCTGTACGCAGGAGGGAGTTTGAGTCGGACTGTCACCGGACTAATAATCTTGGTGACAGTAAACGGGCCGATAAATTTAGGAGCTAACTTATTAGAGACGGAGCGGAGTGGAATGTTCTTAGTAGAAAGCCACACTTTTTGACCGACAATGTATACGGGAGGCTTCGACCGGTGGCGATCGGCCTTGGCCTTGGTGCGCGCCCTCACTTGGAGCAGAGTCTCTCGGGCTCTGGTCCATGTGCGGTGGCACCTCTGGACGAAGGCGTGAGCGGAGGGGACCGCGACTTCGGATTCCAGGCTAGGAAAAATAGGTGGCTGGTAACCTAAACTACCCTCAAACGGAGATAGGCCCGTGGATGACACTGGTAACGAGTTATGAGCGTACTCAACCATTGAAAGCTGCTGACTCCAGGAGGAAGGATTCTTGGATACCAAACATCGCAACATTCTTTCCAGATCCTGGTTGGCTCTCTCGGTTTGACCATTGCTCTGGGGATGAAACCCAGAGGACAGACTGACAGTCGCTCCCAGTAATTTACAAAATTCTCGCCAAAATTTGGATACGAATTGGGGACCCCTGTCGGAAACCACATCAATCGGGAGGCCATGTAAGCGAAAAACGTGGTCAACGACAGTCTCCGCTGTCTCCTTGGCAGAGGGTAATTTGGGCAAGGGAATGAAATAAGCCGCCTTCGAGAACCGGTCCACAACGGTCAAAACAACCGTCTTGCCCTGGGAGGGTGGGAGGGCGGTAATAAAATCTAGCGCAATGTGGGACCAGGGTCTCGAAGGGACAGACAGCGGTTGGAGTAACCCATCTGGGGGTCGATTGGAAGTCTTACCAGTGGCACAAACCGAGCAAGCCAAGATGAAACTGCGAATGTCGCAAGCCATTAACGGCCACCAGAATCGTTGCTTAACCAAAAAACTGGTGCGATTTACCCCTGGATGACAAGCCACGTTGGAACAATGCCCCCATCGAATGACGTCGGACCGTACTCTCTCTGGCACAAATAACCGGTTCGTTGGGCTACCGGGCGGAGGCGTTACCCCTTCTAAGGCCGTCTTGACCTTCGACTCGATCTCCCATGAGAGTGTAGAGATAAATAGGTTCTCTGGTAAAATGCACTCGGGAGTGGACGGGCGTTCGGAAAGGTCAAAAATACGAGATAAGGAGTCGGGTTTGATGTTCTTGGAACCCGGGCGGTACGAAAGAGAAAAATCAAAACGACCGAAAAAAAGAGCCCACCGAGCCTGTCTGGAGTTGAGTCTTTTGGCAGTGCTGATGTATTCTAAGTTCTTGTGATCGGTCCAGACGATAAAAGGTACCCCCGACCCTTCTAACCAATGACGCCACTCCTCCAACGCTAACTTGACCGCCAACAACTCTCTGTTACCAATGTCATAGTTACGTTCAGCGGGAGACAAACGATGGGAAAAAAACGCGCATGGATGCATCTTGTCGTCTGTGGAAGAGCGTTGGGAAAGAACTGCGCCTACCCCCACCTCTGACGCGTCGACCTCCACCACGAACTGACGTGAGGAATCAGGGGCTATCAAGATGGGAGCCGAAACGAAGCGACTCTTCAGTTTGGCGAACACAGCCTCAGCTGTGTCGGACCACCTGAACGTAGTTCTGGGGGAGGTCAAGGCAGTCAGAGGCGCGGCTAGTTGGCTGAAATTGCGAATGAAACGCCTGTAGAAGTTAGCAAACCCCAGAAACCTCTGTAGGGCCTTACGGGAATCTGGACTTGGCCAATCTACCACAGCCTTAACCTTATCAGGATCCATACGCACTCCCTCAGACGAGACGATATATCCTAGAAAAGAAACAGACTGTGCATGAAAATCGCATTTCTCCGCCTTGACAAAAAGCCCATTCTCTAGCAACCTCTGAAGCACTCGTCGGACGTGCTGCACGTGTTCCTGGAGAGAGGATGAAAAAATCAATATGTCGTCCAGGTAGACATATATGAACTGATCTACCATATCTCGCAGCACGTCGTTGACGAGTGCCTGGAAAACCGCTGGGGAGTTGGACAGCCCAAACGGCATAACCAAATATTCAAAGTGCCCCCTGGGGGTGTTAAACGCGGTTTTCCATTCATCCCCCTCCCTAATGCGAACCAAATGATAGGCATTACGTAAGTCCAGTTTTGTGAAGATTGATGCTCCCTGTAACCTCTCGAAGGCTGAAGACATCAACGGCAAAGGATAAGTATTCTTTACCGTGATGTTATTCAACCCCCGGTAGTCAATACAAGGTCGCAGAGAACCATCCTTCTTGCCCACAAAAAAGAACCCCGCCCCCGCCGGTGAAGAGGAAGGGCGGATGAATTTGGATGCTAGAGAATCAGAAATATATTTCTCCATAGCCTCCCTTTCTGGAACAGAAAGCGAATAAAGTTTGCCCTTAGGCGGAGACTTACCTGGCAGTAAATCTATGGCACAGTCGTAGGGACGATGCGGAGGGAGAGAAGCAGCACGGGACTTACTGAACACTTCCTTCAGGTCCAGGTACTCAACGGGCACGTTAAGTAAATCCACCGTCTCCTCCTGAAACACAGAAACAGGTACAGACGGACAAGCAGACGTAAGACAAGACTTATAACACTGAGTGCTCCATTCGGAGATGGAATGTTGACGCCAGTCTACTCGGGGGTTATGGAGTGTGAGCCAGGGATGACCAAGGACTACGGGTGCTAAGGGTGAGTCCAATAGAAGAAATGACAGAGTTTCAGAATGATTGCCTGATGTGATGAGTGTTATGGGTCCTGTGGTGAGAGCAATGTTAGGGAGTCTTTGACCAGTAAGAGCATTGACGGATATGCTGTGAGTGAGTGAGGTGACAGGAATAAGTAACTTCTGGGCCAGCTTACGATCCATGAAGTTTCCCTCCGCTCCTGAGTCCAGTAAGGCGTGACAGTCGTGTGTGCCGGTGGTCCATCTCAGTCTTACCGGGAGGAGCGTGGATGATGGTGATGAGGTCTTCTCAGCGGAGATCCCACCCGGTAGTAGCCTCAGATTTACTACCGGGCTTGGCCTTTTACCGGGCAGGCGTGTAGGAAGTGGCCCGCCTCCCCACAGTAAAGACAGAGTCTGAGGGATCTCCGCCTCTCCTTCTCCTCCCGGGAAAGCCGAGCCCTACCCACCTGCATGGGCTCGTGGTCGAATGCAGGGCTGACCGTGTCTGCGCTGCTGGTTCTGGGATCCCCTGTACCTCCAGAAAAACGAACCTGGGGAGCACGACGTTCTCTCCTGGCCAGACGTGCATCCACCCTGAGTGCCAGGTCAATGAGGCCGTTCAGAGTCGTGGGTAGATCCAGCGCGTAGATCTCGTTCTGGACACGGTCAGCCAGCCCACGCAGGAACATGTCCCACTGCGCCTCCTCGTTCCATTGGCACTCGGCCGCCAGGGTGCGAAACTCAATCGAGTAGTCTGAAACGGATCGGTCCCCCTGGTGAAGATCGGCAAGAACTCTGGCTGCTTCTCGTCCCGCCATCGACCGATCAAAAACCCGTTTCATCTCTTCGGCGAGTGCCTGGAACGAGGCGCAGCATGGGTCTTGGTTCTCCCACACCGCCGTTCCCCATAATGCCGCCCTCCCAGTCAGCAGCGTCAAAACAAAAGCCACTTTAGACTGCTCACTGTAGAAGGTACGGGGCTGAAGAGAAAAGTGCATAGAACACCTGGTTATGAAGGCTCTGCAGAAGTTTGGTTCCCCTGAATACGCCTCCGGGATCGGCAGACGAGGCTCTGACTGGAAGGACGACCCAGGTGATGCGGGTTGAATCGGCGGTGTGGGTGGCGCAGTGGGATTCCTCAGCTGTTGGAATTGCTGGGTGAGCTCGGACACCTGCGTCACTAAAGCTTGTACCGCCCGTCCTGTGTGCGCGATGCAATCCTCTTGCGAATCCATTCGATTGATGCTTCTGGTGATGAAATCAGAGAGACTGGAATCAGATCCACCTGCTGCCTCCATTTCTGGTCAGATCGTTCTGTGACGGCCAGAAAACGGAGAAGAGGCAAAAGCAGGGAAACACTCGTTTATTAAATATAAACAGGAACGGTCAGGCCCACACAAAGGGCGACACACAGGAAACACGACGAATAATCCAGGAAGGGAACGAAGACCACGAGGGAAGACCAGACAGGAACGACACCAGAATACATCACAACGATCTGACAAAGACAAGACGCAAACAGTGAGTATATATAGGCACCGCTGATCAGATGCAGCTGGCACCGAAAGTGAAAGCAGCTGGCGCCACTGATCAGCGGCAGTGATCGGTGACCACGCCCATACGCACACACAACACCAAGACATAAGACAAGAAGGCCACGATGGATTGACGAACCGTGACAGTTGGATTATAAGATACAAACAGGTACAATTTCAAAACAGTTTAATCTGAAATCAATATCTTTTAGTATCCATAATTATTTATGTGGCCAAATGCTGTGTAATAAGCTGTATGTCAACCGTATCTCTTAAATGTCCGTCTAGCGCTGCAACCGCTCTCTCCTTGGAAGCTTGGCGTTTAAAGACATAATACAATATTTCAACTCTGATCAATATTTTGTGTCTAATTATTTACTTATGTGGCAAGTAGGCATGTAATAAGCGGGATAATCCTCTTCAGGCTGATGGAGACCATCTACCTGTCGGGGTTTATTTTAAGAGGAAAACCAGCTGGATGTATATTACCCCATACATATTTAGGTAATCATACCGATTTACAAAAAGAGCAAGCTGGAAGTTGAGAATGAGCCTTTGCCTACACATCTGCTGAAGCTGGAAGGAGTCGTTTAAGTTAAAGCTATAACACTGGGTAGCAAAACAATTCGAAACTAAAGTAAAAGATAGACACTTAAGAATGTTCAGACAGCAGGGTGAGTAAGAGCAGTCAAAAGAATGGAGGTGAACTTGTCATTGTGAAGAACAGATGTTGCAATCCAGAACACATTACTGTTAAAGCACAGGTTTGCAACTTGAAGTGCTGTAGAACTGTGGCCCTGTTACCTGCTGTGAGAGCAATGCTTTTTTTTTAAGCACAATATTGCTTTGCCACTATCAAGCATCATACTGTATGTCACAACCACCGCAGACATATCCACTGTCATGATCAAATACTTAAAGTGATGGATCACAGGAAACTTTTAATTCTGCCATTATTTACTCCAAACTTGAATGACTTTCACCCGTGGGGGAGGAGATCACATTTTGAATAATGTTGGTTATCAGTTTTGATTTCAATTGACTTCCATTGTACGGACAAAAAAAAAAAAAAAAGATTTCTCAAAATATATTATGTTCCACAGAATAAAGTCAAACAGGTTTTGAATGGCATGAGTAAATGACAGGATTTTCATTTGTGTTTTATGTTTGTGGAAAAACAAACCCAGCATAAAACTAAACTGAAATGTGTACGACTTTGATTAAACCACTCGCTTATTATGGACTATATGTAACATATATGATGTCAGCTGTTGAATTGTAGGCTATGACGCAAGTTGGTACAGACCCAATAATATTTGAATTTTTCAAATGGAGATTAAGGCAAGTAGCTTTAGCACCATATCACATTGATCAGTACGCCATTTCATGTTGCATATTGCATTGCCTAGTCAGAAGACTATTGTTGTTTTTGGCGACCTGTTTTAATTTTAGTTTTAGTCTAGTCTTTGTGTCAAGCTGTCATTTTAGTTTTTATTTGTTTTAGTCACTTTCATACTCTTTTTAGTCTGGTCAAGGTTCAGTCGACTAAAAGTCTGAGCATTTTAGTCTTATTTTAGTCAGAATTATCCATGATTATTTTCGTCTAGTTTTAGTCAACGAAAACTGATGACATTAAGTCTAATTTTTGTCAATGAAAATTGTATTTTAGTCCCTTTTTAGTATTGTATTTAACCTAGTCAATATAGTATAAGTACCTAGTAGTATAGATGAAACCAAATTTTGCTTTTAGCCAAACCCATTTCAAACAAGGTTATCTGTATTATTGTTACCTTATAGACTCAAGAATACATCCATTCCAGACACGGAAGACGCTCTGATTTGAATTTACAACATATTTATTTTACCAACCAAACATGTTAGAAGTACACACATGATGAAATGAAAGTTTTTCCAAATGTTCTTTCTTCTTTTTCTCCCAAAGACGAACCCCAGAAGGCCGGCCATTGGTCCCTTTCTCTGTGTCAGACTTAACTTTGTTTGTTGTCGTTTACGCCAACTCAACGCAGCCCATGATGTGAGACACAGGAAACAGAAATTCTGCATAATAATAATAATAATAACGCGACTCAACAAGACGAAATAACGTTATAACATTTCGTCTCGTCTCATGTTGGTCAACGAAAATGAAGAGACATTTTAGCATAGTTTTTATTTTGTAAACCACATTTAGTCTCGTTTTTATTCGTCAACAATATTGCATTATACATTTAATTATAATCATCGTCACGTCCAGCATTTACATTGTGTCTCGTCACGTCTCGGGGGGCTTAAGCCCTTGCCCCTTTAATCGTGAAAGCAAAAGTGTCCTTTTCGGTCGTATCGCGGTGCCCTGTGGAACGCAATTTCTACCAAGGGGGACAAGGCTGGATCCATGGTTAGGATTCTTTTTAATTGGGAAAAACAAATGAAGAGAAAACGAATCAAAGGTTTTGTAACCGTCGAGCCTAAAATAAGCATTGGGTTTATTAGATGCACTGTTGATTTATTGGTGGTTCAAACAGATCCTTCAATCTACTAAAACATTTTTCAGATCTCAGTGAGAGTTTCTGTTTCCCTACTCACTTGAAATACGTCTCACTCTACAGACAAGATAATCACTGTGTAATGCATGCAAAATTGACTGGGTTTATCAAGAGGCAAACTGAACCACAAAGGTTGAACCAGTGGCCCCTGCAAGCAAAGTTTCAGATGAGCTCTGTGAGGTGGGAAGAGATCGGCGGTAGCAGTTGATGAGTCATGCACGGCGCACATACACAGGTTTTTTCACTGTTGACAGTCAGCTCCCAGACTACGAAAGCCTTGTTTGTCTTCGAAATGGGCTTTGGCTGGGAGAAACACAGCTGGTTTGGGCGATGAGATCTCTCTAAATGTTCAACTTTCCAACAGGAGTCATTCAAAAGCAAGGAATAGGAGCTGCCTATTGGGAAATAGTCCCGGATTAAAGGAGCCAAAAGATTGAAAAAGTAATTTAAAAAATAATGGGCTTTTTAATGACTAAACCTAAGGGACACCCAGATGTGCTCTTTGTTAATTTTCACTTGTGTAATGTAAAATTCCAACTGCTTAATTACTCTAGTATACACAAAGCAAATGCTTTTAACGAAGCAATTATGGGAGACAATCTCGTCATGGCACCACAGCTTTCACAAACACCCCCCTTCACTTGGACAGACTGTTGTTGTCAGAAAAAAAAAATATTGGTTTCTCATGTTTTACATGACGAATGAAAACATATTACCGTTAATCAATGGTAACATTTTCACCCAGTCTAGTGTTACCTTCTAATGTTACTGATTGTTTCAAGGCATGTCATTATACAAATGTTGATAGATCAGCTATTTAAAGGTTCAACAAAGAACATGTCTCTTCAGAGGAAAAAAACAAGAGGATTTTTTTTTTCCTGCCATCTCAGTCAGACCAGTATTACTTCCCCTGCCAATATTTTCACTGGCCACAAAATAATTTATTTAGCAATTTATGAAAAAATAAAAAAAACATTTTTAGTAATGTATTTTTTTTATTTACCAGTTATATTTATGTTTTTCAATAACTTAAAGATTCTTTAGTTTTTTCTTTAGAATAAATATTGCAAAAGCTGTAAAATTATTGAATTCCAACCATAACGTAACTCCTTATATTAAAGTTGCTCTAAGCAATGTTGGGTGACGTCACTTCTTGTTGACGTTCGAAGTATTGTCAAACAAAACGGAGGCTAGCTAGACCCTCCCTCCTACTCATCCGCTCACGAACCCCCCAAATCCTTATTGTCGGTTATTTGCTGGAATAGTTTGTTATGTTTCGTGGTGCGGGTTAGCCCAGTTTGTTTTTGTTGCCGTTTGTGAAGCCTAGGGTGTCTGCAGAGACCGTGTTTTTTTACAGTGTGTTCAGGGGACAGGCAGCTAGCGGATAGTGAGGAGATGTTTGCTGTATGTGACAAAAAATGTTTTGGCCTAAAAAATGCATGACATCGCTTAGAGTACCTTTAATAAAGTACTCAAACATATGCATACGACTCAAAACACTGCTGATTGCTTTGCAATTTAACATGTTTTTACTGGTACTGTCAAATTCAAATTTTATCAACCTGCTCGAAAAGAAAATGTCCCCCCCGAGCGGAATCTCCATAGGAGTCTGAGTGAGAACCACAGTGGACAATGTCGTCTCTTAAGATGCAAACAGGTCTACTTCCGCTCAAACAAAGTTGTACATAGGAGCTCCACCACCTCGGGGTGGAGTCTCCATTCCCCGGGCCTCGGCCCCTGCCTCGACAGGATGTCTCCTCGTGGATTTAAAAACCCCGGGATGTCAAATGCCTTTAGAGAGAGCAAAATTCCCTTGGGCCCACAGGAGGATCTGGTGCCAGTTTATGTAAGTGACGTGACCACAGACCCCCCAATGGTTGATATAAGAGGCCACCGATGTGTCCGTGCGGACAAATACATGAAGGCCCCTCAGGTCTGTTAGGAAGTGTTTGAAAGCTCGAAACACCACCATCATTTCTAGCTGATTTATGTGCTAAGAAAGTAGATGGTAGGGGGTGGTGATGGCGCAGTGGATAAGACACATGCCTTTGGTGTGAGAGACCCGGGTTCGAATCCACTGTGAGACACCAATGTGTCCCTGAGCAAGACACTTAACCCCTAGTTGCTCCAGAGGCGTGCGACCTCTGAAATATAGCAATTGTAAGTCGCTTTGGATAAAAGCGTCAGCTAAATGAATAAATGTATATGTAGATGGTCCTCCCACAGACCTTGTGCCAAGCGACCACTCATGATCGCCCCCCAACCTGTGAAGTTAGCATTACGCAACGACAAGAAGCCCCCAACACTGGGCCTTGGGTGAGGAACCAAGGTTACTTCCACATGACTAGGCATCGCTGCGCGACCTTGATCATGTGAAAAAGCGGGAGGGAACAACTGAACTGACTGCTTTACGACCCTACTCGGAGGATCATTCGGGAACGGTGACAACTCGGTGCCCTGAAGCGGCGAACCGGCAGGGAACTAAACTTGCAGCGTTGCGACCCCCCTCAGAGAGTCGCTTCCCAGGAATGAACACTGTCATGACATAACCAGAGCCTGCCCAGGGTCCACCACCGTAGGGACGACCCCAATAAATATGGGTGGATGAGAACCGAACTGAATTCTCAAACTCTTTTCTATAGTGAGAAGGACCCAATGAGATATATTTGGCAGTAGCTTCCACGCTACCAGAAAATCTACTAAGGGGACCAGTATCTCGAGACTGGCCTCTGGTATTGGTCGAACAGCCACTTTGGTACACCGTAACGGCTAACCGGCAGGGAACAACCGAACTGATTGCTTTACGACCCTCCTCGGAGGATTGTTCAGGGAACGCTGACACCTCATTGCCCTGAAGCGGCGAACCAGCAGGGAACAACCGAATTGGCAGTGCTGCGACCCTCCTCAGAGAGTCGCTTCCCAGAGAGCATCGAGGAGAAACGGAAACCGTATTTTGATGAGGTGGAAACCATTTCTACCCGGAGGGGACTGCCCTCAGATGTCTGACGGCCTCAGCATCAGGACTTTTTCTTAGTCAAAGCCTTCTTCGAGATAATGACTGTCCCCAAATATATCGTATCCCAAGACGACTACAGTTGAGACTACTAAAGGAACCAGCCTCTCGAGACTGGTCTCTAGTATAGCTTGAAAAGCCAATCCAGTGTCCTGAAACGGATGACCAGCAGGAGATAACCAAACTCACTCCTCTTAAACCCTCCTTCTGCGAGTCAGACACTGAGACTAGAACTCACTGGAGGGAACGAAAGGGACCATATAATGAGATCCATTTCCCACCGGGAATTCACCATTTATTTCCTCAGAATTAAATGACTCCTCAAAGATTAGATGAGTATATATATATATATATTTTTTTTAAATATGATTTATTTATTGATTTTTTCACAACACCAAAGACAAACAATCAATATAAAAAAATATATAAAAAATAATAATATAATAAAAACCACACAAATAAAAACAGACATAAAAAAAAAGAAAGAAAAAAAACATTAAAGGGACACCAGGTAACTTTTTTACCTTAACTGAACAGCTTCGGAGTCAGTGGAATGGTTATATTACTTATTTCGGGTTGAATGGTGGTGGTTTCCCACCCCCCTGGTGCCTGAGAACGTAAAAAACTAACTTGCAACTTAGGGCCTGCGGGCCGCCGGCCTCGCCGTCAGGAAGTATCGCGTGATATCAGGTCTCGCGATGTAACGAATTGCCTGACGGCACTGAACACGCCCCCATTCAAGCACCGCTAGCTATAAGCAAAGTGCAACGATAGATGGAGTTATGGCTGAGCCTGTAAAAAAAAAGCAGAAAGCTATGAAATCTTTGTCGGAGGACCAACGAAAGAGGAAACGGGAGACTGACCGAGCAAGAAGTCAGACTCGAGTAAATATCGGACCAGCTTTTTCAGAATGGCGAGAACTGAGAGAAACAGAAGCATGCAAAACGGATGCTGACCTGGCCTTATTGGTGTTGCACTTGTAAGTATCTTTGGAATAAACGGTTTAATATTTAAATTTCAAGTAATTGTGACCTCAGGATGTTTGCTATTGTCTGTAAAGGTTTTTATTATGATCGCTGTCTGTTACGGGCTTACTAGTAGGCCTACGCTAGATACTATAACTTTGATGTTAGCTTTGTCATTAGCAAACATGTTTGATTTCTGTAGTTTGGCCGTTCCTCTGTCGGTTTTATTTGTGTAACTTAGTTAGCAAATAAATAGATATCAAATTCTTCAAATCAAGACACCGGTGTATCCTACCCGCGTCTAAATGGCTAGCGGAGATTTTGGCTTGATCTAGCTAGATGGATGCTACCCTTCTATGTGTCTAATTTAGCTTGCAGGTTGCATCCAGGTGTTACTTTGCTTTTATTTGGCTTATTGTAGCTTTTTTGCAGTGCGCTACATAGAAGCCGATGGCTCACCGATCGCATTCTATATTGATCCATAATATGCTACAAATCCTCTCAACTACAACAAAGCCCCAGACTCAAAATATTTTCCGTGACCGTCTTGTCAATAAACATGTTGCACATATCATGAGCGAGCTAGAAAAAACGTTCTGATGTTTTCTTAGACAAGCAAAGGTAAACCGTCATTTTACCAGATGAACTTATAGACCTTGCTAATATAACTTTGGACAAATTAGCCTCCAATATATATATATATATATATATATATATATATATATTTTTTTTTTTTTATGCTCATGCCCACTCCCCCCCCCCCCCCCCCCCCCCCCCCCCCAAAAAAAAACAAAAAAACACTAAAGCAATAGTTCGCCTCGTTCATATCGTTCGTTCCCGGTAAAAATACTAGTATGCATGACAACACAATAAAAAAAAAAATCGCCATCAGTTGGAAAGAAAATATTGCTCTACTTACCTCGGTAAACATAACTGGTTTTGAAATAGCCGGTTCATGCTCAGCAGGGTTGACAGCTGATCAGCTGGGTTGCTCGGGGGGAGGAATAACATTTTGTTTTTACTACAGTGTGTTTGAAAGCATTTACTACCAGACACCAGGGGGAGCTAGGGGGAGCTTCGTAGAGAAAAATCACTCAGGCTTGCCTGGTGTCCCTTTAATACAATAACACCAACACAAAATCCCTCACAGTACTAACAGGTTTAGTATAGTATATAATATATAACAGAGCTTTATGTCATAATACAGAAATAGGACAAGGTCAGCCTTAACTAGGTCCAGCAAGTAAAGTTGAGTAACCTCAAAACTTAGAAAGTAATGTGTGCTGCTAACAATAATACCAGTTGAAAACTGAAAAACCACTGAAAGTGCAGGGTTGGGTGGTCAGTCAGTCAATTGAGACTGCGTCCAGTTGCAGAGATTTAACATGCTCAAAAAAGGGTAACCAAATTCTTGAAAATTTATTCATGGAACCACGAAGGCAGTGTTTAATTTTTTCCAATTTATCAAAAAATAAGGCATCTTTTATCCACCGAGTATGAGAAGGGCCTCGAGGACCCTTCCAGTTCATCAAAATGCAGCGCCTCGCTAGCAGTGTAAGAAAAACTACCAACTCTGCGAAATGAGACGGCAATGAGTAATTAGGAGGTAAAACTCCAAACAAGCCGATAAGTGGAGAGGGATGGATATTGACTGAAGTAATAGCGGAAAGTGAGTCAAAAACCGACTCCCAGAAAAGAGATAAAGGACAAGTCCAGAACATATGAGTTAGATTAGCCGGTTCTACATGACACTTGTCACAGCTTGGATCAATGTCAGGGAACATACGGGCTAATTTACTTTTAGAACAATGTACCTTGTGGACCACTTTACACTGTAAAACCCTGTTGCGAGCACAAACAGATGACGTGTGAACACGTTTCAAAATCGAATGCCATGTTTCTGTCTCTATCTCTATATTACGATCCCTAGCCCAGGTAATCCGCAGACTGTCAGAATCCAAAGGGCAACATGTGAGAAAGGTATTATAAATCGTAGAGATGGCCCCTCTTTGATAAGGATTGATATTTGATATGGCATCGACAATGGTGGAGGGTGGGATCGAGGGGACCTTGGTAAGTTAAAAACTTGAGTCAATTGTTCAAAAGAAGCGAATGTTCCGGCAATGTAAAGATGTTTAATGGAAATGATCCCATGGTCCACCCAGGCCGCAAAAGCCTTATCAATGAGAGAGGGAGGAAAGAGGGGGTTAGAATGTACAGGGCATAGAAGAGGTGTTGACTGTAAAGTAAAATGCCGCCCCTGAGTTGACGCCAGATCTTAAGACAATTTTTAACTATAACATTACTGGAGAAGGTTAAAGGTGATAACGAGAGAGGAAGACACAAAAGAGACGTAAGCGAAGTGCTGCCACAAGCTGCCTCCTCGATCCTTAACCAGGGTGGAGGCTGACCGGTGGAACAGCACCAGATTAACATATTACGAACATTTGCAGCCCAGTAATAAAACAAGAAGTTAGGTAGTGCTAAACCCCCCAGCTCCTTAGTTTTTTGTAAACTGCCTTTCTGTATTCTTGGAGTTTTTCCATTCCAAATAAATTGAGAAATAGTGCAATCTAAAGAGTGAAAGAAACGTTTTGGAATAAAAACCGGTATGCATTGAAAAAGATACAGAAATTTAGGCAGTACATTCATTTTTATACAATTTATCCTACCCGCAAGAAAAAGAGGCAATAGAGACCAGCGATGAAGTTCTTCGGTCAAACGATCCAACAAAGGAGAGAAATTACAGTTAAACAGGTCAGAGTAGTTCTTTCTATGCAGATGCCCAAATAGTTGAATTGATTTAATGATGTCTTAAATGGCAATTTTGAAAGAGGGTAAGCTATGGCTGCTGAATTTATAGGCAAGAGTTCACTCTTATGAAGATTCAGTTTATACCCCGAAACCTGCCCAAATACCTTCAGTAGATCTAAAACGTGGGGTATAGATCTGTCTGGCTCAGAGACGAAAAGTAAAAGGTTGTCAGCATATAAAGACAGTTTGTGCTCAGCGCCCCCTCTTATAATGCCCATAATTTGACTAGATCTAAGGGCCACTGCCAATGGTTCAATAGCGATGGCGAACAATAAGGGGGAAAGGGGACAGCCCTGCCGAGTACCACGTCCAAGGGGAAAATAATCTGAGTAATCATTGTTTGTGCGGACACGGGCTAAAGGAGAAGCATAAAGAAGTTTAATCCACAAGATAAATTTACAGCCAAATCCAAACTTTTTTAATGTATGGAACAAATAAGGCCACTCCACACGATCAAATGCCTTCTCTGCATCCATCGAAATAACCAACTCAGGGGTGGTAGAAGTTGAGGGAGAGTACAATATGTCAAAAAGACGCCTGACATTGTGAAAAGAGTGCCTTCCCTTGACAAACCCTGTTTGGTCTGTAGAAATGATTGAAGGCAAAACAGCCTCTAGACGCCTTGCCAGCATTTAAGCTAATATTTTAACATCCGCACATAATAAAGAAATAGGGCGATAGTTACTACAGAGAAGGGGATCCTTGCCTTTCTTCAATAAAAGTGAAATGGTGGCCTGTCTTAAAGTAGGAGGGAGTATGCCGCATTGTAAAGATTCGTTAAACATATTTAGCAGTAGTAGGGAAAGTTTATCTATAAATGCTTAAAAAATTTCAATAGGAAAACCTTCAGGCCCCGGACATTTCCCATTCTGCATGGAGTGTAACGCATCTTTAATATCATTTACCGTAAAAAGCTCATCCATCCTAGAAGATGTCTCAGGGTCAATGGAAGGAATGTTTAAGGGCCTAAGGAAACTATCCAACTGAGCCTCTTCAGATGAACACTCAGAAGTGTATAACAAAGCATAAAAATTCCTGAATTGGTCATGAATAGTTTGAGGGTTAATAGTTGTGCCATTGACAGTATTCATTTTTAAGATATGTTGACCCGAGCTTATCACCAGATTCATAATAGCTGTGACGAGACTTAAGTAATGCTTCTATTGCGCCGTCGGAAGCCAATATATCAAATTCAGACTTTTTAGTAAGCAATTCTTTTATAAGTTCGGGTTCAGGTGCATCCTCGCATCTGGACTGCAGGTCAGCCAATTACCTAGAGATAGAGATACTCCTTTCAACAGTTTTTTTTTTCCGAAAGGCAGAGAAAGAAATGATCTCTCCACGTAAATAAGCTTTGCATGCCTCCCAAATTGTTGACGCTGACACGTCTGAATTAACATTAGTGGAAATGAAAAGATCAATGCGACCATCAATGTTTTTTATGAAATCCGGGTCAGTAAGAAGAAACGAGTTAAAACGCCATGGGGATCGCGTGAAGGACACACCAGGAAATGAGATATCAACTATGATAGTAGCGTGATCTGAAATAACTATAGGACTGTAGAAACAATTGTTAACAGAAGAAAGCAGCTTGTTGTCAATGAGAAAGAGGTCAATTCGAGTAAAAGTACCATGTACAGGAGAAAAAAAAGAAAAACTGCTTATCACTGGGATTGAAGAAGCGCCATACATCCGAGACAGCATACTGCTCCATAAACAGTTGAACAACTTTAGATGATTTGGATGTAGAGATGGGCTTAGTGGATGAGCGATCGAGTGAGGGGTCCAGAAGTGTATAACAAAGCATAAAAATTCCTGAATTGGTCATGAATAGTTTGAGGGTTAATAGTTGTGCCATTGACAGTATTCATTTTTAAGATATGTTGACCCGAGCTTATCACCAGATTCATAATAGCTGTGACGAGACTTAAGTAATGCTTCTATTGCGCCGTCGGAAGCCAATATATCAAATTCAGACTTTTTAGTAAGCAATTCTTTTATAAGTTCGGGTTCAGGTGCATCCTCGCATCTGGACTGCAGGTCAGCCAATTACCTAGAGATAGAGATACTCCTTTCAACAGTTTTTTTTTTCCGAAAGGCAGAGAAAGAAATGATCTCTCCACGTAAATAAGCTTTGCATGCCTCCCAAATTGTTGACGCTGACACGTCTGAATTAACATTAGTGGAAATGAAAAGATCAATGCGACCATCAATGTTTTTTATGAAATCCGGGTCAGTAAGAAGAAACGAGTTAAAACGCCATGGGGATCGCGTGAAGGACACACCAGGAAATGAGATATCAACTATGATAGTAGCGTGATCTGAAATAACTATAGGACTGTAGAAACAATTGTTAACAGAAGAAAGCAGCTTGTTGTCAATGAGAAAGAGGTCAATTCGAGTAAAAGTACCATGTACAGGAGAAAAAAAAGAAAAACTGCTTATCACTGGGATTGAAGAAGCGCCATACATCCGAGACAGCATACTGCTCCATAAACAGTTGAACAACTTTAGATGATTTGGATGTAGAGATGGGCTTAGTGGATGAGCGATCGAGTGAGGGGTCCAGACAGCAATTAAAGTCTCCACCGAGAATAAGGTGACTAGACACTATATCAGGAATTTAATTTTTTTTTTTTTTTAAAGAAATCCTCATTATCCCAGTTTGGGCCGTAAACATTAGCTAGCGTCAGAGAAATGCCAAAAATTTTACCTGTAATAATAATAAAGCGACCATTGGGATCCGATATGATTTTAGAGATGGACAGAGGTACTGACCTATGCACTAATATTGCAGCCCCACAACCCTTACTTGAAAATGAAGAATGGCAGAGTTGGCCTACCCATCCTCTACGAAGTTTAAGATGATCAGATGGTTTAAGGTGGGTTTCCAGCAAAAAAGCAATTTTAGCGTTTAAATGTTTTAAGTGATCAATCACTTTATTGCGTTTAACAGGTGAATTAAGCCCCCTCACATTCCAGCTGACAAACCTCAACCCACCACTAGAAGCCAACTTGGCATTACAGTTTAACATAGAAAGGACATGTTAGAGATGGTATAATCCAACAAATCTGCACCCATGACAGATTCACAGCAGCAGAAGAGAGGGAGGAGCAGGCAGCACACAAAATTAAAGAACAAAGAAAAAAAAGAGGGAAACACACACACACACACACACACACACACACACACACACACACACACACACACACACACACACACACACACACACACACACACACACACACACACACACACACAGCACAAGAAACCAAACCACACACACAAAACATACTAACCCCAACCCGGTTGCTGTAGAGAACGAAACCAGCAACGAACACACCTCTGATACAACGATCAGAAAATATTACTACTTCCCTAAAACAATCGCACTGCCCCCACAAACAAGTGCAATTAAACCTAAGAGAACAATTAAACCATATCAAACAACTCGAATAAAACACACTGAAAAAAAACAAGGCCTGGACTTGTAAGACCCGTATGGTCGTATAATCAACAGAAAATACTAAAACAGCATTCACCTTAAAGCCGGTGTACGGTGCAAAGATGCATGTTATAAGAAACCAAATACACAAGACTTATATATAAAAAATAAAGTAAAAAATATATACATATCCTATATTATATAAAAAAAAAAGTAACATGCATTTAGCGCGCGACTAATCTGCACTCCTCATAACTGGAAGTCTAGATGAGTATTTAATGTCCTCAATTAAATACAGCCAAATATCAACCAGACAAATAAACACGGTCTAGTGGAAAAAGCTGAATAGTATATTAATTCTCACATTTAGGCCCTATTGTTAATGAGTTTGGGTTTAGGACTAAGGGTTGGATTAGGGGTAAGTTTAGATAAGGATTTGGTTTAAATACACTTAGAATATGCTTCAGTTGTCCTCCATGAAAATGTTTTACTTATGTTTGGGGTCTGTGAGATCCCATATATATATATATATATATATATATATATATATATATATATATATATATATATATATATATATATATATATATATATATATATATATATATATGTAATACATTTTAACATGCTGATATTCTTTAATTGGTGAATACAGTTTTAGATGTGATTATACCAGTTATTTAATTGAATTTAGTTTTTCTATACAGTGTCTGTTTGACCCAGTCCCCATCGAAAGAAGAAAAAACAAAACTAGGGCTGTCGATGTAATTAACTAGTCAAAAAATTATTCGAGAAACGAGTGCAAAATCACACAAGTGCTGTTTTTATCCCAAATAGCATAAGTGCAAATATGGTATTGATTTCATACAAAAGTTCAATAAGTTTTTGACACAACATTCTGTTTTTAAATAAAAAAAAATATTACATTTAAAGCCAGAGCAGAACTGTCACGGTGCATCAATCCGGGTGTTTGTTCTGAGTTCCCTTTGTTCTGAACGGGATCACGCCAGGGAGCCTATTGTCTTCGAGTATTATTGAACGAGCCAATACACATTGGCGTGCGAGATCTGCATCTCACACTCCGCCCCGCAGCGCGGGTATACATACGGAAGTAGATGCACGCACCATTTGCCTTTCGCTTCGGAGCCGAGCTTCATGTCTGGATCTGAAGAGTGTTGTTGTACAACGAGCGAGTGTGTCGGCGCTTCTTTGGGAAGTCTCTCCTGGTTTCGGTGTTTGCAGCGCGAGTGCAGCGGTGATCGCGAGCTTCAAGCTCTCAACTGCTGTTCTCACAGCAACCAAGTTTCTGTTTGTGTTTGTTTGTCTGACGGTCGGTTGAGGGCGAGAAAGTGAGTGCTTCACTGACACAGGATGCACCATTCCTGTGTTAGTGTTGCCGTGGTCATTCCCCTGTGTGCTCCGGCACTGGTGAGAGTTTTTCACTTCCTAAAAGAGCAACACGGGTGCGTTTGCGTCTTTTTCAAGATGTCATTCCGCCCGTGCGTTTCTGGGTGCGGTCGTTCCCTGTCTCTCTCTGATGTTCACAATTGTTGTATCACGTGTTTGGGCTTACAGCACGCTGAGACAGCATTTGTGGACAGCTCATGTTTTCACTGTGGGAACATGACTGTCGCAGTGTTGAGGGCGAGACTCGCCTTCGTTCGCGGAGAGCGAGTCCCCATTACCACGCCCCACCCTGCACGGGTTCTGTGTGGGATGGGTGACCGGAGGGTAGTGTTGGATGTCCCGCCCGGTAACCATTCCCTGTGGGCTCCTCACCCCTCCCTTCCACTGCTGCCATTGGAGCCTCCGGTGTTGTCCGCTGGTCCATCTGTAATGGGTCGGCCAGCGGTTTCACTCGGGGCTCCCTTGGAGGACAGGACGTCGATTGCAGCATCGGAGGGTGAGCTGACTTCTGGAGATGATGACTCGGCTGCGTTGTCTCCCTCTGGGAGTTCAATGTTGCCCGAGCCGGATCCAGAATTGTCAGCTATGCTGAAACGGGCCGCCGAGGCTGTCGGGCTCGAGTTGAACCCTCCACCGTGTCCTGTTCAGTCTTGGTTGGATGATTGGTATCTCGGGGCGGGCCGTGCTGGTTCTCAGCCCACCGCCCCAGTGCCCTTCTTTCCCGAAGTGCATGAAGAGCTTACTTGGTCGTGGACAGCACCTTTTACTGCTGAAAACGACTTAAGTAGTTCTTCCTCCCTCACTACCCTTGTCGGAGGAGCGGTGAAGGGTTATGAGGCTATCCCTCCAGTGGAGCGGTCTGTTGCGACTCACTTATGTCCAACGGCCGCTGCATCCTGGATGGGGGATCCTTGTTTCCCCTCGCGGGCCTGTGAGTTTGCGTCAGGATTGGCGGTCAGAGCTTACAGAGCTTGCGGGCAAGCCGCTTCCTCTTTGCATGCCTTGGCGTTGTTGCAGGTCTACCAGGCCAAGACACTCAGGGACATGCACGAGGGTAGTTTAGACCGGGCGCTCATGAGTGAGCTACGCACTGCCGTTGACCTTGCCCTCCGGGGTACGAGTGTCGCGGCATGTGCGGTCGGTCTAGCGATGTCCACCTTGGTGGTCCAGGAACGCCATCGTCAGTCTGGTTGAGATGGCGGATGCGGACAAGGTTCGGTTCCTGGACTCCCCAATTTCCCAGGTTGGGTTGTTCGGCGACGTGGCGGAGAGCTGCGCCCAACAGTTCTCTGCCACCCAGGTTCGGACGGAGGCTCCCCGACACACCCTATCCCGGCGGCCCGCTGTTGCCTCCACCCTGTCGCCGGTGATAGTCTCTCCGCCCGTTCGTCGCCGAGGGCGTCCCCCTGCCGCTGCCTCCGGTTCCGCGGGGTCTCCGCAACAGCCTTCACCCAGGCCCCAGCGTAGAACCAGCAGCAGGCAGGCCGCCCGGTCTGTCTCAGTCACTGCCCAGCCAGGGGGCGAGTGTCAGAAGCATTCCTGAGACAGGCCACCCAGGGATGGGGGGACTAGCTCTTCAGATGGTCACCGTTCCACCATTGGCTCTCCGGAGTCCAGCCCAAATTGTCGAAAGAGCGAATTTCTCCGTCCCTGGGTCCCAAGAGGGCGAGGCTGGCGGTTTGCGACCCTGTGGAACAGCCTTGCTCCACCCAGCCCCCTCTTGTTCGCCAGCCGGCAACACGATGCGTTCGAGGACCCGGTCATCCGCCTTCTCACCCATCCTCTGTTGCCCCGAGGAGTCAGGTAAGTGCAGCAAGGCTCACTCAGACCCCGCTTCGGGCCGACCATGGGCCTTCCGAGCCGGGTCCCTGTCCTCCACCTCGCTGCCCCACCCCGGGTATGCCTGTGTTGCCTCTGGTCCCCCTGGTCCGGTTCGTCGAGGCCTGGAAGGTGCTCTCCAACCCGTCCAGCTGGCTCCTCCGTACCATCAGGCTCGGCTACACGATTCAGTTCCGCCGGAGTCCGCCCAGGTACAGTGGCATTCGCCACACTTTGGTGTCGAGCAAATCTGCTCCTGTCATGCGCGCGGAGATAGAGCCGGTGTCTGTAGCCGAGATGAAGACCGGCTTTTACAGCCCGTACTTCATTGTACCCAAGAAAGGTGGTGGGTTACGACCAATCTTGGACCTGCGAGTCCTGAACCGGGCCCTCCACAAGCTCCCGTTCAGAATGCTAACGCAGAAACGCATCTTCCAATGTGTCCGTCCCCAAGATTGGTTTGCAGCGATAGACCTGAAGGACGCGTACTTTCATGTCTCCATCCTGCCGCGACACAGGCCATTCCTGCGTTTCGCGTTCGAGGGTCAGGCGTACCAGTACAAAGTCGTACCCTTCGGGCTGGCCCTGTCACCCCGTTTCTTTACGAAGCTCGCGTAGGCAGCCCTCGCTCCCATGAGAGAGCGTGGCATTCGCATTCTCAACTATCTCGACGACTGGCTCATACTAGCGCAGTCTCGGGAGCAGTTATGCGAACACAGGGATTTGCTGCTCCAGCACATCAGCCAGTTGGGTCTTCAGGTCAACTGGGAGAAGAGCAAACTCGCCCCCGTGCAGAGGATCTCTTTTCTCGGTTTGGAGCTGGACTCGGTCCAACACACGGCTAGCCTCACAGAGAATCGCGCCCGGTCGGTTGTGAACTGCCTGAATCTCATCAAGAGCAGTACAGTGGTTTTTCTGAAACAATTTCAGAGGCTCCTGGGGCATATGGCAGCCGCAGTTACGCCACTCGGCCTGCTTCATATGAGACCACTCCAGCACTGGCTTCACGACCGAGTCCCGTGGTGGGCGTGGCAGAGAGGCATGCTCCGTGTGAAAATCACCCCGGCCTGCCTCCAAACCCTCAGCCCGTGGTCGGACCTTTCGTTTCTCTGGGCCGGTGTGTCCCTAGAACAAGTGTCCAGGCATGCTGTGGTTTCCACAGACGCCTCCAACACCGGCTGGGGGGCCACGTACAACGGGCATGCAGTAGCTGGCACCTGGACGGGGTCCCACCTGCATTGGCACATCAACTGCCTCGAGTTGTTAGCAGTGCTCCTTGCTTTGAGACGCCTCAAGACGACGCTGCTCGGCAAGCATGTACTGATCCGTACGGACAGCACGGCGACCGTTGCGTACATTAACCGCCAAGGTGGTCTACGTTCCCGTCGCATGTCACAACTAGCCACCTCCTCCTATGGAGTCAAAAGCATCTGAGGTCGCTTCGTGCCGTTCACATCCCTGGCCTGCTCAATCGTGCCGCCGACGAGCTCTCACGACAGATTGTGGCCTCCGGGGAATGGCTACTCCATCCCCAGGCGGTCCAGCTGATATGGGACCACTTCGGGGCAGCACAGATAGATCTGTTTGCCTCTCCGGACTCGTCCCATTGCCAGTTGTTTTATTCCCGCACCGAGGGGACCCTCGGCACGGATGCACTGGCTCACAGCTGGCCCCGGGGCCTCCGCAAGTATGCGTTTCCCCCAGTGAGCCTGATGGCACAACTACTGTGCAAAATCAGGGAGGAAGAGGAGCAGGTTTTGCTAGTTGCCCCTTATTGGCCCAACCGCACCTGGTTCCCCGAACTTTTTCTCCTCTCGACAGCTCCTCCCTGGCCCATTCCTCGGAGAGAGGACCTGCTCTCTCAGGGACGGGGCACCATATGGCACCCGCGTCCAGACTGTTGGAGACTCCATGTGTGGTCCCTGGACGGGACGCGGAGCTTCTAGGTAATCTACCACAGGCATTCGTAGATACCATCACTTCAGCGAGAGCTCCCTCTACGAGGCTTGCTTACTCCCTGAAGTGGAACCTGTTCGTTGAGTGGTGTGCTTCTCACAGAGAAGACCCCCGAAGGTGTTCAATCATTTCCGTGCTTTCTTTCCTGCAAGAGGCTTTGGAGCGTCGGCTGACCCCCTCCACCCTCAAAGTGTATGTTGCCGCTATTGCCGCACATCCCGATGCAGTAGACGGGAAATCCCTTGGGAAGCATGATCTGATCGTCAGGTTCCTGAGGGGAGCGAGGAGATTGAATCCGCGTCGCCCCCCCTCTGTACCCTCTTGGGACTTATCTCTGGTGCTAACCGCACTGCAGAGACCGCCCTTTGAGCCTTTGCAGGTAGCAGAGTTAAAAATTCTGTCCCAAAAGACAGTTCTCCTGCTTGCTTTGGCCTCCATCAAGAGGGTAGGGAACCTGCACGCATTTTCGGTCAGCGAATCGTGCCTGGAATTCAGGCCGGCTAACTCTCACGTTGTCCTGAGACCCCGGCCTGGATATGTGCCCAAGGTTCCTAGCACCCCCTTTCGGGACCAGGTGGTCAACCTGCAAGCGCTGCCCCCGGAGGAGGCAGACCCAGCCCTGGCTTTTCTCTGCCCCGTTCGCGCTCTGCGCTTATACGTGGACAGAACGCAAAGCTTTAGGACCTCAGAGCAGCTCTTCATCTGTTACGGAGATCAGCGGAACGGAAAGGCTGTCTCCAAGCAGAGGTTGGCCCACTGGATAGTGGATGCCATCATCTTGGCGTATGAGTCCCAAGGTGAACCCTGTCCCCCAGGACTACGAGCTCACTCCACAAGGAGTGTTGCCGCTTCTTGGGCGTTGGCGCAGGGTGCCTCGCTGACAGATGTCTGTAGAGCTGCGGGCTGGGCGACACCTAATACGTTTGCTAGATTCTATAGCCTACGTGTCGAACCGGTTGCTTCCCGTGTGCTCTCTTCTCATAGAAGCCAGTAACACCGTGAGCCCCGGTTCAGTGTCGGCTTGCTGCGCCATTCCCCTCCTACGGACCGGATACGTGCGCCATTTTTACTCCAGTTGAATTCCCTTATCCTTAACCTGTTGAGCTCCTCCGCACCCCTCCAACGTTGGACGTGGCGGAACGTCCGGTGTTACGCCTACCACTCGTATGCAGTGTGGAACCCGTGTTAGGCTGGGTCCATATGTTGCGGTCCCTACGGCGACCCCATATGTGTATTCTTCCACGATACGGCTCCCTAAGATGTAGCGACAATGTGAACCAAACTCAATTGAAGCTTTTAGGTGACTGTTCATACATAATCCCACAAAGAGTCTTCACATTCCAGAATCAAATCACCAGACCCAGAGCCATAGGCTCCAGAGAATCTGCAACCAAAACTACTTTTTATTGTATAACTAAAGGAAGAACGTTGTCAACGTTTTATAATTTTGCAAGACAGCTCTGTTCAGAAATGGTAAAACAAGATGCCCTAACGAGAGGTCACCTGACCCCTGCGACTAACAGACTACGTCTTTCTTAAGGAACAAGGTCCCATGACAGAGATGTAAAACAGACTTCCCCCTTCTTGAAGACCTTTGAATGACCTCATTGTTGAGACCTCTTAAAAACCACAGAGACAAGAGACTTTTCATATAAAAATGCATACAATCATCACAAAACAATTCTTGACGAACTTATATTCAAACATCGTTCAACTACATAATTCTATATTGTGTCTATGACCCCTGTATGTGTCTATTATGCTTAATCACATATAAGTCATCTAATTGTTGTAACTATTACCTGTGTGAATGAAAGTGTATCGTGTTTCCTATCATTATGCTCATATATTATTAATTCAGAAGGTGGCTTGATTGAAATCTGTGTAAAAATGTTTATGTTCTTAAAATGGAAATTATGTCTAAACTGAATCCTCTGTTCGAGCTGATGAGTAAGCAGACCACAGATAACACATGATTCACGATGAGAGAAAGGGGGGGGGGGGGGGGGTAGAAAAGACCACCTTCTCAAATAACCATATAGTATCTTATTGTCTGAATTCCAAATTCCTCCAGGAGGCGGGACAAAACACTTGAGTTTAAAACCTCAAACCCGAACAGAGTTAAGAGAGAAGACTTTGGTAGAATAATGCGCTAGAAGAATAGAACAGAAGTCGGGCGGGCTCTCTCTCTCGAAAAAGGTCTCGGCAGAACAACAAGGCGGGTGGAGCAGATGATGGTTATAGTAACCATGTAGACGCGTAGAGACAAAGAACCCAAATTAAGATCAGAAGAACATGGGTTCAAACAGATTTATTCAAGCCATCTAACTCGTTTCAGCTTCCTTTCTTTTCCTTTGTTTTATTTTCTCGTTAAAAGTCTCGGTTCTAAGTTAAGTTTTGCTGCAAAGTTTCGTTTTAACGTTTCAACCGCAAAACCAGCTTCCAACTTCAAAGACTTTCATTCATCCGCGCCAACACACCACGTGACTGGCTGTCCAAGATCTATCCAGGCACACGAGGAGACCAGCAAACGAACTAGCTCGGGAAACCCCCTTTTACGAGGAAAGGGAATCCCAAGAGAAAAAAAGGAACGCAAACAAGCAAGTAATGCCTCCAGACTCTTAAACTGAACTGGTGTATTTTGATACAGATTTAGTAACCTAAGAAACAAAAGGGTGAAATTAATTATTGATGGTTCGTTCAGGTTGTGTCTTATAAGTGCATATAGATACTTGGGATCTTACCATCTGACTCCTAAAACCCATTCTTCCTCACTCTCTTTCTTTCTTCAACTTGTATGAATGCGTGTGCATGTGTGTGCGTTAGTTTTATTACCATTACTATTATTACTATTAGTTTTATGTGTTAGTCTTATACTCAATAAAGTATTGTTTGTATTTGAAAAGAGAAGCATTACTTGTGTTGTGTGCTTACAGATTTATTGTCTTGAACTGCGATCTAAAGCTACCTATGCTTTTACCCTTGAATAATTTCTAAATTTAGCTGTTAGCTGGGAATTAGTCTTTCTTGGCCAGCAAGATATTATATTTCCTAGAATTAATAATTGTTTATGCTTTCCGTTCATTGGATGAACTGATAAAATGGTCATATTATTGATTCTGCTACAGTAAATTCTGAAAATAATTAAGCTATTAATTATTGATCATAATCCGTTATGAATAATAATTAGTTATATTTATACGGGCGTGTAAACGCTACAAAGGTGAGCCCGTGTCTTTCCCTTGGCCGAGTCCTGCCGTCACTGTAAATCTGTGTTGTCTCCCCCCTCTCTAGGCTGGAGCCACCCCAGTGATATTCCATATGTTATGCTGCCCGGTCCTCCGCCCAGTTCATATGCGTATTCCCCCCCCCCCCCCCCCCCCCCTTTTTTTTCGGGGTTGGTTGGGCTTCCGCATCGTCCCTTCCTTCCGATGTTGGGCACGCTTTCCCAGTGTTACCAAGTCTAACTGAGTGGGTCTTGTGGAACAGCAGCGACTTCCTGGCCCAAGCCCTGTCCTTTTCCGCTAAAACGTCGGGAGGATCAGAAGGCTTTTGCATAGGCACTGGAAGGTGGCAGCGTTAGTGGCCTGTTCAAAGGGTGATCCCATTCAGTCGATCGTCGACTACGTCTGACGTTATCAACTGAAAGGGAACGTCCTGGTTGCGTTGGCAACCCACCGTTCCCTGAAGGAGGGAACGGAGGACGTAGTCCCCTTGCCACTACCGCTGGACCACCGCTGACTCCGAGTTACGCTCGGCTCCTCAGCGAAAAGCAAATGGTGCGTGCATCTACTTCCGTATTTATACCCGCGCTGTGGGGCGGAGTGTGAGATGCAGATCTCGCCCGCCAATATGGATTGTCTCGTTCAATAATACTCGAAGACAATTGCTCCCTGGCGTGATCCCGTTCAGTCGACCGTCGACTACGTCCTCCGTTCCCTCCTTCAGGGAACGGTGGGTTGCATACGCAACCAGGACGTTTCTGTTGGTGTGTGTTTTGTAGACATGGGTTTGTGGGTGTGTTTACCTGTTGGTGGTTAGCTCCAGCTGACACTTATCAGCCTTCAGCTGCAGCTAATCATTAGACTTGTTAGCTGCCTTTATATCGCTGGAGTTGTCTGTGCTTAGTGTCGGTTCGTCACTCTTGTTTGTGTCACTCTCACAGTTCTGTGTGTTCACAGCCTGGAGTCCTACACAGTTCCACCAACAGAAACTCAGTTCCGTGTCCTAGTCTCCGTACGGAGTTTTTGTCTGTGTTGCCTACACATCAGCCATTTGGGAGATTGCCTGTATCTATTCACCTGCCTGTGAGCTAGCCTTATCTGGAGATTCCCCGTCGGACTCCTTCCAGGTCGCCCGCCTGTTAATCGTGGCGTTTTGAGAATCTCCTGTCAAGTGTGGACATCCTTGTCGGACGTCTTCCAGTCGGAGTGTTGTCTTCCAGGTCTCCCGCCTGCTAAACGTGGTGTTTTGAGTATCTCCTGTGCTGTGTCTACAATAAACTGTTTTACTTGCATTTGGATCTACGACTCCTCATTGTGACAGAACGAACCGACCACCTAATGGATCCAGCAAGTGCGGCAGAACTGCAGGACATATTGCTCAAGAGTGACAGTCGTCTTCAGCAACAGGAGGAACAGGCGATGGCTACTGGTCGTGCCGTTCAGGCGCTAGTTACCCAGGTCTCTGAACTGACGAAACAGGTCCAATAACTCCGTAGCGAGGCTGCTGTTTTTCAACCACAGGCCGCGGGGAATCCACCGGCTCCAGTGATCCAGACCATCCACTCCACTGAACCTCGCCTTCCATCTCCTGCATGCTACTCCGGTGAGTCCCAGCTGTGTCGTTCTTTTTTGGCTAAGTGTTCACTTTACATCTCGCTCCAACCATCCGCATTTCCCACGGAGGAATCTAAGGTGGCCTTTGTGATCACTTTGCTCGCGGGTAGAGCGGGCAGCTGAGGAACGACTGTTTGGGAACAGAGACTTCCGTGTTGTGCATCCTTTCAAGCCTTTTCTAGCGAACTCAGAAAGGTTTTTGATCGCGCTGCTTCTGGCCGAGACGCGGCGCGTCTTCGCGCTGAACTGAGGCAAGGGGAACGTACGGTAACAGACTATTCTATTGAATTTCGTACGTTGGCTGCTGAGTGTGGCTGGAATGCCGAGGCCAAATGGGACATGTTTTTACACGGACTTTCTGAGTAGATTAAGGACGAGATTTACACTTTGGAATTACCCACCGGGGTGGATAGATTGATTGATCTAGCAGTTCAAGTTGATACTCGACTACGTCGACGAGATCGTCGGTCACAACGAGGCCACGTGAATTATTCTTCTGATCACACTTTTTCTCCGGTCAAGACCACAGCATTTCCTCCGGAACCCGAACCTATGCAGCTTGGCAGATCTCGCTTATCCTCTCGGGAGAAACAAAGGAGAAAGGAGAGGGGATTATGTTTTTATTGTGGTACAGCTGGTCATGTCACGCTGCAGTGTCCGGTAAAAGCCAGCACCCGTTAGTAGGTAAGGGGTTACTGACGGGTGGGGTTGCACGGACTGAATCCTCTTTTTCTGCCACTCATCTCCCTGTAAGTTTACACTTTCAGACTTTGAGTTTTGACTGTGAGGCTCTCATTTACTCAGGGGCGGAGGGACATTTTCTTGACATTGATCTAACTCACAGACTAAACATACCCATTGTTACACTTCCTCTGCCGATATCTGTGGTTGCTTTAAATGGTCAGTTTTTGGCTTCAGTAACTCATGCTACCGTCACTATAAGACTCATAGCCTCCGTAATCATGTTGAAAATATTGACTTTCTGTTGATTGACACTCCTTCCTCCCCTGTGGTATTAGGTCATCCCTGGCTGGTAATCCATAACCCACACATCAACTGGGGCAGGAACTCTATATTAGCCTGGAATGAAACCTGTCATGCTTCTTGTTTATTGTATGCGTGTTCTTCGGTGTCTTGTTCTGTGTTTCAGGAGGAACACGCGGATTTATCCAACGTGCCACGTGAGTATCTTGACCTGAAGGAAGTGTTCAGTAAGTCTCGGGCTGCTTCTCTTCCTCCGCATCGTCCCTATGACTGTGCCATAGATTTATTGCCAGGTATGTCTCCGCCTAAAGGCAAGTTATACTCACTTTCTGTCCCTGAGAGGGAGGCCATGGAGAAATATATTTCTGATTCTCTAGCCTCTGGGTTCATTCGTCCTTCCTCTTCTCCAGCGGGGGCAGGGTTCTTTTTTGTGAGGAAGAAGGATGGTTCTCTGCGACCTTGTATTGACTACCGAGGGCTGAACAACATCACGGTAAAGAATACTTATCCTTTGCCGTTGATGGCTTCAGCCTTTGAGAAGTTGCAGGGAGCATCCATTTTCACAAAATTGGACTTATGTAATGCTTATCATTTGGTTCGCATAAGGAAGGGGGATGAATGGTAAACTGCTTTTAACACCCCCAGGGGGCACTTTGAATATTTGGTTATGCCGTTTGGGCTGTCCAACTCCCCAGCGGTTTTCCAGGCACTCGTAAATGACGTGCTGAGAGATATGGTAGACCAGTTCATATATGTTTACCTGGATGACATATTGATATTTTCTTCTTCTCTCCAGGAACACGTTCAGCACGTCAGGCGAGTGCTCCAGAGGCTTTTAAAGAATGGGCTTTTTGTCAAGGCGGAGAAATGTTAGTTTCATGCACAGTCGGTTCCGTTTCTGGGTTATATCGTCTCCTCCGAGGGGGTGCGCATGGATCCCGACAAGGTTAAGGCTGTGGTGGATTGGCCAACTCCAGATTCCCGTAAGGCCCTACAGAGGTTTCTGGGGTTTGCCAATTTTTACAGGCGTTTTATTCGCAATTTTAGCCAACTAGCCGCTCCTCTGACTGCCTTGACCTCCACCAAGACGACGTTAAGGTGGTCGGCTGTAGCTGAAGCTGCATTTACCAACCTCAAGAGCTGCTTTGTTTCAGCCCCCATTTTTGTTGCCCCTGATGCATCACGTCAGTTTGTGATGGAGGTCGACGCGTCAGAGGTGGGGGTAGGAGCGGTTCTTTCCCAGCGCTCGTCCGCGGATGACAAGTTGCACCCTTGCGCGTTTTTCTCCCATCGTTTGTCTCCGGCCGAATGCAATTATGACATTGGTAACAGAGAGTTGCTGGCAGTCAAGTTAGCATTGGAGGAGTGGCGCCATTGGTTAGAGGGTTCGAGGGTACCCTTTATTGTCTGGACCGATCATAAGAACCTTGAATATATTAGATCTGCTAAAAGACTCAACTCCAGGCAGGCTCGGTGGGCACTTTTTTTCGGTCGTTTTGAGTTTACATTGTTGTATCGTCCGGGTTCCAAGAACATCAAACCCGATGCTTTGTATCGCATTTTTGACCGTTCCGTTCGCCCGTCCACTCCCGAGTGCATTTTTCCGAGAGACTCATTGTCTCCACACTCGTTTGGGAGATCGGGTCGAAGGTCCGTGCGGCCTTAGAAGGGGTAACGCCTCCGCCCGGGTGTCCACTGAGTCGCTTATTTGTACCGGAGGGGTTACAGTCCGACGTTATTCGGTGGGGTCACTGTTCCAATGTAGCATGTCATCCAGGAGTCAATCGCACCAGTTTTTTGGTCAAGCAACGATTCTGGTGGCCTTCCATGGCTCGTGATATTCGGAGTATTGTTTTGGCATGTTCAGTCTGTGCGTGTGGTAAGACTTCCAATCGCCCACCGGATGGGTTACTCCAACCGCTGTCTGTCCCTTCGAGACCCTGGTCCCACATCGCGCTAGATTTTGTCACTGCCCTCCCGCCCTCCCAGGGCAATACGGTCGTTTTGACTATCGTGGACCGGTTCTCGAAGGCAGCTCATTTCATTCCCTTGCCCAAATTACCATCTGCCAAGGAGACAGCGGTCGCTGTTGTAGACCACGTCTTTCGTTACATGGCCTCCCGGCAGACGTGGTCTCTGATTTATTTCCAAATTTTGGAGAGAATTTTGTCGTTTGTTGGGGGCGAGTGTCAGTCTTTCTTCTGGGTTTCATCCTCAGAGCAACGGGCTAACTGAGCGTGCCAACCAAGGCTTAGAGAGAGTATTGCGATGTTTGGTTTCTCAGAATCCTTCCTCCTGGAGCCAGAAGCTCTCATGGGTGGAGTACGCACATAACTCGTTACCAGTGTCATCCACGGGCCTATCTCCGTTTGAGTGTAGCGTAGGGTACCAGCCACCTATTTTTCCCAGTCTGGAATCCGAAGTCACGGTCCCCTCGGCTCACGCCTTCGCCCAGAGGTGCCACCGCACTTGGACCAGAGCCCGTGAGACTCTGTTCCGGGTGGGGGCGCGCACCAAGGCTAAGGCCGATCGCCACCGGTCAAGGCCTCCCTTATACGTCGTGGGTCAAAAAGTGTGGCTTTCTACCAAGAATATTCCGCTCCGTTCCGTGTCTAATAAGCTAGCTCCTTAATTTATTGGTCCGTTCACTGTCACCAAGATCATTAGTCCGGTGACAGTCTGCCTCAAACTTCCTCCAGCGTACAGGAGAATTCACCCCGCCTTTCATGTCTCCAAATTGAAACCTGTTTTTCGTTCTGACCTTAATCCGCCAACCCCAGTTCCCCCACCGCCGCGTCTCGTAGACGGGGAGCCTACTTATTCGGGTTAATCGTATTCTGGACTCGAGACGGAGGGGACGCGGATTCCAGTACCTGGTGGACTGGGAGGGTTACAGTCCGGAGGAGAGGAGTTGGGTTCCTGCTAGGGACATACTGGATTACTCCCTTATCGATGATAACAATCGTCAGGTAAGCTCTCCTGGGAGTGCCAGGAGGCACTCCTAGGGGAGGGGGAACTGTCACGGTGCATCAATCTGGGTGTTTGTTCTGAGTTTCTGTTGGTGTATTTTGTAGACATGGGTTTGTGGGTGTGTTTACCTGTTGGTGGTTAGCTCCAGCTGACACTTATCAGCCTTCAGCTGCAGCTTATCATTAGACTTGTTAGCTGCCTTTATATCGCTGGAGTTGTCTGTGCTTAGTGTCGGTTCGTCACTCTTGTTTGTGTCTCTCTCACAGTTCTGTGTGTTCACAGCCCGGAGAAACAAAGGTCTGATCACAGGCTGAGGGTTTGGCGGCAGGCCAGGTGATTGTCACACGGAGCGCGCCGCTCTTCCATGGCCACCTTGGGACACGGCCGTGAAGCCAGTGCTGAAGTGGTCATCATATGGAGGAAGCCTTTTCTCACTTCTGAAACCACCGACCAGACAAGTTCCTGCTGTTAGGCGTGTTAGACCAGTCCAGCTCCTTACCGGAAAAAGGGATTCTCAGCCCGTGGGCCAGTTTACTCTTTTCCCAGTTGACCTGAATACCCAACTGGCTATGTAGCACTCAAAGGGTAGGATTTGTACTAAGACTTCGAACCCTCAAACACAAAAACACGGGATGGCCTGTGTTGCGGAGGACAGAGATCTGAAGTATGCATTCTTCAGGTCGAATGCTGCAGACCAATCTCGGGGACGGAGCATTCGAAAATGCATCATTGCTTTAGCAACTCGAACGGAGGCTTGTACAGGGCCCGAATCAAGAGTCGCAGGTCCGTGATTGGCCATATCCCACCACCTTTCTTATGTACAAAGAAGTACGAGCTATAGAAGCTGGTCTTCATATCGGCTGGAAGAACTGGTTCAATCACACTCTTCGCAAGTAGGAGTGTGATGTGCGCGCTCATGACAGGGCACATTCACTCAATACCAAAGTGTAACAAACAGCACTGAACTTGGGCAGACGCCGGGCGAACTGAATCGCACAGCCGAGTCTGATTGGCCGGAGGAGCCGACTAGACCGTTTCGGAAGCAATTTCAAGGCTTCTACGAACCGGGCCAGGGAACCAGAGGTACCACGGACGTACCCGGAGTGGGGCAACCTGGTGGAGGACAGGGACCCATTAAGGAAGGCCCAAAGGTGTCCCGAAGCGGGGTCTGAGTGTGGTACACAACACTTACCTGTCTCCACGTGACGGCAGGGGGTGCGTGAGAAGGCGTGACCGGGTCCTCGAACCACACCCAGCTGCCAGCTGGCTATACAAGAGGGGACTGAGGGGTGCAAGGCTTTACAGGGTCGTACACCACCAGTCTGGCGCTCTTGGGACCTAGGAACAGAGGAATTTGCTCTTTCTTTTGAGCCTGGTACCACTGGAATCCAGGGAGCCAGCGATGGAACAGTAACCATCTGAAGAGCTCGTTCCCCCATCCCTGGGTGGCCTGTGTCAGATATGCTTGGCCTTACGCCAGGGCTCCAGATTGTGACCAAATGGTTGCATTTTGCCACCAAAATGTGAGAGTGTGCGACCAGTAAATTTGCTCCCTTTTTTTTTTTTTTTTTTACACGTTAAACTTGGAAGGGGCGCGTCAATGAATCCGGAATGTGTGGCAGGCCAATAAGTGTGAGGAGAATAGGGAAAGGCCACTTTAAGTGGCTAATGTGTGGAGGGGGAGGGTCCTAGAGATAATCAAGTGCGTGTAAATGTCTATGGGAAGGAGACAGAGAAAATATCACAAACATCTATGTGCTTCTAACTCTGAGCAATCAGCAGCGAACTATTGACTCTTTCTTCCGACCTGCGGCTAGTGTGCCAGTGCCAGAGTCTACAGTGTCACAGTCGGATGGTGATTCAGAGGTTTGTGTGGCGAAAATGGCCCGAACTCACCATTTTAGGGAAGACTGGCTGCGAGAATTGAGCTTGTTGAGGTAACGTTACTGTAATGAAACTCTATGAACTGCGAATGTTGCAGTCGCTATCCCAAAACTGTGGGAAACACAAAGGTTTACACTGTCAGTGAAATGTGACCCGATTCCGATTTTTTGCACATTTGTGACACAGATCGGATGTGTTCTATGACAGTGTAAACAGGAAAAAAACGCATGCATTTGGATATTTCAAGATCGGTTTCAGGCCTCGTTCATATGTGGAAATAAATCAGATATGTGCCAATGCGACTGTCATGTAAACAGGCAGATCGGATTTTCAGAGGCAATAGGCTACGTCTCCGTGGTTTAATGACAAGAAAAACACCGATGCGCATCTGCGAACGTCGTGTCGTCATAGGAGAGGAGTGTGGACACACGTTGACACTACATATCAAAGGTTGGCTTGCTCATTATGCCATAGACCCACTGCTCCTCCCCGCCACGATCTCATGAATGTGCGTACCTATTGCACAAATTTTATTTCTCGTGCCATTTACGCCAAAAATAGTTTATGTGTGCATATGATACGCAAAGGGGTTTACAGTGCGTATCATGCACGCAAAAACAATTTTTGCCGTATAAATGGAACAAGAAATAAAATGGTGTAGATACACACTTTCATGAGATCGTGTTGTATGTTCCCAGCAGTCCTTAGATCTCTCTCGCACACAATAACTGAAGCACATGCACATGCTGCAATGATGGCGCTTTTCCTCCTCTTCAAAATTATGCTGATGTTTGGCGAACTTCGCATATATCGCAGAGCTAGCATCAAACATATTTTGCATTCGTCCATCTGTACAAAAAAAATGTATCAGGTTACGTATGTAACCCTGGTTCCCTGAGAGGGAACGAGACGCTGCGTTGAGACGCGGTGGGAACGCTCTGCGTGATTGCGTCGTGAAGCACGTGTATAATCAGTCCAATGGAAGAGCGAGACGTCATAGGCGGTGACGTCATAGACCAGGAAGCTATAAAGCACACCAGAAAACAGACCGCGACAGCTTCTGAAAAAGCCTGAAGCAAGTCGATCAGGGCATGCAGAAAGTATGGCGGGAGAACGCAGCGTCTCGTTCCCTCTCAGGGAACCAGGGTTACATACGTAACCTGAGACGTTCCCTTTCAAGGGAACTCGAGCTGCGTTGAGACGCGGTGGGAACCCCATACCCACTACGCCATAAGACAAATGCCCGTTCTGTGTGAAGTCCTTGCGCACACTAGAAGCAAGCAACCTAGCCCCGGGAGTGGAGAGGTGTAGGTCATAAAATCTGACAAATGTATGAGGTGAGGACCAGCCTGCCGCATTACAAATATCCTGAAGGGAAACACCCGAAATTAAAGCCTAGAGGCAGCCATACTCCTAGTAGAATGGGCCTGAACAGCCACAGGTGAACGCTGTCCGGCCGCTTCATAAGCAAGTGAGATAGCCTTATTATAATAGATACCCACATTGTCTATTTAGATGCAGGGCAACCTATCTTAGGTTACCCGAAGCAGACAAATAATTGTTCTGATAAACGCCACTGAGCAGCTCTGTGGACCTAAGCATCCAAAGCCCGGACAGGGCATAACAGATTTAAGATTTTCCTGATCTGGGGTATTAAAGGTGGAGGACAGAAGGCCTGGAGTACAAATGACCCGCACATTTAGTAGGGACCTAGAAATACAACCCGATCTGGGGTGAAGAAATACTACCACCAACCAGGTGCAAATCCAAGTACGTGCAGGCCTCAGCCTCATGTACCACGGAGAAGACGAAATTAAGGATCTCTCCTCAGAGATAGCCCAGCAAAGAAACATTCATTACAGAAATCAAGTACTGTACCAAAAGGGCAGAAACGAGATTCAGAAGGCGTTCTCTGCACCAGGCAGAGAACAGCATATTAGTCTTCTCGTGGAGGGAGCTCTAGACTGGAGTATGGTCTCCACGACCTTGGTCGAGAAACCTGAATCTATGAGCTGGGCCCCCTCAGAGGCCGAGCCCACAGTATCCACAACTCCAGAGCTCCCAGGAGCAAAGATATCGGGAAAAGCGTATAGGTGTAATGGCAACCACACCTATTACATTACATCCAGTCCAAGCGGAGCTGGATGCGTGAGGGAGAAACACAAGGGCAATGCATTGTACAAGCGATGCGAAAGGTCGACTTGTAGTTTGACCGAAGTTCTCCCTAAGAAGCTCCACCACCTCGGGGTGAAGTCTCCATTCCCCGGGCCACAGCCCCTGCCTCAACAGGATATCTGCTCTGATATACGAGACCATCAGTGTGTTGTCCGGACCCTTCGCCGACCAACCACTCATGATTTCCCCCGACTTGTGAGGGAAACATCCGTCGATAGCATTATGCGTCGACAAGAAGCCCCCAACACTGGGCCTGGGCGAGGAACCAAGGTTCTTCCACATGACCGAGGCACGAAGGCATAGCCGCGTGACCTTGATAATGCGAAAACGGATTTCCCCTCGGAGAAAACCACTTGGTCCCGAGCCACCACTGCAGGGGTCTCATGTACAGAAGGCCAAAAGTAACTACGTTGGACGCAACTGCCATGAGCCCCAGCCAAAGACTGTTCACCGAGCGGCCACTCATGACCGCCCCCCATCCTGTGAGGGAAGCATCCGTCGATAGCGTGACGCGTCGACAAGAAGCACCCAGCACTGGGCCCTGGGCGAGAAACCAAGGCTTCTTCCACATGACCGAGGCACGAAGGCATAGCCGCGTGACCTTGATCATGCGAAAACGGATTTCCCCTCGGAGAAAACCCCTTGGTCCCGAGCCACCACTGCAGGGGTCTCATGTACAGAAGGCCAAAAGTAACTACGTTAGACGCAACTACCATGAGCCCCAACAGTCTCAGAGACTGTTTGCAGTGAGTGACTGACCTAGTTTTACATTCTTTACGGCTGTGAGAATCGCAGAAATACGTGCAGGAGACAGACGTGCTTGCATTGTTGTCGAATCCCATAATACACCTAGAAAGTGGTCCTCTGAGCTGGGAGGAGTACACTCTTTTTGGTGTTGAGCCGCAACCCCAACCTCCTTATGTGGGACAGAACGACATCTCAATGCTGAACTGCCAAAAGCTCGGACTGAGCTAAAAATCAACCAATCGTCTATATAATTTAATACGCGAATGCCCTGGAATCTCAGAGGAGCCAGGGCTGCATCCACGCATATTGTAAAAGGTGTGGGGTGATAACCTAGGCCGAATGGAAGAACCCGATACTGGTATGCTTCGCCCCTGAAAGCAAACCTCAGGAACCTCCTGTGATGAGGATGGATAGATAAGTAAGCGTCCTTTAAGTCTATTGTGACAAACCAGTCCTCGGACTGAATCTGTGACACAATCATATTTAGCGTAAGCATAATATGCTGTTTAATTGACGCAGGTCTAGAGTAGGACGCAACCCCTCATCCTCTTTCGGAACAATGAAGTAATGGCAGTAAAACCCTGACTGTCTGCCGGGAGGAGGAACCCCTTCTACAGCTCCTTTTGCAGAAGTGTCAGTACTTCCTGCTCCATAACCAAAGCCTGCTCGGGGTCCACCACAGTGGGGAGGACCCCTAGAAATCTGGGCGGACAAGAACCGAATTCTGAACCCTTTTCTATAGTGTGCAGGACCCACCGAGAAATATGTGGCAGTAGTTTCCACGCTGCCAGAAATTCTACTAGGGGAACCAGTCTCTCAAGACTGGCCTCTGGATTTGGTTGAACAGTCAGTACGGTGCCCTGAAGCGGCGAACCGGCAGGGAACAACCGAACTGACCGTTCTACGACCCTCCTCGGAGGATCGTATGGGGACGCTGACACCTCGGTGCCCTGAACGGCGAACCGGCAGGGAACAACCGAACTGGCAGCGCTGCGACCCTCCTCAGAGAGTCGCACCCCAGAGGGCGCCGAGGAGAAACGATTTCTCAAAACCGTCCCTGCCCCGGAGGAGCCCTCAGAAGCTTTATTAGAGATGACAGTCCTCAGATCTTGCCTCCCTTTAAATAAGTTAGTTCCAATGACCCTCCTCGGAGGATCATTGGAAAAAGCAGGCACCTCGGCACCCTGAAACGGCGAACCGGAAGGGAAACCGAACTGACTGCTCTACGACCCCCCTCGGAGGATCGTTTGGGGACACTGACACCTTGGTGTCCTGAACGGCAAACCGGCAGGAAAACCGAACTGGCAGCGCTGCGACCCTCCTCAGAGAGTCGCACCCCAGAGGACGCCGAGGAGAAACGATTTTCTCAAAAACCATCCCTACCCCGGAGGGGACCACCCTTTAGAAGCCTGATAGCCTCGGCATCAGGGCTTCCTATTGTCCAAGCATTTTTAGAGATAAAATAGTCCTCAGATCTTGCATATCTCTAACTGGCTAGACTGCTACCGCCACCCAAGTCCCCTTTGATTGTGGAGGAGCCCAAATGGCGATGCTCGCTGTGCTGCGAGGAGCTTAGTAGACTGAGACTGCTCCGCCCAGCAGTCTCAGGAACATAGATTGGTGAGGAAGAAACCTCTGGAACGCCGCTGAACGGTTTATTCTTAGTTTTTTGAAAGCGGAGCATCCAGAAGAACAGATATAATTTTATCTTATTTTTCTTTACTTTTAAATCAGAAAAACGTATATATATATATATATATATATATATATATATATATATATATATATATATATATATATATATGTATATATATATATATATATATATATATCAGTCCGTGGCCACCAGCAGGAAAACAACCGAACTGGCCGTGTGGGACCCTCCTCAGAGAGTCGCCACCCAGAGGACGCAGAGGAGAAACCGTCCCTCCCCAGTATAGTTTATCTGTTTTTGCACGATGCAATTCTCGAATAGCGTCAGTGCTGACAACCACACATTCATCCATGTCTTTATAATTTACCCACCAGCGTTGCCTAATAAAAATGTTTATTTAGATGGGTGGTGGGTAACGTCGGGGTTAAAAATTATGACGCCGACTCGGGAGAGAGAAAGCTAGCAAGCGTCTCTTTAACCCGAGGCACTGTCATACCATGATACTTAATACCCATAGCATTACTATAGTTAGACGTAGGGCATTAAACACATAAAATAGAAACCGACTTATTCCACGATCTTGACACCTCAGTGTGGTGTGGAGATAGGGAAAAACGGCAGTCCCCGACGAGGAGGCTGAGATACAGAGTTTTTTCTGTTTTTAGATTTATTTCATCTAATAAACTCCTTATTTTCACTCTCATAAAGTTCAGCTGGCCAGAAAATATTTAACTAGCAACAGCACTAGATAAACCTCCTTTTAAAGCTCCTCTTTATTCAACAGAGTTATGAGCTGACTTATTTATTCATTTATTGAAAACTCAAACATCTGCCTTTTCTTAATATCTTTATTTGTTTTGTTCTCTTTTTCTAAACAAAACACTAACGATACCAATTCCTCGGAACTGGAAATCGCCAGCACTGGATCTGGCAGGTGAAAGCTGAGATAGGGCGGAGCCCGTCCCAACCCCCGCTGTCAGATCCGTTTGCGAACCCCAAAATGCGAGTCGCCGCCGTGCATCGGCAACAGCGGGACCCGCGCGGGGAGCGCGAACCGAACCGTCCTCCTCGAAGAACGCCCGGCGGGAGCGGAGCGTCCTCACGGACAGTTTCTCGCAATGCTCACAGTCAGCCCCCTCGAGAACTGACTGTAGCATGCTCCACTCCCAAATAGTAACAAAAAGCTGATGTGTGTGTCCCCACCCGTGATATAACGTGGGCAGGGAACAACACAAAAGCTGCTTGCTCTCTTTTGCCATAATATATATATATATTGCAACTTGACAGACAACAATAAATATGACAAGGACAGAATACACAGATCGCTTGCTGAAGGCAACAGAAGCTGTCGCGGTCTGTTTTCTGGTGTGCTTTATAGCTTCCTGGTCTATGACGTCACCGCCTATGACGTCTCGCTCTTCCATTGGACTGATTATACACGTGCTTCACGACGCAATCACGCAGAGCGTTCCCACCGCGTCTCAATGCAGCTCGAGTTCCCTTGAAAGGGAACCTCTAAGCATGCGCGATGTTTCAGATAGTATGCCAAGTGTAAACACATGAATCGGAAATGGGTCACAATTAAAAGAAAGTGTAAACAGACGGTCAAAAAACTCGGATATAGGCAACAAATCAGAATTGGGCATCAAGACCTGCAGTGTAAACGAGGTCGAAGTTTGCCGACATTGCAGGCAGTATTGTTTGTAACTATGAAATGACCGAAAGGTTACTAAGCACTTTGTTACTTAGCACTTTTTTTATTCTGAATGTATGGTATATATTTTTCCTATTTGTACTGACATGACCGCGATGGTGCTGTCGGTTTACCTTGTTGTTGCATCTTCAAAAGTGTACAATAAAATGTGACACTGAATTTGAAACAGCACATTGTAATTTCTGCATCTATTATCAAAGATTTTTATTAGTAATACAGTGGAAATTAGTAGAAATGTGAATATTTGGTCAGCATGTTGATTTACGGTGTGTGCCCCTAAATTTTCTGGTTATGCCCCTAAAATTTTCAGTTGCACTTGTGTCGCGACAGACTGCTCCACTGGAGGGATAGTCTCGTAACCCACCACTGCTCCTCCGTCAAGGATAGTTAGGGGGGAGGAGCTACTCAGGCCGTTTCTGGCAGAGAAAGGTGCCGTCCACAACCTGGTAAGCTCTCCATGCACTTTGGGATAGAAAGGCATTGGGGCGGCGAGCTGAGAACCAGTGTGGCCTGCCCCGATATACCAATCATCCAACCGAGACTGTTCAGGACACGGTGGAGGATTCCACTCGAGCTCGACAGCCTCGGTGGCCCGTTTCAGCATAGCTGACATTTCTGGATCTGGCTCGGCTAATGTTACCCTCCCAGAGGGAGATAAAGCAGCCGAGTCATCATTTCCAAAGGTCAGCTCACACTCCGATGCTGCAATCGGCATCCTGTGCTCTGGAGGGGCCCCGAATGAAACAGCTGGTCGGTCCATTAAAGAGGGACCAGCACACTCAACAGGGGGTTCCACCGGCTGTGTTGTGATAGAGGAGTGAGGGGCCAACATCCACTGGGCAGTTAACTGGGTCCACCTCACGCTCTCTACACCAAGTGGAAAACACATTCCACTTTAGGCTGTACAGTCTCCTGGTGGAAGGAGCCCTGGAGCTGAGTAAGGTCTCGACAACATCTGCTGACAGGCCAGCCTCTATGTACCGAGCCCCCTCAGGGGCCAGACCCAGAGGTTCCACAGCTCTGGCGGAGGTGAAATATTGTGCCCCCTGCCTGAGACAGCAGATCCCTCCTCAGAGGGACCTGCCAAGGGAGGCCGTCTAGCGATGCTACAATGTCCGAGAACCATACCCGGGTCGGCCAGCGGGGTGCTACTAAAAGTAGGCTGATCCCGTCCCGGCGGACCCGCTCCAAGACTCCCGGGAGCAGAGCGATCGGGGGAAATGCAGCCTCATGAGCCTTAAGGGAAGATGCAGCATAGCTCGCGAGAGCCTCCTCCACCCGAGGCATTTTCCCATAGCCACGCTCAGCTGCCCCCAGCACATTTGAGAAATCGAGCACTGGGGGGTTGGAGAGCCTGGCTGAAAATGTTTTTTCCCATGACTTGCACAACTCATTGTGCAAGTGAGGAAAAAAAGGAAGGCCCCGGCGTGGAGGTTGTGACCGGCACCTATAAAACCGTTCATCCAGCTTACTAGACGGCTGAATTTCTGGTTCTTCTTCTGGCCAGTCTAAATTTAATTTGGCCACAGCGCGGGTCAAAACACGCGTGAAGCGGTGCCTTCAACTTTTGTCTGCCTTCAACACCATCCAGCCCCATTTATTTGTGCAGAAGCTCATAGAAAATCTCGGGTGGGACTGCAACTTGGTGGGCTGGATTTTGGACGTTTTCACTAACAGGACACAGAGAGTGAGATTAAATGGACATCTTTCTGGAATATCAGTGACTTCAACTGGCTCTCCACAAGGCTGTGTTCTCTCTCCTCTTTTAAACATTATGTACACTAATGACTGCCGTAGTGAACTGACCAATAACTATATCATAAAGTTTGCAGATGACACAGTCATATTAAGTCTAATGGACCCCACTGAAACATCTCACGGCCCTGTATTACCGTATTTTTTAAACTGGTGCAAAGAAGCCTTTTTAGACTTAAATGTTACAAAGACGAAGGAAATGTGTATTGATTTTAGACGTCACCAGCCGACTCCTGAAAATACCTTTATAGATGGAAAAGAGGTTGAAATTGTTGAGTCGTACAAGTATCTGGGAATTATCATTGACAACAAGTTGACCTTTGAACAAAACACAGAAATGCTGAGTAAGAAAAGTCAGCAACGTCTTTTTTGTCTGAGAAAGCTGGCTAAGTTTCAAGTGGACAGATCCCTGATGACATTGTTTTATAAATCTTTTATTGAATCTATTTTTACTTTTTCATGTATTTGCTGGTATGCTTCACTTAGTTTAAAGCAGAAAAACACATTAGAAATGGTACATAAAGTTAGCAGTAAAATCATCGGGATTCAGCAGATAAAACTAACTGAACTATACAATAGACACGTACTTAAAAAGGCAGAATCTATCATGTCTGATAGTTCTCATCCCTTGTATGTAGAATTTAAATTTAAGTAAATTTAATGCTGCCTTCTGGTTCTCGCTTCAGTCAGCCACCAGCCAAAACAAACAGATTTAAATTGTCCTTTGTACCCTCTGCGATCTCTCTGGTTAACTTCGTAAAGAATAGTTAATGTCTGCACATAAGACATACTTGAACTTAAATGTTAAATGTTGTGGTTGTTATTTTTATTTTCATCTGTCTGACCCTGTATTTGAATTGATGTTGATGTTGTCGTGTACTGCATGTTAATCTATTTGGCTACTGCAGCAAAACTAATCGCCCCTTGGGGACAAATAAAGGTCTTGAACTTGAACTTCAACTTGAACTTGTTGAATGAATCATGAAGAGTTTGAAGTGAATCACTGTATCATTGAATGTTCGAACTGTGTAGATTGAATCAATGCTTGCTGAACCTCTGACCCCATTTACACCTGGTATTAAAATGCGATCTGTATCCAGATAAGTTATCCAGATAATAAGTGTTCAGATCTTACCTTTGCGTTTACAACTTGTATTTTTAATGCGTTCTCGTTCTCCACATTGAGTGATCTCGGATCTCTGTCCTCCAGAGTGACACCTGCGTGAGCACTGAGGTGGCGGGTAATCAGCTGTAGTTTGTCAACATGGCAGGTGTAGGATCGTTAGAGATGCTATTACTGTACCGCCTATTTCTACTTTTTATCTGTCGCGGTAGGGGTCATTTTCAACACATTTTCTAATACGAGCAAACAGAAAAGACGACAGGCCCTGTTTGCAGCTGTTGTTTTACGCATTGTGTTTACACCTAGTAAAGATCCGAAGACAATGCGAGCCAGACTACCTCCTGATGTGGTCAGGCAGATCCGATCACAATCCGATCACAACGTATTTACACCTTGCATTAACATGCGTTTTTTATTATCCGCATAACTTATCTGGATACAGATCGCATTTTACTACCAGGTGTAAATGGGGTCTGTTACAAATAGCCTAATATTGTAGTTGCAACAAGTGTGTTATTCTAGTTGTATTGTTATTGTTTAAAGGTCAGAGGTAAATTGACTGAATTAATCAGGTGTAGGAGAGGTACCTCTAGAAATTGAACTGACCTCACAAGGAATTGATATCATTTTTTTTGTGAATTATTTCTTTATCAAATGGTTATTTGAAATTGTTTTGTGTGTGTGTGTAAAGTATGAGAGTAAAATGAATATAAAAAAAATCATGCAATGCAAATTGGGTTATTGTTATCTGTAATAGTATTGCCTTAGGTTCAACATGGTTCACCAAATCCTCTTGTGGTCCCAGGGCAAGCTGCTTTCACTTAGAGCAGCTTATATCCCGGGGGCCCAGAACATAGGAGCAGACTTCCTGTCGAGACAGGGGCTGAGGCCCGGGGAATGGAGGCTATACCCCTAGGTGGTGGAGCTGATATAGAGGGAGTACGGCCAGGCTCAAGTGAATCTGTTTGCCTCTCGAGAGACGTCTCACTGTCCACTCTGGTTCTCCCTCACGCATCCAGCTCCTCCCGGACTGGATGCGAGGGCACAGACGTGGCCGAGGCTGCGTTTGTATGCTTTTTCCCTGATTGCTCTGCTCCCGGGAGTTCTGGAGGGGGCTTCTTATAGCCCTGCGGTGGCCGGGCAGAGTGTGGTTTGCAGATCTAGTGTCTCTCCTCAACGGGCCTCCTATGGAGCTTCCCGTCAGGAGGGACCTACTGTCTCAAGCAGAGGGCTCAATATTTCACCCTCGTCCCGAATTGTGGAACCTGTGGGCTTGGCCTCTGAGGGGGCCCAGCTCATAGGGTCAGGTCTCTCAACCGAGGTCGTGGAGACCATTCTACAATCCAGAGCTCCCTCCACAAGGAAACTTTATGCCTTGAAGTGGAAGGTTTCAACTTCATGGTACAGTGACCGTCAGCTGAACCCAGCTAACTGCCCGGTTGGTACAGTGCTGGAGTTTTTGCAGGATCGGTTCACTGCAGGTCTATCCCCGTCCACTCTGAAGGTCTATGTGGCGCCCATAGGTGCTTACCACATTCCTTTGTGTGGAATGTCTGTGGGTAAAGACCCTCTGGTATCTCGTTTTCTACGTGGCACGTTGAAGCTGAGGCCTGCTGTACGCACTAGAGTACCGACTTGGGACCTGGCTATTGTCCTCCAAGGCCGTTCCCAGGCTCCATTCGAGCCCCTGGAGGAGGTTCCAGCTAGTTTTCTTACTTTAAAAAACTCTGTTCCTCCTCGCTATTTCTTCTCTTGAAAGAATAGGCACCCTCGTGCTTGGAATTTAACCCTTGCATGGTTAAAGCGTTCCTTCATCCTAGACCAGTTTATGTTCCTAAGGTCCCCACTAATGTGGCCCGATCTATAGTGCTGCAGGCCTTCTGTCCTCCTCCGTTCCAGGATGCGGACCAGGAAAGGCACAATTTGCTATGCCAAGTGAGGGCGTTGGATGCTTACGTCCACAGAGCTGCCCTGTGGCGTAAAACCGAACAGTTATTTGTCTTCTTTGGACCCCCTAACAAGGGGTCCCCTGCATCTAAGCAAAGGATGAGCAAGTGGGTGGTCTAGGCCATCTCACTTGCTTATGAGTCGACTGGACAGCCTTCACCTATGGCCGTTTGGTCTCACTCAACTAGGAGTATGGCGGCCTCTAAGGCATTATTGTCAGGAGTTCCTCTTCAGGACGTTTGTAATGCGGCAGGCTGGTCCTCACCTCACATATTCGTTAGATTTTATGCTCTGGACTTGGACTCTACACCAGGGTCCCGAGTGCTCTCGTCCTAGTGCTGCTCGCTCTGATTTCACACTGGACAGTCACTTCTCGCTATGGCGTTGGTATAGACGTTGAAAGGGAACGCCTCGGTTACGACTGCAACCTCGGTTCCCCGAACGAGACGTTGCGTCACCTGCCATATCTCCTGCGTGCCTGTAAGCGACTTGTCCCCCTACAGCATGTTTGTGATGCGGCAGGCTGGTCCTCTCCGCACACATTCATAAGATTCTATAGATTGGATGTTCATGCCACTCCAGGCTCACGCGTCCTTGAGTCGACATCACAAGCTCATGCCTGAGACCTTTCTGCGTTCTTTGAGAGCACACACCGTAAGGGGTCCAGACACCTCCAATCATGTGGGTATTCTCGTTCCCAATGTGCTGATCAGCGCAGCCTCGATTGTAGCTTTTGAAAGGAAACGTCTCGGGTTACTTGACTGTAACCTTGTTGCCTGAAAAAGCGGAATGAGATGCTGCACTGTATTGCCGTGCTCAAGATTTCCCAGGACTGCTCTTCAGACAAAATATCCTGTCGATGCAGCTGTGGCTCATCTATTTGTAGCTTTGTGGCGCGTCGGTGACATCACCGGCCGAGGCTATACAATTTCCGGGTCAATTTCAATGACGTGTTGCACACACATTCACAGCTGGTCACGTTAGACGTTCCCAATGTGCTGATCAGCGCAGCATCTCATTTCGCTATTTCAGGTAACAGGGTTACAGTAAGTAACCCGAGACGTTCTCATTATAGTGAGACGACAGAGGCTGAAAAACACAGAGAGTGTCACGCATGCGTCAGTGTGTGTGTGGGGTAAATGAAACCGCACGTCTGCTCCATTAATTCACACAGATCACGCAGAACATGCAGGATTCATATTTAAATAGTCTTGCGGCCAGATGCGTACTTGGGTACCGAAATTTGGCACCGATTGATTTAATCTGAATCGGTACTTGGCCGTATTGACGTAATTCGGTCAGTGCCATTAAAAGTACAGAGTTTGTTGCTGCGGTTCCGTCGCGATCGCCAAGGCTATCAGTGTCCGCCTCGGTTTATCGGCTCTCCGGCTGCGCGGTGGGCTCTTTCTCTACGTTATCGTCCCCCTGCTGGCGCGTGTTGCAACATCTCCATGGCTCCTCCCTCCTGCGATGCCACCGTGGGGTGCAGTCTCAGCTTTGGCCTGGATCAGTCACCATCTCCCTCTGTTCAAGGCCATTCCCTGTATCACTCCTCGACCTACTCCACCCTGGACTATTCTGTTGGGCCCTCTCCTGGGTCCACCTAAGTATTCCACCTAAGCCTCCTCCATACATCTGCGCGGGGTAGCACCTTGCGGGAGGGGACGTACTGACACACACACACACACACACACACACACACACACAGACACACACACACACACACACACACACACACACACACACACACACACACACACACACAGTTTGTTCCTGCTACAGCCCATGACATCAATTAATTAGATCAATTTTAATAGCTTGACAGCCCTATGAAACATAACTTGAATGGATATGTCCCATTTTTAAGGTGTGCAAATACTTTCTGGCAAAACAGAACGAAGAAGCTAATAATTTCTGCTCAATGGATTTTGAGCTGGTTAAATGAGCTTGTTTGAATCAGAGGCAAAATAAGTGGTTGATAACAGGATCTCTCAACAAAACCTCTCAACAAAACATGATGGTTAAATAATGTGTACAGTTAGTTGAAATGTCAGTGCGTACATTGTTCTAATTACAAATGTTAGGCGTAGACTGTGCTGCTAATTCAGGGCCTACTTTGTGGATGATGACTCAATGCTGTTTAAAATGTTTAGGGATTACAAGGCTTCTGGCTTTGTACTGCTGTGCACTAGCCAGAATATGTTTGTGATACAACACCAATCCCAAGACTGTACTCATATCAGTTTACCACAGCATGTCTCTCACTTTGTCAAAGCACTCTCTGTATCAAGTTTGCTCAAGGTACCAGCATGAATATAAAAACAAACAGATAAGGAATAAAACCTTTGTCCTTTAATCAGAAATCCACAGTGACAAAAGCTAGTGCACCATGCTTTCTTTTCTGTAGGTTCTGTTTAGTTTAGTTTCTATTTGTTTTCAGCAGGAGAGCAGTTCTTGTATGAATGAATCTTAGATTCTCTGTGACAAACCACAGTCTGTAGACACAACAGTTGCTGCTTCAATTGCTCTGTGTTCACACATTTCATTTTATCACACTGCCAAATGGCCTCATGCTGAAATCCTGAAATTCAGGTTTAATGGTTGCCATGTCAACAATGGAGTTATGGTTTTTATTCCTGCCCCCAGGGGTGCCCGTCTCAAACAAAATCAAAATCACTTAAGAATAAGGATGAATATGTAACTTAGTGTGATAGTTGATGGATGCATGAAAGTAGGTGGAAGAAAATTCTGCAGCATGAGCCTTTAATATTGTTTGATCTTTAATGTTTAGCCACAGATTAATTCACCGATAAATTAGACATTAATTAATTTGCTAAAATTCATTTGTTATTGATTCAGTTAATTGCTTTAAATTAGACCTTAATTTATTTGATGAAATTCAGTATTGATTTTGACCTTTTGATTATATCTTTACATGTAATGTTTAATAATGATATTGTTTTTGTTTTTTTACTTAAATCAGGTGTGGAATGTTTCATGTCTGCTAGCAACGTGTATTAGAAATTCCTAACAGCAGATTCCCATGGTCTCCATGTGGCATTAGATTAAATATCAAATCAACCCATGCGTTGCCTCTCCTGTGGTGTAATGAAAGCCTCTTGTATTGTAGTATTTGCCATGAATCCTGTCACACACAGCATCCATCCTGGTTCCTTTTTTTACTTTCATTACTTTTTTCAAGTTTATCCACACAGTGAAGAAAATTTTACTCAAAGGTACACTGCAGAATATTTCTCTTTTTTATACTAATGTCAACACTACCGAAAAATCACTTTTGAAAACATTGTCAAACTTAATTCAGAGCTTTTATACAGTCCCTTTCAGTGGACATGCTGATGGAAGAAATATAAGATGGGAGGAAAAATGTTCCAATGCTTCACAAAGCTTTTGCATTATCAAAAGCATTGACATATTTGTTTTTCCTCCGCCTGCTGAAGATTAAGAGATTGGAAGAAATATGAAGAGTTTAAAACATTTATACAGCAAGATGAAAATAGCTGTCCATAAAAGAACTAAAAGAAACATCAGGTTAATGTCCAAAGTGACTTGACTATTTTTGAAGCTTTATATAGTGAGTGTTTTATATTTAATCTAAAATGTACCTGGCTAGCCAGCTAAAACGGCTTCATGGTCCAGTCACAAGGTCTTTTTTTTTTTTTATCTGCCAAATCTAAATTTTAAAAACGCAAACCCAACAAAGGTCTATTGAACCTGTTTATTATTGTAAGCGGTTCCCTGTTTTATACAAGTCATCGTCACCTTTACAGAATGGATCTTCAAAGTCCAGCATAATGTACTCGCTTGCCTTTAAAAAAAAGAGTATACAAAATATATTGCATCAAATATTTACAGACTTATTGGATGTTTCTCTTTTACTGTGAGGTCTGCAGCATTGTAGGAGACTCTTTTATCCACCAAGGGTCCTGACAGTGGCTGCTTTCATAAAGGGATGGCATAAGATAAGAGGAAGCTCTGACCAGCTTTCCTTCCCATGATAAATCTTTATCATTTTAGGTGATGGTCTGACCTCAGAGGCATGTGCCAGCAAGGGGTTCTCATTAATACAACTTTAAAACCTCCTGGCTCATTCTTTCTATTTTCTTGACGCCCATGACCTTTCTAGAATTGCTGCTATCAAACAGGGCCTTCCTTTGAGTTGAGGTTTGAGTGCCATAGGTTTTGTGTGCCTTGAAAAATGACACATTCATACTCTTGTGCTGGTGTTATCATTGTCAGACTGAAAAGACAGTGAGAGATTGGTCTAGAAACGCATAGTAAAGCCCTCCGCACAATGTCAACACAGGCAATCTCACCCAGTTGGGATTGTAGCTTTTTGCTTTGGAAAGTTATGTTTAGATGAAACTCATGATGGTTTTATCCAAGGTGTTATATGGGTTGTAGGGTCTGGACCAATCAGACACACACTAATTATTCATATTCACTATATTTAAAGAATATAAAGGTCTATGAAACTCTCCCCCAAAACTAACCTCACAAATGAAGTTACTTTGTCAGCCGGGTGTCCGGTTACAGAACACTTTAAGACTGATAACAGACTTTACGACCTCAAAGGAATGTGGCCACATGCGCCACATGCTTAAGAGAGAGAGACCATCTTTAATTAAATAAACTTTGCGGTGTTACTCTGATCTATGAAGGAACATGCCTCACAGAAACTGTGATGATTTACTGTCTCGTGTACTATTAGGTATAACAACATGGTATGTTTGATTGGGGTGTATGTGGTTGAACAACCACCCAACGGTCAATATAACCTCACCTGTATCATGCTTCCTAGCAAATTAATCCTCATTTAATGACACACACTTTGATGTACATCACCTTCTCTTAGAATGCAATGTGAATTTGTTATGTCTATTTGAGCTTGAATGAACAGTCTAAGCATGCTGGGGACAAAGACCATAAATCAACTAAGAGCCGCTTCCCCTCTCGGACATGTCACCTTACTCATAGGTCCATTCAAACCTTAGGGGTTGGTTCTTTTCTCAGGGTATATCAGAGGCAGGCAACAGTGACCGCCCTCTCTTAGTTTTTTCATCCAGCCGCAACACTGTTCTGGTGAGACTGGGGAGCCCCCTCCCCCTCCACGGGGGCCCCAGGGCCCAGCAGGCCTCGATTCCAACCAGATCCGGCCTCATGGAAAAGAGAGATGACTCTCTCACAAAGAACCAAGGACAATCTCAGGAGTTTTGGAACAAAGACTCCAACCAACAAAGACTCCAACCAACAACGACTCCAATCACCCATCCTTCCGACTTCCTCACTTCTCCTGGGTGCTCGGCGTGGCCTCAACAGAGTCCCAGGCCTTCACCAAACCAGTCATGCGTTCCTGGAGAAAGAGAACGCTCAACCAACTTCCACTTGACACTGCCGGAACCATCAACGACTCCAATTTTCAACAACTTCAAGAATTGTTCCCATTACAAATGCAAGTATTCAATTCAATGAAATGTGAAAATGAAATTCTGATGGTTCTTCTCATAGACCCTCTTCCGGTTTCCAATTTCATCCTATCACTAACCTATTTATGTATTCATGTGTGTATGTTGTTTAGTTTATTTATATTCATATAAATATCTATATTTAGTTAATAAAACTTGTACATAATATGTATTTGGTTCTGTTTTGTTTGCAATACAAGTCACTTTACGATCACGGTTTTTGCTACTGGCTCAAAGTACTGTACAGGCGAAGAAATAATTATTCTTCGGTGGCCATGGAAGATACCCTTTATTAGAATAAATTAATAATCAAAATAGTTCGTTGGAAGAACTGATTAATTGATTGTAATATTAATTCAGCCACATCAAGTTAATCCAATTAACTGACCCAAATATTTATAATTAATAATAACAAGATATTATTGATTATTAATATTTCCAAAAAGCTGAGTTCCTTACAGGGTCAATTAAATGATGCTCAATGATGTGTTAATTTATTCAAATTTATAATAACTCTTTCCCTGCCGTTTATGACACAACGATTCCCGCCATTGACAAGCTTTTCTGGCGATCTGTGTTTTCACTGTTATGCGGTAGGGGCGATGTTACGGATCTTCTGAAATATTACAGCCCCTCCGGATTCAAAAACAAGTGAATAAAAATATCTGCGTAAACCAGAAGGATAGAAGTTGTTTATGCACATGTAAGCCAATGTGATACCAAACATTCAACAGCTTATACATCAAAATGACCTAACGTTACAGAGAAAAAATGTCAAACCCACAAAAGGGTATAGGACTGTGCAAGCGTTGGGGGTGTTGACGGACTCGATCTACTCAATCTATGTTTTGATTATTTTATTTTTTGATGAAACACACATTGAGTGTTTATAAAAACAAAAACTAAAAAAACATGAAGCAGAGGCTCTGTTCTTTAGATATATTTACTGTTTACATATTCATACAACACATTATTCTGAGGCCCATGAAAGTTTTGTGAATATGATCAAAAATGCTGGTGCTGGCTGGCAACTTATAAATAAAATGCTTCATAAAAACAGTGACTTGAATTCATTTCTTCTATGATGATCATGTATTAAAATTCTGAATTTATTTAGCTTTTTTATACAGTCAAAAATGTGATACAATTCTTGAAAAAAAAAGCTTATTAGTTGGCATAATATTTTATTATTATTTCTTAGAAAATAAAGGCAGTGTAGCAGTTTAGTTAATATATTAATATTTGAATGTTGTGCAATTAGACCTTCATGACTGTGTGCAGCGCCGCCGCTCCCACCACGCGCATCACGCGCTGTGCGTAGGGCACCAAGTGCTGAGGGGGGCACCAAAAATAGCCTAATGAAAAATCAATCATCATATCATAGTCATAATAATTATAGTGCCGATATTATTTCATTATGGAAATATTATTAGGCACTTTTTAGGGATGTATATAACAAGACAGGCGGAACAAGAGTATTTAATTGCTCTAGAAAGTAACAATGGTGCCGCCGCCGCCTCAGTGTTCCGTTGGATTGCGCGTTAAAAAGTTAAAGTTAAACCGGCAAAAATAAACGTTTTTTTTTTCCCGGGGGCGGGGGGCACCATAAAGGAATTATGCTTAGGGCACCAAAATGTCTAGCAGCGGTACTGACTGTGTGTTAATGCCTATAAGGCTCTTAAACTATATGATAATTTGACTTTTTTTGTGACATGGCAAAGTTAGTTTAGGGCATTTAATGTCATGTGGTGTGTGTCTCCCCAAAAACTGATGAATATGAATAGATCATAATTTATTTTTTAGTAAACTATTATTATAGTTTATTATAATTATTTAAGACTGTTATTTGTCAATGACCCATAAATGTAGCATTGAGATTTGTATTTATAATTATTAAATGTATCAAATGTTATTAGATAGAGACAATCATCTTCACATTTGCCTTGAACCACAAGACCATAGTTTCAGACACTTTATCTGTGATGGAGTCAGGTTCACTTTTTTCAAAGGCAGTTGCGTGGCATCCTTGTCCAAAACACACATCAGATACAGCTGCATAAATAATTCTGCTGCAGGTAGATGAAAGGTCAGGCAATGTGAATACTTCTCATGTCAGTTCATATTTTGCTATGATGTCTGATGTGTACAGAGTTGAATCTTTTGATTTATGGCCATCATTTTGAGTAATTTTCAAAGACTGTCTATCTTCTCTACTTTTCTCAAAATGGCTCTAAACCGCACTCATCGTTTCCAGGGTATTTGACACCATTTGATCATCTATTTTCTGTCATCTGTGTGGTCCGTATGTCTTCATGTGCCACAGAAACCCACTTTGTGTGTGATAGAATTAGAAGGAAATTGTGTAGGTTACAGTATTGGGCTGAAAGCTCAGATTTAGTTCAGTTCAATGTATAATTGGGAAATATGAGATAAACCTGTTCCATTATCGATCTGGTAGATACAAGATATCAATATCCTATTTCTAAATCACATTTTCTTCAATATAATTCAGTATACATGAGAGGATGAAATAAAATGCATACAACTTCATTTGTGCTAGATCTAGCCTATTTATGCTTTTATAAACAGAGAGGTTTACTTGTGCAATAGATGCAAGGTTGTATTACCCATGTGGATGTTTTTTACACATGTGATTGGTTTGGTGCAGTTTTGTTTTTTTTTTTTTGGTCGGATGTATGTCCTCTTTTCCTTGTGCATTCACAGCAATCTTCATAGTAATTACAATTAATCTTATTTATATAACAGACCTACAAAATGTTGCTGAAGTTATATATAGCGTTATATGTAGCGTATATGTGTGTTATTTAAAAAAATGCTTAAATGTGCTGGGTGTGCATTATATTACAACATATCAAAACAAGTGGAATTTTTTTTAGTAGATTTTAGAAATCTTTAGAGGTGCAGTAGCTCAAAGCAGTCTTTTGAAGCAAAATACTTTACTAAAAATTGGCAGGTTTTATATTTAAACCAACTGATGCATTGCTCAAAATTTACAAAAAGTATTTTTACACTTTCTGGTTATCAGATGTTGGTGGGATCATGTTCATGGTTAATGTGATGATTAACGTGTGGTTACTCTGTTAGTACACTGGTGTGAACTTGTAACAGGCAGTCTAAAGAGAGTCAAGTTGCAGACTGCAGAACGTGGAACTGCAGTTTATTCTAACTTTACACCTGTCATGCATTCCATATGGTCCATTTCTCATATTAGACAGCTACAAATAGGATTTTCCCCCCTTGACTTCTGGCAATCAGTAGGGCAGTACATAAATTCAAATTAAATTACAGTATAGATTGCTTCATGAACTGTCAAATATCTGCATCCATTTTAAACCGTGTATATATAAAAATCAATATATACAGATTTACTATGTTTTGCATACACAATGAAATGACCTGTTAGCATATCATTTGTACTTAATTAGAAAGTGTTTAAGCATTTGTCTACTTCTTTAAAAAAAACACAAAAAACAGACAATATATCCAGTGAACACATCTTATGTATAGGTATGTTAAAAAATATATTATTTTACAGCTGATAAGAATGTTTTTTGAAAAAAATATGCATTTTGTATGTTGTCTAAATGCACTTTGAGTTCATGAAATCATTGTAAATGTGAACATAAAACTATAGAACTGCATGATACGTTTTCAATTTATGCAAATTAAATACTTTTTTTTTCATTACATTCAATCACAACTATGATCGCTGGAAATAACAGTATGATTTTGTAAATTATTAGCGGGCATGGACATGGCTCCACAGCCCATGGTGTGGTCTGTGTTTATTAATGAACTCATATAATGGTCAATAATTGTTACCAAATGTTAGGACCTTAGTATGGAGTAAGCCCGTTGGCATTTAAAAGGGACTGATGTAACTGTATTTAGCGCTTTAAAGTCTTGAAGCAGAAAATTTGCCAAATGGTTTAATCCCATGAGTGTTTGGGTTAATTGGTTGACCCAATCCTTCTCAATTATTTTTTTTTTAAAACTGTGTTTCCTTTAGTGTGTAAAAGTGCATATCTATTACAGATTGCACCTCCAGAGGGATTGTACTTGCTAATTGATGGAAAGAGTAGTTTCTCCTCGAAGAAAGATGCAAACTTAGTTAGAAGAGAAGGGTCAACTAATTCGCTGCAATTGACATGAAGTGGCAGCTAACTTGATGCACTGTGACTTATTCCCAATTAACCTATGCGTTTTCTTGATGGCGTACCAGTGAGAATAGCATGAAAGTTCTGTGCTAGCTCCTTTTGTACTATAGAATGTGTTGTTCTTCAGTGATTGTAAGAATCGCCTGCCGTATGTTTGATTGTTTGCGTTTGAGTAAATTGTTAGTGCCATGTGAAGACTAAAAAATAAAATAGTTTTACACTATATGCAAGGTCACAATTCCACTTTTTTTTCTGTGATAATTACAGCTTTCACTAGTTGAAAACATTAAACACTACAGAAAGATGATCATGTCAGTTTTAATATCAGATACGTTTTTTAAAAACATTAGTCACACCGCTACATCATATTCTACCCGAAATGTACGTGTTTCTCATATTCTCTTCAGGGATATCATCACCCTGAAAGCCACATTTTAATTTATTCCAAAGAACTCTGTCAGCCCAGTTTTATTGTTCAATTACTCTAGTTAATTTAACCCTCTGTGCTGTTGTCAGTGTGAATACAGCTGTGTGAACATCTGGTGGCACTAATGGCATAATTGGTCTTGGAGTATGACTTGTGTATCTCATCCAGAGGTCTCACTGAAAATTGTGCTTAATTGTGTTAATTCAGACAAGTCACTGGATAATTAGGCAGAATCACTAATGTAATTCTTCGCCATATGAATCTGGTTTTTATCGGCTGGAAATGACAAAGCCAATGTTCACATTTTCGGCACAGGACGCATTCACCCTTTTTTCTGAAGGTCCTAGGGTATTAATTTCCAGCGATGTGGACTTCAAACTTGTGAAGTGAGCCTAAATACGATCCCAGTCTCAATTACGAAGACCTAAATTGGTGAGTATGTGAGACTTAACTGACTTTCTCACACTTCCTAGTGACTTGCCTTGGACTTCATGACTTGACATTAGTTATTCTTTCAAAGACTAAAGTAGCTAAAAGCTGACTGCTCATTTGGTCAAGTGCAGTGTACATTGATTTTTTTTTTTTTGTTGAAAGAATAAAACAAACAAAAAAACTCCCTATCTCCCTGTTATTATGTGCACTTTGCTGTTAAACCCCACATCATAGAGTCACCAGTGATGGGTCAGTCTTTATTTAATGCCATAAACCATGAAGGTACATTGTGATTTTTGTTTCTCATATTTTTGTGGTGGCTTATTACAACCCTCTACATTGCGAGTAATGCACTTGCATATGCAACAAAATTTAAATGATTACCACACAATAGTATGTGCTCAACTGTGTAGTATATGAATTAAGTTATGTTGTCATCCAACATCAAAGTCTGATAGCTCATCCACTCCACTACTCAAACTAAATCTAAATGTCCAATATTTCACACTTTGTTTTTTTCAGTTTATTAAGTGCATCCTCTAGTCTAGGTATTTAAAATGCACCTTTTCCTTTTGGGAATTTCCACTACTTGCACTATGTATAATCACAAAATGTTTTAATAGTGCATAAATAGTACCCAATGTCTATTGTTAGCATTTGGCTAATAAATTGTGAAATTTTAATAATAATCTGTTACATTTATATAGAGTTTTTCTTTTCTTTGAAAGGTAATTTCCCTTTTCACATTTTACATTTCCCAGTAGGTCTCCCATCCATGTACAACCCTGCGTAGCTTCAGTGGGCATTCAGTCTTGGGCTACAAGGTGATATGCCTGTTGCCAGTGATTGAGTTGGAGGCCAAGAATAAGTTTAGCACAGATATGTTTTCACTCGCCTACACTTGTACACTCTGACTGAGCACGTGATCGTGTAATTATCTGTCTTTACAGCACAGTGCGTGCACTATTCCTATTGATATCAATGGATGTGCAGCATATTTTATGCACTTTAAACTTTAGTTTGTAGGTGCCTAACTCACTTTGCACTTTGTTTCTCTCACTTACTATATATATATATATATATATATATATATATATACTTTGGAGTTTTGACATACAATTATATATATATATATATATATATATATATATATATATATATATATATATATATATATATACACTTTCACATTCTTGTATTGTCTTACCAGGAAACAATACAAACAACCCAGTGGTCTATACGAGGCACCGCATTGCTTTTGTTTTTCCAGGCACACACCGATGGCCATTACGAATCACAACAGCACCTATGAGAGACTTAATTTCCCTGGGCAGCCCCGGCCATCCTCCACCACAAACAGTTGCAGCAGTGCAGTCACATCATGTTGACTTAGTGAGGAATCTGTCCCCCTCATCCACAACGTTCCTCAGGCACAAAGAAAATGAAAAGGACATGGGGAGGTCCACAGGGAAATAGCACATTATTTCTGAATTTGCTGTTAACCTCATGTTGTCGTTAGCGAGACGCACTCTTCTTTGGAAATAGGGGCTCAGGGATGATTCCGCCATCAAAGGCTTTTGTTCTTTGTGCATGTTCCTACTTAGTAAACATAAATTGAAACAGGTACAAGGAGCTCCTCATTATATCCCTCTGAGACTCCATTAAAGACTCTCTGAGCGCCTTCACGCATCCTCTGGTTCACTGCTAACTACATTTTGGCGTCAATTGACGCATGCTGGAGAAGATATTGATTAATTCATGCAGACCAAAAATGATCTCAGCTTTTGTTCTGGGTAGTGGCAAAAGTTTTTTAATATTTACACTCAGACAGCATCAGGATTTAAGACAAAAAAGAAGATGCATTAGGCAAGAAATCAATTAAGTGGGCTGCCAGGTAATAAATTAATTTCCAAGGGACAGTGCTAATATGTCTAATCCCCATGCGTCTAATTGTTTTTCTCCTGCTATGCAAATATAGAATGGCAAAAAAGGAATTATGGTTTTCTGTGACTTCTGGACACCATCTTTCTGAAAGATAATGAAATAAAATAATTAGATTTTAATCACTCCCTCTGTGTGCGCATCTGTCTTTGTGTACTTGTGTATCTGTTCTGGAAATAAGTCAATAAATCAATTATATAAGTGGGTATATTTCAAAATCATACTGCAGCAGAGATTTCCAGATGAGTTTTTATGCACTACAAATTCTACAATGACTTACAAGTGTATTGATTTTTTTAAATTAAATTTACACTCACCTGCCACTTTATTAGGTACACCTTTCTAGTACCGGGTTAGACCCCCTTTTTTTCCTCCATAACTGTCTTAATTATTTGTGGCATAATTTCAGCAAGGTGCTGGAAACATTCCTCAGCGATTTTGGTCCATATTGACATGATAGCATTACATAGTTGCTGCAGATTTGTCGGCTGCACATTCATGATGCAAACCTTCCGTTCCGACACATCTGAAAGGTGCGTTATTGGATTGGGTGACTGTGGAGGCCATTTGAGTATAGTGGTATCATTTTAATGTTCAAGAAACCAGTGTGAGATGATTTGAGCTTTGTGACATGGTTCATGCTCCTGCTGGAAGTAACCACCAGAAGATGAGTACACAGTGGTCATAAAGGGATGGACACGGTCAACAACAATATGCAGGTAGGCTGTGACGTTTAAACAGTTGGAACCAGAGTACTGTCTGTGAGCAGAGTGAAATGAGAGCGGCGTGATTTGGTATGGTGTGAGGAGCGGATTTTTGAAAAGTCGGAGCGTTGTGGTTCTCTTACGAGAGGTTCACTCGTATTGCGTAAGTTTAGCTTACGCTACGGGAAAGATTCATCTTCTCGAGATATTGCAGCCAAAAAATTATCCTTAATTTTGTATTCATTGTCAACGCAGTGCAGCAGCTAGCAGACCTATAGCAGGCCATCTCGCGTGCTCATGGGCTGCCCTGCGGGCAACTGCTGCAGCCTACCAGTGAGCCTGGCGTGACGTCACGCCCAATGAAGGGCGCCCGCGCCTTCATAGCGTCACAGCCCGCCGGAATGGGCGTGGCTTAGCGTATAAAAGTAGGGGCTGTAAGCTGACTTCCCTGATTTTTCCTCTCTTCAGCGAGCTCTTCGCATCGCTGGATCTGAGAGAAGCCACCGCCGCCGTCGAACAGCTAACAGCCAGCTTAGGACAGCGCTGAGGAAGCCGGCTGTCTTCGCCACCTTCAGCCATCCGTGCGAGCTACGCCATCCGGTGACGTATCCTTTACCTTGCTAACCTATTCTAAAAGAGCAGTGAGTGTCTTTTTAAAGGTGCCTCGCACTTCCTGCGGCTCGTGTAGAGCCCCGGTCAGCACCGGAGACCGCCACTTGATCTGTGCTCTCTGCCTGGGCCTGGAACATGCAGAGCTCGCCCTCGCGTCCGGGGGCTGAGAGCTCTGTGAAGCGCTTCCACTGTCGACCCTGCGGGCTCAACTCGAAGCCTTCAACACCGCAGCAGTTACTCCGCCCTCTGTGGGACCGCGCAGGAAGAAGCGCCGATCCCTGAGACAGCCGGAACCTGTGGCCACAGCGAGGCGCTCGCCGGAGAACCTCCCTCGAGCCTCGCTTTTGCCTTCCCCGCCCCTCCTCACTGACGCGCAGCTGCCGCTCACGAGCCTCACTGCCGTCGCATCTGAGGATGAGGCAGAGGGACATGCCACGAGAGACTGCTGCTCCATCCTGGCATCAGACAGCGAGGAATGGTCGCTTCACTCCGCCTCCTCGTCGATCCAGGAATCCACCCATACCCGCGCTGGAGCTGATGCGGAACTGATGCGCCTGCTGACGCAGGCTGTTGACCGTCTCGGGCTTGAGTGGTCGCTGCCGAAGGAACCCGCGCCGAACAGGCTCGACGGCTGTTTCCTTCAAAGTCACTGCCGTGCAGCTTCAGCAAGCAGGCCCGCTCCATTCCTGCCGGAACTTCACTCGGAGTTGACGAAGTCATGGAATGCACCATTCTCCTCGAGACTTCAGTCCCAGGCTTTCCTGAACACGCCGCTCTCCCCCACTGGTCTCTTCGGCCCAGCGGGGAACGGGATCGTTTACCGTTTTTCTGAGGTACAGAAGACCACGCAGGCCATGAACCTCTTCCTGCTGCGACGCTCGAGCTCCGCTACAGGCCGCTCTCGCGAGAGACAAAGCCAGCCTCCTATGCGAGCCAGCGCCCAGCGTCCAGCACAGCCTCAGCCTTCGCAGCGACGTCAGGGCGGCCGCCCTAGGTCGCGCTCAGACAGCCGTCACAGACCGCCGCCCCCTAGAGGGTTTCGGCAGAAGATCACGCTGAAGTCTGAGCACTCAAAGCCCTCCTAACAAAGAGAGAAAAAAGACGCGCGTGTCCCGCTGCGGCTGGACCGCCGTCAAAGTTTATTTCCCTGTCAGTCCCCTTCAAACAAGCTACTGCAGTGGTTCATTTAGCAGCCGGTTTGTTCACCCTCCCGGCTGCACACAAACGCCGTTTTCACGGCAACCCAGAGAAATCTCAAAAAGAGTATAATGTCTGGTCCGGCTCACGGTGTCGGTGTTTTAAGTGTAGTGAAAGTGCCCAAGCCCCAGTGTTCACCCCTACACACAAGCACTTCGAATCTCGTGTCACTCACAGAGCACACTCTCATAAAGCGCAGAAAAGCCGCTTGAGTGTTGAATGTAAGAAATGTGTCCACAGGTCTGTGCCCACTATCTGCCCGCTCTGTTACACGATCAAAAAAGGCGGTTATGAATGTAAGTCTCGTGCCCGCCAGAGAGCGTTCACGCTTGCTAACAAAAACCTCCCCCCGGGCTCCGCCCGCGCGTTTAAGCGCGTTGCCCCTATAAACACATTCTCCCCCCTCACTATCTTCCTCTCTCTAGCATCCTGCAAGACGTATTTTGAAACTGTTAGAAGGGGTTACAGGATGGCCCAAGATGAGAACAAAGACAAAATGGAGGACAGCAGGATCATTGTGTGCATGAGACAAAGAAAAAGAAGAGTAAGTGTAAATAAATATAAATCTCAGTAAAAGACTCAGCCTGGGAGAGGCTCCCATCCCAACCAATTTGATATTTTCAGTGGTTTAATTACTTTTTTCCCTCCTATTTTGCAGCTGCTGAGCAGCAGGACTGGCTTTCTCCAGACAAGAGGAAGAGGCAGCTATCTGGAAGACTACAACAGTTGACCACATGTCTGAAGAGGAGGATGCTATCTTGGATGGAAAGTCAGTGTGGGTTGTTCGGCCTCCAACCCGCAGTACAGTTTTGTCTGCGCTGTGTGGGGTGCTACAAAAAAGACTGGAAGCAGACCAGAAGTACTTGGGAACTCATCATGCACTAGTTGGTGCAGATCGAGTCGCGGTGGAGACCACAGAAGCTGGCCTGTGAATTATTTTAGTATTACGCATCTAAATATTATTCTATAGAATAATTTGAATATTCTGTTGTTTTTTTATATATAGTATTATTTATATTATAAAGTATTATTTATAGATTGTATTATATATAATTCTATATAGTTTTCTATATATATACTGCATTTATATATTCTATACAATTCCATATTGTTATCTATTTATAAATTGTATTATTTATATATTGTACTCTTTATATATTCTAAAGTATTTGCATATTATATTGTTTTCTATATATTATACACAGACCTTATATATTATATGGGGTTATATATTGTATGACTAATAGTAAAGTGTATTCTGTGCTAATGTATTTTTATTTATATAATTTTGAATGTGTGTATATATATATATATATATGTCACGTGCCCAGTGTCATTTACAAATAATAAAAATAACAAACTCAACTTTGTCTATCTGATTGTCTTGACATTATAACCATGAACACCAATGATAATAAATATTAATAATGAGTAATAATAAACCCAAATAAGGCCATAAACTGGACCAATAGTGTGGGGGTTTAGAGGAGGGACAAAGCATTGAGCAGCCAATCCTATGTAAGACCTCTGACCAATTGAAGGAGGCCACTGCCTTGTGTCCCAAAGGTGTGAAATGCTAATATTCCCTTGCATTGACCCCGACCGGGGGATTATTCACCATGGTAACTGATGGCCCTTAGTGGCTCCCTGCTGTGCCCCAAACTTGGTACATATCCAGGAGTATTCGGGATTGTGTGACGGGACAGCAAACTCCCGTACACACACGTTTATTTGTGGAGCACACAGGAGTACTCAGGAGTTTTACATGCCCGATTACAGCTCTTTTCACGCACTGGCCAGTAAAGAAGGTATGGTGTCGTGGTGCGAGAAAAGGACACACATTCCAAATACCGTACAAACTAAGCTTTTATTTTTGCCACGGTAATAATGTGAATGATAAACAATAATAATTTTCAGGGAGAAAGGGGAGAGCTGGAAGGACCAAAGAAAAGAAATAAACAAAATATACCCCACCGCTAACCTATTCTAATTAAACACATCACCTATCTGGCACACGATCAAGGCGCCCTAACCAAACTTACAGATGGTGGTCCGCCCAGGTCTAGCTGGTGTTTCTAGACAGAGAAGTATGCCTACGGGTGATGTATACCCCGGGGTAGCTCTAAATCTACTCCCCCAACTCCCTATAAACAATAAAGAAAAAGAAGTTAACACAAACAATAATACTACACAAACATCAAATTCTCCGTCCTGCTGTTCACAAGTTCCAAAAATGGAACACAAAGCTAGATTTACTAGCTAACAAATCAGATTAAAACATTGTCAAAGCATTGTCAAATGTTCCAATCATAATCTCAATAGAGAACAATAAAGTTATCTAAAAGTCACAAAGATACCCACAGAGGGATACCAACCACACCAACAGCAGGAGCAGAGAGCAGAGAACAGATCAGAGAATGAACTGATTCAAAACTAGGCTTTCTAAAGAGCCCAGTCAGCTGCAGCCACTGATGAGCGGGAGGAATTCCAAGATCCAATCAGCCGTTGAACCACCAATCAGCTGCCGGAACTGTTACAGAAGCCATCTTACCTGTTAGAAGAAATACAAACACACAAACCACAAGCAATGCCAGAAAATAATCACTATAATACGTACCCAGTGCTCTGGGGACGTAACAAGGAGCTAGAAGGATGAAGCCGGCGCGCCCCCCGTCGGTTCCTATGTGGGATCTTTCATTGGTCCTCGAGGTCCTGAAAGCCTTTCCATTTGAACCACTAGACTCCATGGGGTTGAAATATCTATCACTGAAAACCGTCTTACGTACTGCACTGTTGTCAGTAAAACGTGTGGGGGACCTGCATGCGCTGTCTGTCAGCGCGTTGTGTCTTGAGTTCGGGCCGAATGACTCTAAAGTCATCCTCAGACCTAGACATGGCTATGTTCCTAAAGTGATGGGCACTCCATTCAGAGCGCAAGTTATTTCGCTGTCAGCTCTGCCAGCATCTGACAGCAAAAGTGAGATGAATCTCCTCTGCCCTGTCAGGGCGCTGAGATTTTACATTACGGGCTCCGCCTCCTTCAGGTGTTGAGAACAGCTTTTTGTTTCGTTTGGTGGGCGCACCAAGGGTCTCGCCTCCTCGAAACAGAGCCTGTCCAGATGGATAGTGGACGCTATAAAAGCTGCTTACGCGTCAAAAGGTCTGCAATGCCCTCTGGGCATCAGGGCTCATTCCACGAGAGGCGTGGCCTCGTCATGAGAGGTCCAGTGGGATTTCTATCCATGACATATGTGTAGCGGCAGGCTGGAGCTCTCCGTCTACCTTTGTCAGGTTTTATAACCTAGAAGTTCCATAAACTTTTGTCAGTTTGAAGGAGAGGTGTATTCTGCCCAGATCTTCCTGCTAAGATCACTCTCACGTGACTCAGCTCTCCTGGTTGAGCTGCACTAGTAGGGTATGTGCCATGTGCCTATACAGACCGGCACGCTGCTCTGTATTCCCTATGTGTGCTTATGTACAAGTGATGGCCCGCGTGGCTGGCCACCTTATTTTTTCCACTTATGGGGTTCCCCTGAAGGTTCGGGGTTTCATGGTGGATGCTTGGCGTGCACGGCGCTGAAAAAGTGTTCCCGTCGCGTAAGCAAAACTTACGCAATACGAGAGAACCTCTCGTAAGAGAACGATATTCGGTTACTAAACGTAACCTCGGTTCTCTGTAGAGAGGGAACGAGTATTGCGTAACCGGCCGTGCTCGCCGAGCGACTTCGCTTCAGTCGACGAAAAACCAGGGAAGTCAGCCTACAGCCCCTACTTTTATATGCTAAGCCACGCCCATTCCGGCGGGCTGTGACGCTATGAAGGCGCGGGCGCCCTTCATTGGGCGTGACGTCACGCCGGGCTCACTGGTAGGGTGCAGCAGTTGCCCGCAGGGCAGCCAATGAGCACGCGAGATGGCCTGCTCTAGGTCTGCTAGCTGCTGCACTGCGTTGACAATGAATACAAAATTAAGGATAATTTTTTGGCTTCAATATCTCGAGAAGATGAATCTTTCCCGTAGCGTAAGCTAAACTTACGCAATACTCGTTCCCTCTCTAGAGAGAACCGAGGTTACGTTTAGTAACCGAGTATCGTTTTCATTCGCCCTGAGAGCGCTCCACTACCGCTCCATCACGAGTACAATTCATGCTAACGGCCCATAATAGAACTGCATTTTTAGCAAAAAATCACACATTAAACACATTAACCTCACATGATACAGATAGATCACTCAAATCAGAAAAATCTGAAGGTTATGATGACGGTGGTGGACATGAGCGAGAGGTTACAGTATATCTCAAGGAATTTGTACCTTTTGGGTAGGCTACTTAATATGATCGGGTTTTTCATTTAATAGGCCTATATATTATGAACAGAACTTTTGCGAGATTTCAAAGCATACTTATAAATACTTTAGCCGCAATTTCCTCAGGGAGCAAAGATGGAGCAGTGTTTTTGATATCAGTGAGCGAGGAGTGGAGCAGGGAGCGGTAAATGGTGAACCCGGAGCGGAGCTGGAGTGGAGTGATTATTGAATGATTGGAGCGCGGAGGGGAAATTGTTGCCGCTTGACTCCGCTCACATACTCTGATTGGTGCTAAGGGGCCCAAAGTGTGCCAAGAAAATATCCCCACCCCATTACACCACCAGCAGCCAGAACCACTGATGGAAAGCAGGATGGATCCATGCTTGAATGCTGTTCACACCAAATTCTGACACTACCATCTGAATGTTGCTACAGAAATTGAGACGCATCAGACCAGGCAAAGTTTTTACAATCTTCTATTGCCCAATTTTGGTGAGCCTGAATTATAGCCTCAGTTTGCTGTTCTTAGCTGAAAGGAATGGCATCCGGGTGATGATCTGCTGCTGTAGCCCATCTGCTTCAAGGATCAACATTTTCTGTCCTGTACTAGTAGACCTTGGTTGTAACAAGTGGTTATTTGAGCTACTCTGCCGCACTAAGGCAAAAGGTTATAACTTCTCATAGGTTAGCTCTTGCCTGCCAATGACAGTCCACTGTCTGAAAACTACGCTAGTTGGTTGGTTGGAGCCGCAACGACACACCCATTAAACACCAGCAGCAGGAATGTAGTAATTTAGAGCCTACCTTTTGTTGAACCCTGCTTAAAATCCATGTCAAACAACGACGAGAAAGCAAATCTATTACAATGAGGAACTACTAGATACAGTTCTTTAGGGCCACCTAATCTGACTCTGAACCTCTGTGACTATTATGAACAGGCTGCGATGTCAAGATTGCAATGCTGGAACATTTTGTGTGTGTGTGGCGTGCGTGTGTGTGTGTGTGAGAGAGAGAGAGGCGCGATCGAACAGTGGAAACATAAAAACATACTCCGTCATTTTGTTCATACAGGACATTCCAACTATTCTCACTACTTCAACTTCTTGTTTATACACGTGAAGCCATTTTTATCATAGTGAGTCCAATAGGGTTAATATTGTTTACATTTTAAGTGTTATCATAACATTGTGCTATAAAATAGAAGTTAAGGTCTTTTGCCTTGATATGACCGATTGTCAATTTGTGGGCAGTGCGGAGGCAGAATACAGTAACTTCCGAAAAAGGGTCAAAGGTCAAATTTGAGCTCAATTTTTTTTTGTAGATAGGTTAATATAGGTATACACTACAAAATGTGTAAATTACAATATTATACCTATAAATCAATTGTCAGGACATTAAGATAACTTTAAAGTCATTTTTCTCACTTTCACACTCTGGTGAGTTAAGGTATTTTGCCTTAGTAGGGCAGTACTGTTGCCTTTCTATCAGCTGGAACCAGTTTGACCATTCTCCTCTGACCTTTGGCATCAACAAGGCATTTTTTATCCACAAAACTACCGCTCACTGGTTATTTTCTTTTTTCTGACCATTCTCTGTAAACCTTAGAGATGGTTGTGCGTGTAAATGCCAGTAGATCAGCAGTTTCTGAAATACTCAGACCAGCCTGTGGCGAGCAGGATGAGGCCGAGGGTGAGAGAACGGCGCGAGGCCGGTGACATGATTCATAATAAGCAACACCTGCACGACGCACTGGTCTCGTATCTCACACGGACCTCGGGCCTCATCCTGCTCGCCACACAGCCCATCTGGCATCAACAACCATTTCACGTTCAAATACACTTAAATCACCTTTCTTCCCCATTCTGATGCTTAAGCAGATTGTCTGGATCATGTCTATGTGCCTAAATACATCGAGTTGCTGTCATGTGATTGCCTGATTAGATATTTGTGTTAACGAGCAGTTGAACAGGTGTACCTAATAAAGTACCTGGTGAGTGTGTGTGTATATAGGAAGTTTTTGCAGTATACTTTGATGTCAATGAAGACTTTTGAGGCACATAAGTCATAAACATCTACAACAGAGATTTAAATAATGGCCATGTTTGTTACATCAATGTTCCAACTAATAATGATCCTAATGAAATGTGTTCGAGTAGTATACTGTCACTATGGATATAACCTTATGCAAACACAACTACTTCTCATGAGCATCTATTTACCAGTTGAAAATAGCCTACACAAACTAACTAACTTTTAACACATTTAGGTGTATGTAAAACGAATAGGTACTCTTAAAGACCCTTTAACTTTTTATGCACCGAATATGCATGTATGTTTAAGTTCAACCAATGGGGCAATTACTATACTGGCAGGAAAGCAGTGGTACATAAAAATTACAGTACATTTGTATTCACTGTTTTTAGCATGACAAAAATTACTGTGGAAAAAAGACTATAGTCTATCTCAGAAAAGATGACTTAAATGCATGAAGCAAAGAAAAAGTATTGGATGTGCTGGGGCCAATGAAGGAACACATTGAACTCATTGAACAGCAGTGTTGGCACTGTATAAAAGTAGGGTATGCAAGGATAATTCCACATTATTTAGAAAGTAGCATAATTTTGCCCAAAAGTGAAGGTATCTAGAATGTGTGTTCCTCCAAGGTGCATTATTGATATTTTGTGACACATTAAGATTTGTTGATGTTGATCAGCTCTCTAGTACTGATTTTCTCCCACTAATGGTTAAACTGTTGAATTGCTCAGAAAGTGTCCATTAATTAAGACTACATTCAACAAATTAGCTTTAGTTGCACTAGTTCGGTTGTTGTATTGTATTAGTTATCAGGGCACCAAGAAAGTCAGTGTAATTTTAGTTTCTGTATTTTAGCTGAACTTTTAAAGGGACACTTCACCCATTTGCATTAAGCTTTGTATCTTTAGAAACCCAGTCATATTTTTGAATGGTCATGGTTTATTCCCTTATTTTCCCCTGAGATGGGAGAAATAAGGATGTAAGTGTTCCACTTCCTGCTTTTTATGACGTAAAAATCGTCATTTTGCGTCATAAAAAGCAGGAAGTCCAATTTCTTTGTATAAGGGTTAAGACTACAAACTCACACTACAGACCTATTACAGATCAGTGGGTCGGACTTCACTTGCAGGTACAGAAATCAGTATCCGCCATCTTGTTTGGAAGCTAAGCGCTGTGGAGATAGGAAGTTACGACAATGACGGAAGAAACTAAACATGATATAAAAGAAGAGGATTTTGAAAATCTGCTGCTAGAATCAGATGTTTATGGCTATCTTTACGAGATGCAATATAGTGAAGAGCAGTGATGGAGAAACAGGAGGCGGCTGCTGGGGCTTCTGCAGCCGAGGCAGAAGACCTGCCTTTCGCGGACGAGGAGCCCGGACTGGCTCGAGCTGGGCCGGACTGCTGGTGCCTGTGCTCTCGCTGTGCGCTATGGACACAGAGATAGAGTCCGTCTGCTGCCGAGAATTTCAACGCTGGCAATTTCTCCTGGACGAAATCTCTGAATCAGACGAGGACACAGACGTTTGTGTTGTGATGTGAACCATCCTAGTTTCGCACCGCAAATGTTCTGACTGAACATCCCGGAAATAAATACAAACGAGGAGTAATTCACTAATGAGTTTGCCAACTAACTAACAACTTTCAAACTCTGGTGGCAGCTAGCCTTGTAGACGGAAGAGTGATTTATTTGATGTTTGCGCTGTTCTGGATTAGTGGGAGTGGCTGTGCAATGTGGTGCATTGTGGGAGTTGTTGTCTTACATACAAATACGCCCTAAAGTAATTTTCTGTCTTTTCTCGGTCAAGAAGGCACCAAATTCAAAATTTATTTTATATTTCGACCACATATATGACCCAATTTCAATAAAGATTAATGTTGAAATGGGTGAAATGCTTTTCCACCTACCACATCTGAAGTGCAGAGAGTACTACTTCATTGAAGAGGTGGAGATGCTTGAATACCGGAATTATTGGACCACACACAGGAGGAAGATGGCCACTCAGATCGGAGATGGCTTTGATGGAAACAGCTGCTGGCTTTCCTTTGGCCCAGATCTCCTTGTGGAGTTCTCCTGCCTCCTGACAAGGAGACTTTCTACCTTTTGACTAGCACTTTCAGCTGGCACTGTTATCAGCTTAAGATTGGAATTTTGAACCTCTCAAGAACTGAGTACAGCAGGTAACTCTCTCTATCTTTTAATCTCCCTCTTTCCCCATCTCTCTTGCCCTCTCTCTCTCACACACACACACACACATATATATATATATGCTTTCTTTGCCCCGCCAACCAATTTAGGAGAGTCCTTGAAGCTCAGGAATGGAAAGAACTGCACTCTTCCCCTTTCAAGGCAGCCTGACGCATTAGTCTACTTTCAAGGCACTCAATTTGAGGTAGCACACTATGCCCTTCTATCTGCATGTTTGATTTGCTCTCTGATGCCTCCAGATCTCTGAAGTGATATATCACACTTCAAATTTACTGTGTCATAGATTTGCCATTTCTTTGTCATTTCTGGGGTACAGTAGGCATCTAAATTTCATCTCTATGACTCTTGCAGGCGGTTTGCACATTTTTACTAAAGGGAAATTATGCATAATGTTGATTACCTCATAAAATAATTTAAAGCAGTCCCTTCATTTTTTTAACACTTTCACGCAGGTCACTATAGTGGACAGGTATTCAAAAAACATTGTATTGCATATGCATGGGTTATAATGGCAAAGTTGCAAATAAAAACCTCTACAGTGGACCCTAGTGCATCATCCTATACATTGTCACCAAGTGGCAAGCCACTGTATGTGCATTTTTTTCTTTCTTTCTTCAAACCAAAACATAGCCAATGTCCAGTCAGAAATGTTGCTCTAGAATATCTATCCATTCCTTCTATCCTAGGAGACTCTTGCAGGTAAAAAAATAAAATAAAAATGTTGTAGCATCAAGTAACATCTAAGGAGACATATCATTGTTAAATTTTCCATTTGATTTTAGATTGGGAGGGAATTCTGATTAATCATCTGTCCACTAAATCATCGGTTCCCAACAGGGGGTCACGGCCCACAAGGGGGCCTCAGCGAGCTCTTTGGGGGGTCGCGTCATATTTTGAAAAGTGTTGAACATTACAGCAGCAGTCCATAACTTTTTTTGTGTTCAAAATTTACTAAATTTATATAATGAGCGAGTACATCATGAATCCATTTTCCAAACCGTGTTTTTGTCTTATCCTGAGTCACGGTACACCTATAATAAGTGTTTATATTGGGACTATTTTACAATGTTCTTCTGCAAGACGCATTATTCTGTTAATAAACGCATGTTTATTAATCGCTAGAGCGTCAAACGATCATATTACATTAGCTCATTTTATTCACGATCCATTTCTGTGACCACAATTTTTTTTTCAACGAGGTCCCAGACCCCAGTCATTTTGTAATAGCCTATAATCAATAATTTTTTCCCTACACACCAGTGTGAATACTAATATTTTTGTTATTGCATTTCAAATAGAGCCATTTAATAGGCTACTCCTAGGCTTACATTTTTAAATTACTGATGACTGATGACTGATGTTTTTGTTATAGTATTTTCAATATTATACGCTATTATTTGTGTATAAACATATACAATATCTGGTTAAAGTAATAAACATACTGTTTGTTTAAAAACAAAACATGTTGTCATCCTTGCTGCAAGCTTACAAGAGCGACAATTTCATTAAAAGTAAAGGGGGGCCCTAAACTATTTTCTTGGGAAAAAGGGGGTCTCAGATAAAAAAAGGTTGGGAACCACTAGACTAAATTGGACATCATGCACAAATAGGTATATTTCAGTTACAATTCATACTATTACTGACTGCTGTTCTTGCAAATACATCATCTGCTGTAACTTATTTGGCTGTAAAAACATGTATTTGTGTTATTAGAATGTAATTTGCAGTTACATCAAAAAAGTAATGTGATTTTGTAATGTACGTTACATGTAATGCATTACTTTACTCATTACATAAGATAAGGAATCTGGTTATGTAATGCATGTTACATTTAATGCTTTACTCGTTATATCAAAAAGTAATCCAATTACGTAATGCACGTTACCTGTAATGTATTACTTTACGTGTTACATCAAAAAGTAATCTGATTACATAATGCGTGTTACTTATAAAGCTTTACTCCCAAAACTGCTAATTTCAGATGAGATTGAAAACACCTGATCACTAGTTTGTCCACAGCCTGACTCTGAACACATCAATAGATCAGTGTAGATTTCAGTCTAAGGTTTTCTCAGAGAGGAAAGCTACAGTAGAAATGTTTCCATTTGGAACATAATCAGATTTATCAGCTAATATGGGTAAATCGATGTACTCTGGTAGACGGAAGGGAACGTGAGCATTTTCTACATAGTTTTGGGTTTCCACAGAGTTGTACCTTCACCGGCTATAGACATATTTGATGGAAATATGTCTTCATGTTCTGATGTCAAAGACATGCAACGTTAAACTTGTATGAAGTTCTTCGTCTGCTGGTGGAACGGAAACAAACTCAATTGTTTTTGCAATAACTGAAGCTGTATTATAGTTTGTGTATATTTTATAGTTTTCAAATGCAATTTTATTAAACAGAAATGTGTTGCATTTCATGCGTAGAAGATACTTTGAGTCTCTCCCAGATGCTTGTGGAGACCTCCTTGCGGAACCAGGTTTTTACTTAGTTTTGCCGTTTCTGCCTCTATTGTAGGACAGTAGATACTTCACAGGAAACAATGTGGGAGAGAAAGATAAGGGTGAGATTGGAAAGTACATTGAGCCTAACTCGGTTTGTCGGAAGCGCAACCTTTCCATGTGTCAAAGCACTTTTTCATTGTATTAATAATACTTTATTATCAATGTTTTATACTTATAAATAATAATAAATTAAAATGTAATAATAATACTTTATTATTAATATGTTATAATAAACTTTGAATATGAATATGTATATATATATATATATATATATATATATATATATATATATATATATATATATATATATATATATATTAGTGCTGTCAAACGATTAAAATATTTAATCGCGATTAATCACATTAACGCCGTAGTTAACTCGCGATTAATCGCACATTTTTATCTATTCTAAATGTCCCTTGATTTCTATTTTCCCCATTATTTTTTTTCGAATTTGAATGCTCTTATCAACATGGAAAAGTGGACCGGCAGTAAGATTGTTCTTAGCTGTGGTATCCATGTGCTTCTGTCTGAAGTCATCCATTGTAGAGCTTAGATCGGGCCCAAAAAGTCAAGCCCGACCCTACCCGAGCCCGTGCAAATTTTTTGAATACGTGGGTCGTTATAACTGACTTTCTCCCTCCCGCAACATTTTTGTCCCGCTCCCGCCCGCAAATAGACTTTTTCTGTAGGCTAACGTTACCTCCAAATACTTTCGCCCACGTGTCGCCACCATACACATCAGCATAAATGCTCCTGATGAATTATTTGTTATTAAAGCATTAACACACAAACCACTGTTATAATATAAAAGCAAGCAGGCTACTACGTGCATGGTTTGGCATGACTGAATGCCCGCAAAGTGCGCTCCCCTAATAATTCCTAAAAAGCTGACATCAGTTCATCGCGATCTCACACAACTCTGTTATTATCAATGAAGCTGACTGCACAATGAATCTTTAATAATATATACACTTTGTTTGTTATAATTTGAGGATTTGCCAGCATACAGAATTCAGCACTGAACAAAAAGTCAGTTTTGAGCGGTGAGGGGAGTCTATTTTAAATGCATCTGATTGGCCATTGCGTTCAAGAAATGTGTCTGCGTTCAATCACATGTGTCTTTGATTGGCTACATCGCTCAACGCTGCAAAAATGTTATAAAAAGAAACTCTGGCCTGTAAATCGTTTCTATTTTGTTTTAGTTGTTCTTGTTGCTTTTCTGCAAGATATGAATAAAAATGTATTAGTTTTTATGTTTTATACATAGATATTTATAGTTTGCGGGAGTCCCGCGAATCGTTTTATTCTCCAGTATCCGCACACACAGACTGAGTACATTACCGCACGCGCTCGTACTCGGCCATCAAATCTAGTCTCGCGCCGCACTCTATTGCGTTGAGAGTGCAGTCAGTGCACGTCTCTAGATCAGCGTCTCGAGCTCGCGCCATCCACTCAAAACGTAACGTTAGCCTACTACTCTTTGGCCGGCGCGCAAGCCCAAATAAGTACGTGCGGCGTGCCTGTTGTTTTGTTTCCAGTCTAGCTATCCAGTGTGATGTTGTAGTTTTTCTAACGTTACTAGTTGTTGCAACAGTATGTGAAAAAAACTACAAAGTTTGCTAGGCCAAAAAGAGCGTTAATCTCGCGATAAAAAAATTGACGCCGTTAAAATGTGTTTGCGTTAATGCCGTTAATAACGCGTTTAACTGACAGCACTAATATATATATATATTATTTTATAAGAGGCTCAATGGGTAGAACTGTGGCCTCACAGCAAGAAGGTCCCCGGTTCGAGTCAAGGAGCCAGGAGGCTTTTCTTTTTGGAGTTTACATGTTCTTCCTGTATTGCAGTGGGGGTGCTTCAGTTTCTAAAAAAATGCACAGACCATCCATCCAGGGTGTTTCCCTGACTTCGTCCCGAGAGGCTGGGTTAGACTCCAGCATCCCCACAACCCTACAAAGGATACATGGTTTGAAAATAGATCGATTTAAAGGTACCGCTTTGTTCGAGAGGTAATATGTACAGTATCATGTATTATCGCAAATGTATTAGTTGGTGTTCAAAGAATGGGCCCCAGGTGTCAGCCAAATATTGTACTAAACAATGTTTGTTTAGAGCATGTAAACAAGGAAGTTTCGTCTCCTCCCTTCTTGGTATCCCAGCACATAGATTGTGCCAAATTTACTGGGCCTGTATCTGTCTCAGTTTGATGTGGCCGGGGTCCAGTTGGATGGCCAATTTTAATGAATCACTTGAGAATCTTCTACCATTTGATTTAACTGGGCAAAAATGTTCTGCTCCAGCAGCCGAACCACATTTCACACAAATCATAGAGATCAAAATGTCAAGTTGCTGCACTGAGTCTTATGGAAAACAGGTCATACCTATTATAATGGAGAATGAGTCAAATTGCTGCACTGGTATCTAGACAGGACCAGGTTTATTTGTGTAAAAAGCTCATTTGGTGGACTTCTTCATTGGGTCAGTAGCTTGAGGTTATAGAATGTATTCACTCTGACTTTTCCTGTCACCTGCAAAGTGGGGGCTGGAAGGGAGGGTGCATTTTATAAAGCTCTATTTTACGCTCAACCCCGCACCTGCTCTATTGCCTGGTATTGACTCCCGGAATTAACATATTAATTGTTTACCCGCACCCTCATGTTGGTGTTATGAGCGTTGCCAGAGAGACGAGCATGCAAGCATATGCACACTCATTGACGCTTGTTTGGGTGGGTAATCAGAGCAGCTTTGGAACTTTACAAGAAGTCATTAGCAGTCAAGACTATTGTGCAGACGTTCTGATTTCAAAGGTGCTCCACAACAGCTTGTGTGGTGAGGACTGATTGAACCAGAGCACTTGAAAGGGGAAGAGAGACGTCAGGTTCGCAGCATCCTGTCGCGGCCCATCTGCCTCCTCCTCTGCTCCCACAGCCAGCCTCCTTTGTAAGGAAGGAGGGTTTTGAACATCAAAGCTGGGGCTCGCTACCTAGGAGACGGAAACAATTAGTAAGGGATTTGGTGAAAGGTACGCGGTGGAGTTCAGAGACGCTAAACTAAAGATGGGCCGAACGAAGGGTTGACAAGTGAAAGGCAGAAGGCTTCCTGATGTATCTAATGAAACTGCGTTGCACCTCTCAGCCAATATTGGGCTACATAATTATACTAAAATCACAAGTGCAGCTAGCGTTTTCACGAATCCCTGCTTACGCATCCCATAGATAACAACATATCTTGATTAAGATCTAATTATCCTGTATCCAGTGGGGATTTTAAATTAGTGTTTTAAACATAGCACCGCCCCGGAATTAAGTGGTGACACCGGTGCATTGGTCCGAATCTGGTGACTGATGCCATAGGTATATGAATTTCTCATTATCTTTTATATATTAGGGTATCCCCAGAGCTACAGTGCTGAAGGCCTGGGCAACCTTCAAGGGAAACAGCTTGTTATAGAGTCCCCTTGGGCTGTTCTGTTGAATGATTCAAGAGGAAATTTATAGGGGTTCTTTGTGTTCTCTGTGTGTTTATTTATTTATTTCTTACCTCTGTGTCTGGCAATTAGTCTCATTTCCATGTTAATATATAAGTCAAAGGACATCTTCACATTGTCGCGATATTAATACACAAATTAATAAAATAATGTGTTTTGCTTTTAAGTTGGTTCTTTTATGAGGTTAATGCACATTAAGTGCATGCGTTAAAGCTTCCCTGTTTACACTTTATTCTTTTTATGTTTAACATACCATTTATCTTGTGGCTAGAAGAACCACCACTTCGGAGATACCAAACTGATATGTGGATTGTGCAAGAAAGAAAAGCATCCACATTATTAATTTTAGGGGGAAATGAGGAGCGCAGATTAGAGATGGAACTGAATAATTAAATCTAATTATGTGACAAAATGAAATAATAGAGAAGAGAGCAATAAATGCAACACTCCTCCCACTAAATCATAGAGCATTTTTTTCATGTGATATAATTTATTGCCCTTGATTCCTTAAAGCTTTTCAAAGGATATTAAGTGCAAGGCAGGAGAGGGTGTTCAAGTCGACAGATTTCAGCAGGAAAGTATCAAGGAGTGCATTAGACAGGATTAGAATCCTCAATCACTCACTGGACTGCAATTTAATATAAGGAATGTCAGCATCCTCCACCTCCCCTAGTACTATTAAACAAGCTTGTCTATCCCTTTCAATTAGCCGGTAAAAGACTAGCCCCGCCCACTCCCCCGAGATCTGCTAAATGTGTTTATGACAACACAGCAGCACTAAAAGTATAGGAAGAATATATTACCCTGTCTCTGTGTGTGAAGGCTTTCCCTGGCGTCGTACATTACACAAATTAATCACTAATTCTTAAGACAAGGGGAAAAAAAGGAGATACAAAAAATATTATATAAATTCAGAGGTATTTTATTACAGTAAGGCTGCATGATATTAAATATATAATCACTGAGCCTGTATGGTGTTGTTGAACTGAGTGATAATTAGTGTTGATGAGTAATAATGTTAAAATTTTCATTAAATGAAGACCATAAAAAATAGCTGTTTATAGTTATTGGTTTTTAATGTGATTATTAAAGAATATTTGTGTTGAGATCCTTTTAATGATCTGATTAATTCCAGGTTGATTTACAAGGCATGCTTTGACTTATGTCTCAGAAATAAGTGCTGTATTATAGGGCTATTCATTGTGATTTTTAACAATTTCTGTTGCGATCTTTTCCAAGAAATATTATAAGAGAGGCTTGAGGTGTTAGGGGTCATTCTCTCATGATGTGCAACCTTGGTGAGTCAAGCAACAAAGAGAGCATTGAGACCTTTGGGGTGGGAGGGTGGTGTGGGGGGGGGGGGGCTTGCAGACAGATCAATCTGGAGACAAGCCGAGTGACTAGGTCAGAGTGAGGCCACTTCAAAGGGTGTGAATGCACACCACTAGCAGGGACGCAGAGGGTTAGAGACCCTGACGAGAGGATTTAGTCATTCCGAGGCTGATGTGGAAAGCACTAAGCAGAGCTATCAGCTCAGAACAATGTCACAACCTGACCTCCTGTAAAGGCATGATGATGTTTCATAACCTCCATCCGTCCTGGCAACGTCACTCAGTCACTCACTCACTCACTCACTCACTCACTCACTCACTCTGTATTCCATGTGTTAAATGTGTTTGACAAGGTAGCAGCACTAAAACTATATGAAGAGGAATACATTACCCTGTGCAAATTATATGCAGATGGTTCAGCTTGATTGGACGGACCAGCTTAATTTGAAATGTAAATACCTTATTTATTTATTTATTTATATATTTATTTATTTTTGTTAGCTACAGTAATTGTTCATCTTAGATTTCCAAGGTACAAGTAAGTTGCCGTCTAAATCCATCTTGAAATATGAGGGGGTGCTTGTCCTTGATTTGAATGGGCATGACACTCCTGCCCACTGATGCAAATGAAGTGAGGCAATTTATACACACAACACTGGTAAATGACAATGATAATATGAAAGTTAATTTGCTACTGATGTCCAGTAAATTTGAGCAGGTGTCTTAATATGCAGCATGTGTTTACTCTGGCAATATATTAGATGATTTGTGTGACATTTATGGGGTGGTAGTGAGGCTCAGAGGAGACATTGTGATCTGCCTAGTGGGTTTGCATTCCCAAAATATCCATTTGGGGCTTGTTTTACACTATTTGGTATTTTACAGCCCATCACCCAGAAATTTTCTCATCTGTGAGCATTAACTGCCTTACATACATTAGCAATAAAATCCCCAACAAATGTGCCAAGGGACTGACGACTGCATGTGTTGGCATAAAATATTCTGAACTATACCTCTGTCTGGGAATTGTGATGTCTACTGCTAGCAATCTATATGGCAGCTCTCCGGTTTATAAGAATATGTTTCGCTGTATGTGCATGACACTGCAGAGATTTGAAGTAGCCTTGCAGCCCTTTTTAAATTAGCAATTCATATGTATAAACAATTAAAATCATATATATATATATATATATATATATATATATATATATGTGTGTGTGTGTGTGTGTGTGTGTGTGTGTGTGTGTGTGTGTGTGTGTGTGTGTGTGTGTGTGTGTGTGTGTGTGTGTGTGTGTGTGTGTGTGTGCAATTCCTCTTTCCTCCACATTCATGAAAGTAATACTTGCATTTTGTGTAAGAACAGTACAATGGAGTGGACAAACTAGAGATTTTTATTTATTTATATTTTGGAAAGTGCATCCCTCTAATCTTTCCAACAATGTCAATTTAACCTGTTTTTTTGCATCTATGGATTGCTACGCCAATGTGTCCGACTGATAGAGGGCTAATTTAGCCCCAACGAATGGCCCACCTATCTCTTATTTAGAATTTATAGTTTGAAGCGTCTGTGCTGCAATGCTGCCCTCCAGTGTATACACCCACCAACCCCCTCGATCCACACGGACTCTTACAGTAGCTTTAGGACTAACCATCCCAAAACCTTCCTTTTGTTAAGATGTCAAATGAGCATCTATTTAAAGTATTTTCCTCACAAGCATTTGCTTAGACCTGAGGGCATGTGATTTATTTATTTATTTATTTCATGCATTCCACAAGCGTTTGTGAGCAAACATAATCTAAAATGCTGCTTGCACAGCCCCGGCACCGACAGAGCAGATGTATAATGTATGTGTGTTGGCACCTGACTCAGCATGCCAATGATTTTTGTTGCCTTGGATATGTGACTGGCACCGATCCAAATCTACACCTTCCCTACAAATCCTCAAAGTGTATTTATATAGTTTTCATGCTTGGCAGGAGCTTTTCCTCACCGCCGGCTTGTAGCGGTCCCAAGGTGGAACGTGATTATGATTGCATGAGACATTATTGCCTTGTTTTGCGATGGCCATTATAAGGATCTCAGGGGACGGCGTACATTGACTCACCAGGATCTATATACATCGCTATCTACAGGGTCCGACACTCAGGCGGCAATCAAGCTGAGTAGTTGAAGTGCAACCCGTCTTGTTTGTTCATAGCTCCTTTTGGATGTTGTCAGGCTCTTTCAGATTGGAGTGCTATTTAGTTGCCCATTGTTGACAGTTTAAGTTGGAGCTCCACTTATTTGCTATCACTGTTACCACTTACATGGGCAAGCGCCTTTGTTGTTGTTTTGTAAAACAAGTTGTGGTTATTTGTGGGAAATGTTGCAAGAATGACAGAGACAAAATGCAATACGATTTACCTCCGTCGTCCCTGATGACGAACCCGTGTGTCCGTGACAACAACGGATATGAACCTTTCTCCGACACAACCTGTTGAACTCGATCAATAAGCCAACCTTTAAGGCAGAATATGCAATTTAGCCATGTATCTGACATGTCCCTATGCACCCTAATGTTGCTTTCATCTATAGACATGTTTATATCCCAAACATCTTTTAAACTTATTTATCTTTTAAACTTATTAAACACCATTTAGCCTTGCTGACTCCTGGCAAAGTTTATGGAAGATGAGCCTCGCTTCTGTCTCGCATTGTAAACGCCAGTGTAAATAAACCCCCACATTTCTCACGGCTGGCGAGCAGAAGCTGTAAAATCCTCAGACGGATAGAGCAATATTCAATTCCTCCCTTGAGTTAGAGGGCAAACTTCTTGGAGGGGCGTCCTCCCTTTGACGCGGCTTTGGAAATAAACTCGAATGAAATAAAACCTCATCAGCGGTCGCATCAGCGACTCCTTCTCTTTTATCACCAGAGCTCCGACGAAGAACAATTAACAGCTCACCACGAGTCCGAGAACTGAATCACCCTGTAAGCATGCACACCCCCCCCCCCAGGCCAGCACTAATGCATCTCCCATTGTGCACACTACTATAAATTACCAGTGGTACGAGTAGGCAGATACAAATAAAGGTGATTTAGCTCAAAGAGATGCTGAGGGATGGCTCTCATTAGCCCGGAGAGGAAACGCAAGTCCGGACCTAACGGAGAGGAATTCTTGCCCATTAGCGCAATGGCAGCGTGTGTATTGATAGGTTTTTAATAAGATGCTGCTTTAATGGTTATCATGACTGAGTGGGTTTATGGTAATTGGGATGGGCGGCAGAAAGGGGGGCACAGGACGGTTCAAATGGCTTTTTAGTCAGATCCGAAGAGGTCCACGTCGGTGAGCAAATGCCCCCTGTGAAGGGTGAAATGAAATAAGTAGCGTGATGATAAAGACTTCCTCTGTAATAACTGAGTGGCTTCAACGAGGATGGAAGTGATGAATTGGTGGAATGGACAGCACTCATGTGTGGGTGTCTTCATTTCCTCCCATTAATCTGAGAGACTCATTTTCCACAGCACCCATTTTAACCCTACAATACTCTTGCCTGGAGATGTTCTAATTGTATTATTAGCTGCAAGTTAAGTAAATGAAGACGATTTAATCAGCCCTCTTTTTTCCCTCTATCTCTCCCTTGTGTCCCTGAGATCTTTCTATTAACAGAATTGTTAAGGGATCAATTTAGGCTTTTTTTAAATAGGCTGACAACTCTATTGTCTCAATGACAAAGATACTGAAGATTAACCTTGTACGAACAAACTTCGCAGCTGTAGTTCAGAGGCCTTGCAAAGTATTTTCTATAATTCACATCGCTTAAGATGTGTCGATGATCGCCTTGTGTACATACAGTATGCATATAAATATTTAAATAAACAAATGCTGCAGATTCGTAATGTGAATTACTTGCTGTTCATTGTGAGCAAAACTTAGAGCACTCTTCAGTGATGACAGGTACTCACATAGTCTCCAAGGTTCATGTAGTAAACACAGTGCAGCGCTTCCTGGTTCTACGTCAGAACACTGGCTCATTATTGGCTAGCTCCTGCATCAGCATCACATACATGTGTCGTGGTGCTCACGTGAACAGCGTCGGCCATTAATGAGCCGGCGTTCTGACGTAGAACCTGGAAGCACTTCACTGTGTTTACTACGCGAACAGCATATAATAATTATTAAGACAAGTGACGGGTTCAATAAAGTCGGATTGTTTGGGGGGGGTTTGCGTACAAAAGTATTGTCGCTTCATTACATTAAGGTTGAACCCCTGTAGGCACATGGACTATTTTAACGATGTCTTTACTACCTTTTTGGGCCTTGAATGTTGAAATGACGTTGTCTTGATTATCTTTTTAAATACTTGAGTTGGATGGAATGTTTCTAATATCAAATAAACTGTGTGTGGTACGTCCAAGGAGGTCTGTAATGCATTAAGACATCTGTTAACATTACCATTAATTTGGCCAGCATGAAATTACTCATCAATTAATAATGATTTTACAAAATTATAGTATAGGCGTTCTATGGACTTATTGTGAAATAGCTGCTACACTAATGATAATGAAGCACAATTTCAAGTTAGAATGATGCATAAAGGCATATGAACACTGAAGTTGCATTGGTTCCACATTTACACAGTATTAAAGTGGGCCAAATCAAGCGTTTTGTTTTGTGTCATGGGGAGAAAAAAAAACAGATTTGGTCCACATTAAGCTATAGTGTGAATGTGATGAAAACAGTTATTATACATAGCTAATTTTAAATGTCTGTCAATGAGGAAAGATGTTTTTTTTAGAACCATGAGGTGTACTTACAACCTCTACCAGCAGGGGCGTGTTTTTTTTCCTTTGAACGCTCAAATCCATACAGGAAGAAATGGTGCTCTAATTGCTTTTATGGTATTTTTTATTTATTTATTTTTTGCTTTACTTTCAGGCCATTTCTTTTTTAGTTCAACAACGAAGTGTAATTCAAATGTGTATGTACTACTGAATGCAAGATGAAATTATCCTTGCAGAACAAGGTAAATACTCTTTCTGAATAGGATTGTTTAGCCAGCAACTAAAGAAGCCCCAAGGCCTACTTCATAAAAATGAAAATAATAATTTTTATATATGTTCACATAAATTGCTGACTTGTCCATTTCTCCCTAGAAAGCATGGGATTTGTAAGAATCATTAATGAATGCACTTTCATCATAATGATCCTAATGAAAAACGCAACCTGCATCAGTTAATCACCTCACTTTATGGATGAGGGCTCCTTTTCTTTCACAAAAATCCAACTTATTTTGACAAGTGCTGGGAAGAGCCAGGAACTTCTGTAGCATACCAATGCCGAGATCTATCATGACCTGACCGCAAGCACCTTCAGAGATGACCCAAGTCTCATGCAGGAGAGATTTTATTAATGTTGTCTTTTCCCATCTGGGCTTTGAACCTCTATTTGTTATCAAACAAATGGGAAGTGAAAATGAACGTGAGGAGCCCAGAAACTCCATGTGGAAAAGAGTGTGAAATGAGTTCCAGTTGTACACCATTCACATGCTGTATCTCTTGACATAGAGCTGCATTTTAAGCAGGCCGTCATTCGTAATCTACCTCATTCTCATCTACGTAGAACCGGTGGAGGTAATATTGCGTTCCTCAATTTCTCGACATAGGGCTTTTTTTGGCTGTATTCATGAACAGCACATGCAAAACAGCTCGATGCTGTTCAGCAGTCAATGGGCAGGCTAAATATTGATCTAATACTTTTTTTATTTTTTTTTATTTCGTGTTTATTACAGAAAATACCTAGAGCGATAGCAGGGTCTTTTCTTGGCCTCATTGTTATGCCAAGTTTCTGTTTGATCTGAGTAGCGATAGGCTAAAGTCATTTTAAAGCATTCAGATTAGGTTTGGATGAATGAAGTGTATCTGACCAAGATGGACTGCACTTGGCCTCTTTCGTTGCTGAAATTATATTCTTTTGTACCTTTTTTAGCAGGTCTATAAGTATATTCTCGAAAGCTATCGACTTTTTTGTGCAAACCACCTAATTGCTGGCAATTCTGCCAAATCCACAAAAGAAGCGATAGCATTCTTTTATTTTCAATCTGCTATATATAAGCGCATAATCCTATCACATCAGAAAGCTTACTTTCATTTACTGTAAAAGTGCACGCCTGTCAGCACTACACACACTGAGAAAGTCGAGTCCAAAATGAGGCAAACCAATCAGTTGAGAAATCTTTCTTTCTCTCCTCTCACTCTCTCTCACTTTCTCTCTTTCTATCAGACGTGGACGACTGATAACCAACCTCCCACTCACCCTCCACTCCTGTGTGTCTGCACTGTGGCGATAAGCAAATCAATATCCTGTCACTTCTCATTTTTACCCTCCCAATTCTGCTTTCTGCACCCTGCACAAGGTGACAAGGCCTGCTCCGTGGTCTGGCTGAGCAATCTCTGCACTTTTTTGCTGGAATATTCACCATCTCATTGTACCAGACTGTGTTATGACTCTGCTGAGCAAAAGCGCTGGATGGAGTTGTAGTGGAATGTGTGAATCACATGATCTCAGTTAGCTTACACAGGGCTGCTGGAGGAGATGTGTTCAGTCAAGCAGCACCATCTCTACTTCCCCAACATGTTCTTTATCTGTACATAGTCTGTCCATGATAAGAAGATACAACAGGAATGAAGTCATGTATACTTTTGTGGTGCCAGAAATGTCAGACATTAGATGTTAGTGTGATCGCATTAAAGAGACTGTTCCATCAGAAAATAAAATTTGATCGTCATTTACTTACCCACATGTGGGTAAGTAAATCGTCATTTACTTACCCACAGGCGTGCACTTTTACAGTAAATGAAAGTAAGCTTTCTGAAGGACATGTAGCATACGTTCACATGTCCTTCCAACTTCTCATGCCGTTTGTTCTAGTTACAGTGAGAGACACTGACTTTGAGCAATATTTTTTTTTTTTTTACAACTGTAAAAAAGTACATCTGAATACATTTGATTCAAATCTGATCAAATTGGCTCAAATAAAGCAATATTTTGTGCAGTTTTCATTGCAATTCTTTCAACAATTCTGAAAAGATTCCAAAATCTTTGCAATGTATAATTTAATTATTTTTGATTTATGATTTTGATGCCACGTCTGATGCTAAGACAGAAATTTGGCTTAAAATTACACAAAATCAATGATCAGTTATGTTTATATATACAGATTGAGTATATTTTAGAATCACTAATTCAATTGAATTCTCTGTCCAAATCATAATAACGTTTTCGGAGATGTGAAATCAAATATATTACAGACCTTATGCCTTTTTGGGAGATGTTTAATAAACTGGTAAACTTTATATACATTAAAAAAAAAACTCTTATGAACTGTAATAAAGTGCGTGATCTCCCTTTCATTACTGCCATGACCAGTATCGCTCCGTAGAATCTAAGCTGGATCACGATTAGTTGGTACTGATCCATCCCTGAGTAACAACTTTTTAGCAAGACCTGTGCTTTGTATTGTGCCTTTGTATTGACACTCGTTCACAGTGCAGTGCGGTGTTAAAATTATTTTGCGCAGACATAAACAAATTGAGGTATGGGGGTGCATCCCTTCAAAAACAAAACTAAGATCTTGAGACTGCTCTGATGTCGGGCGTACATGAAGACCGTTATGTTCCCTCTTAGTGTACATCCAACAACAAAACACCTGAGTTGCTTACGCTTCATTCTTGTTACTACAGCTGCTTCGGCCTGGAGAAAATGGCAGACAGTGTACAACTCGCTCAGGGTGGTGTCTATTAGGGCTGGGTAAAAAATATTGATTTTTCGATTTTAATCGATTCTCATTTTTAAGAAACCGATATCGATTCTTAAATCCCAAGAATCGATTAGGCTAGTCATCCTGTTTTCAGTTGATGAATGAATGGAACATTGTAGCGTGCATCCCATCCAATAAACGCAATAATCTTTGTGCTTTGTTACTATTGATATGAAAAAAAAAGTCTCAGATTCCCAATTACGTCATTTTCTTATGGAATTCAAAATTCAGAATTGTTTTGGCGCTCTGGCGCGAGATCGCTCTGGCGCAGCTCAGCTCAAGAGAAGTAGCAGAGCCGAGCGCACATGATCTTCTCTTCTGCCTTAATAATACCAGTTACAGCATGAAATAAACAAGATTGAGCATCTGAAAGTGTGTTAAAAGATAGAGTACAACTTATCAAAATCCTTATTGTCGCATGAAATCGCTCAATCAGTGTTTCAACCGTGGAAAGACATCAGTGAAACAGCTTGTAAACAATGTCATGTAACATCACATTTACCTCAGAAAAACCAGTGACCATGAACTCGTTAGTCAGCAAAACAAATTAACTCTAGAGTGGAGCATTTTGCTAAATATATGCACCATATTACATATTCATTATGATTTTTTCAATATTTATATATTGTTTTATTAAAAAATTATATTTTTGTCAATATTTAATGCATGTTTGAATAAATCATGACAGCCACCATTTAAATGTTTATATTTCATATAACTTTATTATTAGAAAAATAAATAAAAAGTGTAATTTAAGTGTTTATATACAAATCAGTAAATCTTTAGCTTCAATATTAGGCTATAGTAGGCTAATGAAACAATTTTAATGATACAACTGACTCCCATAGGTTACAGCATTGGTTAAGAGATTTGTTTTCCTTGAGAAAATCTGCCATGTATTGCACCTGATATCCAAAATTGTCAATTATAATATAATCAATATTGAATCGAAACGAATCGGAATCGAAATCGAATCGAATTGCAAGCTTGTGAATCGAAACCGAATCGAATTGTGAAATTTGTGTCAATACCCAGCCCTAGTGTCTATGCTAATACGGCTGAGTCTGTCAGCTGTCGTGGGCAGGGCCTGTACAAAATGATGTCACTTTGCCCAGAATCTGTGAACGGCTTGTTCTGAGACACTGCATATGATTTATGGGGATTAAAAAAAAAAGGAGTTGGTGCATTTTCATTAGTGGTTGTGTACACACACTGCCAACACACGTTTATGTTCAAACACCATGTAAACGTTAATTTTGCATAATAGCTCCCCTTTAAGAGGTATCATATTTAATCAGGCAGAAACAATCATTAGGTGTTTGGTCTTTTCTTTTGTTAAATATTTTCTGTATTATGATTTTTTACTCTCTAATACTGTCTGAGACGTAGAAATTTGGCTTATATTGACAGAAAAATGGATCAGTAATATTTATATTTCCAGAATGATTTAAGAATCACTTGTTGTAAATTGAATTCTCTGTCCAACTAAAGACTGTCTGCGAAATAATTGCAGCAAATTCACTGTCAAACTCAGCATGAAGCTTTGGTGTGGCTTAGACACTGTATGCTCTTGACTGACAGAGAGCTGTGATGCAACTTCTCTGTAACATTTAGTTTCATGTTGCACACAATGTAGTTACATAATCGTTAGTAATAAAACGCTGTGATCTTCATCATGACCAGATGTGAATTGCTCTTTCATAATGTCATGACTGGAAATTATCCTTTTTTTTTTTTACATTTCCCTCTGTTTGAACAGCAATTCTTAATATTATGAATATTATGAAACATTGTCATTAGAGAGAACACCATAGATTGTGATGCCATGAA